>NC_044063.1:2869518-3519518 GCF_902167405.1 Gadus morhua
CCCCCTCAAAGGGCCTATTCGACCACACTATTGTAATGTGCACCGTGTAGCAAGGCCAGCATTTTAGTACTAGTATTAATGAGCCTTGTAGAGTAGGTATAGGTTATAGTCTTGTGTATATTGGCGATTGTAAAGACTCGACCAATCTATTCTGATCTTTTATTAGTTGTATGAAGGCTTTTTACCTTATCGCCCGCTTTGATTGGTTTACAGTAAACCCCAACATGGTCTTTAGTCGAATACGGTTAGGGTTATTTTACCAAGTGACTAACAAGGACGCACGCAAGCACACACACGCACAAGCTCACACACACACACACACACACACACACACACACACACACACACACACACACACACACACACACACACACACACACACACACACACACACACACACACACACACACACACACACACACACACACACACACACGCAAGTCCTCGTCGTCGTTTTATAATCTTGTCTCACGTGACCCCTGGTGGCGTCTTGGCTGAAGTGCAGCCTAAGCGGCATGCACATTTTCCCGCTCAAATCAGGAATACGTAATGACGTTTGGCTTATGTGTCACGTTTCAAAACTGAAATTAAACATGACTAAGCAATAATTTGCACATTTGTGTGTCAAACTGGGAGAAAATGTTAGACCAATTATTAAGTCGTTATTAAGTCACCCAGTAAAGAGCCATTCAAGGGAGTAGCGCTCCCAGTAGCCTCATCTGTGATAGTAACGTAGTAGTAGCTGTGGTCACACACACACGTCACGCACGCACGTCACACACGCACGTCACACACGCACGTCACACACACACACACACACACACACACACACACACACACACACACACACACACACACACACACACACACACACACACACACACACACACACACACACACACACACACACACACTTTTTCAGCGTAACATCCGGGGGGAGGGAGGGAGCACACTGTCGTTCTCGATGTGTCGGCTGCTTAACCGCAGTCGGAGGGATGGGGGCTTTGATGGCGCACCAGATGGCGGGTCGGTCGGGAGACGATGGGTAAGGTTCGACCAGAATGCGCAATAAGGGTCGAATGGGGATGCAGGGGGACGCTACTTCTGTTGTTGAGACGGATGTTGTTATTAGGTTATACTTTACTATGATGTTTTTTTGTGTATGGTAATGATGTGCAGAGGCAATGTGCGTGTAGTGGATACGGCGCCCTCCTCGTTCATTTGACTATCTAGACTAGAGAGATAAAGTTATAAAGCAAACACACACAGGTCTACCCCAGGCACGGAGTTATGGGTGAGTGAGACTGACGGACCTTGGACCATCCACTGTTCAACAGGCGCATCCAAAACTTCTCTTAAAAAAAAAAAACTTATTCTGAAATGCTTTATTTTTGCAATGCAGCAATCTTTGTTTATGTTGATGCTTGATTCGATTTGCGTTAAAGGGCTGTTATCTTCCTATCATAGAGAAAAAATACTTTATAAACATTGGCTGATCAATTTATTTATTAATATATTAGTAATAATCTTATCTTTTATCATATTCATATTCAGTCCTTTGACAAAGTGGAACCAGCTTCACCTCTTCCACTAAACCTGGAACGTCCACACAAGTGGAGTCAGGAAACACAATGGACAAGAACCTTGGGCAGTGTCCAAGGGACATCCTGTCAATGCAAACATGGGAACATGTGTCATAATACCCATATCCCTCCTAATGTTTATACATTAGGGGAATATGGGTATTTATTGATACAGACACTCTGAGACATGTAAGGAAGGACCAGCAGCCCTTAAAGTATGGCTCTCAGTACCATCCCAACCCAGGAAGGGGCTATTTCAATGATTTCCCTTTCTAATGTTTTAGTCACATTGCATTGACCCATTCATTTATAAAGAACAATTCATTTATTTTGTGGTCTAACTGAATAAGGCTGATGTGATATTTTTTAACAGACAGGCATAAGCAAACAGCACACTCTGTACAACGCCTCAACTACAATACAGATGCTCTGCTACCACACAGGTGGCCCTGTTCAGAGCAGTCTGTTCAGTGCAGCTGGATTCTCTCTTATTTTCGCTTCTGCAAAGTACTTTGCAGAAGCGAAGATAAGAGACTTATGCCAAGTCTCTTATCTTCACAGAAGGCAACTGCCACACATTGTGTGATGCAACGAATACGCCTTCATGATTCATTGAGAGGACACCTACTATCATAGTTTGTTTGATTTGTAATGTGATCGCTGAGGGTTGAAATGGGATCACGCAAAAAAAAAGAACAGTCTACCTTTTGTGAACGGCCCCAGATTGAAAATAAACTGCCTGCTACCTTAGTGTCACTAGCTACCAAACTCTGCAGTCGTAAGGCCGATTCATACCTCCGGATCCGGACGAAACGGTGTGTATCCGTATTTACCGTAGGGTGTGAACGGGCCTTTAGAGTAACGTTCTCCAGGGCAGCCCCCAGTCTCTGGAACTCCCTCTCCCAACATATCCGCGACTCTGAGTCCCTCACCATCTTCCAGTCCCACTCCCACCTCAAGACCCGTCTCTTCTCCTCTGCCTACTCCTAGACCACCCCCCCACCCACCCCCCATTAACTTTGCAGTTCCTTTTGTTTGTTTATTTGTTGTTCGTTCAGCTGGGCTCCGGGCGCTGGAGGAACAGATGTTGGCAACATGCGCACACTTCCTGTGTTGCAACCACTACACTTTCACATGAAGAGCGTTTAGCAGACACTTTTATCCAGAGCGACTTACAATAAGCACATTTTTTCGCTGAAAGAGAGACAAGATATCTGTCGGTACATTAAGGAGGTTCATAGAACCGAGTGCCAAGCACTAACAATCGTTAGTCTAACCCATTCCCTGTGTACAACAAAGATAGCCAGGATGAGACGCTACACTGACGCTAAGTACTGTTCTTTAGTGCAAGGACGTACAACCTACAATAAGTGTGTACTAGTCAATGTGTGTGTGGATGTGATTGGGCCCTCTTCAAGTGCAGTTGGCGTTGGTGTGGGACTTGTGGGTTCTTGTGTCACTTGATGCGCTGTGAGCTTAAGGAATGCGACAAGGAAGTTGTTCTTATGTGTTCTTTCTTTACCCCTGCAGGGACGGGGATGTCCACACGTCTGACTGCAAAGGTAAACCCTTCCCAGAGATAGTACATTTTTAATGCTGTGTAGTCTTAGCTGTGCAATAGGGCTAATGTTAGTAAGAGTTATATCAGGGTTAGCGATAGGGCTAGGGTTAGTAAGAGTTATATCAGGGTTAGTGTTAGTAATAGACTTATATTAGGGTTAGTGTTAGTAATAGAGTTATATTAGGGATAGTGTTAGTAATAGAGTTATATTAGGGCGCGTGTTAGTAATAGACTTATATTAGGGATAGTGTTAGTAATAGACTTATATTAGGGTTAGTGTTAGTAATAGACTTATATTAGGGTTAGTGTTAGCAATAGAGTTATATTGCTGCCATTCCGACATGCCGCCAGTCCGACATGCACCTATTCCGACACCTTTTAGTACCGCCATTCCGACAGTCCCCCAATCAGTGGCGCCAACTTCAGGTCAACATTGGGGGATCATCATTTCGTTCAAAGCCATTTCAGTATTATTTGTCTGTAATTTATTTGATTAATTCCGAATTTTGCTTGTGATGATGTATGAAATAACCCACTCCATCAATTGACGACTACATTTTACTGGTGTGTTACTAGTGGCCGGGCGTGCACTTATTTAACATGCCCTGGGAATGTATAAATATTCTATGAAACTTAAAACTGGACCATTTATTTGTTAGAGTTGGAATTAAACTCAATGCAAGACCACTGTTGGAGTGGATTGGACGAATATGGGAACGAAGTTATTTGTTGGAGTGCCAAGGCAGAACAAATGGGCTTAGTTAACTTCATATCGGCCCAAAGGCAATACAATGCGCTTTACAAAGGAGAAAGGCGAGAATATAACCTGCCCTAGACCCACCGTTTCACACAAATTCTTGAAGGGGATTGCCCTTAGAAAGCAAATCCGTTAAACATAGACTGTTAAACAATATCCCCCGTCCTTGGAGATGATCAGAACAGCCGGTGAGGTGAAATTGATTGATCAGCAGAATAGCAACAGTCTTATTTGTACATGCCTGCGTGCAGTTGTTAGATTGAACATAACATGTTTGCATGTTTAGTCTAATTTTGCTTGACTCTCCGGCATTCTCTCAGCATTCCCTTGATTAATGGCCTTGGTGCGCAAAGACAGGCAGGGTTGCCGACACTCCTTTTACAGTAAACCACTGTTGGGGGAGACTGGAGCGATGGGTCTGTCGCGAACGAGGCGGTTCAAAGAACCGTCTCTTTTAGGTGAATGATGGGAGTTGGCCATTCTTTTTTCTTTTTTTATAGTTTGCCAAGGCAGAATGATATGAAGATCTCTGCGCTACGGGTGCTCCGTGCATGCTATTCATGTGTGCAGTGACTTACTGTCACATGCATGCATGCATGCATGCATGCAACATCAAGTGTGGATAGACAAGGATCATGCGTGTTGCACTCATATGCAATGAAAACAATCGGCTACAGCAATTTATTGATAATATAAAAAGTCAAAACAGGCCGTTTGGGAGCAGAAATAGCCGGCTCTTGTTGGTGAGCGAATGTCAGTGTAGGATACTACAGCGCATGAAACTAAGAAATACTCATATTACTTAATTAAAGTACAGTAATAGTAATGCAATTTATATTAATGACCTCATGTCGGACATTGACATTAGAAAAAAGTTAAGTACCGCCACTCCGACAATGGAAACAGAGATTGTCGGAGTGGCGGGACGTTTGAAAACTATGGAAGTGCCGCCACTCCGACAATTAGAGGTCAATGTCGGAGTGGGGGTACGTCGGAATGGAAGGTGGTCCCCAATTATATTTGGGTAATCAATAGAGCTAGTGCTAGTAATAGAGTTAGAGATAATAATAGTAGGCTAATAATACATTTAATTTGAAGGCGCTGTCACGTTAAAATTGTACCGGGGGCGAAAATTGTACCGACCTACGTCATCGTTTGTTTACATCCTGACAACCTGACAACCTGCCCGGCAACAGACGACGCGATGCAGAAAACATGTTTCCAAACGACGAAATAACATAATACAGATAGCGGATCGCTATCTGTATTATGATAGATAGCGATAACACTTGTTTTTACTTTGTATTTGTATTGTATTTAATTGTTTAATCGAAACAATAAAAAAAGTTGCCCGCAAAACGGGCGATCGCGTGAAATGACGCGTCAAATCATGTAGGAAGGTTCTTGAACATTCTAGACTATGAAACCTGCTTAAAACACTCAGTTTACTAGCTAAATTCGATTAAACAATTCAATACAATACAAATATAAAGTAAAAACAAGTGCGATCTAGCGATCCGTTATCTGTATTATGTTTCAAGAACCCTCCTACGTCATTTGACGCGATCGCCCGTTTCGCGGGCAGAACATTTGTCATTTGACGCGATCGCCCGTTTCGCGGGCAACTTTTTTTATTGTTTCGATTAAACAATTAAATACAATACAAATATAAAGTAAAAACAAGTGTTATCGCTATCTATCATAATGTAGATAGCGATCCGCTATCTGTATTATGTTATTTCGTTGTTTGGAAACATGTTTTCTGCATCGCGTCGTCTGTTGCCGGGCAGGTTGTCAGGATGTAAACAAACGATGACGTAGGCCGGTACAATTTTCGCCCCCGCTACAATTTTAACGTGAAGGCGCCTTTCACTGCACTCAAGGACACCGTACAAAGGTACCAAAAATTCATCTAAAGGAACAACAATAAGATAAAGAAAAAAAGAGGTATAGCAATTGGCATCAGATAGAATAGGCAGCTTTGAACAGATGTGCTTTGAGTTGTGAATTGAAATGGGGTTAGGGATTGAATCGAGGTCTCTGAGTGGGTAATGAATGGGAGGGTGTGGCCGCAGTTCCCCATTTATCTCCCTAAACTCAATGTCCAGCTCCGCTGGGGGCCCCTGCTCACGTAGACACGCCCCAATGAGGCCCCGAGCTCCACGGCCCTCACGGGGCCCTCTCCGTGTGGAATTGTCTCACAGAACATTCCGGTACGTCCGTGGCAGACTCTGAGGAAGGCTCTGGCTTTGAGGAAGATGAGGAAGACCGGGTGGATTTAGGTAAGAGGAGTGGCCCAGCTTCTTCTCTCTTCTCCTTCTCCTTCTCCTTCTTCTTCCTCCTTCTTCTTCTTCTCCTTCTTCTTCTTCTTCTTCTTCTTCTTCTTCTTCTTCTCCTTTGAATGCTGCGTACCCCCCAGACAACCCTGACCCTCCCTTCTGCCTTCGTCTTGTGCCAGAAGCCAACGAGGAGAGGGATGAGGAGGAGGAAGGTGAGTTGTGTCACTCCTCCATTGAGCCAATATGGAGTCTTGATGCCTCAGGGATTTGACAGGCTAATGGTTTCCCCGTCAGGGTTAAAAAAAGTATTTCACCATAACTCTGTGATGCTTCAGAAGTGGAGACAGGAAATGATTAGTCTCAAGGTGAATGAGGAGGACTCTGTGTAGCTTCACACTACAGCAGTGTAGCCTGGAGCCTAGCATAGCTTTAAAGCAGGCCAAACAACGGCGCCGAAGCGCTGCAATGCGCAGTTTACGCGTGTCAAATGCCGCCCCTAGCACCATTAGGAAGCGTCGCGCTGCAGCACCGTTGTGATTATGTTTTGAAAGCATGTTGGTTCATGCAACCCGTAGTGTTGTGTACAAGTGTACGAGTAGTTGTATGGTTTGGTTGGTTATATTGAAGAGGCTGTTACATCCTTCAATTAGTGATCGCCACGTCGTATTGTGAGATATCGCCTCATTGTCTTTTGTTAAACTTCGGTTTGAGATTTCGATCGATAAGTTTCCCTGTAGAGGCTGAGTGCGTGTCTTCGGATGCGCGATTTGTTATTTTGTTTTGTTTTTTGGCACGAGGCTTAGAGCAGACGTCTCAAGGGGCATTTCCCTTGTCCGCGGAGTCACTATCAACCGGTGGCTCTTTCGGACTTGCGGGCTTTTGCTTAATATCCCCAGTCTCACGCCGCCTGAAGAAGGTAGGGTCTACTTTTAGTTAGGTCTTGGGGGAAAATTTGTGGATTTGAAAATTTAATTGAAGTTTATTGTTAATAATAATGAACTCAATGACTAAAGATCAGTTATTCGAGGTTGTGGACCTTTATAACATTGTCGTATCATTATTTCAAAGAAGATTGAAAGAGAAGCATACGGTGTGTAGTTGTGGCCTGGTTGGTGGATCAGCAGGTGCTACTGACTACAGCGTTACCTCAGCCGCTGACTCCGCAAGGGCTTACTATGAGGAGCAAAAGGTTCTGCTGGTATATCAGCGTGAGACAGAGCTTTAGAAAACCCGTCTCATACAAGTAACGGAGATTGAGAAGATGCGTCTCACACAAGAGCTTGAAAAAAGTATGTCTGGATCAGGAGCAACAGCGCATCGATATCATGCAAGATGGCAGAATTCCAGGTGGCCAGTCACCTGCCCCTAAGTTGAACAGTGTGTAGTTCAGTTTGTAGTCAGTTTGTAGTCAGTCAGCGTGTAGTCAGTGTTTACTTCAGTGTGTACTTCAGTGGGTAGTCAGTCAGTGTTTAGTCAGTCATTGTGTACTTCAGTGTGTAGTCAGTCAGTGTTTAGTCAGTCATTGTGTACTTCAGTGTGTAGTCAAGGCCGCCTTAATGCACGGGCTTACCTGGGCTGAAGCTCCAGGGCCTACGACGATCAGGGGGACTATCATGAGCTGCAGTATTTTTATTTTTATTTTTAATACTGGCTCATGATAGGCCCCCCGATCGGAGTAGGCCCAAGACAATGTGACTTTTTTGTTTGGGGCTTACAAAGATCAGAGGCCTATCATGAGCTAAGAAAAAAGGGGGCCACAAGGGGGTGACAATTTCTCGTTTCGACAAGCAACGGTGGGTCGTTCATTTAAAAAACGTTAAATGGAACGGCTTTTGTCGTTTTTGTGGTCATGAGACTAACCATCATCTTTGATACCCTAGGCGATTGCGAAGAAGTCAAGACGGTGTTCAAGCCAAGGCAGAAAGCAGGAGGTAAGTGTGTTGTGGGGGGCTGTGTTCCATGGCTCATTGCTGTACTTCTTTTAAAAGTGCTCGTGTGACAAGATACGCTACAGGTTCTTGACCCTCCCTAACCCGTTGACGCACTTTGATGAAGGCCGAAAGAGAAGCAGCAGTACATCTGAAGAAGAAATGGCCAATAAGAAACCTTGTTGTTTGGATGAGTCGGGTGAGTTGTCGCCATGTTTTGAATTATAACACTAATATGCAAAAGAAAAGAAACAAAAAGATATAGGCCTGATAATTGTACTTCTTGTGATATCGGTTGGATTTTGGAATTAGAGGATTGCTCTCCCTACAAATCTGAAATCATGACTCCTGGTTCATTCAAGTATCTCTAGACGTTCGGCCTGACTCTGGTTTGGGATGAAAGTCATCCAGAGCTAACTTCTGCACTGGTGAAATTGAGCTACATCTGTGCTACTTCTAGGCATGGAACTCTAATATGCCCTGCCTGCTTGGTTGTCTTTTACCCAGACGGAAACAACAGAAACCGGCCCGCAGGGCGGGATCTGCCCGATAAGCAGCTCCTGCAGGTGGCCAAAACGCTGGGAAAGGAGTGGGAGCAGGTTGCCATTCACCTGGAGCTGAAGACCAAAGATCTGGACGACATCAAGGCAGACAGACAGATGACTGTGGCCATGCAGAAGCTGAAGATGTTTGTGCTGTGGAAGCGCTGAAGAAGGAAAGGAAAGGCCACAGCTCAGGACCTGCAGAAAGGTCTGGAAGACCTGGAGGACCTACCGGTCGAGACTCATCTGTTATTGAAAGGTAACGTACTTCACCCACACCCAGTGAACGTCTATCATGCATGAGCATTGATCTATGAAACTCTGACCAGCCTATTCATAATGCTTTACGAGTTAATATATACATAAAGAAAATAATATATACAAATAACCATTACCGTACTTTCTTCGTCTCCTCTTTCTATAAAGTAGCACTGAAAGCAGTTTGCTTATTTGATTAATTGTATGCACTCACTTTTTATATGATACTTCTGGTTCACTTGGTGTGGTTGCGGACCAATTTCATAGATATTATAACACCTCTGTAAAACGATTGACAGCGTACAGACTCTTCAGTGGGCATTCCCCATTAAATGGTGTCCACAGCCACATGAGACATGAAGGGGGGTGGAAAATGACAATCTATCTTCTGTGAATGATGTGAAACAAGAAGGAATGATGTGATCCTCAGGGAGTTTGTTTGTGATGGAAACTGATTCGTACTAATTTCCTGTCTGTGGTTTGCTTCCTCAGAAATGGTACAAGGCCCAGTTAAATGACATGACAATGGCATTTGCAGAGGCCCTTATGCAGGAGATGTCTCCGGGGAAAGAAAGCCATGGAGACATGTGATGGACCAAAACGCAAACGATGGACCAAACGACACGAAACAGTGGAGCTGTCTTGAGTGTTTGCTGGTTGGCCGGATGCGGCCAAATGACAGCATCAGACTAAGTCCCTCCTTTCCTGAGCTGCTCAATGTCTTATTGGGATCACAACGATGGACTCGATGAGTCAGTCCTGCAATGGACAATAGTTCTGTTGACTCTGGAAAGTAATTGTTGATATCATGTTTAGAATAAGCCTAGATGTTCCCCTCAGGTACCCTCTTATATCCAGATAGATATAGATATGAATTCATTATCATGATCATGGAGTGTGCTTTTATTGTAGGCCTTACCTAGATGTAGCTTATTGCGTAACCAGCTATAGATGCTAACATGGTGCATAAAAAATGGAAATTAATTCAACTTTGTTTATCGCTTCAGAGTACATATTTTCTTTTAGAAATGTATTGTGTAAATTGGTATAACTGCTTTTTTCAAACTTTATACATTTCAGGGAATTTCTCTTGTTTTGTTTGTATGATGCATTTTTTTTCGAAGCTGTTTTACAAAAGGGTGCTTTCTTGCTTCATTTGTTATTTAAATATTTCTATACCTTATCAAATTAAGGATTTAATAATAATAATAATAATAAATGAAATTTATATAGCGCTTAATATGGTACTCTAAGACGCTTTACATATTGGCCTATCAAAACTATGTAAGACAGACTAGGAATAAAAGAAAAACAGAGGTTAAACATGAAGAATAAGGTGGGAGTTAGGTGGGGAAGGCTAGCTAGATTTATATTGTTTGATCATTCCAAAACATTCATATTAATAAATAGGCTTCTGTTGAGCAATTGTCAAGGTGAAATAAGATCTATGATGAAAAGATAAATGATCTAATATAGAAAATGTGGTTAAGCATTCGCGTCAGCCTGCAACTAAAATATAAAAACAAATGGAAGCCAAATATTGTAATATGTCAATGAGTCGTGGAAAGGTGCCTCAAAACGTCTCTATCGCGTTTAGACAAAAGTTCTGCTACATATTAATATGATACGAAACAGTTTTATCCTCAATAAACTAATCTGCATGCATGAAACCAGCCTCATAGTTCTATGAAGATTCGTAATATACCAATAAAGAAAACAGCAAGTTGCCTTCAGGAAGTGTGTAGGGGGGGGAAAGAAAGTAAGGTGAATCGCAAAGCCACGCTACTATCAACTATGGAAGGTAAGCAGAGTTTATCACAACAACCCGAAATCTTTAGATTTCAGTTCCCTTTATTTATTCACACAGTTCAGAACACACAATGTGTTTTTCTCTCTGAACGATCCATAGGCTCCTACCACCTTAATTCTGAAGGGTATGTCACATCTACATATTCTGAGCCACCTCCTTCAAAAACTGCTGGAACTGGCGGTGATCCAGGCCACGAGCCTGAATCACTGCCATATAATGACCAGATGACCGTTATCCTTGTATCATCCAGTTCCAGAACCCTTTCACACAGGGCTTCTTGGTGGTGAATGCAATGATAGCATATCAGAGGTGTGTGGCAGAACTTTTTCAAATTCATTTGAAAGCTCCCGCGGGCCACATCAAATTCGATGGCGGGCTGGATTCGGCCCGAGGCCCTTGTGTGTGACACCTCTTGACTATTAAGTAGTTGTGCTGTCTGGTCTATGCCTAGGCGGCGGTGGGACTGGCGCTGGCTGGCGGTCTTGTTGTAAAGGAGTTCAAAGAAAAGGTCTGTAGCGGTGAAGGGACCAGGGAAGCTAGCTACACAGAGCGCAGGACGTATGGAATCCACTGGAACAAATCAGAGAGGCTTCCCTTGGGTCCAGCCTTCGATCAGGATCACAGAGGGACACTCTGTCTTGCTGTTGGGTTTTGAACCCACATGAAGAGTCTCCCACATGATCCTACCATATAGGCATATCAGTTTTCATATATCATATCATATAAGTAATATCCAACATCATATAGTTTTGTTTATTTTACGAAACAAAAACAAATATGGAAGAAAATAGTTTCGATAGATGTGCCTTACATGCAGGGGCGCTGCCTGGCGGGGAAAAGTGGTACTGATTCTAAGGGCCCAGCCCAACGCAGCACGGCCCACGGCCCGCGGATGGCAATTAATAATATAATATTAATATTCTTGCCTTTTTTTTTTTTTTTTAAATGTCTCATTACAAAGAAATGGTAATTGGAAATAAACTTATTAAACTCACAACTGTCGATTTCCATAACGTTTTCGTTAGTTAATTAACATATTGTCATTTGGCCTTCCCCCTGAGCTCTTGCGAAATGGTTCAGCCGCAACGCACGATGCGTTGAATCGAACAGCATCCGAAATGTGAGATGCTGGCACTGGCAGCAGGTGTACAGAGCGGCTGGGCTGGCTGAGGTCAGGTCTTAACCACATGATGGTGAGCTGGTGGTGACAGCTACAGAAATGAAGTCAGGTTGGCAAAAACTGAAGAAAAGACGGGAGAAAGAGGAGAGGGCCAAAAGAGGCAGGCAACTGGTCACTCAATTGTTCGCCAATAAAGAAGGTATGCTCACTCAATGACCTTGCGTTTTCAAACTCTATCAAATGGTAGGCTAACAAGCAGAATTCTTGGATTAGCCTCCAAGAGAGCATGCTAGTTAGCATAGTTTCCTATTTAAAAACTCCACCTTTATTGTCACAGCGAACAAACGGCAAATGTGGACGAACGACCGTGATAAACTAGTCTTTTAATACAAAATATTTTTTTCAAAAGAACCTAACGTGTCTTAAATATGTGCATTTTCAACTTCAGGAGGAGGACAAGATCCGCCCACGGCCACCACGACTGGATCCCATTTCGGAGAAGGAGGTAAGCAACATTAGTTTGGTAGGATGTTAGTTGCTTTAGGATGAAAGTTTTGAATGAGGGTGCCTTCTAGGCTAGATCATATTTCAGTATTTAACGGTCAGTCGTTAGGTTCGAGAAAACAGAATGTTTTTCTTTCTTTTACTGTAACTCTTGTTACTTGTATATTTTTATTGATGTCTACAATGTGGATCCATTGATATTGTATGCAATTGCACTGTAAATTATGTTCTTTGTTTACATTTTGATTGTTACTTGGAGCTATTTTTTGCACTTTAGACTTCAGCAATTAAACTTTTTATTCATGAACAGTGTAAATTGAGATTTTTTTTCATATTGTTTGAAGCTGAAGTGTAAATATTTGTGTTGATGTCAAGCAATTGTAATGTTAATTCAGTTCCTATAAGAGTCTATCTTTTTAATGTATCTTTTTTATGTACTATTTATGGAATTTGAAATTGTACTTGCATAATAAATTTGTGTTTAAAGTAAGCAGAAACGGTGGATTTTTTTGCAGTGCATCATGTCTTCTGAAAAGACTATTGCAGTTATACAAGGTATGAAATTGTGAGTACTCTTATGGTTTCTTGGGGCTCTGGCTGTGAAGCATCCACAGGCTTATGCTGCCATGTACTGGTTTAACATTGTAATGTACTCTCAATTACAAAGCAAGGTCACTAACTACATGAATGGGCAACCAATAATCAAACTGACAATTGTAGTACAGTTTCAAGCTGCTTACAGACAATTTTAGCATAACAATCAAATTTCTGTATTTGTGAATCTGTACACACAGCTTTATTTTCAACACAAAATTCCATTGGATTTCCATAGGTATTTGTGTTGTGTGGAAAACAGTGTGTTTGGATTTGCTGAAAAGTTGATGTGTTGAAACCAAACTGGGTCAAGTCCAATTTTAGCATGAGAGAAGGACATTGTTGTAAAATTGTGTTTAAGCAGCTATTGGACAATATGTATAAGACTGCTGCCTAAAAGACAGTAGGCTATAAATACTTAGTTTATTACTTGAATTACATGATGTCACTAACTGAATGAAATACGTTTAATAAGTAAGTTCATACCCTTATTTAAAGTCACACAAACCCATACTCCATGAAGGGGCAACGAAAAGTCTAACTGAAGTGCTATTGTGATGCTGGGTCATGTTTACCAAAACAGCTGATAGATGTTGGGGGGGGGCCCAAAATTAGAATCTTTCATAGGGCCCAAAATTCCTGGCAGCGCCCCTGCTTACATGTACAGAAATTTGATCTAATAAATATTTTTAATCTTTATTTAAATAAAGATGAAACATAAGTTTAACATAATTTAGTTATTGTTCCCGACACCGTCACCGAGACGTTTATGTTAATTAGTAATGTTGAGTGTGTTTTGGTGTGTCATGTGTGTGTTCACTAGTAAAGGCAACTCTTGTAGTGGGCGCGAGAGTTGCATAACTGCTTAACCTGTGCTCCCGTCTCGTCCTTCCCGCGCTGCTCGCCAATACAAAAGAAGAAAGATTATTAGAATGTCTAATTGTTTCTGGTCACACGGACACGCACACAATCATTTTCCATGCGTGAAAAGAAGGTTTCAACACGTAGGTTTAAAAACAAATCTGCGCAGGTCCATGCCATTCATACCAGGGCTGGACTGGGACCAAAAAATGGCCCTGGCATTTTTGGCCATGGCAGCCCACTATGATTATTTATACATGCGGAGGCACACAACATACCAGAGGATATATCTGCATATTGTGCTGTTTCAACAATTAAAATAAAGCGCAGTAGCCTACATGGAAGAGAGTAACCATGTTAAAAAATGTATCTTCCCGCTCTTTCACTATACTTGCAGAGACTTTTGCAGCTAGGTCAAATCCCCTCTGAAATTACTAATGCTTATAATATGTACAGTTTGAACCATCTCACATCAGCAAAAAATGCAAGAACACAGAACAACAGGAAGAATACAAATATATGTATTATTTTATTAAGGCCTACACTAACTAAAACACAACAAATTATAACACAGTAAGTCTAAGTGGTACCCTAAAGTATGAGAGAGAGAGAGAGAGAGAGAGAGGAGAGAGAGAGAGAGAGAGAGAGAGAGAGAGGAGAGGAGAGAGAGAGAGAGGAGAGGAGAGGAGAGAGAGAGGAGAGGAGAGAGAGAGAGAGAGAGAGAGAGAGAGAGAGAGGAGAGGAGAGGAGAGGGAGAGAGAGGGAGAGGGCCAGCCCAGAACCAATCATAATGAGTTATGGCCTGGGCCAAAGTTTTATTGAACTTTCAGGTTAAGTTGACAGCCCGCACGACCGAGGGGGAAGGAACGGACCTCGGCCCTCGGCTGTGTGACTTGGCTGGGCCAGGCCGGGTCCAAAAGTAAACCTCAAGTAAACCTCGTCGGCCCAAAAAGGCCTGCCAGCCCACCGGGCATTGCCCTGTACGCCCGATGGCCAGCCCAGCCCCATACTGAAACTGAAACTATTCTGGGATGTGGTTTAATATGAGTTGAACTACCTCATGTCCATTACATATTTAGCAAGTTTAGATGCAGTAGACTCCTCTAACTGCTGTCCTAACTTAATCTTACTTTTTTACTCACTTTGCGAAGAAAGGGATATTAGCTTCTGCCCAAACCTCTTTATTTTTATGGGTGGAGTTGACCTGAACAACAGATAAACGACGATAGGAAAAATAAATATCGAGAAGGAAATGCTCAATATGAAGACAGGTAAGGTGGATTTATCTTCAGAAGCTCCGTAACTAAGTGAATCGTACATTGTTGCTGACATGAACATTTAGATAAGGTTCCTTAGGTTGGTGGCTATTTCCTTCCCACCATTGATATACTGGCATGGGGCCTCTACGGATCGTCAAATCTCCTGACCTTTAACCGCCTATACGTGGAAAACGTCATCGGGTCAAGGAGAAATGAAAAGGTGCCTCCTTTTGAACATAGGAAAAAATAATTCGATTCCACTTTTCCCAACCGACGTAATTGCGCGACGTCGAGTCTTGCTGACCTCTAGCGTCTCTCGAGTGAAACTACAATTTACCGAAGATGGACCAAAACAAGCGCTCTTTTAATCCATGCGCGGGTCAAGGAGAGATGAAAAGGTGCTTCCTTTCAAACATGAGAAAATAAAGCACAGTTAAAAGTTAAATTAACTCCAACCACCTTTCCTCCAAGTAGGCCTACTAAATATATATATTTGTTTTTGTTGCTATCATTACCACAAACACACGTCTGACGTAGGCCATGTCAGAAAAAAAAAAAGGTGCGTGTTAACTTTAATATGCACTGCCTGCTAAGCTACCCGAGTCCTCGGAGATCACGTCAAAACAATGGCTGCCCATTTCATTGATAGACTAAAGTAAACTTGCAGCAAGCAGGCGAACTTAAAACCCATTCCAACATTTGCATTACGATACATTATAGCTTTCAATTATAAACATCACCTGATAAATTCTCGCTCATGTTCAACCATCGCAAGCAGTTCTAACAACAGATTCATCTGATGCAGCAAAGAAGAGCAAAGAAATCCCAGCAAGCATCAATAGGCCTACTTGTTGTTATGAAGTCTCACAAACTATCTTTTTTCTGGTTTTATGTCGGGCGGCATGAGAAGCTAATGCGATCGATCAGTGTGGTCAGGGTTTAGTTGTAGGGCCTGCTGTAGTGGTCACTCCTATTGGTCGTACTATTGTAACATTATGTGGACTGAGTTCAGATCCAGTGTCCTTGTTCTTTTGGAAAAAGTCTACCGAGTCATGATCGCTTTAACTCAATCTATTTGGTAAAGTAAAGTTTTGGACTAGTTAGGGAATTGTATGGGCACGCGTGGAGATACACTTAGTAGGGCATCAGAAGGATGTGTTACCTGGAGCGTTCTAGCGTCCTCCTGTATGAGCTGGACGCCTCCCTAGGCTCCGGATCCCTCCTTAGCGTGAGAAAGAAGCCTCTTTTAATTGGCAAGGGCATATGTGGCCTGTTGGTATGAATGTGTGAATTATGTTACATTGTGTTCTGTAGACTACTGGTGTGACTCCTGTAGTTCATGTTTATCTGCTCACTGTCTGTGGTATCAGGAGTTTGATTTCAGGATTTGTCAAATTCCAAACTATACAGGGGGTTTGTTGTATGAAGGTCTATTTAAAATACAATGTATAATTAGTAACCATAGGCCTATTATTGTGATATAAGTATATTCTGGCTGCGTTCAGTAGTCTGTCTGTATCGAAGCGGGTAAAAGTCAGCCGCAGGTTCGATAATCGCTGGATATTCGGTTTTAATTTACCCCGAAATCTGCTTAATCAACACAATTGCACTTCATTACGGGTGTAGTAGGCAATGTTGAGGACAGTATGGGACACCGTATCAACAAAAATCCCAGCGACATGTTGCTCCTATGGATATCTGTGCGAGAAAAAACTCTTAAATCAACGTCCTGGCTGCTATCTGTTTTAGGGGCCGTCTACAAATTACACCCCACAGACTGGTGGCTGAGACGTACGGAAGAGGATTAGGGCCACACATGCAAAAAAAAAATTAAGTTCTGACTTTATTCTCAGAATTCTGAGAAAAAAGTCTGAATTCTGACTTTAATCTCAGAATTTTTAGAATAAAGTCAGAATTCTGACATTAAAGTCAGAATTCTGACTTTAATCTCAGAATTCTGAGAATAAAGTCAGAATTCTGAGATTAATGTCAGAGTTCTGACTTTAATCTCAGAATTCTGAGAAAAAAGTCAGAATTCTGACTTTAAAATCAGAACTACGGGTATCTGTAAGGACCAACCTCCGTGGGAGAGACACTTTGCTTTATGCCGTAGGAGGAAACCTATGGAAAGCCAAGAAGGCCACAATCCGGCCCTAGAATGGCGCGGTAAAAGTGCAAGAATTCCGTACGGAATCCGTACGGAACTAATAGCCGCGGCTATTAGTCATATTGAGATGGCAGTGTGCGAAATACCCGTCAATATTCGGGGATGCCCTCATCCCCAGATTGTTCTCGATATGCAGTAGCCAGCTAGGCCATAACATTACAATATTTCATGGATGCAAGCAAGCCAAGACAATCAATCTATATCTATAGCCTACATGACAACACACACACACACACACACACACACACACACACACACACACACACACACACACACACACACACACACACACACACACAGACACACACACGCACACACGTTAAACACACTGGTAAAGCAATAGGAGCCTGCATTGGCTTAAGTTGTTGGGATGCACGTTATTTTATAACAGGGAGGGGCAAAGTTGTGCATTACAATGCAAACACGACAATAATTGGCACCGTTCTTGCGCACTCAGAAGAACATGAACTGAATAAATGCCAGGTATATAGCATATTGGAGACGGGCACACAATCAGTGCATTTGCAAATGAGAGCCTGCAGTATGACCGATCTTGTGACATTATTTAACCATCCATCTACAGCTAATACGATCAGACAGATACATCATTGATCACATATAAGCCCACAACAAGCCCAACATCACCACGGCAGGTGCGCTCTCTCTCGCACATTCACACAATCACTCCAACTTCTCCAACTCCAAGGCAAAGCTGTTTCACTAAGACAACAAACAACCACAACTAACCAGCCTACATATCCACAACAATGCACAACAATCAGTTCTATACATTGCGTCTATCTTCTGTTTGGCGCACATGGCTAATTTGCATACTTGCACAGGACTGTCGGCTCCGCTTGTCAAAAAAATAGAACGTATTTGTGAATAAATGCTTTGAATTCTGAATACTGGACTTGGTGAGCTTGGTGAGTTGGCTATGGGACGTGCACTTTTACCGCGCCATTCTAGGGCCGGATTGTGGCCTTCTTGGCTTTCCATAGGTTTCCTCCTACTGCCTAAAGCAAAGTGTCTCTCCCACGGAGGTTGGTCCTTACAGATACCCGTAGTTCTGACTTTAAAGTCAGAATTCTGACTTTTTTTCTCAGAATTCTGAGATTAATGTCAGAATTCTGACTTTAATCTCAGAATTCTGAGAAAAAAGTCAGAATTCTGAGATTAAAGTCAGAATTCTGACTTTTTATCTCAGAATTCTGAGATTAATGTCAGAATTCTGAGATTAATGTCAGAATTCTGACTTTATTCTCAGAATTCTGAGATTAAAGTCAGAATTCTGACTTTATTCTCAGAATTCTGAGAATAAAGTCAGAATTTTTTTTTTTTTACATGTGTGGCCCTAATCCTCTTCCGTAGAGACGTTACCCTAGAATTGTTTCAAGAAATAAATCACCACAAATCACTTGAAAAATATTTTCTCATTCTGATTGCTGTAGTACTTGCCAATACTTATTTGTTGATATTTTGCATAATAGTGAAACATTTTCTCATTCTTATATTGAGTAAAACGTTCATGTTCCACCATGTTCATGCACGTAAAATATACGCCACCAACTGGGAAACTAATGGTGTGTTCCTGAATCCTCGGACGCCAGCCTTCCGAGTTCCACTTTTCTTACGTAATTTCTGGTCTTGGAGCATTTATAATAATAATAATACATTTAATTTAGAGGCGCCTTTCAAGACACCCAAGGTCACCTTACAGAGCATATAGTCATCATACATTATTTAAAAAAACAAGACATTGTGTAAAAATAAATAAACATAAGCAATAAGAAATAAATAAAACAAAATTTTATAGCGTTCCTGTTCTTCTTTGTGATTGTGTCATGAAAAAGGCGACGGCATTCGGGAAAAGTGAAGACCTTCACTTTGACGAAAATGAAGAGGAATTTGACGCCTATCTGCTACCTTCCTTAAACTTGCCATGTACTCATTTATGGACTCGTCCTCTCTCTGGTTTCTCGAGTTGAACTTGTACCTTTCTGCAATGAAGTTTGTCTATGGCACAAAGTGTTTGCGCATTAAGTCAATAAGCTCCGACAACTTTTTAACGGACGGCTTTAATGGCGCACACAAGTCCATAAGCAGGGTGTGGTTCTTTCTGCCCACCACTGTCTGGAACACGAACTTTGCCTTATCATCGTCATAGGACAGACCTTTTGCTACAAAGAATTGTTCTAGCCTTTCCAAATAGGCGTCAAATTCCTCTTCATTTTCGTCAAAGTGAAGGTCTTCACTTTTCCCAAATGCCGTCGCCATTTTCTCCTCCATGCGTCCCCTCGTCTCGACAGAGTTTTCACTTGCTGAAAACTCTTTTCACATAAGAAATCCCATCCTCGTCGCCAAAAGTCTGTTGTGTCTCTACAGACTGTGTGGATACTTATGATGAAAAACGACAGAGAGGAATATACATAGAAACGTGGCTACTTTAATAGCAGGCGAACAGCAACATGTCTGTTCCTCTTACAGACTGGCTTCTTCTGGCAACTCATGGTTACACAGTTACTTAGATTCTACTGCGCCCCCTACAGGCATAACCGCATTTAAAATGTTTTCCATTCAAACACCACAACACTAATTAATAAAAGTTTATTGTAAGGCGCGAGGGTTGCTGGGAAAGCGGAGACGTATGCAGACGTTTGCAGTAACGTCATGACGTTGCTCTCGCCGGCTCCATGGCTGGCTCTGGCCAGTGTAAAACCAACTGGTTCATAACTGGGATAAGGCTGGAACCAGTTTTGAACTGGCCCTAGCACCAGCCCGGAACTGGCTCTTGGTTCTTTTTGGTGTGAAAGGCCTATCAGGGATGTTTTTAATGCAAATGACCAAGACATGTAACTGTCATTTTAGGCAATAATTTATTTAGATAAACCGTAGCATTATAAGTGCAATATTTCCCATTTATTTGTGATAATATATAAATAAACATATGCATATGCACTGGTGACTTATTGGTCGCAGTACGGAAGACAGCTCTGACACACTGACAAACCAGTCAATTGTGTAAGCTATATTTCAGCTTTCTTTAGACTGTTTCTGTTTCTTTTTTCTCAGAACTATTTGTTGAACACCCTGCCTCAACTATCATGTTTGCACACTGTCATTAGGGGTCCAAGCCAACAGGTTGGATCCCTATTGTTTTTGTAAGGATTCTTTTTATTAGGGGTCCAAGCCAACAGGTTGGATCCCTATTGTTTTTGTAAGGATTATTATTATTATTCTTACCCCCCTAAAAGTGTGCCCACAGCCCAAACCGTAAATGGTGCCGACACGCAAATTGCATGACTAGGACCAGATCTGTTCGGACTAAGCAGACGACCAAATCCAGACACACCGGCCACTAGGTGGCGCTATACCAAGGGAAAACGCGTTTGGGGCTATAACTCCCACACCGAACCTCCCACATTCAAAACCTTGAACACACAGATTCACTGGAGTCTGATGCATCTTTTGGCATAGGCCACGCCCATTTGCGTCTATAATTTTTTTTCGCAAAATCGCGAAAACCGCAAAACTGTTTTTTCCCTACTCCGCCCACATTTCTAGACCAATCGACACCAAACTTTGCACACGACATCGTCAGACGCACACGGAAAGAAAAACTATATACTTTTTTGATCCGACCTTCGACTACGAAACGGTAGCGTTTTGAATATTGCTTTATTAGCGACGTTTTACGTCGATACGCAAAAATTCAGAAAATACCAAAATTAGACATCGGATCAAGTCCAAATTTTAGACACATGTCGGTGCTACCCTTATTGGCGTTCAATAAAGAATTCGGAAATTTACGCCATTAGGGGGCGCAATAAATGAGGAAATTGTATATCTTCTCATTTGCCAGCGGAATGTTCTTCAAACTCAAGGAAAACCATCAAGGGGCAAACCCGAGTCTATATAGAAAATATGGCCAAGAATTATTAATGTGGGCGGGAGTTATTTGGCAAAGGAAAATTGTCTTTGGAAAATTTCGCCACAGGGCGGCGCCAAAAAACGACGACATTGTCTATCTCCTATTTGGCCAATGTTCTGAAAACGCGTTTTAGGCTATAACTCCCACACCGAAGCTCCCACAGTCAAAACCTTTATATCCACATGTTGTTCACGGTAGCGTTTTCAACACTTGCTTCGCGTTGTGCCGGCGAAACGCACATATCTTGTCGCGTTGTGCCGGCGAAATGCACACTTCTTGGACCCCTGCATAACTGCTTGCAGTTCTAGTTTTTATACTTACCTCCCTAAAAGTGTGCCCACAGCCCAAACCGTAAATGGTGACGACACGCCAATTGCATGACTAGATCCAGGTCTCTTCGGACTATGCAGACGACAAAATCCAGACACGCCGGCCACTAGGTGGCGCTATACCAAGGAATACGCGTTTGGGGCTATAACTCCCACACCGAACCTCCCACAGTCAAAAACTTGTACGCACATATCCACTGGAGTCTGCTGCATCTTTTGGCATAGGCCACGCCCATTTGCGTCTAGAATTTTTTTTCGCAAAATCGCGAAAACCGCAAAACTGTTTTTTCGCTACTCCTCCCACATTTCTTGACCAATCAACACCAAACTTTGCACACGACATCTTCAGACGCACACGAAAAGAAAAACTCAAACACTTTTTTGATCCGACCTTCGACGACGAAACTGTAGCGTTTTGAATATTTGTTTATAAGCTAAATTAGACGTGGAATATCAAAAATCCCAAAAATACCAAAATTAGACATCGGATCAAGTCCAAATTTTTCAGACATATCGATGCTCCACTTAATGGCGTTCGATAAAAAAATCGGAAATTTTCGCCATAAGGGGGCGCAATAAACGAGGAAATTGTATATCTTCTCATTTGCCAGAGGAATGTTCTTCAAACTCAAGGGAAACCATCAAGGGGCAATCCCTAGTCTATATAGAAAATATGGCCAAGAATTATTAATGTGGGCGGGAGTTATTTGGAAAAGGAAAATTGTCTTTGGAAAAATTCGCCACAAGGGGGTGCAAAAAAACGACGACATTGTCTATCTCCTATTTGGCCAATGGAATGTTCTGAAAACGCGTTTCAGGCTATAACTCCCACACCGAAGCTCCCACAGTCAAAACCTTGATATCCACATGTTGTTCACGGTAGCGTTTTGAATACTTGCTTCGCGTTGTGCCGGCGAAACGCACATTTCTTGTCGCGTTGTGCCGGCGAAATGCACACTTCTTGGACCCCTGCATAACTGCTTGCAGTTCTAGTTTTATATTGCCTTTTGATTTCTCTTCCAGGGCTACTTGACAAAATCCTGGCTTTCTTCGGATTATGCCGTCCACGTAAACGTAGGTACTAATGTATGTAGTCTGACCTCTGTAGGAATGCACTTATCAAAGGCTCATACTGAAAGCTGAATACACCCGCGCTATAACATAGTACGACTGCTGGTTCCAAGATTAAGGTAGACCGAATAAGCAACATAGCCTGCACATCTTTTCCTGCAAAAAAGCTCCCAGTGAAGGAGCTGGATCCGTTTTGTGACTATATTAGATTGAATAGATGGGAAGTTTGGATGAAGCGGGGATATTCAGGGGCATTTTAAGGCGCATTTCCACCGGAGGGAGCGGGTCGGTTCGGCGCAGCTCAGTTACGGCTTGCGTTTCCACCTGTCCAATGACAAAGATCAACAATGTTGGACGTTCAAGAACGACGTCCTACATTGTTCATATAAACGAAGCTTTCGCTGTTGTCCAGAAATACCTTGCGGATAATGTGTTTGTTTGTTATTATCACCCTGTCGCACAGAAGTGCGATTCTGTCGAAGATTCTGTTGAACTTGCCGGCACCCTATTAGGCGTCTCAGTACCCCAACGGAGGAGTACTGCGAGATGAGTACGGCTCGATACGGCTCAGTCCTGATCACGCCCAATATTGGCGGTGGAAATGCGACCCGTGCCGCACCTTTGCAGACCGAACCGATCCGCACCCTCCGGTGGAAATGCGCAATAAGAGGAGGAGCATTTATGAGGAGGACCATGACAACGTCACCTCTCCGCTCTCTTTCAGTTTCAATTTTCACCCTCTCTCCGTGAGGTTCAAGAATGGCACTCAATAACGCTATTTTACGGAACAAGACTATCATTCAAGGAATTCTATCCGCAGATGCCCACTTCATACTTGGCAAAGTGAGAGAGAAAGAACTGATAACCGGCTGCGTATACAAAAAACTAAATCATCAGTAAGGGGGACGATCATGTATGAAGCTTGTGGACACATTCAAATAACAAAGGAAGACGATCAGAGTTCAGTGAGGTTCTACGGGACAAGATCGTCCTAGAAACGTATCATAAGCTTAAAGACGTGGAATGGGCAGACCTCTATGTTTATTTCTAGGTTTGCTCTAAACTAAAAGTATTTTTACGCTACATATTAAACTATTTTTAACTTGAATTCCACAGATGCTCCAGAGACCAAAAGCCAAAAGAAGGTAACGTTTTATCGTGTTCTTCAACTAACCTCACTGCACAGAATCATGAACACATTACCAAATCAGAATGTTGTCAATCCAGTTTCAACATGTCAGTCAACACTAGGGCTGGCCCCAATTATTCGAATATTCGAATACTCGTTCGGAAAATTAGTATTCGAAGCTTAAATCAGTATTCTGAGCTTCGTTGTTTTTTTTTCCACGTACCTGACATTACCAGAGCGAGGGAGGCAAACTATAAGCGACACCAAGCAGAGAAGAGAGAGAGGTGGAGGAAGAATAGATTCGCTAAGCATGTTTCCGTAATGCTTAGCGAAATGCTAACCTTAGCTTTGTTTACGTTCGCTGTACAGCGCTGCGCCAATCAACTGTGACTGGCTTGCTGCAGAGCGTGAGCGTCTTGGGAATACCCGGTCAATATAATGGATATAATATGGACACATAAGACGATCAATATTCAGTATTTGTTGTGGATTTATTGTACAAATTCCCTGAAAATATGCACGTTCGACGATGAATTGAAAAGCTCCCCTAAGGGCTGAGATGGCAGAGGACAGCTGATTTGGAACGGAGCAACAGCTGTTTGCTTCCACAGGGAAAAACTAAGGAACTCCAACTTACTTAGGCCTAATAATTAACGTTCCAGGGAGTATATAGGGATTATTAATGTTGTTTTTGATGGTGTGTTTTTCTGGAACGAGTATTCAAATATTCGCTCGGAAAAAATAACGAGTATTCGAAGCCTGAAAAATGGTATTCGGGCCAGCCCTAGTCAACACGGAAATTACGTTTGGTCAAGTGAAAACACATCGCACTTTATTAGTCGAAGTAGCCCTGGTCAAATAGCAAGATGAGGCTGCAATACAACATAGGCCTACTTGACAGTGAGATTCTGTGTTCAGGTTGCATGTGTCAAGCATAGTTTCTAGTTTCTATAATTCTTTAAAGACAGTGCAAAATAGTATAGTATAAGAAGTGAGTGTCATAAAGTATGCAACAAAAATTTAAAAACCAATGACTGCACATCCATTTGTCACGGCAGCAGGGCGGATCATATATAAACCATCTCTCTGCATCTCTGCTCTGCTTGGAGGAAGACAAATATCCGTTAACCTGCAAACCCACCGGTCTCTGTTTGATCATTAACAACGAGAACTTCCAGGACGGAACTAAAAGAAGTGGAACACAGAAGGACGCCGGTAGGTGTTAGACAGGAGGAGAGCTACCTCAGCTCCTTGTTTCCTTGGTGCAGGCCAGGGGTGTGTGCATGGAG
The DNA here is from genome assembly GCF_902167405.1 of Gadus morhua. Taxonomy (NCBI): domain Eukaryota; kingdom Metazoa; phylum Chordata; class Actinopteri; order Gadiformes; family Gadidae; genus Gadus; species Gadus morhua. The sequence goes on from NC_044063.1 coordinate 2,894,491, forward strand.
GGCCCAGGATTCTAAAACCTAGAATTCACTTTCAGTTCATTTAAATTTGTTTCTCCTCATCACTTTGCTAAAGATGGGTTTTATGGCCTGATGCTGCTCTCAGGCCACCCCTCCTGCATTTAGACACACCACTGCCTTGTCTTTGAAAGACTGCTCAATCACTCGCTTTTCTTCTTTTTTCCCACAGAAAGCCTGGCCGACGTGTTCAGCTGGCTTGGCTTCCAGGTGCTGATGTTTCAGGACCAAACGGCGAGCGACATGGCCCGGGTAACCAAGCTGCTGGCAGACCTGAAGTACCGGAAGAGACTGGTGGAACTGATACTGGCGGACTTGAAGGACATGTTTGACGCAGGGGACCGGATGGTCCCGGAACTTCAGTCTCAGTTACTTCAGAGACTGAAACTGGTGGACCTGAAGCACCTGTTTGGGCTGCTGGAGTGCAATCTGAAGGAGTGGTCCGACGGCAGGTTCACCCCACTGAGCCGGCACCGATGCATTCGTCTGGGGCATGGCGATGCTTTCGTCTGCTGCGTCCTGAGTCACGGTGATGAGGACGTGGTCTCGGGCGTCGACGGCAAGACACTGCCCATCATCGACATCACCTCCGCTTTCAACGGAGAGCACTGCCCGGCTCTGATTGGGAAGCCCAAGGTGTTCTTCATCCAGGCCTGCCAGGGGCCTAACCTCCACACAGGATGGACTGTGGATGACCTGCCGTTTCATTGGCAGAAACCCAAGGCCGACAAAGGAAGGCAGACGAAGAAAGAACATCACCCGAATGAGGCTGATTACCTGGTTTCCAAGGCCACGGTTGCAAAGTACCCAGCATTTAGAGACGAAAACACAGGCAGCTATTTCATGCAGTCTCTGTGTAAGCAGCTTCGCATGGGATGTGCCAGGTATTTCAGCTTATGATATTAATAGTGTAACAAAAGTGTAGTAACATAGACACAAGACGTAAGATCGGCCCTGAAGATGAATGAAGTACCCATTCAGCAACCATTAACCTGGACTTTGCCTGATTAAAAAAATTATATTTGCTTGTGTTTGGTTTCAGGGGTGAAGATATCTTGAAGATTCTTGTCGATGTAAACGCTGACGTAAGCAAGGAAGATTTTGGTCAAAATTGCTCAGAGAAGCAGATGCTGAAGCAGATGCCTGAATTCAGAGTGACCCTGCGCCACGCCCTTGTGTTCTCGCCTTGTTTCAGGAGAGAAACATAAAACACTGGCTAATAGACCACAACACAAATAGACCACAACACAAATAGTCAACAACAAACATTTCAAATAGACCACAAGTTCACAACACACATTTCAAATAGACCACAACACACATTTCTAACCGTTTCCTTTGTTCTTTCCAACCTTTATTCAATCACACAATACACACACAACCAGTGTTTCTAAGGTTTTCCTTGTTGCTTTTTTATAGTACACATTTTTTAAAACTCTTATATGCCTTACATTCCTTGCTTTTTACTTGGTGAAATGTTTGTTTACAGTGCTTTTCTTATAAATGAAACTTAATAAAACAATTTGAATTGCTATATAAATAAAAACGCTCCCATGGTTTTATTTTCCTGCGCATCCAAATGATAGTTTTACGGCATTGTTTTATCCTTCACTGTGTTGTGCCAGCCGGTTAAAGAGCACGACCAAGAAGGGAGGTCCTCTCAGAGACAGTTAAATGTCAGTTACATTTAAAGTTCAACAACTGTAAAACAATAAATAAGTAATCAGTAGTGTAGTGTGGTGTTTGAGTGATATGAAACTAAATGGTAAGCTAAACTAAGTGTTACTTAGCAACAAAGGTTAAAGTAACAGAAAAGATAAGTGTAAATAAACCCAGTGGGGTGCGAGGCAGCACCAGCCTTTTAGGCGGGAGAGAGCGGCCATGTTGGACCCCCCCGCCTGATGAAGGCTTCCGGCAGGTGAGTTCAATCCATGGACATGTTATGCGATTCCAAAATGGCGCCCATTCATTCCTATATAAACTGCTCAATGGCGCAGGGCAACATCAAGGAGAGATATGCTTCCGCATCATGGGAGCCTAGCTACGCCCTAGTTCATGACGTACCGGATGCAGAAATATTCTTGTTTTTTAGCCCCCCCCCCCCCCCCCCCGTCAACCAACCAGCGCAAGGCCGGTATGGTCCCCCCCGCCCCCACCCTCCCCCTGTCAACAACTGAGCGCAAGGCCGGTACGGTTTTCTCCCCCCCCCCCCCCCCCCCCCCCTCAAAAACTTCAAGAGACCCCCACAAAGATGGAATCAAAACTCGAACCCTGCATGGATGTATAAGTTAAAGGTTGGGTATGGGATTTGCGAAACGCCAGCAGATTTTGAAAACACACAACTCAAATGGTCCTACCCTCTCTCCTTCAACGCTGACTCTGACTCCACCAATTCCAAGTACATGGACGCGCAATCATGCACGAGCGAACACTAGCCATTAGCTAGTTAGCTAGCTCCAGTAGCTACCGCAGGATAGCAACAAACAGAAGCTGGGTCACGAGCTTAGAGTACGTGCACGAAGGGGTCACGCGCGGGGAGCGGGGGAGGGGGAGTGCAGTACGACCGTTTGATTGACGTACTCACTGTCGTATGCCACTCGGTGGGTCTGGAAATCATTGGCTGTAGTTGTTCGAGCCCTGCCCGTTCCACAGATGATTGACTTGTTTAATTTTCATGTCAGTACTTCTAACTCAGTGGCTCTAAGTGGGTTATGATAAGGATTTCAAGTAATTTTGCAAAAATGGCCAACATAGTAAATCTATGTAGGCCTAGAAAAAAATACAGTTCAATGTTATTGCTTAAAGGCACCCAGTGCAACTTTCGAGGCTTAAAAATAAACATTCAATTTCTAGTCTTTTTTACACGTAGTAAGTTTCAATAACTCCATACCATTACATACCGACATTCAAGCAGCAAAGATGAGACGTCGTTGTGTGGTGAGAACTGATAGAAAATCGATAACAACAATGCCGCCATTTTCTTTATTTTTTGTAACCTACAATAAATAAAGCAGGCTTCCAGTCAATGGAAAAATGGCTTCTCCCCACGGCGATTGTTGTTGTTTACGATTTTCTATCAGTTCTCACCACACAGCGACGTCTCATCTTTGCTCCTTGAATGTCGATATGTAATGGTATGGAGTTATTGAAACTTACTACGTGTAAAAAAGACTAGAAATTGAATGTTTATTTTTCATTGAATGTTTACATAAAGTTGCACTGGGTGCCTTTAAGAAACAGATTCCTTCCAACTATTTACTAAAAATGCAATCAATAATTGATATACAAATAAATGGTACCATATCGATCAGCAATGAGGGTGGGGTAGCCTACCCACATAAATAATTGTAATACACCAACATTGTTAACTGCCATACACAGCTAAACAAGCAAATGAAAAATTAAATACTAACGCAACTGAAATGTTTATTAGGCTATTAACAATATTATAAAAATGATACCGTAATGCACCCGTTCTTTGTCTTTAGATCTTTTGAATAAATGGATCAATAAATGGTGAATCGCAATGATCGCAAGCAGAGGACTGTGTCATTGAGCAGCAGCTGAACCAGTCTAAAAATCCCTTCATCACAAAAACACTTTTAGTGATAAAAAGTCACCACAGTGCCTAAAAACCATCAACGTCATTCATGTTAAGTAAAAGGAAAAACCTCGGACATGAGAAGTTAACGGAGCCGTGCACTAGGCCCTCTTGAATCCCGGGCCGAAACAGCATTTGTTTCACTACGACTCCTTTCAGTTGCCCACCCCTCCTTCTCCAGCAAAAAAATAGTAACATAAAACGGGTAATAAAACGCTTGAGGTGGCGTTTTGAAAAGATAAAACTTGCATTTTTTTAGTAGGCATGGCATAAAGATAATTATGATCCTTTGATTGATATCCAGACATTTTTTGCGGAGACACATTTGTTACACCTTTCCTGCTTCTTGGCTCTCAGACCTTAGTCCGGGAGCACAGGGGAGACGTTCCCTCCAGGGCCGATGTCCTTTCGGGGGTAACACCCTTCACTATAACCGGCAGTGGGTCTGTTTAGAGGTCGGAAGACACGGGCACGGATTCTCGGCGTTTGGTACTTTATTCAGTTATTTATAACAGTACACGTAACTCGGAAAACACAACCGGACTCGTTTCATTCCTCCTAGACTGACACTCGCTCAATCGCTCGTTCACTCATTCGTCGACTCATTCGCTGACGTCACTCACACACACACACACACAGACATTCTCGCGCACACACATACGCCACTCTCGTAACACTACCCCCACTCTGGATGACAATCAAAACAGATTTTTCAATCCAGCACAATAATACACCAACATGTCCATACAGATATACAGCCCCCATACACATTCAATATAGTTCAAAGGGTGCAGTATAACTAGTAGGCGTCGATTTAAGAGGAATGACGATAAAGTGTAGCTTGTAGTGCAAAGGCAAGAATTGAACAGTGTGTTGCGTTTAGTGCACATATTACAGTTGAGCAGAACAAATTCTGAAAAGGCATTACAATACCCATCGTTCAGACTACGAGTAGAAGATATAATTAGCATTTTAAGGATAATAGTAGTTCTCTGTAATTACTCAAAATATTAACAGAAAAATGCAAACCTGCAGAACCAAATGCAGTTTACCCCATAGTGCATACAACAAGCATTATGTCAAGTTTCTTTCTTTTTTTTTAAGTATAGAAAATAACAATTAGCTGGAAGAGCCTATAACAGTTGCCTTTGTATCAAACATATATATTAGAGCTGTCAAGCGATTAAAATATTTAATCGTGATTAATCGCAGTAATGTCATAGTTAACTAATTAATCGCGATTAATCGCAAATTATTTTTCTATGCTAAATATCCCTTGATTTTTTTGTCCCATAATTCTTCTCATTTTAATTCTCTTATCAACATGGTGAAGTGTTTGTTTGCCTTGTGCAAATGATTTTTTATTGATAACATTACTGATCAAAACAGGACGATACAAAAAAAGAGCCTATAGTGCAATTAAACGACTGCTTTGAACAAATGTCATTTGAACATAGCAGTCAGGCTACTGCTTCTTTGTTTTGAGCCAAAGAAAAAAAAAAGTTATTTTTTTTTTTAAAATAAAATAATTGCGTTAATCGCGCGCTAAAAAATTTAACGCCGTTAAATTTGGTTTGCGTTAACGCCGTTAATAACGCGTTTAACTGACAGCTCTAATATATATATTTTTTTTTTTACCAAGAGAAATACAAAACATAAGCAATAAGCAACTTATTATGTTTTTAAACATTGTAAACATTGCCCTTAAAGTCCTGGAACTGCCCATGAACACGGGCGCTCAGTGAGCCGGGCGCTCAGTGAGCCGGGCGCTCAGTGAGCCACCCACTCACCAAACTGAGTCGGTGGTCTACGCCTGCGCTGGGGCCTTTGAGAACGAGGGCTCTGAGGGTGCTGCACCGCCGCACAACCCCCACTGTCCTTTCACTCCACAGGAACGGAGGAGTCAAGGTGAGAAGCAGCAGCTACAGGGATGTCCACAGATGGATCTGATGAGGGAAAGCTGGAGCTGTCATCAGTGTTGGAGAAGAGCTGGGGCAGACCCAGTAGAGTGTCAGCAGGATCTACGTCGTCTGGGGGTGACACCTCCATTGGTGTCCAGCTCTGGGCTTGCTCCAGGGCCCAAGTATTGTCCAGTGGGTCCCGGCAGCGATAAGGCTTTAGCTGATCGTGGTGAACCACCTTTACTTTAGTCTTTGGCCCTTTCTGGATTCGATAAACCAGGTCGTCCAACTGACCCAGAACGAAGAATGGCCCTTCGTAAGATGGGAGGAACTTCCTCACTCTGTTCTTGAATTTTTTTGTTCCTTTGATGAGGTACCACACAGCATCACCAACGTTGTCATGTGTGCGGCAACAGTTCTTGTCATATTGTCTCTTTGCACGTTCCACAGACTCTCCGAGAGCATCTCTGGTGATTTGGTGCGCCAGCTCCAGTCGCTCTCGAAGGTGCTGGACATACTCAGGGGCTGAGGGAGCTGGTTCAGGGTCCGGCGGCAGGCCGGATACAAGGTCTACTGGCTCACTCACTTCCCGGCCAAACATCATGTAGTTCGGGGTGAAACCAGTTGAACTGTGCTTTGTTGCTCTGTAGGCCATGACAGCGTAGGGAATCATGAGGTCCCAATCCCAGTGGCAACGCTCGGCTGTCGTGGCCAGGATCTTTTGCAGAGTGGCATTGAACCATTCAACTTGCCCATCGGACTGAGGACGGAAAGGTGTGGTGTGTGTTTTGTCGATCCCGAACAGCTTGCACATTTCCTGGAACACCTCAGACTCGAAGTTCCGGCCTTGGTCGCTGTGCAGTGTCTGCGGGGCTCCATAGCGACACACCCACTCGGAGGCGAGCACTTCAGCCACAGTTACAGCTTGTTCGTTAGGTAGGGGAAAAGCTTCGACCCATTTTGTAAAATAGTCCTGTATTACCAGCACATATCTGTTCAGTCTCATTCAGTGGCCCCATAATATCCAAAGCGATGCGCTCCATAGGCGCTCCGACTCGAACAGTGCCCATGGGGGCTTGTGGTGTCTTCCGTGGCCTGGCTTTTGCTGCGCAGCTGGTGCAGGTGTTACACCACAGGGCAACGTCCTCCCTCATTCTGTACCAGAAGTATCGGGTTTGCAGCCGAGCTACCGTGCGCTCTACACCAAAATGTCCGCCAACTTGTCCCTCATGCATCTGTCTCATGATGTCTGGCCGGAAGGTGCGGGGCAGCACTACTTGTGGATAGAATTGGGTATCGTCCAGGCAGTAGAAGCGTCTAACTAGCACTCCGTCTCTGATGTAGAGGCGTTTCCACTGGCTCCAATATGAGTACCCCTGGAGTCCTCGTTAGCCACGAGCGTAACACATTCCTGTTCCCCACTTGGATTGGAGTGAACGGAGATATCTACTTCTGGGCCCCTTGAATCTGTTTAAGCGGGTATTGCCCGCTTAAACAGCTGCAATACCCTGCTTGGCCGCTGAGCACTGGTGGATTGCGGAAGCATGCACTGTTCCTGGGGGCTTGGTTCAATCCCTCAGTGAGGTGGGAGGGGCCATGGAACCAGCTTCCCTGGAAGCCAAGGAGAACAGAGACCAGTAGAAACAGGGAAGCAAGACGGCTCAGGGCCCAGTTTCCCGAAAGCATGTTAGCCTAAGTGGATCGTGAAGTGCATCGTACGAGCATCGTACAGTTTTCACACCGTTTCCCGAAAGAGTCGTTGGTAACGAACGTCGTGAAAACGCTCGTGGCTAACGAGGACTCCAGGGGTACTCGTAGGACAACCCAGTCTCCCGAGAAGAGAACTCTTCTGCAAACGACGAACACGTAGCTTAGTCAATGTTTCAGGGCCAAAATACGTTTATAAGTCAACGTTCCATTGTAAAGAGTGGACACTGCGTCCGCACTACGTGACTTTCAAGTTTCTTATTTCACCACAGAAGAAAGATGGCGGCCAGCCGTGTAAAATGCTACATTTTAGGGCCGTTTCTGTATCTTCAGGTTTTTTTATAACAATTTTAGCGAGAAATGTGGACTTTATGTTCACAATCTTTATTCAGAGAATGCATATGAGCTTTAGTTTAGATGTTACGCGGATATAGATCGTTCCTGCCAGCGGAATGTTGTGAACTGGCGTAATGCCGTAATTCCACGCGTTGCCATGGTGACACAAATATGTGTCATATTAGCCTACGTATCTGATACACACATAAAAGACGATTATTTTCATGCTTCCCAACCCATTTTTATTCCCACTGCAGCATGGTGACGTAGCCTATATATATTGTAATTTGGGTGTTAAATCATATGAACTTGAAGCGTTAAAGGGGTAGTTCGGAATTTTGGACATAGGGCCTGATTCCGAAGTGAGCATTGGTATTCTATATCACTGGAGACAGTTTTCAACACATTTCATTCAGTCCTTCTAGTTGCAGAGTTCGCTCGTGCTAGGCTAGCGCAAGTCAACGGGCAATGCTAGCCTGCTATTAAAAACAGTCTTACCCACTCCACAGTACACCCGAGGTAAATCAATTATAACGACAGACTATACATCTAAATGTCTGTTTATAGAATAATGTTAGAAATAAAACCAACCTTGCATTGCATTGCATTTTGAGGGAATTGCGGGGTCTCAGCAGCAGTGTTTAGATTCCTGTACGTAGGCTACGGCAGCGGCGGACTGATACCTAGGTTACCTGCCGCTGTCATTGCTACAAACGCAGAGTACAGTGAACGAAGGAATTCTACAAGCGTATTACATTAACAAGATATGGCCACGTTTGGAGGAGTTAGCGATGCATCTGCTTTTGAAGACGATTATGAGGAATTTGTTGTATCCAACTAACCGTACATGTACGAGCCGGTGTTTTGATGTCAAAGCCAGCAGCAACAAGCCACAGTTGAGTCCTTTCTGGATCTCGCACTGGAAATTGGTGGAAACTTTGTGGTGCCCATCTGTACCGTTTATTTCTACAATTTCTAAAAGCACACTGAACCATCATGTTGCCTAGTCGTTCAATTGCGCTTCTGTCCCACGCTTCTCTGTTGTTTACGTTCTTCTGTCGTGATTCGGTTACAAACCTAACCAGCGCATAGTAGAATTCCGCTTCTGCTGAGAAAGTAGTCCCTCGATGATTCATGCGATGCATGGTTAGTTTTATTTCTAACATTATTCTATCAACACAGACATTTAAATCTATAGTCTGGCGTTATAATTGATTTACCTCGGGTGTACTTTGGAGTGGGTAAAACTGTTTTTAATAGCAGGCTAGCATTGCCCGTTGACTTGCGCTAGCCTAGCACGAGCGAACTCTGCAACTAGAAGGACTGAATGAAATGTGTTGAAAACTGTCTCCAGTGATATAGAATACCAATGCTCACTTCGGAATCAGGCCCTATGTCCAAAATTCCGAACTACCCCTTTAATATAGCTCCCCATTATAGTCTAACGCTGTGTGTACAGTAGGCCTTGAATTATTCTAAATAGGCCTATATCAAAATTACTAGGCTATCAATATTTGTCAGCTATGCATGTGTAACCGAGTTCCGGTTAGGGACTCTTATTTTGAAGGAGCCGAACGGAAGTGTCTGCGTGTGGGTCGCTGTTTTGACTGTGTGTTGGGAGCGCGAAAATAATTAGAGGATCGCCCCGTTCAGTGAGTGGAGTTGTTCGATTCTTCTTTTATATATTGCCCAATAGACACAACAATAAAACGCTCGGTTACATACATATTACTTTTTATATGCATATATACATATATATAATTATCTATATATATAGTCCTATATATTTTTTTCTAAACATTTCTGTCATTTGATCTCTGTCTTTGTGTCATTGTCTTATTTGTTTAAGAGGAGGAGCATAACAACAGTTTCCTTTTCACCCTCTCTCCCTGAGGTTCAAGAATGGCACTCAATAACGCTATTGTACGCAACAAGACAATCATTCAAGAAATTCTATCGGCAGATCCCCAATTCATACTTGGCAAGGTGATAGAGAAAGAACTGATAACTGGCCGCGAATACACCAAACTAAACTCCATCAATAAGGGGGACGCAGAGGATCTCGTTATCAAGCTCGTGGACATACTCATTAACAAAGGAAGACAATCCGAGTTCATTGGGCTTCTGCAGGACGAGAAAGTCCTAGAAACGTATCCAAAACTTGAAGACGTGGAATGGGGAGACATTGGGTCTACCGCCTCATCGAGGAGTTTGAGTATTGGTAAAAGTTTCGTCCTATTATATGTTCATTTCTATTTTAGTTCTAAAGTAAAATTGTGTTAGGAATGTCATCTTTTGAATGAGATGATTGGTCTCAGTACAAAATGATTACTCGAGTCCCGACACATTAAGAAAGTATTCTTCCTTGAGTGGTCCAGCATCTCGATAGGTTGAACTTGACCTGCCTGTGGACTGTCTTGTCTTTTTTTTTTTCTGACAATCCCTTTCTCATCCTAGGACATGGGGACAAGACGGTAGTAGAGCCAAGGAAAAAAACGGGAGGTTAGTGTTTTGCGTGGTGGTGCTTTGTTCCTTGGCTCCCTGAAGAACATATGACGTAGGCCTACTGAATGTTCTTCAAAAAAATGCAGATTCGACCGGATACCTTTTAAAGGCTTATTACAGGTTTGTAGACTCAACTTTACCCATTACCCATTTAAATTTATCTTCAGGAAATGGAGGCCAGAAAAGAAACAGAAGTGAATCAGAAGAAGAAGTGACCACTAAGAAACCTTGCACGGTGGAGGGGTCAGGTTAGTGGGTGACATCTTTTGAAAGAGATGATTGGTCTCAGGACAAAATTAAGAAAGTACATTCCTGAATTGGTCCATCATCTCGATAGGTGAATCTTTACCTGCCTGTGTGTGTGGATTGTCCTTGTCTTTTTTCCAATTTTGTGCAATTTTGAACAAACCCTTGGACCTTTATGTTTATAAGTAGTAATCTCAGGGAGATGCAATCTAAAATTCATAGGTTAAAATAACCATGTAACCCGTCTGTAGTGGCGATTTTTCCTCAATAAAACAATAACTGGAATATAAAGAAATCAAACTGAGCAACAGGGGGGACGAATCTTACGCAGTGTGGGTAACGAGTCAACTGTCCAGTTGGGATTTTTGGGTTTCTGGAAGTTTATTTTCCGGTGTTACAAGCAAACAAAACAAATGTGCCTGACTGGGAACCTGTCGCCTCATCTCCTTTGTCTCTCTGGTACAGCTGGTAAAGAACCATGACCCTTCCCAGTGCCTGTCTTACCTATTCCCTCCTACCTCTATCTATAGGTCAGACACCCGGTGCGCCACAGCTGGCCCATCATTTTAATTAACTTTAATTTATAATACAAACAAGCAAATAAATATCAAATAATCATAGTATTTAAGCAAATATATATATTAAGCAAACAAACTAAATATATGTTTTATTATTAAATCTTATAACTGAATAGCTCAAACAACGTCTATAATGAAACCCTCCGATATAAAGCATGCATCATATTTTGTCCTACAACATTCAACAAATATAAAACACAATAAAATGCAATCATCAAACAATCACTAAAAAATGAACTGGAGGCCGATACCAGTAGAGCTTAACTGAGTCATGATCTAGCAACACTTGCACCACACACACCACTCCAGGCATCTGCCAAAAACATTCCAAGCATTTAAACAAAATGTCTCAATCCAACATACAAATTATCATCAACTGTATACGTGTCAAGTGATGTGTGGTCAAGCTCATCTCCAGGTTTGAGCAAAATCCACTCACTGTCTACTTTACACGATATGCATGGAGATGCGAGTCAAAGGACAATGGAATCAACATTTTACTGCAAAGCACCCACATAGTATCAATGTTAAGAATGTACTTGATCTGCCCAAACAAAGGGATCTTTTCGACATCCAATAGTTTATCTAAATCAGGCTTGACTGTTTCGGGATCAGAAGCACTTGGATCGTGCACATCTAATTATAATAATCATTGTGTCAACATTTCATGAATACAAAAAGAGGTGGATTTTCTGTTTATCACTAGTTGTCTGGTAATGCCATCCTGGTTAATGTCAAGTTGTCATTATAAATACATCCCAAACTGATTTAATGTCAACTTGTCAGGACAAAGACAACTTAAGGTAATGTCACTTTGATTTATGTCAACTTGTCATAATCAAGACAACCCAAGCACAATGTAAACTTGTCACAACAAAAACCAAATTGCACTTAATGGCAGAAGTCATAAACGTTTATGGCATTTTTATACGTTTATGTAACAGATCTGACCTGAGGAGAATATATGATGGCTTCATTCTTGAGGGATGAAGAAAGAATTTTTAAATGCTATAAAGTCACAACATTGTATTCACTGCATTGGTTTTATTCCAAAAGTCAGTTGCGAGACATATATATTCCATTGTAATGTGAGTTCAGATGTCCTTGATAAGAGACATTTAATAAATCTCTGATTGATGTTTTCTCTTTCATTAACATGCGAGCAGGAAACCATTTGGCTGGATCTCAGGAGGTTAAAGCATCGTTTAAAGGTGACTTGCATGCAGTTATTCGGATCAAATTTGTCAAGTAAAACACTGCAGCAATTGTACGAGTGATCTTTATTTTCTGTTCCTGGGAGTTTCCCCAACAGAGACGAAGGGCAGGACCTCTGAACTCATCCTCAGCTCTGAGCAGTTCAAGACAGAGAAGCTGAAGGACAGAGACAACGTTAGTCCTTCCTCTGTCCTTTAAAGGCTGCGTCGTCATGTTGCTGCTCCTCATTCATATCTTGTTATTCCTCTAACATTGACCTCATGCATGTGTTTTAGCCAACCATAAACGGTTATCTGGTGGTTTGTTCTGATCGGCATAGGCTCATATTAATTGACGTGAACTATCAAGGTATCAAACGATCAGATAAGATAATGAATGCTGTGTCAGTCATATGTCATGCACCTGTTTCCTTTCTCCTATTGAATGATGTGGTCAGATATACGCCGTCATGGCCCCAGCCAACAGGACGCGCATGGCTCTGCTGATCACCAACGTGCACTTTGACAAAGAGAATGATCGGGATGGTGCTGAGAAAGACGAGGAGGATATGAGCAAACTGCTGATCTCACTGGGATACAACGTGGAGCGTCACAGAGACCTCAGCGGAGCGGTACGTTGGGCCTCACTCACACATGAGGTATCATCTGATCTGTGGTCCTGCGATGAGCGTCGTTGACTGATTCATGTTCTCGCACAGGAGATGGACGAGGCCGTCAAAAGGTTTTCTAAAGACCCCCGTCTGGCCACGACAGACTCTGTCTTTGTGGTTATCATGTCCCATGGGGTGAAGGGAGCCATTGTAGGCGTCCATCACTGCGATGGAGTCCCCGACCAGTTCCCCATTGACAATATCTACAAACACTTGGATACGATTCGTTGTCCAAAACTGATCAACAAACCCAAAGTCATCATCATCCAAGCCTGCAGAGGAGGTGTGCTTGGGTTCCTTTTTTCGATTTGAACATACCATAATCATAAACCTCATCTACCATATTACGTTTTAAATTATTCCCGAAACCTTTAGTGAATTACTGGTCTACTCCGTTCACTGTATTCTCTTCCAGTGGATGATGGCTCTGCGATAGTCTGCGATGGGCCTGGGTCTGTCCCAGAGCAGGCCCCGGTAGTGCAGGTGGATGCGGCCCTCCCACCTCACCTGGCAGATGAAGTGGACGCAGACATCGAGGAGGATGCTATTCACAGGGAGCACAAAGAAAAAGACATGGTTTCACTTCTGTCCTGCACCGCCGGTGAGTTGATATAATTTTGTCTGTGCCGATAAAGTTAAGTCTTCATTACAGAATAGGTTGAGGATACCAAACAACTGGAACTGTTGGAATCAGGACTTGCAAATGAACACCCTTCTCTGATCAACGACTTCTAATTATCTTTTCACTCTATTCTGCAGACACGGTGTCGTATAGACATTCACAGAAAGGTTCTTTTTTAATCCAACACCTTGTGGAGATCTTCAAGCACCACGCACACGAGGACCACATCGACGAACTCTTCAGAAAGGCAAGTCACCCAGATCGTTCTTGTTAGGCTGGTGTGCGGAGTGAGTGTCCTTCTCTCATGCGGATGTCTGGTTGTTTGATGGACAGCCTCACATTCCTGTCCATCCAGATAGAGCTGACCTCAACCAACCGCATGTGGTTGTTTCATCCTAGCGTGTGCTCTCCATCCCACAGGTCCTGAAGCGTTTTGAAGATGAACCACCTTCAGCGAGTGTAAGACAGATGGCTGTCAGAGACCGATGCACCTTAACCAAACATTTTTATCTCTTCCCCCGCCCTAAGAATCAGGCTCCACGATGACCGATGGGAAATGGTTTCAACACTTTACATCACTGTTGCGTAAAGTGGTGTCGGAAAAACGAACTGAAACCTTGATCCCACAGTTAATATTGCTAAAGGTGCAGTCACAATAATGACCTATTAGCATATGCTACACGTGAACCTCCTAAAATGGCGCAATTTGATTGGTTCGCTATCTCGGGATATTAGGCAATATCCCATAATTTAGATCTCAAACTCGGGATATTGTATTGCGTGCGTGATGGTCATCTCGTCACGCTAATAAAAACAAATAAACTGCTAATAATAAATAATACCTGAAAAAAGTATTATTATTATATTTAGCGTAAATTAAATTAATGTAGAGTGTTCACGTGTAGTATATTCACTATTCGCTTCGCTTTCTGCGAATAATTGTTAAATATGAGTTTTTATCTTACAGGAAATCAATTAACATCCTATACTTTCCCTCCATTTAGAATAAAACCATTGTATTACATAGATAATCTTGAAATATAGTGAGATTACTGTACTGACAGAGAATCTTATTTAAATTCCGACGGTAAATTCTGACCAAGTCATTTGACTGGACAAGAGGCATTCCATGAGGGCTGATATAGAGTATAACAGCACTGGGATTTTAAACTATAAATGTATCACTCCACTTTCAGGTGTTCTAACAACCGTTAATGTTATTAACGTCTTTATGTAGCTTAGATTGCTAGTGTGTTTATGTGTTGCTGGGCACCAGTTCAGTCCCAGTCCAGTTGCGGATCTATTTGTGTTGGCGGAGCCAAATAAATCATTAAATAAACAGACAAATCATTATCTGTTGCTGCTTATTACTGTTAACTAATAAAGGGTGCATATCAGAAGGGCTATCGTTTGGAAGATTATCTGTTTCCCTCCTCACCTCACAGAACCAGTTGTTTGCCCACATTGTCCCAATCCGCCCATGTCGATCAGTTGATCACTCCCTGCCCTGCCACAACTAGTTAAGACAGACCTGTGACCACACCCCTTTCCTTTGTTCAGAGACACTGAACACCTTGAGAGCTGTGAGCCTATGAACTCCTTGTTTGGGTATACTGAGCAATGAGAGTTTGTTTTGTGGACAATGACTTTTGTTATGTAGGCGTATAAGGCTTGTTAAACGATTTACTAACAGAATTGTGGCCATGAATTTTGGAGCTTATTGTTGTACTTGCTTCCTAGGAACCACACACATCCTAGCTAACTACCTACCTCCAAATCCTACCCAACTACCTACCCATCACACCTTAGCTACACACACTATCATCCTACCTACCTATCTTCACAGTATCACCCTACCTACCTACCTACCTACCTACCTACCTACCTACCTACCTACCTACCTACCTACCTACCTACACACATCCATACATTCCTGCTCGCACCTTTGGAAAATAAAGCCTATAAACCTTGTAACTCTGACTGGACAACCCTGTGTTCTCACCGACAACCGCACTGGTCTCAAGCCAGCACCTAGACATTCCTAAAACCTCCTCTTCAGCTGTGATTATCTTTGGCACTTGGCCTACGGCCTCGTACCTACGGCTGAATCACAGCCGTGCTGATATTCAGAACAGCAGCACCCCCTCTTGGGTGATATTGCTCAATTCTTCTACTGACAAATGTACTTATTGTAAGTCGCTTTGGATAAAAGTTTCTGCTAAATGCCCTAAATGTGAATGGTTTATAATCCATTACAGTAAAGATGATGAAATGTAGAATACATTTCTTTGCACGTGAATTTTATTAATAGATATACATAGCATCATACTTTACATGATGTGCTTGGATCCATTTCATAACAGTCGTTATGTTTATGTATAATAATTAAATGGAGAGTGTTACACAAAATCAGTGGTTCTTTTTGAGACAAACTTTATTAAAAAAATAGTACAACATAAATATACATTAGAAGTAAACAAATAAAACCAAACCATCACAGCACAAAGGCCACACGTTGAGTAGGCATCACGGTAACATGTCTCAGTAGTTTCACTGTTGCCAGATTGTGATAACTGATATCTGAGCCTTTTACAGCCCCAACTAGACCTCATGCTGACAATTGGCTGAGTGTGTTGATGCAATGAGTTAGCTCATTCAACAATAATAAAAAAAAACACCAGAATAAATAAGAACAGAGGATGGACACACCTCCCCATGATAATGTGCATTTGATCTTTGCAACTCAGCTAAACTAAAGATAGGCTATTTAACATATTTTCCTATTTCTTTTGAACCTGTCGGCAAGGTTACTGAGCTTCTGTGAAGGAATGTAGGCCTACATGTTGAACAGAACAGACCGCGACGGGTAGGCCTACAGTCACAACCACACGCAACAGCCAAACACATAGGCTACCAATGAACACACATAAGCACACGCGCACAATGTCAGACTCACACACGTATACGTTGACTCACTTTCAACATCCGAGTATCACTCTGGTTTTAGCTGGTAAGGCCAAATGGGCAACACGTTAAGTGACTACCTCACTCAGGAAGGGAGGTTTGGCAGTGTGGTCAGTACCATGGTCCCGTAGCAGATTCATAACCCATCCTACATGTGGATACATTACACCACTTTACCATGCAGGGATTCAGCAGGGAGGACAACGGAGAGAGGAAACTTCTGCGATGCGGTAAGTAGACCCAGAACTGAGTGGATGTTTATAATTCAACCTGGTTAATCAATCACTGAGGGTTAACAACTGCCTGTCCAAGGCAACCCAAAGTAGACCCCCAAACGGCCCGCTTCGAAGTCAGGTGATGGGATGGTCTATTTGAACAACATTTTGTTATTTTTTGTTCAAGTTCAAGTGTTTTTATTTGTCACATACAATAAATTGAAGTGAAATGTTAAAGGGTCAATGCTCCACACTGTGCAAAAATAAATAAAAATATAAAAAGGTCCCTCGAAGGTTCCACTTTCAGAAACACCTTCACATCTTTTGACAACACTCAACACTCCGATTAAACATTTTGCAGCACCAACATTTACCAAAGAGAAAGGCATGCAGGAGCAGGCCCGCTGGGAGGCCGCGGTGGGGCTGTCTATCTGCCGCTTTCTGATCACAGAACTCAGCCAGAAAGCACGCAACTGAAGAGTGGATGTTTGGCCTTTTTTAAAAAAAATATTATTGGTCTAGAGGTGCAAAGTATTTTTGTGTGGGTTGTTGTTGTTGTTGTTGTGTGTGTGTGTGTGTGTGTGTGTGTGTGTGTGTGTGTGTGTGTGTGTGTGCATGTGTGTGTGTGTGTGTGTGTGTGTGTGTGTGTGTGTGTGTGTGTGTGTGTGTGTGTGTGTGTGTGTGTGTGTGTGTGTGTGTGTGTGTGTGTGTGTGTGTGTGTGTGTGTTGTAGCAACCCCCCGTCGTCGGCGGTTGGGAACACGAATGAAAAACGCTCAAACAGGGCTTGGTGCAACGGGTTTATTGCATGCAGCTCAAAAACTGTAAATCATAAAGAAACAAGCCTTGGCTGTGTCATTGTCTTATTTGTCTAAGTCAAGAGGAGGAGCATAACAACGTAACCTGTCCGCTCTCTTTCAGTTTCATTTTCACCCTCCCTGAGGTTCAAGAATGGCACTCAATAACGCTATTGTACGCAACAAGACAATCATTCAAGAAATTCTATCGGCAGATCCCCACTTCATACTTAACAAAGTGAGAGAGAAAGAACTGATAACCGGCCGCGAATACACCAAACTAAACTCCAATAAGGGGGACGCAGAGGATCTCGTTATCAAGCTCGTGGACATACTCATTAACAAAGGAAGAGAATCCAAGTTCATTGGGCTTCTGCAGGACGAGATCGTCCTAGAAACATATCCTAAACTTGAAGACGTGGAATGGGAAGACAGTGGGTCTACCGCCTCATCGAGCAGTTTGAGTATTGGTAAAAGTTTTCGTCCTATTACATGTTCATTTCTATTTTAGTTCTAAAGTAAAATTGTGTTAGGGGTGTCATCTTTTGAATGTGATGATTGGTCTCAGTACAAAATGATTACTCCCGACACATTAAGAAAGTATTCTTCATTGGTCCATCATCTCGATAGGTGGAACTTGACCTTCCTGTCTATGGATTGTCTTGTCTTTTTTTTTCTGACAATCCCTTTCTTATCCTAGGACATGGGGACAACAAGACGGTAGTAGAGCCAAGGAAAAAAACGAGAGGTTAGTGTTCTGCGCAGTGGTGCTTTGTTCCTTGGTTTCCTGAAGAACATATACTGTATGTTCTTCAAAAAATGCGGAATCGACCGGATACCTTTTAAAGGCTTATTACAGGTTTGTAGACTCAACTTTACCCCTCAAACCCATTTAAATGTATCTTCAGGAAGTGGAGGCCGGAAAAGAAACAGAAGTGAATCAGAAGAAGAAGTGACCAATAAGAAACCTTGCACGGTGGATGGGTCAGGTTAGCGGGTGACATCTTTTGAAAGAGATGATTGGTCTCAGGACAAAATTAAGAAAGTATATTCCTTGATTGGTCCATCATTTCGATAGGTGAAACTTCAACTGCCTGTGTGTGTGGATTGTCTTTTTTCCAGGCAGCAACACTGAAACCCGCTCCGCAGGGCAGGCTCTGACTGAGAAGGAGCTCCTGAAGGTGGCCGAAACGCTGGGACAGGAGTGGGAGCAGGCGGCCATCCACCTGGGGCTGAAGACCAAAGATCTGGACACCATCAAGGCAGAACATAGACCTGTGGCCATGCAGAAGCAGAAGATGTTGGTGCTGTGGAAGCGCCGAAGACCACCAGGAGAGGCCACAGCTCAGGACCTGCTGAGAGGTCTGAAAGACATGGAGGACCTACCGGTCGAGACTCGTCTGTTATTGACAGGTAACGTACATATAAATGTGAAAATAAAATATATATGTATGCAGGGAAACAATAAACAAGAGGAATAGTACACAAGACAATATTTACATGCAGGAGTGCTTAAACATTGCAAGAAACATTGCATCAAACAGCCAAGTTGGGTTTGATATAGTGTTATGGAGTGTTTCCCCAAGCACTGTATGGTTAAGATGGCCGCTTTAACAACAATAGGGCCCCGCCATGACTACCAATGTATTGAAAAATAATAATCATTTACAAAAAATAAAGATAAATAATACATGGTAACACTGTTCACAACAATAGTCGTGCCATAAAGCTTTTTGAATGGAATTGACCAAGAGATACCCCCCGCCCTGAACTGGTCCAGGACGTGGTCTAGACGTCCCATAGTCTACGACCAGCTCTTTGGTTTTCGAGGTGTTGCGCTGCGGGTGGTTTGTGTGGCACCCGACGACAAAGTCCCTCACAAGGCTCCTGTACTCCTCCTCCCTATCACGCATCCAACGATGGCTGTGTCACCTTCACCCCTCACAGTGAACGTTGGCTTTACCCCACCAGAGGGGACGCCACACCCCATAATGTTGGATTTGAATTCAATATTATTTGTGGTAGTAATGTAAGGTGGTTGTATTTGCAATGGAGGTTAACTTTGTTTTTTGTACGTGCACTAATTCCCTTTCTGTTTGCTTCCTCAGGCATGATGAAGAAATCATCAAAATAGTTACTTGGCAGATTCCATAGTGCAGTAGATGTCTCCGTCGAAAGAAAAGCCCTGAAGATTGACCACAACAAGCGATGGGCCAACTAACCTGAAACAGTTTCTAAACTGTGGCCTTTCCTGGTGGTCTTCGGCGCTGCCAGCTAAACATTTATTTAGCTGACACGTTAGTCCAAAGCGACTTAGTATTTACATTCCAGAATGGGAAACAAACCCAAAAAGTGCAGGAATCGTATAAAGTACATAATAGGCCTTCAATAAGGAAGCTGCTTCAAGTGCTACATTATCGAAACAAGAGATAGAGAACTTTTTATCTGAATTATTTTCATAGGCCAAGATGCAGTGTGAACAGATGAGGATTCAGTTTGCAGTCTCTTTCCAAATGTCTTGACGGTGTAAAGTAATTTTTGCCATCATATTTAGAACAGGTCTTCTTTCCTGGGCTACTACATGTGTACTAAGCTGTTCTCCTCAGGTTCCTCCTATAGACAGGTATAGATAGGAATTTTGTAAAATTGTATTTGTAAGTCATTTTTGTATGGTTGTAATCAAGGAATTTGTAAAACAAGTTCATATTATGCCAAAGAATAATCTGTTCATCTTGACATTTTTAATAATCCACAATGACTGACTTTATTCAGCTTTTCCAACCAAAGTCCCACTCTCAGGGGTTCCAGCATTTCACTAGGTGCGTTTCCATCCCCCTAATTGAATGCGAACTTTGAAGTATCGAATCAGTAAACGGTGATGGAAACACCAAAATTCGCATCAAAATCCTCTAATTCGCAAAAAAGTTTATCCGCTCGCTTGAGGTGGTTTTTGAGAAATGCGAAACAGAGTAAATTCGCAAAATGGGAGATGGAAACACATTTTGCGAATCAGCTGTGACGTAGCGAACTTTGAACACACAGGACTGACAGTCTTTCCGATTTCCGCATAACGACCGGCCATAGCAACCCTGCCGACATCAACGTGTAACGTCATCACCCTATTCCGCTCCAACCACTTGATGGAAACGCACCTAATTCGAATTACTTTTTTGCGAACTTTCTAAAGATTCGCATCACCTTTTAGATGACAAACGCAGCTACTGTCCCGACCCAGGAATGTTAAGACGTCTGTTTTGGGGAAAATAAAAATGGTTTGACCATTCTTTATTCTGATTTTTCCAGTTTCCCCAAGAGGCAGCTTGTAGTGTTTTATAAAAATAAAAAAATTGATATATTATAGTGTAATTATTCAAGTGAATTTATAAACATGATATGATTTCACGCAGAGGTGTCAAAAGTGTATTCACATTCATTACTCAGGTAGAAGTAGGCTTGGGTTTAAAAAGACCTCTAAAAAGAAGTTGAAGTATCAACTCCAGCTTTTTACTCAAGTAAAAGTGTAAAACTACTGGTTTCAATGGACAAAAGCTAAGGCCACAGGGCCTATAGTGCTCTACCCTACCTCTAAAAAACTAAAAAAATCTTACATTGAATTGTTAATGTTGAACATTTTGGAATGCAACTCATTCAGCATGCAATGAACGTTTTTCACTCAGAACTCGCGATACATTCTACTTCTTCGAGCTCTGGTGATACGTACCATAGCGCTGCTGCCCCCTGGTGGAATAGTTGGTGGAATTACAACCAACCCTAATAGAAACTGTTTGAACTCCGCACAGAACTACTAACTATCCTGAACCCAGGGTGCCACAATAGAGCTAGTGTTAGTAAGAGTTATATTACTCAAGCAATAGAGCTAGGTGTTAGTAAGAGAGTTATATTAGCATTATCAATAGAGCTAGTTTTAGTAAGAGTTATATTAACGTTAGTGTTCCCAGGAGTCAGGAGCTGTTCTAGGGGCCGTCCCACTCCCAGGACCGGGGCAGGGGATCGGGGGGTTCAGGGGCAGGGGATCGGGGGGTCCAGGGGCAGGGGATCGGGGGGTACAGGGGCAGGGGATCGGGGGGTTCAGGGACAGGGGATCGGGGGGTCCAGGGGCAGGGGATCGGGGGGTACAGGGGCAGGGGATCGGGGGGTACAGGGGCAGGGGATCGGGGGGTTCAGGGGCAGGGGATCGGGGGGTACAGGGGCAGGGGATCGGGGGGTCCAGGGGCAGGGGATCGGGGGGTACAGGGGCAGGGGATCGGGGGGTACAGGGGCAGGGGATCGGGGGGTACAGGGGCAGGGGATCGGGGGGTACAGGGGCAGGGGATCGGGGGGTTCAGGGGATCGGGGGGTTCGGGGGGTCCAGGGGCAGGGGATTGGGGGTTTCAGGGACAGGGGATCGGGGGGTTCATGGGCAGGGGATCGGGGGGTTCAGGGGATCGGGGGGTTCAGGCTTTCAGACCTGAAGAGCCCCCTCAAAGGGCCTATTCGACCACACTATTGTAATGTGCACCGTGTAGCAAGGCCAGCATTTTAGTACTAGTATTAATGAGCCTTGTAGGGTATAGTTATTGTGTATATGGGCGATTGTAACGACTCTACAAATAAAGTCTGATCTTTCATGAATTATTTGTCCTAACTTTCTATTATTTCCTTATTTTAAACGCTGTGTAAAAGCTTTTTTATCTTATCGCCCGCTTTGATTGTATTTATAGTAAACCCCAACATAGTCTTTGCTCTTATAGTTGAATACAAAATTAATCGTCAGGCTATTTTACCAAGTGACTAAGAAGGACACACACACACACACACACACACACACACACACACACACACACACACACACACACACACACACCCACCCACCCACCCACCAGTCCTCGTCGTCACTTCATTATCTGGTCACACGTGACACCTGGTGTGCAGCCTGACGCGGATGCACATTTTCCCGCTCAAAGCTGGAATACGTAATGACGTATAGCGTATATGTCACGTTTAAAAACTGAAATGAATCACGACTATGATTGTTCGTTGAATAGCAATAATTTGCATATTAGTGTGCCAAAGTGGGAGAAAATGGTAGATACATTATTAAGTCGTTATTAAGTTACCCAGTAAAGAGCCATTCAAGGGCGCTCCCAGTAGCCTCATCTGTGATAGTAACGTAGCTGTGGTCACACGCACGCGCGCGCGCGCGCACACACGCGCACGCACGCACACACACGCACACAAACAGCGTCTTCTCAGCGTAACATCCAGGGGGAGGGAGGGAGCAGAAAGTGCCTGCGGAACGCACCTGCGCTCAGAGGAGGACGGACAACGACACTCAAGTATCAACACACAAAGTGAAGAGGGTGGAGCAGGAGGAAGGGAGGAAGATCCCCCCGGAGGATGGTGGCGGAGATGGCGCACTGCGAAGCGGCTTGTCGGTCGGGAGATGGGTAAGGTTCGACCAGAACGCGCAATAAGGGTCGAATGGGAATGCAGGGGGACGCGATTCGGTTGTTCAGACGGATGTTGTTATTGGGTTAGACTTTACGATGATGTTTTTTTTTGTGTTATGATGTTGTGCAGAGGCAATGTGCGTGTAGTGGATACGGCGCTTTCCTCGTTCATTTGACTACTAGAGAGTTAACTGGTTATAAAGCAAACACGCACAGGTCTACACACACATAGGCACGCACAGCCGTATATAGGATGGCAGTTTCCATTAAATCCTGTCTCTTTGAAAAGTGGATGGCCGCCCGAAGTCCGATCGGAGACGCCATGCTCTCTCCGTGAGGGTCCCTCCTCCACATGGTGTTGTGTTGTTGTGTGATGAGGACTCCCTCTCCGAGACAGAACTACTCTCATCCCCGGTTAACCGACGCCTTTCGGTCGGTATCGCAAACGAAACGCTGTGCAGGCAACAGGAGAACGAGGAGCGTTAGGGACAATAGGAACACTAGCCCCGGGCTCGGGGAGGCAGGAGTCAACAAGTCTTTAGCGAGCGTCTGGGCTCTGACAGGCATAGAGCAGTTTTAAATTCCTTTAATACTTAATTCAATACATTGTAAACATTTCCTCCTGGACAACTTTTCAGGCTCACAAATATTTCTTGCCATAAGCCCGGTATTAGATACTATAAACATTGGCTGACAGTTTAGTGTGAGCAGCGGAATAGTGCTCTGAAATATTTGAAGATTACTTAGAATTCCTATTCATATATTTTGTGATAATCTTAATATTGTTTTTATTGTAGGCCTATTCTATTGTATGTTGTCTATCATGTTAGTTTAACTTTATTTTTTTAATCATATAGGCCTAATTCATATTCAGTCCTTCGACAAAGTGGAACCAGCTTCACCTTGTCCACTAAACCTGGAACGTCCACACGCGTGGAGTCAGGAAACACAATGGACAAGAACCTTGGACAGTGTCCAAGGGATATCCTATCCATGCAGACAAGGGAACATGTGTCATAATACCCCTATATGGTTATTTATATTGAAACAGATACAGACGCTCTGAGACGTGTTAAGGACCAACAGACCTGAAAGTATGGCTCTCAGTACCATCCTAACCCAGGGAGGGGCTATTTCAATGTTGTCCTTTTTTAATGTTTTAGCAGTGGCGGCTGGTGATAAATAAAAGAAAAAATATATATTTTCTTTTGAATTTAATAGATTTCATTACCTGTATTCTGGTGCATTTGGGGGATGGCAACTACCTATTTACCTACTTTTCATTCAGATTCATAGCCTACATCCTGACTTGCAGGGCCTGGACAAGCTTACACTGCATATACAGACCTACTTCATTGCCATTCCACCAGCCATTGCTATTAGACCCATTGTTGTTATTCTGATATTGAGACAAATCATGATCACTGTCCTATAGCGTCCATTTTTTGTGAGTCTCAATGTCTACTTCAAATGCAGTCAGAAATATGGGACAGTTGCTTCATTTTGTTTACATGCTACAGTCCGAAATACTAAATGAATATGTAACTTACTTGCTCCTTTTAAGTATAACATTGCTTGGGGAGTCTTGAGTTCGCTGAATTGTCCAAGAATCATGTGGTGATAACAAAAAAGAAAAGCGATACCATTGGCCTGGGGCGCACACTGGTGCGACCCGAGGGCGAATGCCCTCGGGTCGATAGACAGCAAAAAGTCTCTGCTTGATAGACAGCAAAAAGTTAGCGAGCTTACATTGACTTCAACGTGGCCGGCGCCCCTGACTTGGAGGAGGGCTTTATTTCGAATGATCAATAACTAGCCTAGCCCAAATCATTGACGTTCAGACGCATTTAAATGGTTGCTGGCAGGGACAAGTGTCTCACACAATTAAACGAGGGTAAACGCTAGGTATTTTCGTTGATTTATTTGGTAATGATAATAGTTTATTAATAGTTCGCACTTCGCAGATATATTCAATTGATTATTTCTCGGAGGGGCGGCGCCCTAGCGCCCCCTATTGACTCACAGCCACTGTGTTTTAGTCACATTGCATTGACTGCCATTCATTTGAAAACCGCAATTCATTTATTTTGTAGTCTAACTGAACAAGGCTGTTGTGAGTCTTTACGACAACAGACACGCATAAGCAAACAGCACACTCTGTACAACGCCTCAACTTCAAGACAGATGCTATGCTACCACACAGGTGTCCCTGTTCAGAGCAGTCTGGGGGGGGGGGACCCTGTCTTCTGTAGGTCTGTACATCACCAGATCTCACTGCACAAACCGCTGTTTTGGATGCATGGGGGCTCCTAACTTTGAGTCATCGTGTTGAAAGTCATGTTTTTATTTCATTGTTTAGTAATTAGTCGTTAGAGAGAGTAGGCCTACTCCTGACTGCAGCTGGGTTCTCTCTTATCTTCACTTCTGCAGAGTAGTTCAACGTAATAAAACCTCCCGACAGAAGGCAGCTGCCACACATTGTGTGATGCAACGAATACGCCTTTATGATTCATTGAGAGGACACCTACTATCATATTTTGTTTAGTTTGTAATGTGATCGCTGAGGGCTGAAATGGGATCACGCAAACAAAAGAACAGTCAACCTTTTGTGAACGGCCCCAGATTGTTTATAAACTGTGCGTGCTACCTTAGTGTCACTAGCTACCAAACTCTGCAGTCGTAAGGCCGATTCATACCTCCGGATCCGGACGAAACGGTCCGTATCCGTATTTAACGTAGGGTGTGAATGGGTCTTCAGAGGAACGTTCTCCAGGGCAGCCCCCAGTCTCTGGAACTCCCTCTCCCAGCATATCCGCGACTCTGAGTCCCTCACCATCTTCCAGTACCACCTCAAGACCCGTCTCTTCTCCTCTGCCTACTCCTAGACCACCCACCCCCCCATCAGCTTTGCATTTCTCTGTGTTTGTTTATTTGTTGGTCGTTTCCTCTGTAAAGCGCTTT
The DNA here is from genome assembly GCF_902167405.1 of Gadus morhua. Lineage (NCBI taxonomy): Eukaryota > Metazoa > Chordata > Actinopteri > Gadiformes > Gadidae > Gadus > Gadus morhua. The sequence goes on from NC_044063.1 coordinate 2,920,252, forward strand.
GAGTAAGAGAAAAGTGCTAAACAAATCAAACGTAATATTATTATTATTATTATTATTATTATTATTATTATGATCACTATGATGTCGTCCTTGGCGCGGTCCTGTTAGAGAGAGGGCAGGACGGAGCGAGGGGACCGGAGGCGAGTGGGGAGACCTGCAGGATTGGCTGAGCTCCAGGCGCTGGAGGAACAATCGTTGGCAACATGCGCACACTTCCTGTTTTGCAACCACTACACTTTCACATGAGGAGCGCTTAGCAGACGCAGAAAGAGAAACAAGATATCTGTCGGTACAGTAAGGATGTTCATAGAACCGAGTGCCAAGCACTAACAATCGTTAGTTTAACCCATTCCCTGTGTACAACAAAGATAGCTAGGATGAGATGCTACACAATGCTAGGTACTGTTCTTAAGTGCCAGGACAATGTGTGTGTGGATGTGTTGGGCCCTCTTCAAGTGCAGTGGGCGTTGGTGTGGGACTTGCGGTTCTTGTGTCGCGTGATGCGCTGTGAGCTTAAGGATGCAACAAGGATGTTGTTCTTATGTGTTCTCTCTTTACCCCTGCAGGGACGGGGATGTCCACACGTCTGACTGCAAAGGTAAACCCTTCCCAGAGATAGTACATTTACTTAATGCTGTGTAGTCTTAGCCATACACTATTCGGTCTACAGATGATGCTACACAATTTCACAAAGGCCTTCAAGCTATTATCATCACTTAACCTCATAAAGTTTTATGCACAAATGTTATGAACAAATGTTCATAATGTTCCTAATGTAATTCTGCTGAAAAATCTTGATTTCCTGCTTTTTTTAACTCCCTCTCGCTGCTCCTCTATTCCTCGTTGACCACCTTTTGTATTTGTTTATCGTTGCCATGGCACTCCTCTCCTTTCCCTACCATTTGACTGAAGCCTAGCGACCAGGCTCCTTCAGACGCCTGCTGCCGTCTGGCGACCATGTTGGTTCTAAACGCTGGCTGATAGCGGTTAGATCCGCTAGGTCACCGCTAGGTCAATAGAGGGCCCAAGCATTTGAATCATGTATTTCTTCAGTTAATGATTCTTCACTATTTGAAAATTAAATCATTGTAGAATGATAACGTGGCGGTCGACTTTTAACTGATAAGCTGAGATTGGAAAGCGAGGCACTAGAACTACTAACTGGGAGTTGTCGTGTTGGTGCAGGTAACCCAGCGGAGGTGGACAGCAGTGACTCAGGTAAAATATGAAACACAACCTTTTAAGGAACGCTTCACAGAGTGGACAACCGAGGGAGGGGTTTGTGAGTTATATTAGGGTGAGCAATAGGTCTAGTGTTAGTAAGGGTTACATTAGGGTTAGCAATAGGTCTAGTGTTAGTAAGGGTTATATTAGGGTTATAAATAGGTCTAGTGTTAGTAAGAGTTATATTAGGGTTAGTGTTAGTAATAGAGTTATATTAGGATAAGCAATAGAGCTACTGCTAGTAATGGAGTTACAGATAATAACAACAATAATAGTAATGATACATTTAATTTTATGCCGCCTTTCTCAGCATTCAAGGACAGCGTACAAAGGTACACAAAGGTCATTAAAAATAAAGAACAATAAGCAACATAGCAATTGGCATCAGATGGAATAGGCAGCTTTGAACAGATGTGCTTTGAGTTGTGAATTGAAATGGGGTTAGGGATTGAATCGAGGTCTCTGAGTGGGTAATGAATGGGAGGGTGTGGCCGCAGTTCCCCATTTATCTCCCTAAACTCAATGTCCAGCTCACGTAGACACGCCCCAATGAGGCCCCGAGCTCCACGGCCCTCACGGGGCCCTCTCCGTGTGGAATTGTCTCACAGAACATTCCGGTACGTCCGTGGCAGACTCTGAGGAAGGCTCTGGCTCTGAGGAAGATGAGGAAGACCGGGTGGATTTAGGTAAGAGGCGTGGCCCCTCTTTCTTCTTCTTCTTCTTCTTCTTCTTCTTCTCCTTCTCCTTCTTCTTCGTCTTCTTCTTCTTCTTCTTCTTCTTCTCCTTCTTCTTCTTCTTCTTCTTCTCCTCCTTCTTCTTCTTCTTCTTCTTCTTCTCCTTCTTCTTCTTCTTCTTCTTCTTCTCCTTTGAATGCTGCGTACCCCCCAGACAACCCTGACCCTCCCTTCTGCCTTCGTCTTGTGTCAGAAGCCAACGAGGAGAGGGATGAGGAGGAGGAAGGTGAGTTGTGTCACTCTTCCATTCTCTTCGAGTCTTGATGCCTCAGGGATTTGACAAGCTAATGATTTCCCCATCAGTGTTTAAAAAGTATATCTCTATAACTCTGTGATGTTTCAGAAGTGGAGACGGGAGAGGATTCGTCTCAAGGTGAGTGAGGAGGACAACTACTGGGGTAACACTACAGGGGTGTAGCCCAGAGCCTAGCTTAGCTTTACACTACAGCAGTGTAGCCCAGAGCCTAGCATAGCTTTACACTACAGCAGTGTAGCCTGGAGCCTAGCATAGCTTTACACAACAGCAGTGTAGCCCAGAGCCTAGCATAGCTTTAACACTACAGCAGTGTAGCCTGGAGCGTAGCATAGCTTTAACACTACAGCAGTGTAGCCTGGAGCCTAGCATAGCTTTAACATTACAGCAGTGTAGCCCAGAGCCTAGCATAGCTTTACACTACAGCAGTGTTGCCCAGAACCTAGCATAGCTTTAACACTTCAGCAGTGTAGCATGAAGCCTAGCATAGCTTTACACAACAGCAGTGTAGCCCAAAGCCTAGCATAGCTTTACACTACAGCAGTGTAGCCCAGAACCTAGCATTGCTTTAACACTACAGCAGTGTAGCATGAAGCCTAGCATAGCTTTACACAACAGCAGTGTAGCCCAAAGCCTAGCATAGCTTTACACTACAGCAGTGTAGCCCAGAACCTAGCATTGCTTTAACACTACAGCAGTGTAGCATGAAGCCTAGCATAGCTTTACACAACAGCAGTGTAGCCAAGAACCTAGCATAGCTTTAACACTACAGCCGTGTAGCCTGGAGTGTAGCATAGCTTTAACACTACAGCAGTGTAGCTCAGAAACTAGCATTGCTTTAGCACTACAGCAGTGTAGCATGAAGCCTAGCATAGCTTTACACTACAGCAGTGTAGCCCAGAAACTAGCATAACTTTAACACTACAGCAGTATAGCCTGGAACCTAGCATAGCTTTAACACTTCAACGGCGTAGCATGAAGCCTAGCATAGCTTTAGCACTACAACGGTGTAGCCCAGAGCCTAGCCTAGCTTTAACACTACAGCAGTGTAGCCCAAAGCCTAGCATTTTTTATCAGGCCATTGTCATATCATTTAACTGAACCATTTATCATGTCTATCATTTATCTATATGATATATTTTGTGTTTATAACCTTACAGAGGTCCTCGCTGAACCAGCTTCAACAGGAGAAGGTACGCTGTGTTCCTCACAGGTCCATAAGACCATCTGTTGTTGGAGGGGTTGACCCGTTTCTTTTACACTGGGCCCTGCTGTTGGTTTGTTTCTAACAGTCGTTCTTTATCCTGACAGAGGTCCACCTCAAGTCACAATGTGAAAAATGTAAAGCAGCTCAGCAGGTGACTTTGCATAATAAACCCTTTCATTGATTATGACTGCAGATTATGATAATTCTCGTTATGTCTCTTTTATCGTTTTAAGGTTTGGTTTGCATTCATTCCACAGAGTTCTGACTACGAAAAGGTTACCCCAAGGAAAATCTCGAAGGGGCGATTACTGTGAGTTTAGTCACTGGTCCATCTTTCAGCTCTCATGGTTGTATGAGATCAATCTGCTTCCAAACAGAATTAAACAGTCTGACATCTATAATGTGTGTGTGTGTGTGTGTGTGTGTGTGTGTGTGTGTGTGTGTGTGTGTGTGTGTGTGTGTGTGTGTGTGTGTGTGTGTGTGTGTGTGTGTGTGTTAGAGTTCGGTTGGAGGGCGAGGGGACCTATGAGTGTTCGGTCACAGGTCTGGTGTTTGAGGTGTCGGAGCAGGCTCTAGTCCGCTACTCGGTCCTGTCCTGGTCCAAATTCGACACGTTCCTCCCGGACTCCTGGAAATTCGCCGGACCCATTTTCAACGTGGACGTGGTCAACAAGGATGCATCTGTGCTCCAGTCCATCCTGTTCCCACACTCCCTGTGCCTTGCTGGTGAGGAGTCACTGGGACTGCGAGGCCAGTAGAGCCACAAGGGACCAAATGAATTGACATGAATGGATCCGTAATGTTTAATATTTACACTAACATACGGAAGACGCTTTTATCCAAAGCGACTTACAATAAGTAAATTTATCAGAAGAAAGACAAACAATATATCTATATCTACGTCTACAATAATAATAAATGAGGATTTATGTGTTTTACTTTCACACACACGTTCCTGGAGTCTTGTGTGTGCCTCTGTGTGTACCCCCGTCCTCTGACTGAACCCCCCCCCCCCCCCCCCTTGTGCCCCCAGACCCCCAGTACGAGCTGCAGTTCAGTGTTCTGCACGTCACGGGCAGCGGGCCGCAGCTGGAGCGGTCGGCGGAGCACTCGGGCAGCCATGTGCGGTGGCGCGTGTCCTCGCTGTCTCCGGTGGGTCCCGTCGTCCAGAGCGGCCGTCCCCTGGAGCACCACGGGGTGGTGCTGGTGTACAAGGAGCTGAGCCACAGCAACACCTTCAGCTTCAGGGTGTACCTGGCCTCCAACAACTCGTCCGACATCAAGGTGACGGAGGAGAAGTGCAACAAAGTCGTGTTAGTGTGTGTGTGTCCTTCTGTGTGTCTGTCTGTCTGTCTGTCTGTCTGTCTGTCTGTCTGTCTGTCTGTCTGTCTGTCTCTGTACGTCTGTCTGTCTGTGTGTGTGCCTGTCTATCTGTTTTTCTGTGTGTGTGTGTGTGTGTGTGTGGATGTGTGTGTGTGTGTGTGTGTGTGTGTGTGTGTGTGTGTGTGTGTGTGTGTGTGTATTGAGACTTAGTTTGATGGTGATTTTAAGTCGCTGGTATGTTCTCCTCCTTCCTCTCCGTCTCTCGCCCGGCTGTCGTTGTTGTCGCCTCTCGCGTGTCCCAGGACATAGGCACGCAGGTGCGCTCTGCTCAGAAGAGCTACAGGAAGATCGACAAACCGCCCGTCTGTAATCTAGACGTGGGGAAGTACCACCTCGTGAGCCAACCGGAGGGAGAAATCAACCCCAAGGTGTGTGACGCCAGACACCGGATTTATGTTTTCATTGGCATTCAACAGATGAAACGATGAAGTATTGCGCAGGTACTTAAGCATAAATGATGCAAATAAACTGTTTTTGTGTGTGTGTGTGTTTGTGTGTGTCCGTTTGTTTGTGCGTGTGCGTGTCCGTGTGTGTGTGTGTGTACAGGAATTGAAATTCACCTTTGAAATCATCAAGCTGAAGGGCTACTTTGAGGCGTTCTTTGAACAGCCTCCTCCTTTTACGCTGTCTCTGAAAGAGACGACCACGGACGAGACCGTGTGGTCTGCTACTATCAGAGAAGGTAACCCGTCTACGTGTTTGGAACGGCTTTCATCGTTTTGGTGGTTATGAGACTGACCATGATCTTTGATACCCTAGGTGATTGCGAAGAAGTCAAGATGGTGTTCAAGCCAAAGCAGAAAGCAGGAGGTAAGTGTGTGTGAGAGGGGCTTTGTTCCATGGCTCATTGCTCTTCCTCTTTTAAAAGTGCTCGTGTGAGAAGATGCCTCTTAGAGGCTACTCTTCAGGTTCTTGACCCTCCCTAACCCGTTGACGCACTTTGATGAAGGCCGAAAGAGGAGCAGCAGTACATCTGAAGAAGAAATGGCCAATAAGAAACCATGCTGTGTGGATGAATCGGGTGAGTTGTCGCCATGTTTTGAATTTTAACACTAATATGCAAAAGAAAAGAAACAAAAAGATAAAAGTCTCATAATAAGTCCTTGTGATATTGGTTGGATTTTGGTATCTGAAATCATTAAATCATGACTCATTCAAGTGTCTCTAGACGTTCGCCCTGACTCTGGTTTGGGATGAACGGCATCCAGAGCTAACTTCAGCTCTGGTGAAACTGAGCTATATCTGTGCTACTCCTAGGGATGGAACTCTAATATGCCCTGCCTGCTTGGTTGTCTTTCACCCAGACGGAAACAACAAAAACCGTCCCGCAGGGCAGGTTCTGTCCGATAAGCAGCTCCTGCAGGTGGCCAAAACGCTGGGGAAGGAGTGGGAGCAGGCGGCCATCCACCTGGAGCTGAGCATCACAGATCTGGACGACATCAAGGCAGACAGACAGACGGAGGTGGCCATGCAGAAGCTGAAGATGTTGGAGCGGTGGAAGCGCCGAAGATCACCAGGAAAGGCCACAGCTCAGGACCTGCTGAGAGGTCTGAAAGACCTGGAAGACCTACCGGTCGAGACTCATCGGTTATTGACGGGTAAGTACTTCACCAACACACAGTGAACGTCTATCATGCATGAGCATTGATCTATGATACTCTGACCAGCCTATTCATAATGCTTTATGAGTTAATATATGCATATTGAAGGATATATACAAATAAAATATACTTCCTCTTTGTCTCGTTTCTATAAAGTAGCACTGAAAGCAGTTTGGTTATTTGATTAATTATATGTACTCACTTTTTATACGATACTTCTGGTTCACTTGGTGTGGTTGCGGACCACTGTCATAGATATTATAACACCTCTGTAAAACGATTGACAGCATACAGACTGTTCAGTGGGCATTCCCCATTAAATGGTGTCCACAGCCACATGGGATATGACGGGGGGTGGAGAATGACAATCGGTGTTCTGTGAATGATGTGAAACGAGACGGAGGGATGAGGAATGATGTGATCCTCTTGGAGTTTGTTTGTGATGAAAACTGATTTGTTCTTATTTCCTGTCCGTGGTTTGCTTCCTCAGAAATGGTACAAGGCCCAGTTAAATGACATGACGATGGCATTTGCAGAGGCCCTTATGCAGGAGATGTCTCCGGGGATAGAAAGCCATGGAGACATGTGATGGACCAAAACGCAAGCGATGGACCAAACAACGTGAAACAGTGAAGCAGTCTGAGTGTTTGCCGGTCGGCCGGAAGCGGCCAAATGACAGCATCAGACCAAGTCCCTCCTTTCCTGAGCTGCTCAATGTCTTATTGGAATCACAACGATGGACTCCATGAGTCAGTCCTGCAATTGACAATAGTTCTGTTGACTCTGGAAAGTAATTGTTGATATCATGTTTAGAATAAGCCTAGGCTAAGATGTTCCCCTCAGGTACCCTCTTATATCCAAATATAGATATGAATGCATTATCATTATCATGGAGTGTACAGTTTTTATTTTAGGCCTTACCTTAGATGTAGCTTATTACGTAGCCAGCTATAGATGCTAATATTGTGCTTAAAAAAGGGAAATTAATTCAACTTTGTTTATCGCTTCAGAGTTTATATTATCTTTTAGAAATGATTTGTGTAGATTGGTATAGCTACTTTTTTAAAACTTTATACATTTTAGGGAATTTCTCTTGTTTTGTTTGTAGGATGCATTTTTTAAGTAATTTCTTTACGGTTGTGAGTTTATAAAAAATGTTCTTGAATTGATTAATAATCCATTACGACAAGCACAATCTTTAATCAGGAATCTTTTTAAGGGCAGCTGGTATTGTCCTTCTTCATATTGTGCATCTAAATGAACAATACTGTGATTATTCTAGTGACCCCATAAAAATTGTGAGACTTAAATGACCGATCTCACACCTGCAGGGTTTTGAATCCGTCCCCATTGCTCCTGATTTACTTTGACTGGGGAAATAAAAAACTTTTTTACAAAAGGGTGCTTTCTTGCTTAATTTGTTATTTCAGTTTTTCTATACCTTATCAAATTAAGGATGTATATTGATTGTTAATGCCAAAACATCTGTATTAATAAATAGGCTTCTATTGAGCAATTGTCAAGTTGAAAGAAGGTCTATGATGAAAAGATAAATGTTCTAAAAACGAAAGGAAGCCAAATGTTGTCATATATCAAAGAGTCGTGGAAGGGTGCCTCGAAACTTCTCTGTAGGTCTATCACGTTGAGACAAAAGCTCTGCTACATATTCAAATGATACGAAACTGTTTTATCCTCAACAATAAACTGTTGATGGCTTATCTGCATGCATGTTAACCATCCTCATAGTTATATGAGATACGTAATATACCAATAAAAAAAACAGCAAGCAGCCTTCAGGAAGTGGTTGGGAGGAAAACGAAAGTAAGATGAATCGGCGCGAAGCAACGCTACCATCAACTATGGAAGGTAAGCAGAGTTTATCACAACTACCCGAAAACTACCCCAAAAAAAACGTTTGACTTTTGGCTTTTTGACATTGCTGTTGGAATTTCAGAATTATTGATTTGAACTGGAAACTATCTGAATGACGATCAGGGTAGTTGTCAATAGTTTACTTTTTGTAGCCCAGCCTCCTACAGCGGGTCTAGGACTAGACTATTAAGTAGTTGTGCTGTATGTTATATGTACTGATTTGTTTGGCACCTCATAAACGCATTGCACTAACTTCCTACATACCTGTACTTAAAACATCTGGCCGATTAGTGAACGCTGTTAATGTAGGCTAGAGAACAGACGGCTGACCAAATAAACAACAAATCACCGACCGTATCACTTCTTATGACTTATTATTATGGAACAGTGGACTTAATGCAAGATATTTTGAGATAAGTCTATCAAACAAACATCTTATTGATGAGATGTTGTGGGGGACAAGGTGGTACGACAAACGGTTTAATATGAACAGAGTCTCCTTAATTCTGACGTCAACAATTCAGAACTATGTGTTGAACTACCATGTTTGCACATTGTCATTTTATATTGATTTTTTATTTCTCTTCCAGGGGAGCTTAAGAGGATCCGTTCTGAATTTGCGGAGAGAGTTTCAAACCCAGTTATCAAACGTCTCCTGGATGACCTTTATGAGCGGAAGGTGTTCAGTACTGAGGAAAAGGACACTGTGATGGAGAACCACAAGACCAGAGCAGACCAAGCACGGTGTCTGATCGACATGGTGATCCAGAAAGGGGAGAGAGCAAGTAAGATAATGATCGATCGTATGAAGAAGAGGGACAAGCACTTATCCTCAACCCTGGGTCTGATCTCTTCTCCTGCTGGTGTGGGTGAGTTGTTACCATGAATGTACTTTTTATAGAAACGGTCGGTACCAGCTTTGTTTTGACAAGAGGGGAGCTTCTTTGTCCTTTAGTCCACTGGGATCCAGTGATTCATTATCATCCACTCGGGATTGCACTTTGTGATGAATACAACTTCATGCTTGGAAAGACTTTTGGGCATGGTTTTCATCGAAAGACTGACAATCTGTTTTCTTATCCTAGGACATGGGGAAAACAAGACGGTAGTAAAGCCAATTAAACGAACGAGAGGTTAGTGTTTTTCGTAGTGATGCTGTGTTCCTTTGCTCCCTGAAGAGCATATGACGTACTGTATGTTCTTCAAAAAAATGCTGATTTGACTGGATACCTTTTAAAGGCTTCTTACAGGTTTGTAGCCTCAACTTTACCCCTCAAATCCATTAACATCCGGCCCTATTTTCAGGAAATAAGGGCCGGAAAAGAAATAGAAGTGAATCAGAAGAAGAAGTGACCAATAAGAAACATTGCACGGTGGATGGGTCAGGTTAGTGGGTGACATCTTTTGAAAGAGATGATTGGTCTCAGGACAAAATTAAGAAAGTATATTCCTTGAGTGGTCCATCATCTCGATAGGTGGAACTTGAACTGCCTGTGTGTGTGGATTGTCTTTGTCTTTTTTCCAGGCAGCAACACTGAAACCCGCTCCGCAGGGCAGAATCTGACTGAATTGGAGCTCCTGAAGGTGGCCGAAACGCTGGGACAGGAGTGGGAGCAGGCGGCCATCCACCTGGGGCTGAAGACCAAAGATCTGGACGACATCAAGGCAGAACATAGATCTGTGACCATGCAGAAGCAGAAGATGTTGTTGCTGTGGAAGCGCCGAAGACCACCAGGAGAGGCCACAGCTCAGGACCTGCTGAGAGGTCTGAAAGACATGGAGGACCTACCGGTCGAGACTCGTCTGTTATTGCAGGTAACGTACTTACGACAGACAGACAGACAGACAGACAGACAGACAGACAGACAGACAGACAGACAGACAGACAGACAGACAGACAGACAGGAACTTGATTAATCTTTATTAATTAAATTGCACTTCCAGCATCAGCAAACACCAGGTAACAAATAGAGTAACAGTAAAGAACAACAAATATAAATGTTAAAAAAATATATATATGCAGGGAAACAATATACAAGAGGAATAGTACACAAGACAATACATACATGCGTGAACGCTTAAACAGTGCAAGAAACATTGCATCAAACAGCCAAGTTGTGTTTGATATAGTGTCATGCAGTGTTTCCCCGAGCACTGTGTGGTTAAGGCGGCCGCCTTAACAACAATAGGGGCCCGCCATGACTACCAATGTATTAAAAAAAATAATAATAATTTACAAAAAGTAAAGATAAATAATGCATTGGTAACACTGTTCACAACAATAGTCGTGCCATAAAGCTTTTTGAATGGAATTGACCACAAGGTAACTCTGTCCTTCTTGGCCGCCGCCTTAATCCCAGTGAGGTGTGGGACAGTTTAATGTCTCGGGGGACAAGGGAGTTCTTCAGTCTGTTGGCGTTGAGGAGCATCCTGTCGCTGACCGAGCTCCTCTGGTTGCTGATGACACTGTGCAGAGGATGGCTGACATTGTCCAGGATAGCGAGCAGTTTGTTGGATGTTCCCCTCTCTGCCGCAGTCACCAGAGTCCAGCTTCATGCCGACCACAGAGCCGGCCCGCCTTATCAGCTGGTCCAGCCTTGACGAGTCCGTTAGATATGCTGCCCCCCGCAGCACACCACAGCGTAGAAAAGAACGCGGGCGACCACAGACTGGTAGAACATCCACAGGTGTTTCCTGCAGATGTTGAATGATCGCGGCCTCCGCAGGAAGTACGGTCTGCTTTGGGCTTCCCGGTACAGATGGTCTGTGTTGCTTGCCCAGTTTAGCTTGTTGTTCAGCCACAGCCCGAGGTACTTATAGGAGGCTACGTTCTTAACTACTGAACTGAACTGGACTGAACTGGTCCAGGACGTGGTCTAGACGTCCCATAGTCTACGACCAGCTCTTTGGTTTTCGAGGTGTTGCGCTGCGGGTGGTTTGTGTGGCACCCGACGACAAAGTCCCTCACAAGGCTCCTGTACTCCTCCTCCCTATTACGCATCCAACGATGACTGTCACCTTCACCCCCCACAGTGAACATCTCTTGGCTTTACCTTGTTAGATTAGTGTGCTAAATCAGTTTGCATTCAATATTATTTGTGGTAGTAATGTAATATGGTTGTATTGCAATGGAGGTTAACTTTGTTTTTTGTACGTGCACTAATTCCCTGTCTGTTTGCTTCCTCAGGCACGATGAAGTAATCATCAAAATAGTTACATGGCAGATTCCATGGTGCAGTGGATGTCTCCGTCGAAAGAAGAGCCCTGAAGATTGACCAAAACTAGTAATGGGCCAACTAACCTGAAACAGTTTCTAAACTGTTTAAATTACATTTATTTAGCTGACAGGTTAGTCCAAAGCGACTGGAATTTCATTTCAGAATGGAAGACAAACCCAAAAAGTGCAGGAATATGTGCAAGTGCAAGTACATAAAAGGCATTCAATAAGGAAGGTGCTTTAAGTGCTACATTATAGAAACAAGTGATATAGAACTTTCTATCTGAATTATTTTTCATATGCCAAGATGCAGCCGGAAAAGATGAGTTTTCAATCTGCACTCTTCTTCCAAATGTCTTGACCGTGTAAAGTAATTATTGATATCATGTTTGGAATAGTTCCTCCTTCCTGTGCAAGTACATGTGTACTACGCTGTTCCCCTCAGGTACCTCCTATAGCCAGGTATAGATAGGAATTTTGGTATGATTGTGATTAGGAAATTGTTGAAACAAGTTGACATTATCCAAAAAATGATTCAGGAATCTTTTTGATAGTTTCCCCAAGAGGCAGCTGGTAGTGTGTCATTTTAACATGTTCATGACTCATGATTATTTAGGTGTCTACAAAAAACCTATCCGTAACTTACTGATAACCTTACCTCAGGGTGTTCACCGTAACATTATCCTGACCCAGGAATGTTCATACAGCTGTTTGGTGCAAAATTAAAATGATTAGTTGAAAAGGCTTCTTTCTTGCTTCATTTGTTGCTTTTAGTCATGCCAACATATTCAATATCAATAAATACTTTTAATATAATAACTACATCACAATAATATAATTCAACTCATTCTATAAATAATGGAACACATTACTGTAAGCTTTTCGGTCAACATTTACTTCTCAGAGGATTCATGCATATAATTTATTGTTTCACTCATTGCCCTAAAGATTTGTGAGTAGAAGTTTGATCTCAGGTGCTTCTACGATGAGTGGAGGCATGTTTTCCAGAGTTCAGCCGTGCTGAATTCTGAAGAACAGTCAGAGTGCTCTTTTTAGTCACAGAGTTACGTTGGAATGGCGTCTTGGGATATTGGCATGCAGATAAAGCTATTTCGATTTGACTGATTCATTAATGAATAAATAGTGGCCCCACAGGGCCCTTTTTGATGTCCAAACAAAGGAAGGACCATTATATCAGAGCAAATAGCACACTCCCAGTGTGACCAAGAGAGGTCGCTGCAGACCCTTCCAAAAGAAATCCCACAAACTCGCTGTGCAGAAAGTGTAACAACTTTCAAATGAAAGATCAACAAAGGAAAAATATGAATAGCTAAAAGAACAAAAAGAAAATATGAATTACTCTTGTCTAATGAATAAGTGATAGTTATGTTACGATAAGTCCTGCAAATTAACCCATAGTTGTTTTGTATATTTGTAGGCCTACTGACAGTGAGTACGTAAGGGTGCTCCTTATTAAAACAGAGAATCTCTTGGACCCACTACAATTTTCTTATAGGGCCAGGTGAGGGGTTGAGGATGCAACAATCTGATTAATCTGATACTGAAGCACAGAGTGAAGGTAGCAACACACATGCCAAAATTGTATTTGTTGCTTTGCAGCTTTGAACACTATTCAACCACACATTTAAGTTGATGAGTTGTTAAGAATTTTTAATTTAGCTTTCAGTTTAGTGGGGTGTATTTTGGATTTTTTTACGGACGAAACTCAGAGTGAGGGTAAATGGGGTGCTCTCAGAGGAGATACTGTCCTCCACAGGGTCACCACAGGGCTGTGTCCTGTCCCCTCTATTATACATCCTATAAACTGATGACTTTCGCCCCTAGCACACAAACAGACATATTTAAAAAATGTACAGATGACATGACTCAGTTGTTGCCTTTATTTAACACGACACAACACACAGCGCAACGCACACCCAACCAACAGACATGCAACTCCCGGCAACGATTGCCGCAACACTACACACAACAAGTAAACACTCAACAACACACAACTACACCCTACCGACCACACACCCCAAACCCGTTAACCCCAACACAAAAAGACACCTTTTCCCCAACCGGCATCTCGGATCCCCAGAATCCCCGGCGCGACCCCCGTAGGAGTCGCCACAATAGTTTATTGCAGCAATTTAAAATTCCAAAAATACATGCGCAGCCGAAATGTACCGGTCAATCGCCACGTCACAAGGCATATAATAAAATCTAATGATTCCATTGGTCTTGTGTGGGAGGTCGCTTTCGAGCTGCACTTGCTGTCTCCCTCTGATTTTAATTCAACCATCGTGGTTAAAATGTCCTCGTAATGATCAATGACAGAAGACATAGGCTACTGTAGACATGAATCATGCTGAGACCAGCGGGTGTCGGATAATTTTGGCAGGCGTTTTTTGTTGCGATTGTTTGCATGCAGGCGCTTCGGTGAGGCTGTGATGAAGTTCACTTTTTATTGGACCCTGTCTAGACAGTAACGAACATCCCTGACCATACTAAATCGCGTTTTTAGTTTACACTTAGACGTGAACTCATTATTGCATGCAGGTGTCTTCATTCAAAAAAAAATGAAAACATTCGGGAGTATGCAATAATATCAATTATTCTGAAGAGGTCTAGACACCGTGCGCAGCCCCGCCTTCTCCAGTGAACCAAGAATACCCACGCCGTGACGACCGGAGGTTGACCCCCTCGGTTTTACACTGGAAACTTGAGATGAGAAGGTGAAATTGCCGGGCGTGCCAATCTGCGACCAAACCGGCTTGGCAGCGTAAAAATACCTATAGCCTACATCAGGAACGTCGTTAGGCCTATTTTGGTGGGGCTAAGCCCCCCCAAGATGTTCAAAAGCCCCCCTTACAAAAAAAATTATATATTATTTTTTTTTACAAAAAAAAAAAATATTAATTTTTAACATGCCGTAACATGCCTACACTTAACATAATAAGCCAGAGTATGAGTTGAAATAAATACTTATACAATTAGCAGTTGTCTTTTGGATTAAAATAGTTTCCGAGAGCACTGGCGGGAGGGGCTAGGGGTGAGGGGTCATTTAACGTGGCAGAATTAGTTTATCGAGTCCCGGTCGTCATTTAGCCGATTACTTCCGTCCGATTACCGATACGGTCGTCATGTAGCTACCTAGCCGATTACGTCCGTTCGGCAGAATTAGTTTATCGAGTCCCGTCGTCATGTAGCCACCTAGCCGATTACGTCCGTCCGGCAGAATTAGTTTATCGAGTCCCATTATGCTTGACACCCACATAACTGCTTACAGCTATCTATATATTTTATTTTTTGTTTCTACTTTTTTCACATACCGTATTATTTGGCAGAATAAATATTTCAGAAAGATTCAGACTTCAATTGTTCTGTGTTGTCAAATTTCATTAGTGACTAAACTAATTCAGGGATGCACCACACCATTATGTTAACCTCTGTTCAATGTATAGACTATTTTCAGACACAATAGAGAAATATCAGTGGCAGGCAGAAATAGGCCTAAACTTTAATTGGAGAGAGTGAGTTTATGAAATTAGCCTATATATTCTTTCATTTGCATTGTTGGATTTATTTCTAAACTATTTTCCTTGAACTCACCCCAATATGTAGACTTGAATCATACCAACTCGTACATTTTTTTAGCTTATTTATATATTTTTTAAAGAGGACATCCTGAAGACTCAGGAGAGGGAAGCAGGAGGTCTTAAGGCAAGTAAAGAAAAGAGAATGAGCCAGAAAACAGGCCCTGATACATGCTCTGCTGTACTCTCTACTGTAATATGAATTAAAGAACCACTTTAAAGATGTGAGGAAAAATTATCGCTTGCATTTCGGGCACTGCTAGGGGCTAAGCCCCCCCAGCCTCTAAATCCTAGTGACGTCCCTGGCCTACATCATCCTGCCCAACAATATGGGCAGGATCTAGACCAAGTTCTCCTAATGGGGTCAGCAATAGCCGTGTGTCAATGCCTAGCCTCTGCGTTTGAATGATAATGAATGAATGGAACGTTGTATTTTTATTGTCTACAAATATTCTAGACTAGAGATTGCGTGCCAATCAATGAAACCTTATGCGGAATAAGATAAAGTCGGCTCTCTTTGCTGCGCAAAGCATGTTTCAGAAATCAGCACCTAGTTGTCACACAACCTATTTTGGATTTTTTATAATATGGAAGGGGGGGAAATGCCGTGAAAAAGTGTACACACAGTGCATTCAGGATTAGGACTGATACATATGTCGGCCTAGGCCTAATCAATTGTTTTTAAATATCTTTAGCATTCAATTTATTGCAGTCTATTCTTTTCGTAGGCTACTCTGCTGTTGGCCTTGATGGGGAGATATTTTAACGCTTTTTATCCCCATTTTCCTGCGATATTCCTGCATCTCCCTCAGTATGGAGCCCATTTCAGCACCGTGTCAGTAGACAGTTACAATCCTACGAACGTCGTGAGTGCAGTGAACGCGCGTTCATGTTAATAGGAGTTTCGGGAAAACGCTCCAAAGAAATTCACGATGGTTCGCAAGATCCATCGTGAGAATGATCGTACGAGCAAAGATCCATCGTTATCGGGAAACGAGGCCCTGTACAATAGATTGTCCAAAAAAGGCAAATCTATTTTATCAGCCAATGGTCATCCTCTTCATCGGGGGTTCTAGGCAAGGGTGAACCAGGACGCCATTCTTTCATGACACGTTGGGGGCGCCACAAGCAGTAAAAAAAGAAAAAACATCTGCGCAGCGAAGCAGTTTTCTATGATGTAGCAGCATAACATTGCGTGGGGAATTGGCATATTGGCGCCCCCTCTGGCGGCAGGTGCACCTGCTTGTGGAGAAGGTCACATTTCAGACTCCCTGCAGTTAAAAACCAACAGATACAGACATTCATTTGTTTGCGATGCCATTTATCTGCTGAACTCAGATTTTGGAGCTCTGGGCTGACATCATGGCGTTTTTGGTGCACAGTATATGGTATGATTTCCTGCTGTATGATGGTACTCCATGAATACTAGTATTTATTATTACTTTTTATTTACATGGATATGTCATGCAGGGATGCTTAACAGCATGCCCGTATACACACTGCACCTCGTATCTGCATGTATGTTTTCTTCAACGAAAGTAGATAGAAGACAGGCACACTCAGACATACAGAGAGACAGGTATACTCCGACATACAGAGAGACAGGTTTACTCAGACATACAGAGAGACAGGTACACTCAGACATACAGAGAGACAGGTACACTCAGACATACAGAGGGACAGGTACACCCAGACATACAGAGAGACAGGTACACCCAGACATACAGAGAGACAGGTACACTCAGACATACAGAGAGACAGGTACACTCAGACATACAGAGGGACAGGTACACTCAGACATACAGAGAGACAGGTACACTCAGACATACAGAGAGACAGGTACACTCAGACATACAGAGAGACAGGTACACCCAGACATACAGAGAGACAGGTACACTCAGACATACAGAGAAACAGGTACACTCAGACATACAGAGAGACAGGTACACCCAGACATACAGAGAGACAGGTACACTCAGACATACAGAGAGACAGAAGAACTATGTACACATGATAAGAGAGGGGTCCTCTGTGTACCTTGCCTCCTTTTTATGTGGACTTGCGATGGAAATGGAGCATTAGTGCTTAGCTTTGCATTTAGAAAAAACTAAACAAATTGGCGCTGTGACATAATTTTCTAAGCTATCGACCATTTTTAAACACGTGTTCTGGAGGATGGGTTCTATGTGCTTGGCTTGTTCTGGTTCCATCTGAAGCTGACTTGGGGTTGGTAGGAGAATGTTTGAAAATTAGCTAAGGCTGAATTTGCCATAACTCCATTTAACCATATAAACCATTTTTTACCCAATACAAATTCAACGACTTTAATTCAGGTTTTAAGTTGACTTTCGAATGAACAGAGTGTATCAGAGTTTCGGTTGGCCAGAGGGAGGGAGTTCCAGAGGGTAGGGACGGCGATGGCGAAGGCTCTGTCCCCCAGGGTGCGATACTTGGTCTTGGTGATGGAGGTGAGAAGGTTGGCATCAGCGCAGCGTAGGCGGCGAGTGGCGATGGAGGAGATCTGTTATGTACGAACCGAGTGTGCAAAGTTGTTTAGAGCTTTGTAGGTGGTGAGGAGAATCTTGAAATTGATGCGTTGTTTTATTGGAAGCCAATGAAGTTGACGGAGGATGGGAGTTATGTGTTCTCTGGAGGGAAGTTAGTAAGCAGTCGGGCGGCAGAGTTTTGTACATATTGCAATTTTTGAAAAATAGTGGCGGGGAGGCCATACAGAATGCTATTGCAATAGTCGAGTCTGCAAGTGATGAAGGCGTGGATAATTGTTTCGGCAGCTGAGGATGAAGGCGTGCGATGTTGCGGAGGTGGAAGAAGGATGTTTTCCTGACGCTGTGTGTGTCTTGAAGGAGAGCGTGGGGTCCATGATGATGCCAAGGTTTCTGACCAGGGGGGAGGGAGTGACAGAGTGACCATCGATGCAAAGTGAGAAGTTCTGGGAGGTGGGGATCATGGTATTTGGGCAGAAGATGATCATTTCAGTTTGATTGCCTTTGAGTTTGAGGTTGTGGTCCATCCAGGTTTTGTTCCATCCAGGTTGTTGTGGTCCATCCAGGTTTTGATGTCCGTGAGACAGTTGGTGAGAGTGGATAGGATGGCAGGAGTAATGGCTGTGGTGGTGATGTATAGTTGGGTATCGTCGGCGTAACAGTGAAATTTAAGACCATGGCGGCGGATGATGTGACCTAGTGGGAGCATGTAGAGGATGAAGAGGATGGGGCCAAGCACTGAGCCTTGGGGGACTCCGTGTGAGACAGGGATGGTGTGGGATTTGTGGTTGTTGATGGAGATGTATTGGAATCAGTTGGCGGAATCATTGGCGGAGTCAGTGACGCCAATGGACTGCGGACGGCTGAGGAGGTTGGAGTGATTGACGATGTCAAAGGCAGCACTAAGGTCGAGGAGGCGGAGAATGGCTTAGGGAGCCGGATTAAGAGGAGAGTAGGAGGTCGTTGGTGACTTTGAGTCGGGCTGTTTCAGTACTGTGGTGGGTTCGGAAGCTGGATTGGAATGTTTCGTACAGGTTATTGGAGAGGAGGTATTGCTTGAGTTGTGTTGCGACGGCTCTTTCCAGTAATTTTGAGAGGAATGTGAGGTTGGAAATGGGTCTGAAATTGTTGGGGTTGTCGGAGTCAAGGCCAGGTTTTTTAAGGAGGGGGGTAACGGCAGCAAGCTTAAGAGGTGGGGGAACGGTTCCAGAGTTTAGGGATGAGTTGATGGGGTCTGTGATGAGTGGGGCGAGAGAGGTGAAACAGGCTTTGACAAGTTCAGAAGGCATGGGGTCCAGGGGGGAGGTGGAAGATTTCATGGTGGAGAGTATTTTGGAGAGGTCTGCTGTGGTTATGGGTGAGAAGATGGAAAGCCTGTGGTCTGGGGTTGAAGGAAGTGGAGGTTCTGAGTCAAGGCTTGTGGCAGAGGAGGTGGCGAGCTGGTTGTGGATGATTTCTATCTTGGAGTGGAAAAATTGCAGGAAGCTTTGCATTTCTCCGTGGGTGAATGAGGATGAGATGTTATCCTGGGGTTTGAGGAGTTTATTTATAGAGTAGAGAAGAGTGCGTGGGTTGGAGGATCCAGAATGAGTGATGCCAGAGTAGAAGACAGAACGGGCTTTGTTGAGTGCTGATTTGTAGAGGTGCATGTGCTCTTTGTAGGCGAGGGCGTGTACTGTGAGACTGGTTTTCTAATGTCGTCGTTCTAGTTGTCTAAGTTGTTTTTTGAGTTTGTGAAGTTCCGGGGTGAACCAGGGGGCAGAGTGAGTGAACGTGACAGCTTTGGTTTTCAGGGGGGCCAGTTTGTTGAGGGAGGTGGACGAGGTGTGTTGTTGTAGATGTTGACGAGGTCCAAGGGGGCTGGATTCACAGGAAAGGTGAGGCCGGAGAGAGTGTTTGATATGTAGGTGGAGAGAGAAACTGGACAGATGGATTTAAGATTGCGGAAAGTGATTTTGCGGTCCTGTTTGGGTTCGGGGGCGGGAATGTCAATAACAAGTGAGATGGCCAGGTGGTCAGAGATGGAGAGGTCGGTGCTGGGGACATTGTGGATGTGGAGGCCAGTGGAGCAAACCAGGTCTAGGATGTGCCCACGGTTGTGGGTGGGAAAGTTGATGCGTTGGGTGAAGCTAAAGCAGTTCAGTAGGTCCGGGAAGTCCATAGCGTCTTTACATTCCGGGGAGTCAATGTGGTTGAAATCGCAGAGGAGTAAAACAGATGGCAAGATTGAAGATAGTGCAGTGATGAGTCAAAGAGATCTGGTAGGAAAATGGGTTGGGTTTGGGGTGGCG
Organism: Gadus morhua; assembly: GCF_902167405.1. Taxonomy (NCBI): domain Eukaryota; kingdom Metazoa; phylum Chordata; class Actinopteri; order Gadiformes; family Gadidae; genus Gadus; species Gadus morhua. Next base: position 2,940,137 of record NC_044063.1, read on the forward strand.
GTAAATTAATGAAATGATGAGAGGTTTGGGGCCGGGAGGTTTTAGAGCCAGGTGTTCAAATGATGGGGCAGCAGGGATGGAGAGTGGGGTGGGTAGGAGGTCTTGATGGTAAACATCAGCAATACCCCCTCCTCTGCCCTCAGAGCGTGGGTTGTCCGGGTAAGAATATCCAACAGGGGTAGTGGTTGAGTTCAAAGTAGTCCAGGGGTTTTTGCCAAGTTTATTTTAGACAGAGGAGGTCAAGTCGCTTGTCTGTGATAAATTCGATGAGAATAAGGCTTTTATTGTGAGGGATCTTGTGTTGAAGAGGGCGAGTTTTAGGTACTTTTGTTATGAAATTGATTGAGCGGAAGTATGGATTGGGCGGAGGTTGAAAGTTTACAACAATAATACTTTTAATGAATTACAAGTTAGTACAGTAACATGGGTTTTACAGCACAAAATCATTTGTAAGAAAACGAAAACCGGAATATGCTGTTTGCTAAAATATTCAACCACTTTCACTTTGCCAAACCTAAATTCAATTAAATACACACTGTTAGGTGGTCTGTTGTAGTGAATAATAATAATGGTTCAGAATGAACCATTATTGAGAGGACACTTTTTTAAGTGATGAAAAAGGAGGCAAAGAATAAATCATAATGACCTTGACTGTGGTAAGAGATGTTATAGCAAAGCAGATATGAGGAGAAATGCACACAACTTTGTTTCAACATCTGAGCCCCATGGACACAGTCCACAATATCCTCAAGCATTGAAAGAATCACATGATACAGATATCGTAAAATCATGGTCTCCAATCTGTGCAGCTGGACAAGAAGCAACTTGTTAGATATAACGATCACCGACTAAAAACCAGTTCAGTGGCTGCTATAACAAAAATAATGCATGACTCACATTTTCTGAATGTTTTACAAGTATAGGCCATACTTGTAAAACATTCAGAAAATGTGAGTCATGCGTTATTTTTGTTTATGTCATTATAGCAATAAAGAAGCCATGACCTTTGGTAATAAATGTGGGGATTTTTTCCTAAAGAAAAAACAAACTCGCTGTGCAGAAAGTGTAACAACTTTCAAATCAAAGTTCAACAAAAGTAAAATATAAATAACTACAAGAACAAAAAGAAAATATATCTGATGCAGCAATGGGACTCGATAAGCTTATTCTGCCGGATGGAGGTAATCGGCTGGTTGGCCAAGATTGTTGAAAATCCATCATGGCGCAAAATGACGTCATAGGGTGTGTTGATCTCGGCTTGGTTCAAGGAATCCAATGATACCTGGTTTGTGAATTTTGGATGAATGGGTCGAAAGTTATAAACATGAATGCCCGTGCAACTTTGACCTGTTGGTGGCGCTAGAGCTGTTGGGCTAGCGACCTGAAATTGACTTGTTGGGCTAATGAGGCTGTCCTAAACCACTGTGCAAAATTTCACAACTTTTCACCAAGGCGTTCTATGGGCTGCCATAGACTCCCATGGCAGGTAAATAATAATAGGAATTCATACAAAAACAATAGGTTGTCTCGCAACTTCGTTGCTTGACACCAAAATATTAATAACTGTTGTCTAATGAATAAGTGATAGTCATGTTACGATAAATCCTAAAAATGAACCCATAGTTGTTTGGTAGATTTGTGCCTACAGTGAGTAGCCTATGATCCTGAACAAAAACCGTGTTGCACTTGTGACCATTTGACCAGTTGCAATGTTACATAACGTACCATTTCTCGAAAAACTTCAATCTAAAAGGGTAAAATGTAAAAATCTTCTTAGATTTAGGCTTATTCACAAAGGCGTCGTTAGGGGGGAAACCATGAATGATTTATCGGCCCCTAGCCTGGTAGGGGCCCCTAAATGTTTTGAAAATTATTTGTTTATAATAGAAAAGATATTAGACGAAATGTTGAATGTCAATATGTGATAAAAGTTCAAACGTATATAACCATCATCAGATCAAGCATCCCAATCTCCTCTACCAAACCATCCATTTTCTACCCCCCGAACCCCCACATAATGCACATGGTTTGATCCACTAAGCCAGGGGTATTCAACTAAAATTCAAATAGGTCCAGTTAGAGAAAATTTCCTCAAGCAAAGATCCGGAACATCATAATGTCTAACTTGCGTTATCATTCAGTGTGATATATAGTGAAGTAGCCTAGTAGTTGTATCAACGTCTGCATGTAATCAACAACTCAGATCAATACAGGAAGAACAATTCAATAACATTTCGACAATATTTATTGTGACTTTTATACAATTATACTGAATTATATTGAAGATATGTATTATTAAAGGAGGTTCAACTGACTCAACTGAAACTAATCTCTTCAAGGAAAAGAAGGGCTACATTTAAAATCTAAATGGTGAAAATAAAAATAATAACCTTAAAATATAGATAAAATATATACTTTTCTTTTGAAAAAGTATAGCTTGAGTTTCCCCTGTTCCTTTGTGAATGTTTTAACAGTTTCAACCCATTTCAAAAACAGATAACACAACACATCTTAACAATTGAACAGTTTTAGCTTCTCTTTCTTTCCCTCTTTTATCCAACTCCCCCACTTTCTGTTGTCCAGTGAGAGAACTGAGCTCTAGCTTGTCCTGCCGGGAGTTTAAATACCTAATGGCCAGGTAGATGTCCTCTCCTCTTGAACTGGTCTTAAGGGGAGGTACACCTAACACATCTTCACAGAACTCTTTCTTTTCTTGGTTGAACAACCTTACATAAATTAACAGCTGAGCATTGTCAGACACAACAGTGGACTCATCTACAGCTAAGCCTACACACCTTATGAATGGCTTCATCCAGCTGGGCTAGCACATCCTGGGTTAACATTTCACTTTTCTTTGTGGCTGATGATGCTGACATGGGTATTTGCTTTGTTTTGTCACCAAGCTCTTCTTTCTGTTTCCCCTCAATTAAGGTTTCAGCTACTGCACTCATGCATTCCTTGACAACCCCTCCATCAGTAAATGTGTTGACCCAAAATCCAAGTGACTCTGTCTGAGGGAACAATCATTAGCACGTTGTTGGGCAGTGAATGAATGGGTCAGGATCCGGTTGGATTGTTCATATTGGGCTCTGAGACTGCTTATTTTCTGTGACCGCAGTTCAGACTTGAGTGGGTATATTTGTTGAAAACCGTTGTGCTTTGTCTCATATCGCGTTTCACGTTGGCACTTTTTATGAGCGCCACTGTCTCTGAGCATATGAGACAACCTGGTTTTGTGTTTCCAGTGGAAAGAATGAACATGAATGAGTCTGTCCATTCTGGGTCGAAGGCTGTTTTCCCTGTCCACTTTTCTCTTCTTAGAGAGTGCCGGCTCACTGTCTGTCTCTTTTCTGTCGCGCTGTATTTTCTCACTGTTCTGCCGCTGTCTTTCTCACTGTTCTCCCGCTGTATTACTCACTCTTCTCCCGCTGTATTACTGACTCTTCTCCCACTTTCTTTCTCACTCTTATCCAGCTGTATTACTCACTCTTCTCCCGCTGTATTACTGTTACGGCCTCCAAACAACTGAATAAGATACCCAGTGGCTCGAATTGGAGACCCCAACATAAAGGAAGGACACCATGAAAAAAGATGCTTTAACGGGTTTTATTAACCAAATGAAACCATAGCTGAAATGCAGTATGAATACTTTACCAAATAAAGAAGTCTGCAAACCAAAAGGGACCTGGGGATGCCGGACAAACTCAGCAAAATGGAGGGGGGACCAGGCCACCCCCTATAGGGACGTCGAGGCTGGCCCCCCTCCCTGCCTGACAAAACCAAATTATGAACTAAGAACTAAACGGAAAAGTAGGACCGCCGGCCATCCCCAGGCCTAGATCAAAGATTACAGAAAGAAAAGGCTATTTAACAACTCGCACTGTGGGACAAAGGTGTTGCCGGGTCTGTGTCCCAAGCAACTGACTTTGCTGGCTTCATACAGCAGGCTGGTAATTGGGCGGTAGCGATCTCAGATCTGCTGCAGGTGTGTCAGCCTGAGTGCCAGCCTGATGAGAAAGCAAAGACATGGGGGTTTGGGCACAGCACAGTGTTTGAATGTCTGAGTGAGTGAGTCATGGCCACACGCAACACCCCCACCCTATGATGGCGAATACCGGGAGTGCAACGCGAGGTCATTCACTCATCAGAAAAAGAGCGTGACAATGTGTCGGCCAGGACATTATCCTTTCCACGGACATACCTGACCTCCACATTGAAATACTGCAAGAATATTGACCACCTCATTAACCTTCGGTTTGTGTTCCGCATCTGGTTCAGAAATACAAGAGGGTTATGATCGGTATATATGATCGTAGGTTCCCTAGAAGAGCCTACATAAACCTCGAAATGCTTTAGGGCCAAAATAAGCGCAAGCGCTTCCTTCTCAACTGTGGAATACACACGTTGATGCCGATTGAATTTTTTCGAGTAATACGAGACCGGATGCTCAATCCCATCATCCCCATCTTGAAGTAGAACCGCACCCGCCCCCGCATCACTCGCATCCACAGCGAGTTTGAATGGCCGCTCGAACGCAGGTGCAGCAAGAACTGGAGCATTTGTTGACAATGCTTTTATGCCATCAAAAGAATGCTGACAGTTCGGAGACCATTTGTACCGTACTTTTGGGCTCAACAGGTCGGTTAATGGGGCTGCGATAGCAGAAAAGTTCTTGCAGAAACTTCTATAGTATCCTGCCATTCCCAAATACCGCATTAGACCACGGCGAGTGACAGGAGGAGGAAACGAGAGGATTGCTTCTACTTTAGAATGGACAGGCTTAACTTGACCCCGACCCACAATTTTGCCGAGGTATGTCACTGTAGCCTGCCCGAACTCACATTTGGCAAGATTAAGAGTGAGATTGGCCTCACTCAATCTGCCAAACACTGCACGAAGCTGTTGAATGTGTTCCTCCCATGTTTTGGAATAAACAACAATGTCGTCCAAATAAGCCTCGCAGCCCGATAAACCCGACAGAACCGTGTTGACTAAACGCTGGAATGTTGCTGGAGCGTTTCGGACTCCAAATGGCATTACGGTGTACTCTAGGAAAGCGTCAGAGGTCACAAAGGTAGATATAACTTGAGCCCTAGGAGTTAACGGCACCTGCCAATAACCCTTTAGTAGGTCGAGTTTCGTGACATATTCGGCACAGCCAACATTATCAACACAATCATCTATTCTAGGCAGAGGATAGCAGTCAGGTTTTGTGACCCCGTTCACTTTACGATAATCGGTGCAAAACCGATCCGAGCCGTCAGATTTTGTAGCCAAAAGACAAGGTGAACTCCAAGCACTTGTGCTAGGCACAGCTATACCATTTTCCATCATGTAGTTCACCTGTTTTCGGAGACAAAGCCTTTTCTCAGGGTTAACGCGATAGGCGTGTTGTTTGATTGGCGGAGAATTATCAACATCAATGTCATGCTGCAACACATGCGTGCGAGTCGGCACATCTGAAAAAATAGTTAAATTAGAGCCAATTAGACCGATCACATCCTCACGCTGAGACTGAACCAAATTTGGAAGACAACAATGAAGATTAGAAAGCATTTCTTAATTTTTTAGTCGCCCATGAATTACATCACTGGATATCCCTACCATATCCTCTTGGTCATCCTGAGATTCAGGGGGAGGAACACTGGCGTTGCTAGACAGCGCCAGAGTTACCTTGTCACCATCAGCAATTCCCACACTGGACAGCTCCGGTGCCACACTGACCTCTGGACCATCAGAAGGGGTGGAAACAGACTGAGACTCCCTGTCAAAGTAAGGCTTCAACATATTAATGTGACACAGCCTACTACGCCGTCGACGTTCAGGGGTGTCGATGATGTAGTCTCGATCGCCCACCTTCTTTTTGACTAGGTAAGGGCCGCTATAACGCGCCTGCAGAGAAGAGCCAGGAATAGGCAATAGAACCAGCACTTTATCACCGGGACGAAAACTCCTGCTTCTTGCACCCTTGTCAAACCATCTCTTCATTTTGCCCTGTGCAACGGTCATGTTTTGTTTTGCCAGTTCACAAGCGCGGTGAAGTTTGAAACGGAACTTTGACACATAGTCGAGCAGATTTTGAGGTTTGCTATCCCCCAGCCACTTCTCCTGCAAGAGTCTTAGGGGCCCTCTCACAGTGTGTGCAAACACCAGCTCGGCGGGACTAAAGCCGAGGGATTCCTGTACCACCTCACGAGCGGCAAAGAGGAGGAGATGGACGCCCTCGTCCCAGTCCCTGTCAGACTCAAGGCAGTAGGTGCGCAACATAGACTTCAATGTCCTATGGAAACGCTCGATGGCTCCCTGACTCTCTGGTTGATAAGCGCTCAAATACAAACGATGTTAAGCTGTTTCATAACTTGTGCAAAAACACGCGACATAAAATTTGTTCCCTGGTCGGACTGTACAATTTTGGGAAGGCCGAACACGGAGAAGAACTTGACCAAGGCTTTTACAACAGCTGGAGCTGTAATAGAACTCAAAGGAATGGCCTCTGGAAAGCGTGTCGCTGTACACATTATAGTTAACAAGTACTTGTTACCACTCTTGGTGCGATTGAAAGGCCCCACACAGTCAATTTGCACACGCTCGAACGGCTCACCAATAACAGGAATTGGATAAAGTGGATATGGAGGGATGGCTTGAGTTTTAGCAACCTGGCAAACATGACAAGTTTTACAATGGTGACGCACGTCACCTTTTAGCCCTGGCCAGAAAAAGTACCGCAAGACACGATCAAAAGTCTAATTAATTCCTAGGTGACCAGAAAGTGTATTATCATGTGCTAGTTTCAAAATCTCACTTCGATATGTTCGAGGAATAACGATCTGTTCAACCACCCCCCAACTATCATCGCCACATAACTTTGGAGGTGTCCACCTACGCATGAGCACGTTACCTTTTAGGAAAACCCCTGTTGACATAATCTAACGCCTCTCCTGAAATCACATATTCAAAGAGAGGAGCTAGTGATGCGTCCCGCTTTTGATCGGCAACTAGCTGCTCACGTGACATGCAAACCTTTGAGTCAAGTTGAGGCAAAACGGAACGGGCAGGGACCTCTGGAGAGGCGGTTGGGGAAACTGAACAGTCAACCAGAAAACTGTCGGACAGCTCCACCTCAGCCTCCAGTTTTTGACGCTCGGCCATTGCCCGCGTCATGGCACAGACAGAAAATACTTTGGGAAATTTCAATGCCAATTCGTCAGAGTTTCCTGGCAGAGGAACAGCAATTACCTCTGGATTAATGAGCATTTTACCACCAGCCAAATCATTGCCCAAGAGCAGAGTCACCCCCTCGATTGGGAGTTGCGCACAGGCCCGGCAACACCTTTGTCCCACAGTGCGAGTTGTTAAATAGCCTTTTCTTTCTGTAATCTTTGATCTAGGCCTGGGGATGGCCGGCGGTCCTACTTTTCCGTTTAGTTCTTAGTTCATAATTTGGTTTTGTCAGGCAGGGAGGGGGGCCAGCCTCGACGTCCCTATAGGGGGTGGCCTGGTCCCCCCTCCATTTTGCTGAGTTTGTCCGGCATCCCCAGGTCCCTTTTGGTTTGCAGACTTCTTTATTTGGTAAAGTATTCATACTGCATTTCAGCTATGGTTTCATTTGGTTAATAAAACCCGTTAAAGCATCTTTTTTCATGGTGTCCTTCCTTTATGTTGGGGTCTCCAATTCGAGCCACTGGGTATCTTATTCAGTTGTTTGGAGGCCGTAACATAATGTAATCCCGGACGAGCCCCCATTATGTTATAGCCTCCAAACAACTGAATAAGATACCCAGTGGCTCGAATTGGAGACCCCAACATAAAGGAAGGACACCATGAAATAAGATGCTTTAACGGGTTTTATTAACCAAATGAAACCAGAGCTGAAATGCAGTATGAATACTTTACCAAATAAAGAAGTCTGCAAACCAAAATGGACCTGGGGATGCCGGACAAACTCAGCAAAATGGAGGGGGTACCAGGCCACCCCCTATAGCAGGGGTCGGCAATTACGTTTGGACGCGGGCCAATTTTTTTTCAGACAATGGCATCGCGGGCCATAGCTTTTTTTTTTTTGGGGGGGGGGGGGGGGGGGGGGGTCTACTATTTAAATTATTATTTTTTATTATTATTTTATTATATTAAAATAAAATAAACATCATCTAACTTTTAAAACGCATTTAATTTAATTCCATTAAAACGTTTATTTGCTTATGTTCGCTGGTTTTATGCCGCCTGCTGCATCTCGTGTCGTCTCATGAAACAGGCGCTTGCCTAGTTGCCTAGCAACCTGCCGTATACAAATATTCTTTTAGATGACGTGTAAAAATGATTAGCTGAACATTGCTATGCTAGTTATCGATCCAAAATGTCGTTGTCGAAAGCCTTGAAAAGAAAAATTGATTCAGAATGCAGGACCTACAAAGAAGAATGGAAGCAGAGGTATGCGTTTATCCTGCCTGCATTTATTAATGCCAAGCCTACATGTCTCATTTGCAATGAGGCTGTTGCCGTTTGCAAAGAATATAACATCAGAAGACACCATGAGACAAAACATGGCCAGTTCAAAAACGCGTATCCTCCTGGGACAGAGGTGCGAACGAATAAAATTAAAGCATTGGAGGCTGGATATGCACACAGCAACAAAATACTTGTCAGGTCATTCACCGAGCAGCAGAGGGTTACAAGTGCGTCCCTTAAAGCAGCATGGGTTACGGACGCAGAGGTTTTTAAGGAAGTGATGGTGGCTGTTTTGGAGGAGCTGGCTACAGATAAGTCAATGGATGGAGTGATTGCCTCAGTGAAACAAATGCCGCTCTCAGCGAGGTCAGCTTCCCGACGCATAGAGAGCCTATCTGACGATGTGCGCGGATCAATTATGAGTGGCCTGAGTCAGGCCAACTACTTTTCCGTTGCCATTGACGAGAGTACAGACAACACTGATATCAGTCAGATGTGCATATACGTGCGGTATTTTGATGGGAAGGAGTTCAGGGAGGAGTTGTTGGCTCTAATTCCATTAGAAGGGAACACCACTGGGGATGTTACGTTTGCCAAAGTGGAGGAATTTATTAAACAACATGCACTACCAATTGAGAAAATAAACCTCATCGTGACAGACGGTGCACCTGCCATGGTTGGTTGCCACAGAGGTCTGGTGGCCCGATTGAAGGAGATAGCACCACAAATGCACGCACTACATTGCCTAATACACCAGAGTGTCCTGTGCGCCAGACTCAGTGGCGAGCTGAAGAGTGTCATGGATAAAGTGATGAGAGTCATTAATTTTGTCCGGGGTGCATCAAGCACACAGCACCGTCTTTTTCGCCAACTTGTTGCTGAGTCAGAGGCCTGCTACGAAGATCTGCTACTTCACAATGACGTGCGCTGGTTAAGTAAAGGAAAGGCACTGGAGCGCTTCTGTGCGCTACTAGATCAAGTGAAAACCTTCCTGCGAATGAGCAAGATGCGTGCTTCAAACGATCACCTGGCCTTCCTAGAAGGTGAAATGTCCATCTCAAACATCGCGTTTTTAACTGATATTTTTGGCCATCTTAACCAGCTGAACCTGCAACTACAAGGGAGAGGGAAAACCATTGGGGACATGATCGAGAAGATGGATTCGTTTACAAGGAAGCTGGAGTTGTTCCAGTCTGATCTAGCAAGTGGAAGGCTCTTGCACTTTGCAACATTAAAATCACAGGGAGGGGGGCGAGTGACAGGAATTATGACTGAATTCCTTGACAAGCTACAGGACAACTTTCAGTCGCGGTTCCGAGACTACTGTGTCCCAAGTGAAATTGTTGGCTTTGTCCGCGACCCATTGTCCACGCGAAGCGAGGAATTCTCCTCACTGGCCAAAACAACCATGAGCTCGTTGGACGAGGCAACGCTTCAGTTGGAGCTCATCGATTTCCAGTCAAGCTCCCTCGTCCGTGATGCGTTTAGTGCGCATTCCGTGGAGGATTTCTGGATCGGATGCTCAGAAGAGTACATGGGTATCAAGAAACTTGCCCTTTATGTGCTGACGATGTTTCCATCTACCTACACGTGTGAGTCAAGCTTTTCGTCAATGAATGCAATCAAGACACACGAGAGGAACCGTCTGACCAATGCAAGCTTGGAGAACTGCTTGAGGATAAAAGTGACATCCCTGTCGCCCGACATCCACAAAATTTTGACCGAAGGGAGGAGCCACTTTTCCCATTAAGTGAGTAGCCTACTGGCCTTTTTAAATAGTAGGCCTAAAATAAAGGCCCAGTTATATTGTTTGATCTTATTTAAATTGTAAATTCCCTTTTTTTTGTCTTTATTCAGGAGCAGCGCAGATCCTTCTCCCACGCGGACAATGTGCATTCATCTTTCACTTTCTTTAAGTTTTATTTTAATTGGGCCATTTCACATTTGAGCAGACCTTGTTATGTTGTTAATTTAACGAAACGTAGACTATTTTTTACCTTGCCCACTGGAGGAGGGAGACAGGACACTTTTGGTTTTTTTTTGCACAAGATTACGCGCACTGGCGTGCCAATACCGTTCCGACCTGTGCGTCATGGATAACTGCACAGATGTTCCACCTGTTTTGTCACTTTAGGACTATCATCTATACCTCAATAAATGTTTCGAAATTGATGGGATTGCTGTATGCCTTTTCTTTTCTTTTTAAAAATATGGGGTTGAGATTTTTTTTTTTTATTAATTTTTTACATCAAATTAACGTCATCTCGTGGGCCAGACAGAATAGATGGCGGGCCAAAATTGGCCCGCGGGCACCTATTTGCCGACCCCTGCCCTATAGGGACGTCGAGGCTGGCCCCCCTCCCTGCCTGACAAAACCAAATTATGAACTAAGAACTAAACGGAAAAGTAGGACCGCCGGCCATCCCCAGGCCTAGATCAAAGATTACAGAAAGAAAAGGCTATTTAACAACTCGCACTGTGGGACAAAGGTGTTGCCGGGTCTGTGTCCCAAGCAACTGACTTTGCTGGCTTCATACAGCAGGCTGGTAATTGGGCGGTAGCGATCTCAGATCTGCTGCAGGTGTGTCAGCCTGAGTGCCAGCCTGATGAGAAAGCAAAGACATGGGGGTTTAGGCACAGCACAGTGATTGAATGTCTGAGTGAGTGAGTCATGGCCACACGCAACAATTACTCACTCTTCTCCCGCTGTATTACTCACTCTTCTCCCGCTGTATTATTCACTCTTCTCCCGCTGTCTTTCTCACTCTTCTCCCGCTGTCTTTCTCACTCTTCTCCCGCTATCTTATCTGCCTTCTCCCGCTGTATTACTCACTCTTATCTGACTTCTTTCTCTGTAATTCTCGCACTTCTCTCTGTCATCTCTCACATGAACGCTCTCTGTCTCACTGTCTGTGAGCCAGGCAGCCTGTGCCGGGAATGCACGGATTCGATTGGCTGAGTAGCATCACGTGGGATGGCCTCGAATGCCATTGGTCAAGGGATTTCCTGATTCCGTAAACCAGTACCGGAATGTCTAGAAACGCTGCGCCGGTCAAAATAGAAGCCACGTCAAAATTAAAAATATTTGAATAATTTATTGACTATAGGTCCGGGTCCGTATAGGACGGCGTCTGGGTCAGGACCCGGACCGCGGTCCGCCTGTTAGTGACCCCCGTACTAAGGGAATAGAGAGAGAGAGAAACAGCAACATTCATGAACAATTACTCACAACATTTTTTCTCAAACCTCAAACCGAGGAGAAGGATATGAGCTCCAGACCTTGTTCCATCCCTCTGTGGTCAATGACATCAGTCTATTTCTCAGTTCACTTAGATAATAATTATAAATATATATGTAAGGTTAACTTTAACTATCAATTATATTAGAATATAAGGTAAATATATTAACAATGGAGCCAAATGCTAAACACTTGATATATCTGGCCTTCCTTTGTTAAACTAATGTCTGCATCCCCATGAACCCCTGACGCCTCATGTAAATGGCCTCTTAGAGAAACATCTGTTGCCCCTTGTGGTTCCTCGTCTGAAGATTTAGAATGTATATTCTGTAGGCTTAAATTAGAGTTAATGTAACTAATCCTTTGCCCGACACTACCAGTTTAAGGATTATGACTGTATATGCCACAGGCAAATAAAGTGGCATTGTTAACTATTAAAAATGCATATTTTACTGTGTAAATTAATATTGCTTTCACAGGGCCCATCTCTTAAACACATGTGGCAAATCATGGTGATTTAAGATCAGGTTAATAAACAAGGCGACGAATGGATTTTAATCCAAGACCTCCCTTCATATAACTGTAATGCGTAATATGTACTTCATATAACTAATATTTAATATTTAACTCTCTGTATCTAATGCTTGAATGTATGAATCTACGAATACCCCAGTTATTTTGAAAATAAACTCACAAAAAGGTGATGTTACTATCTTTGGTGACAATAAAGCCTTGATCATTCAAACCTAGTCCTTCTCGACCTCTCGTAATTTGTTAGAGTATTACTCCGTGGGTATTATCCACCGCAAGCTAGCCATTCCTGGCAATAAGAATTAATGAATACTTTATTCCGGACTCGAAGTTCCATTTACAAGATAGGAATACAAATTACATGACAATAGAAATACGAGGTCACACAGATTAAAATACATATAAGCATCGATTCCAATGTTTCCACAAACCAATGGAGTACCTTGTATCACTGTTTTGTGTCAGTGAGTGCAATTATTGTTTGTTTTTTGACTCTAGAAGTCGACACATAAATTTGTACATAAAATTCTTCAACACAGCATGAAAGGTGGGGACATTAATAGTCACAGACAAAGAGCTCGCACTTGTCCATCTTGGAAGCTTAGGGAGGGTCCTAAACGCATCATTATACGCTACCTGTAGTTTCTTCAGTTTTGCTGTTCTATATTTACACCAGAGAAAATGGAGTACAGTAGGCTCTGAAAAGACTTACTTTAACATCTTCTTTGCACATATGGAATTTGCGTGCCGACATATTGGCCTGTGCATAAAGCCTACATCACTGGCGCTGGACATCATCATCATCACACAGATCATCAGTGATGATGTGACCTAAATACCTTACCTTCTTAAACATCTCTAGATTACGATCAGACAGTAAGAATGAGGGAAACTTTTGATTCTGATCCTCCTTACTTTTAGCAATCATAATAACGCTCTTCTTAGGATTGAACTTAATGTCATATTGAACTCCGAAGCTAGAGCACACTTTAAGCAGTTGCTGTAGCCCAGCACTATATGGAGACATGATGACGAAATCATCAGCGTATATGAGGTGGTTGATAAGACTCTCTCCCACCATACATCCAGTCTTACACTCTTTAAGCTTCTTAGAAAGATCATCCATATAGACATTGAAGAAGACAGGTGACAAAATGCCACCCTGTCTCACCCCATTAGTGACTTGAAAGGGTGCAGATAAACTACTGCCCCATCTAATTTGCATGGTTTGTTGTGTGTACCAGAACTGCAAAATCCTTATCAGGTAAGGTGGAACGTCCGCGAATTTGTCTGATACTTGGGCGTGACAGCCAATCAGTGTTCAGTACCTTCAGTCCAGAGTAAACCGCAGCATGGAGGAGGAAGTGATTGTTGCCGTTTGCCGACTCCCGGAGCTCTGTATCTAAATAAAATAATGGAATATATTATATAATATATATAACGGCCAAATGCACGATGCACGAAACACATCATGAAAGAGAATAATCAAAAGAAATAAAAAAAACGGCAAAAATAAAGGAAGTTTTGAAAACGAAAGTGGTTAGAAAGACAGGCACACTCAGACATAGAGAGGGACAGGTACACCACCACCCTGGCGAGAGGCGATTTGGAAGCAACAGTTGCACTGAGCTCTATCTTCGACAAAGGTAACGTGAGCTAAATTAACCGAGTCCACTATATCGCCTTTGCATTGTTTCTTGTTGGTGGGGGTGCCCGTAACCTGTGTCCGCGTCCAAGTTTCATTGACATGATCCAACAGCCCGCCCGCTCCCTGGTGACAGCCCTCACTGCTGTCTACACACAGCTATTTGATAAATGCCAGATTATAAAACACGCATTTCAAAAATCGAGTCTGACTGTCAATAACAATGCCTGACTGTCAAACCACTGGTCACCCTATATCGACCACAAAAATAGACTAGGCCCAATAACACTGCCGGAACGTTAAGAACGAACGTTATTTTACGTTCCGAACCGTTTCAAGAACGAAAACGTTAAATATACCGGACATTTTGAGTGCAATATTTATTCATATAACACTTTGAATAAGAATAATAAGTCAAAGTTAGATCAAACTAACAGTGCATATATTTCAGCTTTCTTTGGACCGTTTCTGTTCAGGCTCGGGGAGGGCCAGTGGGGTAGTCAACCTCTGACCAGCGGGGGCCGTGGCCCCCCCTAGCCCCCATGTGGCTACGCCCCTGAGTCTGTCTATAGGCCTACTTACGGATTGTAATGGAAAATTAAAGCTATATTCTCAGTTCAGATTAAATGTCCTTCCCTCCTGTATTTAACGTCTATCCCCTCACCGTCTGTGATTGTATGACTGGACTCACTTAACACACGTAACTCACTCTGTTTTGTGACCTTCCTGATACCATAACTCTATACATGGTGTTTTGGATATTAACATGTTGCTGCTTGTTTGGGCTTAATTAATAAGACAGTAGGCAGCCCATTTCTGATGTAACTTTCAATGTATCGACTTTGGACAAAAGCGATACCCCATATGATACAAAACAGTATTATGGTGTGTCTGAGATGCCTCGTACACCACCTGTACGAGCTGCAAAGTGAGAAATCTCCAAGCTTTCTTGCAGCTTTTCCCCGAGGCACGGCTCCTTTGTCGATCCCCGTCGGGATTCTGAGAGTATACCGAGTTGAGTGAGGTTGACCGTAAGACTCGTCCAACAAAAATGACTGCACCCGTAAGGAGATGCACTTTCTTTGTATTTGTACCACATTGGTCATTTTAATGTTGATGTTAAATTCTCTCACACACTTGATTAAGTTGTCACCAATATATGCATTGCACTGTCTTGCTGTGCGTGCAATGCAATGCAGTGTGGTTTGCTTGTGTTAATGTTGTTTGTTTTCGAGCTGGTTTGCTAAGAGGCTAATGTAGCTAAGACAAAAAGACAAACGGGAACGCTATAAGTACTAAAAGCCAGGATTTTTTTCTATTTATGATATTTCAATTTACAACAATAATACTTTTAATGAATTACAAGTAAGTAGAGTAACATGGGTTTTACAGCACAAAATCATGTGTAATAAAATGAAAACTGAAATATGCTGTTTGTTAAAATATTCAACCACCTTCACTTTGCCAAACCTAAATTCAATTAAATACACACTGTTAGGTGGTCTGTTGTAGTGAATAATAATAATGGTTCAGAATGAGAGAGAGGACACTTTGTTAAGTGATGAAAAAGGAGGCAAATATCTCAGACTAAAAACAAAAATAATGTATGAGTCTCAATGGCAATATAAACAATCCATTACCTTTCATAATAAAGGTGGGGAAAGCACATCCAGGTTCAATCTAGGAGTGGCAGCAATCCAGTTTAAGTCCTGCTTAGAATGTTATGAAGAGTCTGTGCTGAAATTGTAAAATCAATGGAACTTGATATACCAATGTGCATAAACTATGAGTCACGGGTATAATTATCAATAAACGTTTCTGTGGAAACAACGTCACATTAGACTGAAACATGAAATTCACTTCCTTCTTCTAAAATGATAGTGGATTGTTTTTTATAATATAATTATAGATATTTAGGGCTGTTGATATAGGGTTAGGTGTATATATAGGTGTGCTTGAGCAGCCCTAAAAATAGTCTGAAATCGCCACAGCTCCTACTTGTTGTCAACATGTTTATCAGTGTTGAAATGAGATCCATAACTGCCAGGTAGGCGGAGAGGCTGAGGGGAGCTAGGCTATATAGTGCGACAACAATCTTAATACAAACCTGTTGGTCGGCATCAGGTGTGCATACACGTAGGCTACGTTGATCCGCAACTATGGCAGGTAAGCCATGTTTGTCATAAAACTACCTTTTTGGGCTTTTTAACCTTTTTGTGTAGGCTGATATTCACATTGGTTTTTGAAGTAATGCAAATGATCATCGTCATCAGAGTTTGGTTTTAGGGCCTTCTAAAGTGTAAACCTACCTTTTCAATGTTTTAGCCGTTGACAACAGTAATAGGCCTACAATATGAAATAGTGTTATTTTATACTGCTACTCGCTGTAAAAATATTTACCAGGAAGGAAGTTCGATCTGTAACTGCAATATAGTTTTATCTGGAGAGGCTTATTGGGGTAGGCTACAGTGTGTAGACAAAAAGGCAGACTAAACAGAAACCTGTTGGTCTGCATGCACAAAACATGTCATGAAAGACAATATTATAACTAATAACAAACAACGCAAGATAAAGGATATGGTGAGGTAAAAACAAAAGCAGATTCACAATGGTTGATAATGCATCTGAACAAAGTCACGTTGCCTACGCCGACCAAGAACAATGGCAGGTATGCGGTGTTTGTCATAAAACTATCTTCGGATTTTGGTGCGTCCTACTACATTACTGTAGCCTATTATATTACATGCCCATTGGTTTCAGATCCGCTGTCCTTGTGTTCTGTAGACTCCTGATATCTTCAAGGTCCATGTATGTCCCCAACAAACATGTTAATGACCATTCGGCGTCGATGCGACGTCGGTTCTCGAATACGACCTGAGGCCGATTTTTATGATGGATTTTCTCTTTTCATTCGAGCAAATAAAGTCTTAGAAATGTCGCATTAACACGACCAAACTCTGCGTTAACATGTACAGTTTGGTAGTGTGCACTATTGAAGGTCATTAGAGCAGTTATTCATCATTCCTTGTCACAGCTGCTTGGAGTGTTTATTTCCTCATTGTTGACTTAATAGGACAGGATTAGGAACAGGTTTTTTAAACTTCACTGCCCCCCGCTTAAAGGTTCCATTGGCTCCTTGGTTGACTCTGGTGGACACATCCTTTCCTTTACGGTAGTAATTTATGCACACTCTTACATTCACTCTTATACAGTTTAGTACCAGTGCAGTGCCACACTACCTCCAACCCCAGCCCCATTCCTTCACCCAGCCCCATACTACATCCAGCCCCGTACCTCCACCAAGGCCCCGATACATCCACCCCCACCAAATGACCTTCATTCAGGCCCTGCTACATCAGAATTGATATCCTGTTGAGCCAACCCACTGCCAAACGTCTCATCCATGCCCTCATCTCATCCCGTCTGGACTGCTGCAATGCCCTATTTGTTGGGGCATCTGCTAAATCCATCAACAGGCTGCTGCATGTCTGAAACTGCTATGTCCGGATTATCACCCACATATCCCATTCTATTATGAGGCGTTAATTTGCAGATGCATTGGGCTCAAGTATCCTACAGTAAATGCATTCATTCGATGAAGATAAACCCCAAAAGTGCAAAAAGTGCACCTCAAAAATAAGCAAAGCAACTGCTTCGCAAGTGCTATGTTATAGAAACAATGGATAGAGATAAATAGAGATAAATAGCAAGGGATGTTTTTTTACTTCGAGTTCAACAAGATGTAGTCGGATAATATGAGCTTTTAGCCTGCGGCTGAAGATGGGTGGGGGTCATCTGTCCTGATTTCAGTTAGTTCTATCAATGTGGAGCCAGGACGGCAAACAATCAAGGTTTTGTTGAGCGGCTGCTTGGGTTTTCAAAGCGAGGAGCAAGTCGTTTGGCCGTCTTGGAGCATAAGGGAAAGGCTGGATGTATAATTTCCTGGATGTAGGATGGGGCTGATCCGTTAACGGCACGGTAGACAAGAACCAGTGACTTGAATCGCATTCGTGGGGCCACCGGTAGCTAGCGTAGGGAGTGGAGGAGAGGTAGCCTGGCTATTGCCAGACCAAGCTCAATCGTAGATTGCACGTTGACGAGGCCGCTGTCATTTTCTTCAGCACAAGAGGCGTGATCAACAGGCGTCGTCCAAATGACTGTACGAAATTGGATAGTCCTTCAACCAATCATCACTGCTTTGTTAAACCAGCCAATAGCGCGCCAGGGGGAAAAGCCAGCTTCGCGATTGGCTCCAGTAAAAACATATCGGAAACAGAAAGAACTGTAAAAGAAGAAATACATACTTTCCATTTCTCTTGATTGGTCTTTTAGGACTTAAAAAATATCTGCCGAGTTGGCTGGGGAGCGGGTCTGAGACGCCGTCCACGCCTCAAAGCAGAGGCACACTGGGTGAGTGGAATGCCTGGTGTTACACATGGAAGTGAAATAGTTAATCAAATGAATCTATGAGTCGTATATTATGGCAATCGATACTCTCAGACAGCCAATTGTACAATTTCCCCCAAAATCTTCAGAAGCGGCTCAAAATCTATAAATGCCATTATGGCAAATTGTCTTGATTTGTCTTTCAGAATTTGCAAAGCATTATTCTGAAAATGTTCAGACTGTGTTCTTGAAGTCGGAGAAGAGCTTCAATAAGGACTTGACAATGCCAAGTAGTTCAGCTCACAGCATGCAGGAAGAGTTCATGTCTCCAAGTTTAAGTAAGTAAGTCTACCTGCATAACCCTCTATATCATTGTTCCTCCCTGTCGAAATACATTGCACGCTCACCAGATAAATAACATATCATATAATAAAATACTTGTATGAATACATACCTCATTTTTTACACATTTAAAACATGTTTTATTGAGGTCAAAGGTATGGCGACATAACACTGACAGAAATCAGGAGCAATAATGACTTGAAAAACTGCACAACTAACACATCCGTGCCCACAAATCATTATTGCAAGTACTATAACTGCACTCATGCTCTGATCGCGAGAGCAATAATAAAGTCTGTGAGGAAAAAACAATTTGTTGACCACACACTTGAAGTGAAGCAGCTGTCAACTAAATGGGTGGCTCCAGCCATGGCCTTTGTGTCCCTGAACGTGATGGGCCAGTGTATCCCGAAACGTGATTGGTTGCTCTAACCGATCACATTTAGACTGTAGATTCTTGAGAAATTGTTCTGGAAATTCCTCATGAGGGTGCATTTACATTTTTTAATTCAGTTTTTACTATAATATATAAATGCAGAAATAGGTCATGCATTTTTACACTTGTTTTGTGTATGTGAAATGATTTTAAAAAGGAATGTGTAATCAAAGAAATAATGAAATCCCCTCAACATAAGAAGTAAGGGTTCGCTCTGGAACCCAATGGAGTCCACACATTCCATTTATGTAGCTTCTCATGTAAAGTAAAAAACATTTGTTTGCCCTTTCTCCTGATTTGTCTTTCAGAACAGCTGAGCCGTCATGGTGAGCTGTTCCCGTCTCTGCCCCTCGAAAGGACTGAAAGTGGCAGCTTGCTGGGTGAGTGGAAGTCCCCGAGTTTTAGGAGTAATAAGTCCTACCTACACCATATCCCTCTGGTTATTTCCTGTCAAAACACACTTTGTGCTTACCGGATAAATAATGTATACATTAACCTAAGACATTTTCTGAATACATACTTATTTTTTAAACCGTTCAAAGGTATGTGGCTTTCGGGAACATCTCTTTGGGATTCTGGGATACAATCCAACAACAATGTAACAAGTCTATAATAAAACCCTCAGATATAAAGCTTGCATCGTATTTCATCCTGCAACATTCTTATCTTATCAAATATAAAACATAATGAAATGCTATCATCAAATAATCACCAAAAGAAACTGGAGGGCGATACAAGTAGAGCAATACAAAGGTTTAACAAATCAACACACTTGTATCTTCAATAATCTGCAAAAAGAATTTCGATTACCTTTATACTTTTTTCAAAATCCCGGCTTGTTTTCCGTTGGTGTCATTGATTTACACTGAGGTTAGAGCGCGAGGACATGCAAGCAGTGTTGCCAGATTGGGCAGTTTTTCTCGCTCAATTGGACTACATTTAATAATGTCAGGCTGGAAATTGAGCATTAGGAGAGTACATACAATTTCAGCTCGTTTAAAAAAAAAATATGGCGGGATTATTATAATTCTTTCTGCAAACATCAATCAATACCATACCTTTCATAAAGCATATCGTTTGTGCAGCTAGTACCACTATTACTTCAGCTACTACTACTACCTCAGCGACTATAGGCCTACTACTTCTACTTCAGCTACTACTACTACTTCTACTTCAGCTACTACTACTACTTCAGCGACTATACAACTTCTACTTCAGCTACTACTACTACTGCTGCTACTACTTCTATTTCAGCTACTACTACTACTTCAGCTACTACTGCTGCTACTTCAGCTACTACTACCAGTCCAGTACCACTACTACTTCTACCACTCTCTTCCTGCTTTGACAGTATTACAGTTTAGCTTCCAGCTTTTGTAACATCTATTTCAGCACTTTGCTTCTTCAGGTAATGTAATTCAGCGCCAGTTAGTTTTCGACTTCAGCCTCCAGGTGTACTGTGCACTGCAAAACATTTGACCTTTCAGATTCTTCTGTTCAATCCCAACCCAACACCCCGTTGGGTTCCAGAGCGACTTCTGACGTTGAGGGGACTTCATTATCTCATTTATGTAGTATCTCATGTAAAGTAAAAAACATTTGTTTGCCCTTTCTCTTGATTTGTCTTTCAGAACAGCTGAGCCGTCATGGTGAGCTGTTCCCGTCTCTGCCCCTCGAAAGGACTGAAAGTGACGGTGCGCTGGGTGAGACGAAGTCCCCTAGTTTTAGGAGTAATAAGTCCACCACCATATCCCTCTAGTTCTTTCCTGTCAAAACACACTTCATGCTAACCGGATAAAAAATGTATACGTAAGACATTTTCTGAATACATACTTGAACTACAAGTTCAAAGATATGTGGCCTTCTGGAATATCTCTTTGGGATTCTGGGATACAATCCAACAACAATGTAACAATTCTATGATAAAACCCTCCGATATAAAGCTTGCATCGTATTTCATCCTGCAACATTCTAATCTTATCAAATATAAAACATAATAAAAAGCAAACATCAAATAATCAAGAAAATAAATAAAACTGGAGGGCGATACAAATAGAGCAACATCGAGCTACCGTCGGCTTATATACCAAAAACCTTCGAAGTTCTTGGGCCACCAGTTGCCATGGTGAATAATCATGGCAAGTACTAGGGGTGCTTGCAAGGGAACATTTGCCTTTAAATTAGGCCATAAGGGTATCCTTCAATTAGCGGCAAAATGTCTTTCCCCACCTCTAAAACCCCTCCCCATTAGTCTAGCGTGTGGATCAATGGAGAGGGGTTTCATCGACTATCATTCACATTATTATAACATGACTTCATGGACTCATCCTACTTCAAATAGCCTTTAGCTTACGTAAATTAAATGCTCAAGTTAATCCGTCTGAAATATCCAGCCTCACCATTGTCCAACGACCACGAACGGTTGCTTTAACATTGAAGATACCCCCTCAAAAACACAGGAATAATGTGAGTACATAAAATACCGCAAATAAGCAAACTACTTTAAGTTCTACATGACAGACAAAGTCACGTTTGCAAACTAAAACAATGTGGTGAATGGCCACGCGTCCTTCTCCCCCTGCCCCTCCGGAACCACACCCTGAGCGAGCCCGCCCAAACAGAATCTCCCCTATCTCAAAATCATTTAAATTGGTCTCTTAAACACCCAAATCATCGACAATAAAGCTTTAATGTTTGATGAAAACACCACTGACAAAGAGCTAGATTTCCTCAGTCATACTGATACTGATGCATATCCATCCCGAAATCAATGACTTTTGACATTTTGGCAGTCAGACTATGCCTGACTGGTGGGTTTTTAGAATTATTGATCTGAACTGGAAACACAATATCTGTACGATCACAGTCGTAGCCCAGCCTACCACAGTTGGTGGACTGTTATATTAAGTACTTTTGCTGTATGGTCTATGTACAGATTGGTTTTACACCTTATAAATGCATAGCAGTATATACCTACCTACAACACCCTGCTTCTGTTACGGTTAGTGAAAATGTTAGTTTGGACCCCGGATGCAGAGACAGAGGCAGTTCGGACAATCCAAAGTTTATTGTCAAAAAGGGTACTCAAAAGATATCCAGCGTGCAAGGCGAAGACAGGAGCGGGTAGGCGTAGCAGGCGGAGGCACGGGAGAATGATGCGGTCTGGTGGTTACCCGCTGGCGAGGAATTGGCTACCGGCGAAAGGATCACACAACGTTAGGAATAACAAAGATCAGGTCAGAGTATCGGAGGTCGATTTACACTCGTGAGCCAAAGTACCAAATGAGACGGAATAATCTGGCGCCGACGTGCAGTCCCCGCCAGGCTTGAGAAAGAGTATGTGATCAGTTGATGTGGTCCAGGTGTGCCCCGTTGCGGTGCCCAGCTCCGCTCGCCACGCCCCGCACCTGTCTAAGACCCAATGTCTGTGGAGCAAATCATAAACAACCGTGACAGCTTCAACTATCGCGTTTGCACGCCATCATTTTATATTGCCTTTTGATTTCTCTTCCAGGGGAGCTTCAAAGGATCCATTCTGAATTTGTGAAGACAGTTAAAATCTCAGTTATCAGAGGTCTCCTGGATGACCTTTTGCAGCAGAAAGTGTTGAGTACTGAGGACAAAGACTCTGTGATCGAGAACCAGAAGAGCAAAAGGGAAAAAGCACGCTGTCTGATTGACATGGCGACTGGAAACGGGGAGAGAGCAAGTCAGATAATGATTGAAAGTATGAAGAAGAGGGACCCTGACTTATGCATCACCCTGGGTCTTATCTCTTCTCCTGCTGGTGTGGGTGAGTTGTTTTAAAGAAATGGCCGGTGTTGCCTCTATTCTGACAAGAGGGGAGCTTCTTTGTCCTTTAATCCACTGGAATCCAGTGGTTCATTATCGTCCACTCGGAATTACATTTGTGTGGAATGCAACTTTACTCTTGGAAGTTTTATGGTTGACATAGTAAGACTGACTGATGATCCTTTTTCATATCCTAGGTCTTAAAGATGACAAGACGGTGGTAAAGCCAAGGAAAGAAAAAAGAGGTAAGGGTTTTGCTGTGTTCCTTGGCTCCTTCGAGAACATATTACATATTTTCTTCAAAAAAATGCATATTCGACAGGATACCTTTCATAGGCTTGTTACAGGTTTGTAGGCTCACCCTAACCCCGTAAACAAATTACATTTTTTCTTCAGGAAATGGAGGCCGGAAAAGACGTACAAGTGAATCAGAAGAAGAAGAGATCAATAAGAAATCTTGCATGGTGGATGGGCCAGGTGAGCGGGTGACATCTTTTGAATGAGATGATTGGTCTCAAGACAAAAGATTAAGAAGAGTATATTTCCATATATTTTAGTGTTCCATCATTTTGAGATGACTTGAACTGCCTGTGTGCGGATCGTCCTTGTCTTTTTTATCCCCAGACGTAAGCCCTGAAACCCGCTCCGCACCAGCTCTGACTGAAAAGGAGCTCATGAATGTGGCCAAAACGCTGGGAAAGGAGTGGGAACTGGTTGCCATCCATCTGGACCTGAAGACCAAAGATCTGGATGACATCAAGGCAGACAGACAGACGGATGTGGCCATGCAGAAGCTGAAGATGTTGGTGCTGTGGACGCGCCGAAGACCACCAGGAAAGGCCACAGCACAGGACCTGCTGAATGGTCTGAATGACCTGGAGGACATACCGGTCGAGACTCGTTCTTCTTTGGAAGGTAACGTACTTCAGCCACACATAGTGAACGTCCAGCCCATTTGAGCAGCTCCGATCTTTTACAGGATCCATTAAATATTATTTGTGGTAGTAATGTAATGTGGTTGCAATTGCAATTGAGTTTAACTTGTTTTTTGTATGTGCACTAAGGACGTGTCTCTTTGCTTCCTCAGCCTTGATTAAGCAGTAGCCATAGTGAACTAGATGGCTCTGTCCAAAGAGAACAATGAAGATATGCAGAATAACCTGAAACAGTGAAGCTGTCTGTGAATGCATACTGGTCGTTGGGATACGGCCAGATGATGACAACAGAGAGATTATTCTAAAGTGTAAGCAGCCGTAAGAGCTAGGCTCTTGTTGAGTCCATCTTTACCGTATAAACTGTTTAAATGGCACAATTGCTCATACAGCTTTGCTCCACCAGTGGTCAAGATGCAGTATGTGCCAAGGCATTTTTGAAGTGTTAGCATCAGTTGCGACCCTGTGCTGTGTTATCGGCCCCTTCCACAATAATTGAAACTATGGACAGATTTATTAAATTCTGTACTTTTAGATTACATTTATCTGATTGACACTTAAGTGCAAAGCGACCCACAGTAATTGCATTCGACAATGGAAGATGCAACCCAAAAAGAGCAGGAATCGTGCAAGTACATGAAATGCGTTCAGTAAGGAAACTTTTTTAAGTGCTAAATTATAGAAACAAGAGATGAGTTTTCAGTCTGCAGTCTTTTTCCAAATGTCTTGACCTTAAAGTAATAATTGACTTCATGTTTAGAATAGATCCTTCATCTTCTGCAAGTACTAAGCTGTTCCCCTCAGGTACCTCCTATAGACAGGTATCGATGGTTGTGATCACAGAGTTTCTGAAACAAGTTGACTTTATGCCAAAGAAAGATAATAATATTTTTTAACAATCCACTACGACTAGCACAATCTTTTTCTACAGTTTCCCCAAGAGGCAGCTGGTACTGTGTCAGTTCATTCTTTTTATATATATTATGTTAACTTTCTGAGCCCCGAGCAAGGAAGGTTCAGACGTCTGTTTGGGGAAAAATAAAAGTGGTTTGTGGGAAAGGCTGCCTTCTTACTTCATTGTCCAACATATTTCTGTACTAGTCATGCCAACATATTCAATATCAATTCAAACATTAATCACATTAATATAATTCAACAGCATTCAATAGATAATGGGATACATTAGTGTAAAGCTATTAGTCCCATTCAGCTCAATGATTAGTAATTATTATGTTGACATGGGAAGAAAATTGCGATCAATGGACCTTTACTTGTAAGCTTTGGCCTATATGTTTCATTTACAGACTTAACTAGAATTCTTACCATTCCTGAAGAAATGGTACTTGCACTGCCTCTACATCTGTGTATTTTTTTGTGTATGTGTACATATGTTTACGTATGTATGCAGCAAATTGTATCCTTGATCTGGTTCTGACAAGGCCATCGTGGAATCCTGGAGGACTTCAAGTCAGGTGATCTCATACTTGCTGATGAGGGATTTCTAATCTTAGCCATTGTGCCAGAAGGAGTTAGTGTCAACATACCTCCATTTTTTAATCATGGCAGGTTGAAAGAGTTATCGAATTAACTTAAGACATTGCAGGGACCAGGATCCATGTTGAAAGGGCAAAAGCCCATTTGAAAGAATTTAAAATCCTGCGTTTCATTCCGCACACCTTGCGAAGCGACGCTGATGTGGTGGTGCAGCTCTGCTGTGCTTTAGTGAATCCAGAATCCATTGAGGATTTACGATTCATTTGGATAAGTAAGTTTCAGTTTGCTGAGCCCACCAAAGTGAAATAAAATGTACTTGAATTCGGTGTTTGAATCGCTTTCAGCAGAATTTAAAAAAAGAACACAACAAATGATATCACTAAATGAAGGTATAATTACCTTCATTATACCCATTGTTCTCCTTGGATGTTTTGGATCATTAGGGTCCCTGTTCCAAGGTACCGTCCTCCTGATGAAGGTAGAAGGACTTCTCCTGCACTGAGAGCTCAACCGTATGGTCCTTCCACCGGAATGGGCCCTTCACCTCAACGATGTCTGTCTCTCCCACCAGACCATCGGGGAAGCTTCGCCTTATGGGCTTAGGCGAATCTGCAAGCGGAGCCCAATCAATGTACTCCTGCTGGACCCCAGTCAAAAAACTTAAGTCACCAGGGCACATAAGACTCAAAATAGCAGAGGATGTGCAAAACACAACAGCTTAATAAAAAACGAATTCCTCCTAGATCAAGCAAGGCGATGATCTAGAGAAAAAAGTGAGTCTGTAAAGACTCCGGCCCCAATCCGTGCTTCATGGAATCCATGAAAAGTGAAGAGAAAAACCAGAGTAATACGGTTTCGATCAGGTCCGCTACCACCGGGGGCGGAGCTATGGAGTTCGACTCTCCAACGAGGGGCTTCTCTCGTCCGTTTCTTATTTGAAAAAAAAACGACGGGAGTGCCATACTTGCAGACAAAACCAACTCGTCAATTGGTTAGCCAATAGGAACCCCTCTAGTCCGGCGGGAGAGAAATACTGGCAGTCAAGTCCAACTCGCCAGTCGGAGATAGGAATTTTAACGATGCCGCTCAAAAGAACATGTCTATATTCTTAAGCTGTAGAAGGGGTCCCGGACTCCAACACAGAGTTGCCGTGTGAGCCCCTGGACCTGTCTAACATGTAGAAATGGACAAAGGGGCAGAGGGAAGACCAAGACGCAGCCGCGCAGATGTCTTCCACCGAAACGCCTCTGAGTAGAGCCGTCGAAGAGGCCACGCTCCGTGTGGAGTGAGCTTTACCGCCCAATGATGGCGCTAAGCCCTGTCGAGAATAGGCTAAGCAAACACCCTCACATACCCAGTGAGAAAACCGCTGCTTAGAGAGAGCGCGGCCCCTGCTAGCGTCGCTATATCACACAAACAACTGTTGTGTGGAGCGGAACGCGGCCGAGCGTTTCACGTACATAGCCAGCGCCCGCACCGGGCACATGAGATGCAACTCCGCCTCCACCTCACTAGAATATATATCTCTCGACCGGAAAGAACTATTAATGTTCTTAGAGAGGAACGCAGGATTAGGTCTGAGCAGCGCAAAGGAGCTGTCCTCGTTAAGCAACAAGCAGCTCGGGCTGACAGACAGAGCGAGACAACTCACAGACCCGCTTGGCAGAAACCAAAGCCAATAAGAGCGCAGTTTTAAAGGACAGGGCATCCAAAGGGGCCTGAGACAGAGCGTCGAAAGGGTCCCTGGACAACCCGCACAACACGGTGGGGAGATCCCAGCGTGGTGTAATCACGCGCGAAACAGGCCTAACACGTCTAGCCCCACGAAAGAACCTCTTGACCAGTGGATGGCTGAAGATCGGTCCACCATCACAGCCTGCATGGACCTTGATAGTGGAAAAGACCAAACTTTTTTCCAATAAATATTTGGAAATTCAGAGAAAGAGCACCACTTTGCCGCATAGAGGGAAGAAGTAGAAGGTGCACGAGCACTCTGGATAGTGTTGATAACTCGCCTCCCACTGAGTGAGAGAGGCACGTTCCTCCCCAATCCGTCAACGAGGCGTCCGTGAAGACCACTACGTAGGCGACACTCTGCCCAGGGTAACACCCCTGAGAAGGGCCCCAAGTTTCCCCAATATTCCAGGTCTGGTGACACCGAACGGGGTACGAGGAGCACCCTGAGCTTGTGTCGCACGGAGTCCAACCGTTGGCGAGCAAACCACAGCTGGAGTCTGCGCATAAAGAGCAGACCCAGGGCAACCACGGGATGGGCGGCTGCCATCAGTCCTAACAGGCGCATGGTGGACAGTGCGGTCACGTTTCTGCGAACGCGAAAGCGGGAGAGTACCAACAGGATGGAGTCTCGCAGCGTCATCGCCGTCACGGCGGCTGAGTCTAGGCAAAGTCCCAAGTAGACTATCTGCCGGCCGGGGAGCGGAAATCTCTTTTCCCAGTTGATGGCAAAACCCAGGAAGGAGAGATGGTTTATCACCGTCATGGTGTCCCTTCTCGCAGCTTCCTCTGAGTTGCTCAGAATAAGTAGGTCGTCGAGGCTTGAAGAGAACCCTCTTTCCCTGACGCCTGAGCGGTCCCAACGCCGTCTCCACACACTTTGAGAAGGTGCGCGGGGCTAGAGAGTAGCCGAATGGCAGGCACTGGTACTCGTACGTCACCCCCATAAAGGCGAAACAGCGAAACTACCTGTGCGCCTGCCGAACAGGGACATGAAAGTAAGCATCCTTGAGATCCAGGGATGTGAACCAGTCGCCCTCTCTCACAGATCGGAGCAGCGCTCTGATAGTGAGCATTCTGGATTTCCTCGCGGCAACAAATCTATTGCCGCGAGGAAAACACGCGAAGATCCAGAATAGGTCTCTTCTCCCCTGACGTCTTGGAAACCAGGAAGTAGCGGAAGTAAAATCCTAGGTGTGACTCCTGGGGGGGAACGGCAGTGATGGCCCCCTTCTGCAAGAGACAGGCCACCTCTGCTGCTAGAGCCGTGCTTGCCACTGGGTCGGCGCTTGAACTGTATGGGATGGCCCCATCTCAACGTGTTGTCCAACCACGATGTTAGAACGCACCGCTCTTGCCAACACGCATAGCGGTCGGAGAGAGGGCGAGCTGACAGCTGAGGATCGCTGTCCAAGAATTACCCGTATTCCTCGGCCCCTACCACCTCCACACAGTGTGTGAACCAAGGGGGGCATCCCATGAAAGGGAGGAGGCACAGCGAGCGTGGCAGATGTTACAGTCGCTGTACAAACAGCGAGCTGTCTAGACGCTGCACTCGTGCCCGCGCGTTGTCCGCTGGCTGTAACCACAGCACGCAGACCCGTCTTCTCACCTTCCACAGACTGAGGAAGGGAGGTAGAGGGGATAATGTGGGGAACTAGGAGACTGATACAAGCGTCCGTATCTACGGGCTCGTGTAATGAGTCTCCAGACCGCCCACAAAGCTCAAAGGGACGCCGCTTCTTAGAAGCAGGTGAACCAGAGGTTATGTAAACACGCCGTCCGGCCGCCGCCCTACAGCCACCCGGCTGAGGGGGGGAAAGAGGCAGCCTAGAGGAATTCCGCTTTTAGGGAGTATGTACTGCCGTTCGGTCGAACAGTCTTTTTTTTCTTTATTTGCGAAAGAAAAAGGGGGAGCAAGCTTACGGGACTTCTGGCTCCGCGGTACTGCTCTCCCAGGGTGCGGCGGCTGCTGCTGCTGCGGCATCGGGGTTGGGGTTGGAGGCGGCCCCCTGGAGCGTTGCGACGTCGTCCACCCCGATGTGGTCGTCGTCGCCGTCCTCGATGTCTGGAACTCCGGCCCTAAAGATGTCGATGGCCTCAGAGAGGTCCACCGACGGGGATAGACGGGCCAAATCAACCAATCAGATCAACGGAAGCCGCCGTGTTGTTTTTATGGTGTGTTCTTGTTCGTCTTCATGACTGTGTCATGAAATTGGTTAGCTACATTAGCCTCTTTAGCAAACCAGCCTGAAAACAAACAACACAACTTTACATTGCATTGCACATACAGCAAGACCATGCAATATATGAATTGGCGACCGGAATAAAGTAGCAATGCAATCAAGTGTGTAAAGTAAAATTAAGTCGGCCTAGCACTGGGTATGCACGCCAGGACTGTGGAGCAAAGTTATTCTTTTTTTTTTTTAAAGCTATTGAATTGTGTGTATTAAAATGTAAACACAATTGAATTAATAACATTGAAACATTTCAATGTTGTTAATTTTAAATTGTTTGTTTTAATTTTCGTATACAAAATGCAATGGCTTTTCAAATTCTAAATATTATGGGAGTGATTTGCTTCCACATGTGTGGGATCTCTTTAGCAAGTGTCTGCAGTGACCTCTCTTGGTCACACTGGGAAGTGTGCTATTTGCGCTGATATAATGGTTCTTCCTTTTTTTGGACGTATAAAAGGGTCCTGTAGGATTCATTAATGAACCAATCAAATTCAAATTGCTTTATCTGCATGCCGATATGCCATTCCAACCTAACTCTGACTCATAAGAGCTCTCTGACTCTATTCTTCAGATTGAAGAATGGCTGAATTGGGGCCAGGCTGGCGTCTGTCCGAGAACTACCGGTGGTTCTGTGAAGCCTGAATCCGTTGTTCTGATACCAACCTCTGAAAGAACCCCAGCGATGTACCGAAGGAACCAACCCACCGAATGAGGTACTCACACTGCAGCAGAAGAGGCCCTGGTCAGCTCTATGTCCTTTAGATGCTGTTCTCCAACTGTCCCCCGGATGTCCTCTGACTCTTCCCCTAAGTGGTAGGATCTTTGAAGCAAGGCCCTTGCTTCAAGGATCCTACCACTCCCATCTGAGATCGCTTCATTCCCTTCCCCTTCCTTCCTCATCTTCCCACCTGCACCTCATTCCCTCATCAGTCTCTCCCCATATATAGGCTACCATATATGTGTTAACTTCATTTGTTCCCTTGTTGGGTCATTACATGCACCTTTTTCATTCTAGGTTTCTAGCTGTTAATCTTCTCTGTGCCAGTTCATGGACCTATGGTCCGAGTTGTCCTTATTCTCATTCATTCCTTGAATTATAGAATTATGGAGTTTTATTGATGTGCTTGTACCAGTGCATGTCGGAGGAGCCCAAAAGTAGACACCTAGGAGGTTTGTAGTATTGACGTCCTTGGTCTGGAGGAGCCCCCTCCAGACCAAGGACGCAGGGTGGTGGTGGTTAAAATCTGGTTAATTGCAAAATGATGATAATGAACATGACAAGGGGGCTCTCCTGTCCTGCGGTGGTAGTTTGCGTGTTGATGGCTGGTTTAACCTGTTGCACATTGATTATTCAGTGATTCAATTGTTACTAAAGTGTATTGATATTAAATGTGTTGCATGTTGTTGCAACACATTGTTGCAACACATCGTGTATATATTATATACACGATGTTATCGTGTATATAATATGTCAAACAAATGAAGCAAGAAAGCATATGTTTGACCATTTTATTTTGCCCCGAACAGAGGTCTGACCATTCCTGGGTCAGGCTAATGTTATGGTGAACCCTGCAAGTTGGATTTTGGTCATATCCATGATAACATATAAAAAATATATAAAATATAAAAAAAAAAACTGATATGAAAATGTAAAAAATGCAACCTGAATAAAATTCAGTGGATTATCAAAAATGTATTCTTTCTTTGGCATAATGTCAACTTGTTTTACAAACTCCATGATCACAACAATACCAACATTATTATAATATAATGTAACAAAATTCTTATCTATACTTGGATATAGGAGGTAACTGAGGGGAACAGCTTAGTACACATGTAGTAGCCAGGAAGGAGGATCTATTCTGAACATGACAGCATCATTTACTTTTCCAGCTTGTCTTGTCAAAAAAAGTTGGCAGCGACAGTTTCTTTAAAATTACTTCAATGAAGGAGAAGAGATCAGGCCCAATGTGTTGCATAATTCAGGATCCCTCTCCTTCATACTATCAATCATTATCTGACTTGCTCTCTCCCCTTTCCCCATCACCATGTCGATCAGACAACGTGCTTGGTCTGCTTTGATCTTGTGGTTCATCACAGTGTCCTTGTCCTCAGTACTGAACACCTTCTGCTGCCAAAGGTCATCCAGGAGACCTTTGATAACTGAGATTGAAACTCTTTGCACATATTCAGAACGGATCCTTTGAAGCTTGCCTGGAATGAAAAGGCAATTATAAATTCAGATTCAGATTCAGATTCAGTTTTATTGGCCAGGTTTGCGAACAAACGAGGAATTACGTATAATGTATCAATAGATACTCTGAATACCTAATGACAGCGTGCAATCACGATAGTTGATTAATTCAACTTCTTTATTGGGGTAAATATAAAACCGTTTTTCACCCCCACTTGGTCACACACAACAACAAAAAGATTAATTGACGATGACCCTGATCGTACATTTAAATATTGTTCGTCCCTTGTGCATTGTTAAGATAAACACAGCTTACTTCCAATAGTTTATAGAATTGTGGCTTTGCGCTGATTCAATTTACGTAATTATCCTACTATCTGATTGGAAGACCAATGATCCAAAGAACACAGCATCACAAAGAAAAGTGTACCTTCCAGTCTGGTGTTTGCCACTTGGGTCTTCTTGAAAGGTAAAAACCTACGTCTTGGTTTTACAATCGGTTTCTTCTTGAATTTCAAATCCTCTAGAATTTGTCACAGAAAAGAGCATCAGAGTCTCACCATGCAAACCACAAAAACAATTCCAGTTGTGTCCATCGGTTACCTTCTCTGATTGTAGCAGACCACAAAGGCTCATCACAGTCAGAGTCCTTCAGAAACAATTCGAAAGGAGGAAGCTCACCGAAGCGTACTTCAAAAAATCCCTTAGACGCTAACAATTTATTAACAAATTCTAGTTTCTGTACACAGACACACACACACACACACACACACACACACAGACACACACACACAAAGTTAGATATTTATCAATTATCTTTCTGTTTGAATATTAAATGACAACTTTTCATTGCAGGTTAAGGCACATGTGAATGAGAATAAAAAGGTTCACAATACATACCGGGGGTTCAATTTGCCCTTTTGGCTTGCTTGTGAGGCAGTGGAACTTTTCTCCCAGCCTACAGGCGGCCGATTTGTACATCTTGATCAATATCTTATGAGAAGAGAGCACCTGTTCATCAATAGCCTGCACACACAGGAACAAGATGTGCATGAAAAAATTAGTAAGAGGATGGTACTTTTGTCTTTAACCCTGCGTTCACACCAAAAGATGCATTTGCTGCCCGAACGCGTTGCCGCTGAAGTTTTGCGTCAAAAGTTTTGCAGCGCGGCAAAGGTTTTGCGGCGCGTCAAAGGTTTTGCTGCGCCGCAAAACTTTTGCTGCGCCGCCAGGGACGTGCACAGGAATTTTGAGGGGCAGTTGCTCTGACCTGAAAAAAGGGAACCCCCCCCCCCCCCATGCAGCTCTTTAACCCTGTACTTTCTAGCATGGTCCTCTCATATATGGTGATCAGCCCTTAGGCCTACCTGCCCTATGTGCCTCCTCCTGGTCCACATTTTCTGAGTGTCTGGAGGCTTGTGGCTGCTCCTCATCTTAAATGTAATGTAATATGAAAAAAATTCCCATTAGTAGGCTAAAATATGAGTCTGATTAATTTATCAATTAGCCTACACAGTATAATTTTCACTAATTTTCACTATGCAAAGTCTCTGTCCCACCTGCTGTTTGGCTTTTTCGTAGCCAACCCTGTAGTGATGTGCTCCTCTTTGCTGCCTCCT
Source organism: Gadus morhua (assembly GCF_902167405.1). Lineage (NCBI taxonomy): Eukaryota > Metazoa > Chordata > Actinopteri > Gadiformes > Gadidae > Gadus > Gadus morhua. The sequence continues at coordinate 2,973,165 of NC_044063.1, forward strand.
TTAGTTGTCTCTCTCTCTCTCCTGAATCCTCCTCTTTTCACTGGGCATTTCGGCTTCACTTAACAATAACAAACAATACCCAAAATAGTGATAAGATTTAGGCATGAACCATTTTGAATGAAAGAATTCATGTGATGCATTACTTCCATCATTTATTCTTCTTGTTAAAACGAAATGTTAGAAACTAACTATCAGCAGACATGTAGCTTAGTTTGCCTACCAAAAAAAAAGTGTAGACTATAGTGATAACGGGCTGCTTGTCTGCAAGCTAGCTAGCTGTCTGATTATTTAGGCTAAACGTTACGTGGCAAACTGAGCCTGGATTTATGAGGATTGTAATTCATTTCATAAAACGTGATGATGATTGTTTGTTTGTTATACATCTCAAATTCACCTTTTCCGACAACATCAAGGCAGTCGTCTCACAGGTGCCGGTGTTCCGGTCGCGTGCAGTGCTGCAGCTACGTAAAGCAGCTTTCACACGCCACGCGGCAACTCGCCGCCTCCATTCATTTCAATGAGGGAAGGGCGGCAGAGGGGAGGCGGCAAAAGCGGCTGTTGCCGCGCGGCAGAGTTTGCCCTCCCCCTACTGACTTTCACTCTCAGTGCCCGAACGGAATTGAATGAGGCTACGTTTACTTTATTTAATGTTTCGAGTGGCGATTTTTTTTATCTAGGCCTACATGAAATTCTGCATCCATTAAATGATTAACATTTTATTTATTTTTTTTTCCTCGGAAGGGCAACGTGAGTCGAGGAGGGCATATGGGCAGTTGCCCAAGCAACCTGAGCAACCCCCCTGTGCACGTCCCTGTGCGCCGCAGTTTTGATGCGCGGCAAGTTTTTCCCGCGGTGCTTCTGAATTCATTCACAACCATGGCCGACATTACGTGCATTGCATGTCTTTACCTGTTGTGGAAGAGGGAGAGACGTCGGAATGCCCGTCGTTTATGGGTTCATGAGACCATTCGGAGCCGTACAGAGCTCGGTGAATTTCACCGTCTTCTGCAGGAGCTCCGTCTGGATGGCGAACGCTTCCAGCGCTATTTGAGGCTGACTCCAGCCCAGTTTGATGACCTGCTAGCTAGGATCGGTGCTAGGATCTCTCGGGTGGACATTTATACTTATATATATATATGTATTGGACACTTATAACTGGCCACGGTGGTGTTGAAGATCACCGGGTATGCGGAGACTGCAATTATTATCTTCTCCTCCATTTAAGTAACACTGATTGGCTGTTACGGCATGTCACTCAGTGGCAACGCCTCAGTGGCAACGCTGTTGAACGCTGATTGGCTGTCATCACGCGTTTGCTGCCGAAAAGTTGAAATATTTCAACTCGAGCAGCATTTGACGCACCGCAAAATACGCGAACGCGCCCGCCGCCCGTGCCCGGCAGCGGGCACGGGCATGCCGCGCTGCAAATCAGATTTTGACGCGCCGCAAATCAAATTTTGCTGCCCGTTTTCTCGGCAGCAACTGCTGCGGCAGCAAAGCAGCAACGCGTCTCTACATTCACTTTGAATGGGATTGTGACGCGCGTCAACTTTTTGCATCTTTTGGTGTGAACGCAGGGTTATAAATAACATTTATTATTATTATTATTATTATTATTATGTGAGGTGTGGGTTATTTTCAAGATAGCAGATCACAGAAACAGAAAGACAGATGCACCCTCAAGGATGTTACACTGAGTTACCTAGCCTAGCACAGTTTCACTTAGTGCCTTCTAGGCTAGCCTAGTCCAGCCTAGTCTCTCCCAGTTTAGCCTATAGCCAAGTTAGCCAAGTTTATCCCAGCTTGGTCTAGCACAGTTTAGCTCATTTTACCATAGCCCAGTTTAGTGTAGTCTGTCCGTTTATCCTGTTTATCAACACACAGGGACTCTCGTCCCATTACTGACTTGTTGGTCCGTTTTGCTTCATCACCTGGATCTCAGAGCCGTCGTTCGAGGCCAAAAACACGTGGAAGATCGATATCTTTTTTTTGGATTTGATCCGCTCCTTGTAAATCAGCACCAACGCGTGGTGCTTCACCTGCAGACTGCTCGGAATGATGAGACCCACAGGAGAAAGCGAGGACACGCGCCATTTAACATGGCTTGCCGTGAAGTCCACCGTCGACTCAATGTTGGCATGGCGATCCTTTACATGCAGAACACTGAAGCTCAGCTCATGCTCAGGTTCTGTGGAAAAGTTACATCACATTATATGAGCCCGTTGGGAAATTATAATCGCCAGTATATACATAGAATCATAAGTCTGGAGAAATACATGTTGTTACAAGTTGTTCTACAGATGATTTTCTAATCCAGATTACGTTTTAAAAATAAGCAGGGATCTTGCAAAATGGGAAAACAATGGGAAAACTAGACTGGGAGCCTTGTGATGGAACGCCCTCCCAAAGTTCCATGATAATAAATAAATATTAGAAAGATGTCATCACTTTGCCTATTTCGTATTTTTTTAACATTCAATTCAACCAAAACATTTTTCATTAAAAACTCCAAACCAAATATCGAGTATCAAAAGTTAATGCGAGCTGCATGAGTCAGCCCAATTTGAAAACTAAGAAATTACCAGAATGGTTGGTCAACAAAACACTGCCAAAGCTGCCATGCACACAGAGATTCATAGGGCCCTATTTTACGATCTGAAACGCAAGTGAGAAGCGCGAAACGGAACTAGCATTGTGGGCGGATCTCTGGCGCTGTTGCTATTATACCGGCGGATAAATGACTCTTGTGCCCGACGCAAATCTAAAATGAGTTGGTCTGAATACCCGTAGGTGTGTTTTGGGCGTAAGAACAATGAGAGTGCCATCTCCTATCGCCTTTAAGAGCCATGAGCACATTTTAACCTGACGAGTTGATATTTTGACAGTGTTTGCAGTCTCCGATGAGCCAGATGCATGACATAAGGGCACATTATGGCCAATTAGTATGGCCTAATTCATACATGGATACCGTTTTCTTCTACAACTTCAGAAATACTGAGTCGTCATGTACATTTTGGCAAAGAAAACTTAATACACATATGAAAAGCGGCCCTGTGGGTGTATTTAATGATATGCGGCAATACATGAACAAACATAGTTTCTTACCAGTATTTTATACATTATCGTCATCGACTTGTGTTCATAATATGCATGTGTCCCCCCGTTAACTTACATTGCCATTGCCACTGTATTATGCATTACGTGTTTAAACAGATGGGTGCACACACCCGCATTCATTCACTCTTTTAAACACTCACTCGCGGTAAAATGATGTTTTCTAACGATCAAATACTCATCAATCCTAAAAGCATTTACCCTAAAACAAGATTTTGTTTTGGAAGGCTGGGATATAGCCTACTTTGCTCCAGTTTATTATTGTTATTATTATTATTTTAACGCATGGCATAGCCTACTACAGTGTTCATTCATGCACCCCCAACGGATTTTTTTTTTTTCAACAATCATCATAATATTTAAATCAGGCAAATAATTTGTATGTTTTTGCTGTGTATAGCCTACTGGTGTGTAAGCTTATGTTGCAGTTCCAACCTGCTATGGTACGTCAAAATAGCAACACCAACTGCGCTATCCGCTAGTGCACTTAGACCAGGTATTTTTCGGTCAGTTGTGCAACTGCTTTATCGACCTGTAAGATAGCACCATGTATCATTTGTGCCTGAACACCCCTCTGCTTTTCGCCGACATCCCTCTCGGGGAGCAAGTTTAGTGGCGCAGGTTTGCTGCGGGGGGGAAATCGGCTTTGCGCTGGGTGCAAACTAGCAACGATGCATGCATCAGTGTAGAAAGTAAATTGCGCTGGGTGCAAAATACGGCCCTAATTCAGCTTATGAGTCCCCCCCAACCCAACAGTCACAGTGTGTTCTTACCAGCAAGGCACAGAGAGTGGGGGAAATGGATAAACTGGAGCACAGATGGATCCTTGTTGACCACATCCACATTCCAAATCGATCCAGCAGGTCTCCAGGAGTCTGGGAGGAACTCAGAGAATTGGAACCAGGACAGGACAGAGTAGCGGACCAGAGCCTGCTCCGACACTTCAAACACCAGACCTGTAGCCGAACACTCATAGGTCCCTTTGCCTTTCAGCTGTATCCTAACACACACACACACACACACACACACACACACACACACACACACACACACACACACACACACACACACACACACACACACATTAAAACAGAATCTGTTTATGGTTGTGAATATATTATTCTGATTATTCTGAGGACCGAATGTCACTCACTGGAAGCTCCACTTAGAAATCTTGCTTGGGGTAATCTTCTCATACTCAGAACTCTGTAAAAAAGAAAAAGCAGAAGCCAACAACAATAAAGATCAATACAACTTATTGGTTTAACTTTAAGGTAATTTATGTAATGTAAATGTGAAGGTATGTATTTTGTTTAAATTCACCTGCTGAGCTGTTTTACATTTTTCACAACGTGACTTGAAGTGCATCTCCTCTGTCAGGATAAATAATTAATTAATTAATTATTGTCAGTAACAAAACCGACAGCATGTCCAGTGTAAGACTAATGTGTACATTAAGCCCTCCAATAACAGTCGGCCTCATGATACACTGGCAGGCAGCATGCTGCTCACCTTCATCAACCTCAGCACTGGCAACTGGAAAAAAGACAAAGCAGAAGGGAGGGTGAGATGGAGGAATGGTAAATCTGCAACCAGACACAATTCTGCAGTTGGTAGTGATACGTTTTGTACAGAAGCATCCCTATGAACCTTATAGACACACACACAACAGAATGCAATACTTCTGTTGTCTGATCACCTCGTCATTGAGACTCAAAGCTCAATGGAAGAGTGTAACTGCTCACCCTTATTGTCTTCATCAAACTCAGCACTGGAGTCTGGCAAAAAGACAAAACAAGAAGGGAGGTTGAGAGGTAGTTAGGGGGAAGCCTGGAGGTATGTAGCGTGATAAAATAACCAGAAGAACCAGAACTCTTACCAGAATCAGAATCAGAATCAGAATCAGAAGTGACCTTCGGTTCTTGCCAGCGCACACTGGGTAACATGAGCGCAGTGGCTTTTGTGAGAAAGAGAGAGTAAGAGAAAGAGGGGACAGGTTTTGTCATGCACTACACAGCATTCCCTGTATCTGGTCATTGAGTGTGTGTGTGAGTGTGTAAGAAATGTTATACTCCAATAAACGATTGTTAACATGAAAACATTTAACAGTCTTTCTCTGGTCTGGTGCTGTAGCATGATCTTGGATCATGTATTTTGCTTCTACTTTATAGACATGTTACGTACATTTTTAGTTATTTTTACTCAGCAAAATACTGAAATTGAACAGCTGACTTCCTTTGGTTACTACTAATAAACATAATTTTTCAGTGTGATTTTTTTCAAAATTCCACAAATAACCCAACTGGACTCTCAACATGACCACAACTTGCAGAGTTTTCATGTCAATTTACATCGTAAGATGTATCATATCTTGTTAGTCACGTATCGTCTAATTTATCCAAATCGATTAATCAAGGAATCAGAATGTTTCGTTGGTGTATAATTATCTGAATAACCACATGTTTATAGATTTGATTGAAAGAGAGTTAAAGGAAACTAGGGATTTCTCAATCTGGAGCCTATTATCCGAGTATTTTGGGACTAATTAAATACGGCCAGCGTTACTTATCAACAGTTTATTGTGTGTTTGTGTGGTGTATCAACTCCCATTCGGCCTGGCTTTAAAGGCACTTTTTTAATCTATCAATCCCAACATCTATAAATGTATCTTCTTTTGCAGACAAATAATTTATTTAGAGTAGGCCTATAGTAGAAGACCTTCGTGGAGATTCTAAGAGCATTGCTGTGCTCGGTTCTACAACAGGTAGGGGTACCTCCCTTCCTAATGTAGACCATCTCTGTTGTGCAGAACAATATGCCGGAAACGTGAGTCCACTCGATACAGACAGACTAGGCCTACTGAACGCAGCCAGAATAGTCGACTTACATCACAAGTCAATAGGCCTATGGTTATTAATTATACATTGTATTTTAAATAGACCTATACACAACAAACCCCCTTTATAGTGTTGTGGAATTGGACAAGTCAGGAAACAGTTCAGTTTGAAAGTGAGTGAACTCCTGGTTCCACAGACAGTTAAGAGATAAACATCAACTACTTGAGTCACACCAGGAGTCAACAGAACACAAGGACACTGGATCTGAACTCAGTCCACATTTAGTAATGTTACAATAGTACGGACCGGACTCTACATTAGCCTAGGCCCTACAACTAAACCCTGCACACCGCACTGATCGATCGCATACTTCTAAAAAACGATGCGCATATCACGTCATAAAGTAGCCTTATAAAAGGTAGGCTACACCACAATGTTACAAAGTCCAATGGTAGTTGGAGATAAACTCGGCTTACCTTCCATGGTTTCCAGTAAACGTAGGCTACGTGACTATTTCAGATGCGATATCTACTTTCGTTTTCACCCCTACTTCCGCTGTGTTTCAGGCTTTCCATCAGTAGGCCTACCGGTTTCTTTTCCATGACTTTATTTGTGCACAACGGGTTCATAATAAAAGGCGTGATAAAACTATAGGTAAGATATGACCTTCTATGCCTGACAACGCCACATCCAATTTGAACCCGTTTACTTCACCCAAGTGGGAACCCGTTTACTTCACCCAAGTGGGTGCTACATATTGGTGGTGGTTAGTGAGGTCCCCCCTTCACTTTAGGCGTCTTTGAGTGTTATTAATTATTATTCTTCTTCATGTTTAACCTCTGTTTTCCTTTTATTCCTAGTCTGTTTTACATAGTTTTGAATGATGACTATATGCTCTGTAAGGTGACCTTGGGTGTTTTGAAAGGCGCCTCTAAATTAAATGTATTATTATTATTATTATTATTATTATTACTTCAAGGGCTCTAAAGTCAAGGGCCGGTGCCAGTGCCCCCATAAAACTGAGCTCGTACCCTCCAGTGGCCCCCCTTCCAAACGTTTTTTTTTTTTTTACCTCCGTCCGGACGGGGTCGATTGCTTGTGAATGTGTGGCACTGACGCAGAAGGTGGAACTTGTATTTTATAATATATCATACTGAGTGGTTTGATGTCAGTGAAGGAAACCCAAAATGTTGTGATATTGTCAGTTGCTTTAGCCAATGAAACATTTCAAACGTATAATATTGACAATTGCTGTAACTGAAGGTAACCCTTAATACTATGCTACTGAAATAAATGCTGTAACGGGAAAAAGACAATTATTGTATATTGTGTGTGGAGTTCAATTCCTCCACTGAAAAGGGTGGAAAGTACTTACAACTCTCTGAGTTAGCGATCTATCTCTTCTCTACTTGTTGTGTTGCGCGAATGCTGCTGAGGGAGTTAGCATATTTGATTGATTCGCTGAATTGTCCAATCATGTGGTGATAACAAAAAAGAAAAGCAATACCATTGGCCTGGGGCGCACACTGGTGCGACCCGAGGGCGAATTTTCTTGCGCCAATGAAAAGCTGTCTCTGCTTGATAGACAGCAAAAAGTTAGCGAGCTTTCATTGACTTCAACGCGGCCGGCGCCCCTGACTTGGAGGAGGGCTTTATTTCGAATGACCAATATCTAGCCTAGCCCAAATCATTGACGTTCAGACACATTTAAAGGTTGTATAGGTGATTTGCTTTTTTGGCCATTTTTGCAAAATTACTTGAAATCCTTATCATAACCCGCTTACAGCCACTGAGTTAGAAGTACTGACATGAAAATTAAACAAGTCAATCATCTGTGGAACGGGCAGGGCTCGAAAAACTCCAGCCAATCATTTCCATTGCCACCGAGTTGCATTGGACAGTAAGTACGTCAATCAAACGGTCGTACTGCACTCCCCCTCCCCCGCGCCCCGCGTGCGACCCCTTCGTGCAGTACTCGTGACCCAGAGCTCGTGACCCAGAGCAAGCTCCTGTTTGTTGTTATCCTGCGGTAGCTACTGGAACTAGTTAATCCACATTTGGACCTAGCAGTAGAAGACAATTTCCATGGCAGACAAGACGCCACCATCCCCACCACCACCACCACCACCAGCAAAGAGAAGGAAAACTCTTTTTCAGAGAGTAATTGATAATAAAAACGCTGAAAGAGAAAAACTGAAATCAAGAATAATCCTAGGCGCTGCTTTCGAACGTTGGCGGCAACTGAAGGACGAGAAGGGTCTAAAAACCGATGCTTGTGTGGCGGTTGACCTAGTTTCAAAGTGTATACCGTTTATACTCGGTAATACCGGTGTGGAGACGAGTGTATTACTCGGTGTGAAAATGTCCACACCGCGGCCACCCTAGTGAAAACCAGGACTTCCAATACAATTATATGAAACAAACATACATTTTCTAAAAATAGTAATGAGTTATGTGACCGTTTAATGTTTATAACATCTGGTCCAACCATTGCAGCGAGAACGTATTCTCAGCAGGGGGTGCTGGGAAAAAAAAAAAACTCAGCCTGCACTAGACTCGCAACTCGTTACATTGATAAAAAAAGATGTATAGCAGCGCAGCTCAATTACACCAGTGCATGCGCGGACAGTTGAAAATCGATCGTTCACATCCAGCTGCTCACAGAACAAGTTTAGCGCACCACCGCTACCCTCACACTTTTTCATATAACCTTTTTTCAGCACTAGGTCATATGAGCATTAAATAAATGCTGCGTCTCAAAATGCCTTGGACAGCAGCGAGGATGACTCGCTTTGCCACGGGCCGAAACAGTTCGGAGCGACCACAGCCAGAGCGAACACAGCGGGGCAGAGGAGTGTCAGGAATAGTCTTTGGTGTACACATCAGTACGGCCTATTTGCACTACTGTTTAGTGGCAATGCAGTGTTTTATTCGATGCCTTTTTATTTTCGTATATTATTTCAATGAATACAATTTATTTATTCATAAAAAACGGATCTGGTCTTCAAATCTTTTTTCCAAATATAGGTCGTCTTACAATGGGGTTTGTGTTTATATTCGGACCAATACAGTACAGCGGGCGCTCACATGACGTTAAGCATTTCCTGGTGCATAATGTGACGCTTCAGAACCTAAAATCCCGTTTCTCCCCGTTGACACGACAACACATAACCGGCGTTTTCAGAAATCTCCACTTTGGCCGGAGTTTTTAGAAATGATCGTTTTCTGTGATAAGACAGGGCCTCGGACAGGGGGTGTTGCAGCACCCCCAGCACTCCTACTTCCCGCGGTACTGGGTGCAACTTACAGCTGAATGTAGTGCCATGTTGTTAAACGAAAACCTACTCTAGCCTGGCTCGCTCTCGCGCATCTCTGTTCGCGCTCGTGCATGATTGCGCGTCCAGGTACTTGGAATGGGTGGAGTCAGAGTCAGCGTTGAAGGAGAGGGGGTAGGACCATTTGAGTTGTGTATTTTCAAAATCTGCTGGCGTTTCGCAAATCACCTACCCAACCTTTAAATGGTTCCTGGCAGTGACAAGTGTCTCACACAATTAAACGAGGATAAACGCTATGTATTTATTTCGTATTGATAATAGTTGATTAATAGTTGGCAGATATATTCAAGTGAATATTTCACGGAGGGGCGACGTCCTAGCGCCCTCTATTGACCCACAGCCACTGCCAAAATCTTGTATTGTTCGTGATAGTTCTTAGGTATTGGGAGATTTATTTGTTGTGTAACTGCGCCCTCTATTGGATAGTGGTGGATATACGCTGGATTTTCCCGCTCCTTTCTTGCATTCCACTGGATTCAGAGAGGTACGTGTCCACAGCAGAGGTATGTGAACTTGAAATATACCTGTTCTAACTTTAATTTGAGTATATATGGTAACTTGTAAATGTATTTCAAGATGAGTGAACTTAAATTTAGTCATGTTTTGTCGAGAATATTTATGTTTTGTGAGCTTAGATTGTTAGCTAACCTCGTGGTTTACGCTCGCCATTCTATCTTCGTGTAGTATAGCCGAAATATTTCAGTTGTCCTTTTTCTTATGTTAGGCTGGTTCATTCCGTGAAGATAGAGTACTGAATCTTTGCTCTCGTTGAACTTGTACAGGTATGTAGCCTACTCCCAATACCAGGTTTAGAATGTGTTAATTAAAACGTTTTCTTGTATTTTATTTCCAAATTTTGAAATACTATTAGTGCTCGTTTTGCATTCCACTGGATTGAGAGAGGCTGGTTCATTCCGTGAAGATAGAGTCCTGAATCTTTTCTCTCATTGAACTTACAGCCTACAGAATAAATTGCCATAAAAGAACGTCAGCGTCCTATCTTCAGTGCACTGGAACGCAACGCAGTAGTCGGCGATATGCAGACCGCGCCGGCTACATTGGTGCCGTGACCCGGATCTCATCGCTTCAGATCATCGCCAGGGTTATCGCCGGAGGTTGCAGTAACGAGTAGGAACCTCTTCGGGACGTTGACAAGTACTTGGTCTACTGTTATTTAATGTGTAAATTGTAATTCTTAATTGCCTCTATCTCACCTAGTATAATTTTACATTGTGTTTTTCTTTTGCTTTCTCGATATTTGCGTTTGTTCCTTATTCATATATTATTACCATAGTCTAACACATGACAACCTTTGCAAAAATGACTGATGGTAAGGATGTGCAGAAACCTCTTAATCGTGGGGACGCTGTGCTGTTAAGCCTAGGTAGGGGTAGGCTTATGAGTAGGGTGGAGTGCACGCCGGTTAAAGGGGCTGGTGCACTAGGCAAGCCTGTACTCTCTTCCACACACTTACACACTGATGCACATTCCCCCGCACCGCATATGCGTAGATTAGGGGATGCTTCAGACATTGGTAGTGGTGTTAGTCCAGTGGGCCGTCCTGTATTCTCATACCCTCACACGCATACAGATGAACATTCTCCACGTCAGCCAGTGTCTAGTCCAGAGGCGAGTTCCTCAGACCTAGGGAACCTCATTACACAATTAGCATACGAGATAGGGGAGAACATTGCTAGCCAACTTAACGGATCTATGGGTAGCGCAGATAGTCAGAAAACTCCCACATCTAGTCTGAATTTAGGACTAGGGATCATGCACCGATCCGCTTTTTTCACCTCCGATACCGATACCGATATCTGAGGTTTAGTATCGGCCGATACCGATCCGATACCGATATAGAAAAACAGCGCGAAATGATGGCTACAAACTGTAAGTTTCCTTTAGGGGAAAAGACTGGGATCATGAGACTTGACTTAAACATTTCCTATTTAAAAAAAACAAAACAAATAAACAGATGTAAATTAACTGAATTACTTATTTATTAAATAATTATGCACCAGTAAAACAATTCTAATCATAAATATATATTGTGACTGGTTCAGTCAGTGCAAACAGATTCAAAATACAATGTAAAACAAAATAAATAATATAATAATAATAATTTATATAGTTTAGTGCAAATAAACAAAAGCATCTGAACAAAACAATAGCTTCTCTAGCTTGGTAAAAAAAAAAAACAGCTTCTCTAGCTTGGTAAACATTAAAAAAAAAAACAGAGGTAGGCCTGGTAAACAAAACAATAGCTTCTCTAGCTTGGTAAAACAAATACAAAAAAACAGAGGTAGTCTTGGTAAACAGAGGTAGGCTTGGTAAACAAAACAATAGCTTCTCTAGCTTGGTAAAAAAACAAAAAAAAAACAGGTAGTCTTGGTATACAAAACAATAGCTTTTCTAGCTTGGTAAAAAAAAACAATAGCTTATCTTTATAACGTTTAGTGCAAAAGCATCAACAATAGCTTCTCTAGCTTGTTAAAAAAAAAAATTGAGGTATCAGTGTCAGTGACCTGCTCAAGCTGATTTCTCAAGCTTCTCAAGCTCAGGCTTAAGCATCACTGGCAGGTTCTTGCTTAGGAAAGCAAGCATTTCTGCTCTCTCTGCTGTGAGTCTGTTTCGCTTCTCGTCCATGATGGTGGAGACTGTGCTGAAAAGCCTTTCACTTTCAACGCTAGTGCAGGGTGCACTGAGGTATTTTAAGGCAGCAGCAGCAAGGCCAGGAAAGCGCTGGCGGTTGACTCCCCAGTATTTGTATGGGTCATCTGTGATAGGAATTGTTTCCTCTGTAAAATATCCATGCAATTGTACAGCAGTACTAGAGCTGCTTGCTGCACCAGGACCTTTTTCTCGCTCTCCCTGAATTTTGTCAAATTCTTTCATGAAGAAGCTGCTGCTGCTGCTTGGAGTTGCTGCTCCCGCTGTTTCCACTCGGGGGGCCTTTCCTGGTGGCTCCAAAGCCGTTGATGCTCCATCAGCAGTGGTGGTCCTCACATCTTCAGGCATGCAAACTAGTCACCTTTCGGCGAAATTCGCCGTTTTGAAGACAAAATTGACCACTTGTGTGATTCGTGGAAATCCGTTGAGAAAACATTTTGGGGGGGGGGGGGGGGTCCTTGTAGCGCCTGCTAATACATTCTCAATGGAGAGGCGAGCGGACAGAGAGAAGGCGCAGCATTCTGTCAGGCGGCACGACAAGTGGGCGCACTCCCGTGGAACTGTCGCTTCCGTGCTCGTCGAACGCATGCGCGCGCTCTTGAAGCCGCGTGGCCAACCGACAGCGCGAGCGGAAAGTCGCCTACCCTCTGAAACGGCCAAGCATGAGCCCAGCGGAGCCTTTAAATGCCTCGTTTCCACCGAGCGTTTCCACCGCCGACAGTACCCTCATGGTAGGCCGGATGTCGATCGCCGCGGCAGCTACGTAAACATCCCGAAGGTGAACGACGAGAACTGATTCCCAAAACAAACATAACAAAAATATGGTCACGTAAATAAAATATACAAACGAACAGAGCTTCGTCTCCCCGCGACCTTATATTATCTAAAACGTTCTCATCAATTCAGCCAATGGGAGTGAAGGGTAAACAAATGATAAGGCACCACCACACAAGTTAAGTAACGATCGCTGTAGGCTTCAATATCATGCAAGCACTTTGTTTTCTTTTTGTTTTGTTCTACATCACAATTGCATGCTTTAATAAAGTATTGTCTTCTTTAATAGGTCCATGCTCCACCTCCTTGTTCGCCCAAGCTAACGTTTTACGCGACACGTCCATTGTCCAGAATAATACCTCGCGGTTTGTTTTTATCCCCATGTCACGCCCACTTTTGGCAGTGGAAACGCGAACCGTGCCGCAACTTTGCGAACCGAACGCACCCTCAGGTGGAAACGCGCCGAAAGATAATTTTTCAGCGGGGTCACCAGTTGTGTTGATACATACTAGTCGATATAGGTGAGAGAAGTGGGCCCTTGAGACACTGGTCCAGGCCAAGAAGAAAAATAAATAATGGCATACTCCTATTGCCCTGTCCTCCCACCTCTTTTTATTCTTCTCAATATTCTTTCTTAATTTTGTAATAAGTTATGTACCTATTGGGGCTGCCCTTGCACATTATAAATTAATGCTTTGTTCGTAATTGTGCGCAGTCCTGTAATTTTTTTTTAGCTTGTGACTAACCCTAATACAATAAAAAATTTAAAAGAAAACTCCCCGGAGTATAAACCTGCAACCCTATAGTGGGTCTGTGTTTTTCTCAACTCACGCATCATTCTCACCTTTTTCACCCCGAGCCAGTTTGCATGCCTGCATCTTCCTCCAGCTCCTTAGCCAGTGCATCTTTCCACCGCTTGGCAGAGTCTGCACTGGTGAAAAATCTGAAAAAATAAAGCATGTTGGGTTCAGTTATAAATTGAACAAACTACTACTACTTCTTGAAATGAAAAGAAAAAAGCAGCTATCCTTACTTTAAATATGTTATTACTGTATGTAACATCTATAATGTCTGTATAATATTTAATATTTATATGTTCTAGTAAAGTCAAATAATCTTTCTCACAGAGTGAAATAATTTACAAAAAGTTTACAGTCTCACCTGTCCTTGTATCTTGGGTCCAGCAGTTTGGAAGTACATACAGAGGTTCGTCTTCCACGGTGCTAAAGCGCTTGTCAACAGCTTCTAAGAGCGTCCTTTTCATGGTTTTAATCCCAGAGTCAGCCTCGGTTTCCATGGAGAGGACACGTTTCAGAACGGTGACACTTGGGATAACATCAGCAGTGGAGGATGTGGCTGAGCTCACCTTCCTTGTTAACTCCTCAAACGGTTCTAGACAGTTCATTGTTTTTTCAAGCAAGGCCCACTGGTTTGCCGTGAGTGTTGAGGGCAGGTCATGGTTAGCAGTATAAGCAGACAGTGCTCGTTTCTGTTCCACCAGACTCGCGATCATAAAGTAGGTGGTATTCCACCTGGTTTTGACGTCCTGCTGCAGGCGTTTTTGCTTGAAGATTCATCTCAAGCTGGATATCTTGCAGCCGTGAATAAGCAAGCGGGGAATGTTTAAAGTGTCCAACAATCTGTCTCCCACTTGCAACGGCATCACTCACAGCGCGCTGTGATAGCAGTCCCTCGATGACAACGAGATGCAGTGTATGTGCAACGCAGCCTAAACTACGCACCTTCATGTTGTCCATCGCCTTTCGCATGTTGCTTGCGTTGTCCCTCAGAATGACATGGACTTTATCTAAAGGAATTTGCCACTTGTCAAGCATTTCTTTTAGGGTAGCGGCAATCGCGTCACTGGTGTGCGAACTGCGAAAGTTCTTTGCATTTAGCATTGCACTGTGTGGCACGAAACTCTCATCCAGCCAGTGTGCAGTTAAACTCAAAAGTGACACGGGGGAAACGTCAGAGCTCCAGATATCTGTCGTGAAACTCAGAGCTTTGACGTCTTTTACCATCTCCAATATGTGTTTGCACACTTTACCATGCAGTTCAGGTAGAGCCGTCTCGGACAAATATTTTCGGCTTACCATGTTATACCGTGGCTACAGGTGGCTAATTAGCAGTCGAAATCCTTGGTCTCCAACAACCGACAGCGGTTGCCCATCCATAACAATGAAGTTTAAAATGCTATCTGTGATTCTGGATGCCTGCACACTATTCATGGGAAACTTTTCTCCTCTTTCCTTCATTTCCTTTAAGGTTAGCTGCTTCATGCCGCCTCCTTTTTGACTATTCTGTTCCACGAACTCAGAGTGCTCTTTCACGTGAAATTTTTGGAGGTGCTTTATAAGGTTTGTGGTATTAAAGCTAGAAGGTTTAGTACCACCCCTCGGGACATTTACTTTGCATATGTTGCATGTAGCCGTGGAGCTTGCTGGCTTAGGTAAAGTGAAATAGCTCCAGATAGCAGATCTTTTTGCTCGCTCCATTTTGCAATCACTGTAGGCTCCGCACGGCGTGTTGCTTGTTTATGACGTCACTCACAGCGCACTGAATAGATCAGCCAATAGATAGATAGATACACTTTTATTAATCCCGTGAGAACATTTTCGTGGGAAATTCAATTATCAAAGCAGCAAGGTAGTAGGAATAGGATTCAAGTATGTACATAAACGTAAAAAAAAAATATATATATATATTTTTTTAAAATATGGATCGGCCCATTTGTCACCGATACCCGATCTAGAAATGATTTAGGACATTGACGGTCGGACTTGAACATGACTGGAGTAACGTTAGTTATGAAGACAGATGTCAAAGAGCCACCGTACACCGTACTAGACAGACACACAGTGCATGAGTGGGAAGAAATGATGAGCGTCTACCTGAATAAGCGGGGTGTCCCCCCACAAGAGTGCTCCATGGTGATAATGTCAAGACTAATGGGAAAGGCCAGAGACATTGTTAAAGGTACCCTGCACAGCATGCCATCGCTGTGGCCAGCTGAACACTCCAAGCTTGTCTTTGATATCCTGAAACAACATTTCAGTGAGGTAACCTACTCCTCAATGCCTCCAGCAGATTTTTATAACACACTTCCTCTGGCTGGAGAGAGTCCCGTGGACTACTGGATACGCTTGAATAGGGTTCTGGATGTCGCAGATGTCTGTCTGAGAAGGCAGGGACGAAACGTTGAGGACCCCTCTCATGAGGTCACGATGACGCTGGTGAAACACAGTCCTGACCCCGCTCCTGCAAGTGACCTAAAGTGCAAAATATCAGAGAAGTGGACAGCAAATGAGATTCAGGAACACCTCATCGAACATCAGCGAGAGGCCAGAACAATGTCTCAAGCCAAATCTTGCCGGCCAAAGAACGTCGGTGCACATCCTCAGACTTCAGCAATAGACACAGTCCCTGCTAATAACACCACCGACCTTATCTGCTACCCGACGTCAATGGGGCCCTCGTCCTCTTCTCAGGCCGAGGGTGTCTGCGTCCAGTCTCTCATCGGCTTGTTGAACCGTGTGCTGGAGCAGAAGGCCCTGACAGCAGCAGTCGCGCCACCCAGCAGGGGGCCAGTAGCCATTGTTCAGAGTAGATGCAGAATAGGGCGATATGGACCAAAACTCATATCTCGATATTTTTTGTTCGAATGGCGATATACGATATTATAACGATATTTTGAACAAAACGGGTAAAGTGTGTAGTTTTAACTCCACGCCACAAGTATTCATTATCAACCATATATTTAGGTTTATTTTATTTTTTTGCTCAACGAAGCACAGCTGTGCTTTAAAAACAGATATGTTAATGAAAATGTACAGAACGCCGGTCATTGTCGGGAAAATAAGCCCAGACAGCGCGAACAGGGTGCCCTGAAGGGGCTTATTTTCGATAATGACTGGCGACGTTCTATACATTATCCTCCATATTACACGGCTACCTGCCCAAACGAAAGAAATTACTTCATGGTGTGTCTTTTTACAATTTATTTGTAACCAGCATTCGTAGTGTTGATCAGCAGAGAAATAGTCCGCCAAAGACGTTGACGTCGCTTAGCAACCAAAGACCCTGGGGTCGACAAGCAGCCTCTTCTCTAATTTGAATGATTTTAGCTTGTGTGTGCCCGTGCCCTCGATAAATCATACAACAAGCTAAAATCATTCAAATTAATGTGCTTTATTTTTATCGCGCATTATTGGAGCACCTACTAGTCTCTTGTGCTCCACCTCTGACTACGAGATTGTTAGTGTTAGACCTTTCCTGCTGTCGGCTCCCAGACCGAGGAGCACAGGGGAGACCTTCCCTCCAGGGCTGATGATCTCTCGGGGGCAATACACCCTTCACTGCAGTGGGTCCCACTGCAGACCTGCAGTGGGTCTGCTTATAGGTCGGAATATGGCGATATTGTCTCAACTACATATCGCTTTCAAAAATATACTGGTATAATCTTAAAATCGGTATATCGCCCAGCCCTAATGTAGAGTCTGTCAAGCTGCTGAACGCTCAACTACTCTGCACTGTAGACAGGCAAACCTCAAACATGAGCAAAGCAGAGCAAGATTAAACTCGATGGCACAACCCTGGGGTAAAGAACATTGTGGAGGACGCCCTTAGTAGAGATCCTTTTGCCAAGTCTGTGCGCCACAGGTTGATCAGTGAGCCGTATGAAGGTCTTTTGGCCGAAGCAGAGGGAACGGAGGAGGAGAAAGTGCAGGATATCTTCCGGTGCCAGGTCCAGTGTCTCTGGGCAGACGATGCAGGCTGCCGCGTGACCATGGACACCACTCGAGACAGGCTGGCCGGCAGTCAAGAACCATCACATGTGAGATCTGCTTGTGAAGCTCACATAGAGTAAGAAAAGGGGGGAGAGATAAGAGCGACACAGTTTCTCAAGGCTCTTCCCCAGGCGGTGCCCTCAGAACGGGACACACCTCCAGCCCTCTCCATCAGCAAGCTTAGGCACAGTCAGGAAACTGATCCGATTATCAGGGAGGTCCTACTGCTCATTCAGAGGGGTGAGCCACCACCTAGGCGAGGGAGAAGTAGGTTACTTCCTACAGGCCAGACCCTGTGCAAGCAGTGGCACCACCTAAAAGTCCAGGATGGAGTTCTACATAGGGTAACCAAGGACCCATTCAGCAGAGAGAAGAGGTATCAGTTTGTGCTGCCTGTTAGTCTGAAGGCCGAAGCTCTCGCTGGTGTTTATGATCTAGCTGGGCATCAAGGGCAAGCTAGAACAGCACATCTTGCCCGACAGCGCTTCTTCTGGCCGCAGATGGGAAGAGACATCAAGGAATACGTGAAATGCTGCCAACGCTGTATCTTTGCAAAGACCCCTGAACCAGCTGCCCGGGCTCCCTTGGAGAGCATTCGCACTTCGGCACCCATGGAACTGGTGTGCATTGATTTTTGGAGGGCTGAGGACAGTAAACAAAGATCTTTCGATGTGTTGGTCATAACAGACCACTTTACAAAATTGGCTCATGCGTTCCCCTGCGTCAACCAAACTGCAAAGCAAGTAGCGAAGGAGTTATGGGATAACGTGTTCTGCATCTACGGTGTTCCTAACCCTAACCCAATTTTGAAAGTAAACTCATTGCCGAACTCCTCAGCCTCACAGGGATTACAAAAACACACACAACAGCATACCATCCCATGGGAAATGGGCAAACCGAAAGGTTCAATAGGACGCTTGGCAGTATGCTGCGTGCCCTACCGCGAGCAGCCAAACAACATTGGGCCCAACAGATACAGACTTTGACCTTTTCTTATAGTGCCACCATTCATGAAACAACTGGATATCCTCCATTCTACTTGATGTATGGTCGACTCCCCAGAATCCCAGTAGATATGGTCTTCAAACAAGTCCTGAAGGATCCAGTCGTGGTGGATTATAGGACCTATGCAGAGAAACTGATGGCGAACCTCCATGTGGCTGCCGGCATAGCTTGGCAGCATGCGAGGAAAGGACAGCGACATCAAGCCAATGGCTATAACAAAAGAGTCCGTGGAACCCATTTGAACGTTGGCGACAGAGTTTTGCTGGCCAATAAAGCGGAGAGAGGGAAGAGGAAGCTGGCAGACAAGTGGGAGCCCACCATGTATACCATCAAGACCGGAAGCCTCATACTCACATTTACAAAGTCAGGGATGAGAGTGGGAACACCAGAGTAGCCCATCGGAACCTGATGTTGGACGTGAGCTTCTTACCGGTCCCAGAACAAAGCAGTGGGGAGTTGGATGAAGATGTCTCAGATGTGCATAGTGAATTCCAGCCTCTGTCTGTTGATGCTTTGAGTGGCCTGGCAGTATACGCTTCTGAGGACCGTACCTGCTCGTGGTTAGACGCGTCATCTGATGCTGTGAGTGAGTCAATGGGAGAAGCTGATGAGTCTGAGGTGGAGAACGAGATACCTCACTCTCTGTGCAGTGACTCTTCTCAACTGATACCCACGAGTATCCAGTCTGACAAGGTCAGAGGTCAAGAGGAAAACGAAGACTCACCTGTGAGAGACTTACCTGGCTCCAGTGTGCCCCCTGACTCGCACATGACCGACACTGACTGACCCCCCCAACTGATGCTTCTGACTTAGGTGAAACAAAGTCCCCTAATGTTACCTCACCTGTTGCGGTGGCTGATAGTCGGACACCAACACAAGCACAAGGGCCCGAGACACATGTAGTAAGGACACGTACTGAAAGGGTTGTTAAGGTAGTTGATCGTCTGATAGAGAACATGGTGCAAAAGTCACGCACCAAGGGTTTGGTTGAAGGGGTCAAAAGAAGGTCATTGTCTTTACTCACCTTATTTTAGAAAACAAAGAGAGACTTAGGTGCTGTGGTATACTTTTCTTTATTACATGTTTCACTTGAGCAATGAGAAGTTCATATGGGAGGGAAAGTGTTCCAAGAAATGGTATTGTGTAAAAGGCATCATATTCACTAGAAGATGCAGTAGTCTGATCAACTGCTGTTTTCTTTCAACTTACTTTTGTAAGTAGCTGTAGTATATGCTGTGTAAGGGAAAGTCCCCAGGGTTATCTTGGACCAAGTGAACATGAGCTTTGTTTTGTATATTTTCTACTCTACACGTTGAGGAAAAATTAAAGAGGGGTGAATGTAACAGATTAAAGAATGACCAATATTTTTGTATCCTTTCATTTTATATTTTGTGGTTATGTGAGTTTTTTTCACCAAAATCTCGTATTGTTCATGGTAGTTTTTAGGTATTAGGAGATTCATTTATTGCGTAACTGCGCTAGGGGTGCAACGGATCACAAAACTCACGGTTCGGATCGGGTCACAGTTTTTGAGTCACGGATCGGATCATTATCGCATCAACAACGAAAAAGATAAGACAAGTGTGACTTAGCTTCGAATTGCTTTTTTGTTTTATTTTCAACATTCAACAGTGAATAACAGGCTGTACAAAATAAAGTGCAGAAACAAAATAAATTGCACAAAGAAGCACAGCAGGCCTGGATTTATAACTTTAAACTCTTTTTCAAAAAGATGAGGATGTCTGCATTGCCTGGGGAGAGTGTAGACCTTTTTGCAGTCACTATGTCCCCTTCAGTGGAAAATACTCTATCGCTGGGAACTGAAGTGCCAGGCACAGCAAGGTAACATTTAGCCATCATGGCAACATGAGGGTATTTGCCTTCGTTGGTCTTCCACCAATTCAGTGGATCACCAACAACCGGAATGCCATTTGCTGCTCGGTAGTATGCCACTTCCTCTTCCATGGCATCAAGAAACGGCTTGCCTGTGACATCCTTGCCTGCAAAGGTCTCCCCGAAAAGCGCCTCCATGGCTGACTTCTTTTGTGGAGGAGATGTCCCTGCGCCTCCTCCTGTTGGCTGTGTGGCTTGACCCTGGAAGAAACAATTATTTGATGTTAAATCTTTTTTTTTCAGTTTTCACAGAACTATTATTGCAGCAATAACATTTAATAAAATAAATTATTAATTTAAAATAAACTTTCAGTGGCTCTTTCAGTGGCTTTGACTCCCTGAAGTAGGCTACATGAACCACGACATGGAGGAGAAAGGGATTGTTGGCCGCGAATGTATCCCGCTTGAGCCCTGCTTCCCGCGCCTCGGCAGCGGTCAGCGCTAATCACCGCATCCTGAAGCCGAGGCGGTGGTCCATCGGCAGCGAGGCTCCGCCGGGAGACGACCGCGGTCAACAATCCCTTTCTCCTCCATGTCGTGGTTCATGACTTCAGGGAGTCAAAGCCAAAGTTCCTTTCCCCCAATTCATTCTCAACCATGGCTGAGATAACCCCCACTACGGGTCTAGTTGTAGAAATACCATAGACGAGAGTCCGACGTGTTATGCGCCATCACACCAACAGCAGAACGGTTATCCAAATAACAAGGAAGTGTACAACACTTGCGTTACAGTCCTGGAGCTCTGCTCTATATCTAAATAATATCATATAATACATAGATATCTATATCAAATAATACATATTATCACGGCCAAAAGCTGTGTGCACGTCCAGAAGATATAATGAATCACAAAGGACTTCGTCGGGTTCTCCGACGTCTCTGGTTCTTCCACTTCCACATCAATCTGTAGCAGACAGAACCGTGCGCTGCCTGCTGCCGGCGCGAGGCACCACCGCCCGGCTGCCCGCTGCCGGGCGGTGGTGCCTCGCGGCGGTGGTGCCTCGCGGCAACCGGCGGCAGGCAGCATGTCGCAGTTCATGTAGTTCGATGTCGTTCTGCCATTGCATTCAAAATTCTGTAACTAGCCTGTTACTACGAACTAAGCAACTACACGTATTAGCCTTTAGCACTAGCTCAATCACGACTCCTTCAAAATTCTTGTGGGTGGTTACGAACCAACCAAGTGGGCAGGGCCATGAATAATAATTTGACAACGCTACGTCACAGTGTCACCTTATCCAGATCGGCTCATTTCTTCTGCCTTTTTCCTTTCATTGCCTATTGCATTCAGCAGACAAACTGCATAGATTTCAAACTTACCACAGCTCACAAACTTATTCAGACCTATGTTATTTAACAAACAATAGGAAAAATGTGATTTTAATGGCATGGGCTCTTTAAGGATCATTGGACATATTTATATCATCTGTCACGGATGTTCGCCAACCTTACCGTGGACTTGACGATTTTGGCTAGTCTTGTGGATGTTTCTCACGGAGATGATGTCATGTTGGACGTGTGGGACGTGTTTGCCGCTTTGCAAGGCACTTTTCTCTTGCAGCGTTTGCAAGTCGGCATTCCATCTACAAGAACTTTGCCGTCTTCATCCTTTAGATAGCCGAAAATTCCTACACTGCCGACCTGGTCCGTTTTGGTGGCCTGAATAGCGAAGATGCGTCCTCTGCTTCCGCAATTTCTTGTTCGCCTGGATTCATAATTACTGACCCGTGATGAACCACTTTCTGTTCAAACAGGTAAGCTAGTTTCAATCGCTTTTTTTCTCTCCTTCAACAGGTAAGCTAGTTTCAATCGCTATTCTTTCTCTTTTTATCTGCTTGCGTTTTCTCTTCTTGGCTGCTGTGTGCATAATGTTGTTGAAACTAGGGATGTTAAACGACTCTTTTTCTGTGAGTCGACGTGTAGGAGGCATAAATCGAAAAATCGATAGATTTCTTCTCTTTTTTTCGGCACAGTAAATAAATATCTTAAATAAATATTTTATATTTTCGAGCAAGTTGCTAGTAGGCAACCGCAGTGTTTTGCGATCTGGGAAGGGTCTGGCTGCACGCGCCTCCATCCGTTAATTCATCGGCTGTGCGTGCTGAATTACAAAAAGAAACATTTTTGGGACCACAACTGCTGTTTAGAATTAAAATGTTGCACCAAAACCCTAGTGATAATAAAAATGAGAGGATTTTCAAAGTCGAAGTGTGTTTATTAAAAATTAAAGGCCTACACAATTGTCAAACAGTAGCTTAACAGTTGGCCTATGCCTATCGAGGCTATTACATAGGCTAAAATAACTCCGGTCTGCTATTCCAATGTAGGCTGGGCTAAAGCCTAAAACATATTGGCTGACAAAAGAAAAATGCATAGCAGCGAGTGAAAAATCATAGCCTAACATTACTATTTAACAATGGACTTGTTCTTATTTAGAAAGATCAACATATCCACGTGAGATGGGAGGAGGCGAGAGCGTAGCCTGTTAACGATCAAGCCCGCAGCGGAGAAAACCCTCTCTGCTGGCACGGATGTGGCAGGGATGCAGAGGTAGTGCTTGGCCAATTGCGACAGCCTCTTGTACTTGCTCTCATGAAGTTTCCACCAGAGAGCAGGGTCTTGTGTGGGGGAGATGCTCTCTTCACACAGGTATCGCTCCAATTCTGACCGAGCAGTTGTGGCTGGCTCCTCCGTGAAGAACTCGTCTCCGAAAAAGGCCAGCATGGCATCGGCATGTTTGGCTCTTTTTTCGGGGATCGGTGCGAGAGCCTGCTCCTCGTGATGATCTGGTGTTGAGGCCGGGAGATTGGACAGCATATCGCCAACTTTTGTGTGGACAGCTGGTCTGACATCGTCGGTTGTATACCGGAGGTTTTTGTTTCGTGGATCCAAGAACGATGCGACCAAGGCCGCTTTCTGCGCTGTGTCAGTGTTTTCAGGCTCTATGCGAGAGGAGAGAGACTCTGCTACCTTCCCTTTGAATTCCCTCACTTTTGGTGACTCGCCTTCTGTCGGCCTCAGGTAACGGGAGAGCAGAGTGGCTGTAATTGGATGCACCATGGAAATTGACAGCTCTGTTTCCCCGCACAGTGCAGTTGTGGCACGTGCGGGGAAACAGTTCTTCCATGACGTGCCAGCTTGCGTCTGCAAGCTCGAGGGTACGCGCATCTGTCAGCTTGGTGAAGCCCCGGTCGGATAAGACTGCTGCTAGAGCCCAGCGCTGCTCCAGTAGGCACTCGAACATGTCATATATGGAATTCCATCTCGTTTTCACGTGCTGGATCAGGCGGTGCTGGGGCAGGTTTTGTTCGGCCTGCTTTCCCTTTAAATTGTGCTGTGGTGAAAATGGGACAAAAGGCGACTTGCACCCCCGACAACGGTACTAACCGATCCCAATTTGAAGCCGTCGTTGATTGCAAGCTGCAGCGTGTGGGCGAAGCATCTGTGCGATTCCCACTCCAGATAACGGGAGTTTGCCAGCAGAATGTTGGACGCGTTGTCGTGCACGCAGGCTGCCACTTTGCTGGCTATGCCCCAGTTGTCAACGGCGGCTTGCAAGACGTGAGCCATGTTCTCAGCAGTGTGCCTCTCTGGCATTGAGCGGGTCTGGAGGATCGCACTCTGCAGAACCCAGTCGCTGAAAAAGTGAACGGTCACCGTCACGTACGACTCAGTCGTCAAAGCTGTCCAGGCATCAGTGGTGATAGCAACTTTGTCAGCTGAGGACAGGATCTCGCGGAGGGAGGCTGCTGTTTTGCGGTACATTTTCTCCAGCCTCACAGTCATCGCTTGGCGACATGGCACTGTGTAGGTTGGCTCGAGAAATTAAATCAGATTGCGTAACCCAGTCCCCTCTACTACGCTCATGGGCAGCATATCTCCGGCTATCATCTTAGCTAGCAACCCGCTGATTCTTTCAGCCCGGCGGCTATCACAGGATCTCACCGTAAAGTTTGCGATGCTGCCTTGCTGGCTGGAAGGCTTGGGATGCCTCCTTGCCAGGTGATTCAACATCACGGTTGTGGACGAATGGTACGCAAACTTCATGAGGCATAATTTACACTGAACTGTTCTGTCATCAATCGTCATGAAACTATCCCACACCGGACTTTTAAGTGAAGATGCCATTGTCATGAAAGGACAAAGGAAGAGATCGCTCTTGGGAGACGTAGCGGTGTAGCAGAACAGAAGTGACCGTTAGAAAAACAACACAGCTACGTCTCCCATTTTAAAAAAAAAGAGAAGGATTTATTGTATTATGATAATTTTTAATTGGTTATTTTGAAAGCAGAAATGGGTTACAATGTTTTGTAAAGGACATTGAAGCAGTTTGTATGTAAAAAAACAAAAAAAAACAACGAATCATCGATTTCTATTTTTAGAGTCGTTTAGAGCACGAGTCGAGAATCGACCGTTGAGTCGACACATTCTTCACATCCCTAGTTGAAACGGACACAGCAACTGCAACACTGAGATGGTTAGTGTTTACACCTACCATCCCGTGGACCGTTTACAAACAAAGGTCCACGTGAGAGGGGACCGTTGATTTTCAAGTTAGGAGTCATATTTCAGTGGTGTTGTGTCAATGCTTTATTATTTTGTGTGGTGTGGGCAGCCTGGGCATTCCGTGCTAATTTGAGTGCAACGTCTTAATGACAGACTCCCCACAATGACAGTGCGCATTTACGATGCAATCTTGCGGCTATGCCGCAACACGGTATTACATGAAAATACGTACGGTTGACATTCGTGGCCTTTTCATATCGCGATATACCGTTTTATGGTATATCGTTACATCCCCACTCCCGATACACCGGGATGATGTCGCCTCACGTGGCTGGCCATGCTCGAGGTGTTGTCGTGGTCGTAGGTTATTCTGGTGCCACAGTGCCGACACGCCGTGGCCGTTGTGTCCACTACCCTTATTCCGTTTTCATTAAAGTGCACAGGGAAGCCAAAGTGCTCCCATACAACAGATTTAAATGATGCAGGAGGCCTCACCCAACTCCTCCACCCCGCCACTCGCCATGCTGCCACGCTTAATGTTCAGTAGCCTAATTAAGCATATGCCGATCATTCGAACGTGAACGGGCAACTATTATTTGTCAGCTGACCCACGGATCACGTGCGTCCCGTGATCCATACGGATCACGGGAATCCGTGATCCGTTGCACCACTAAACTGCGCCCTCTATTGGATAGTGGTGGCTATATGCTGGATTTTTGCGTTCCTTTCTCAGTTTGCGTTCCACTGGATTGAGAGAGGTACGTGTCCACAGCAGTGCAATGTGAATGGAATTTTTGAAATACTATTAGTGCTCGTTTTGCATTCCACTGGATTGAGAGAGGCTGGTTCATTCTGAATCTTTGCTCTCATTGAACTTGTACAGCCTACAGAATAAAGTGCCATAAAAGAACGTCAGCGTCCTGTCTCTACAGATGCAGGCCAGATGTGAGCAGTTGAAAGCACAGAGACAGAGACACAGGGGTGTGGCCGACACAGGGGGAGAACACACAGCACCACAACTGGGGCAACAATAGGAAGTCTGTTAAAGAAAAAAGCTGTTTCATATTGGTCGACTTTGCCAACGTTGACACAAGACTATGGCAGGTAAACCGTCTTTGTCATGAAACTATCTTCAAAGTTTGTAAAATTTTTACCCTTATTAGGCTACTCTATGATATTATATGAGCATTGGTTTCATGAGAATTTAATCTGATCAGTGTCGTCTGGGTTTTGGCGGTTTTACGTGTTCATAGGCGTTATAGCCTGTGATTGTTACGTGATTGTTACATGATTCTTATCTGATCGTTTTCTTTTTAGAAACATTACAGCATAAATCCAGCGATTTATCTCTCCTTGCCAAAGCTGGTTTGAATGTCTCCTCATCGTCAGATGTTTCTAGTCTCATACATTCTCTAAATGGGTGGTTTCATAAAATATGAATTTCTGCAGCGCCACCAGCAAGTTTTTTTTAAAACTTCACCGTCCCTCGCTGTAAATTTAAATTGGCATCTTCTAAACCCATGCTCTTGCTTACTCATTTCCTTCCCGGTCAGTGTTGCAAGATTTGGCGGGTACATACAATTTGGGCTGGTTTTGAAAAAAACTGGCGGTATTATTATAATTATTTTTACAAACACCAACCAATGCCAATATACGTGAGGTTGAGTTGACGTTTCGATTTAACCCAGTAACGGTAGTATTAGGGGTGGCAGATGGACACCCATCCAATAGTAATTAGGGCTGAGGTAGGTCCACAGACTTGTCACTCAAACCTCTGCACCAGAACTTGGGAGATGTGATCCATAATGTACTAGTGTAGCCGGCGTTGACTGTACATGGTTCTCCGGTTGATGTTATTTCAGTTAGGTTGATTTCAAGTTGAAGTTCTACTCCCATGTCAGATAATTTAATGCCAAGTTTGAGGGTGGTTTTATTTCAGCTCATTAACCAAACTTACATTTTGTGTGTGTGTGTGTGTGTGTGTGAGTGTGATAGGATACCTTTTTATGTTTTTTTTTTATAGGTTTAGAGCCAGTGTTCGAAATACCCGTCAATATTCGGGGGTCCCCATCCCCGGATTGTTGCGCAATACCGATCTAAATCTTCTCAATATGCAGTTGACCTATAACATTACAATATTTCATGGATGCAAGCAATCGTCTATAGCCTACATGACAAAAAATAAATTTGATCATCCGATATGCTAAAGTAGCCTATTCGTAAAGGAACACTTTAGCCAATGCAGCCTCCTATGTCAGTACTGACATAGGAGGCTGCATTGGCTAAAGTTGTTTGGATGCACAATGTTTTATAACAAGGAGAGGAAAAGTTGTGCATTGCAACGCAAACACAGCAATAATTGGCACCAATATGGCGCACTTAGGAGAGCAATCAACAACTGAATAAATGCCAGGTCTAGCCTATCGGAGACTGGCACGCAATCGGTGCACTTGCAAATGAAAACCTGCAGTATGACCAATCGTGTGACATAATTTAACCATCCATCTGCACCAAATACGATCAGACAAATACATCATTGAACACATACACAAAGCACATTCGTCCAACGACGGCGGATGCTGACCACATTTAAGACAACAAGCCAAACATCACCACGGCAGGTGCGTTCTCTCTCTCGCGCTCTTTTTCGCACGCACGTAAACTATCACTCCAACTTCTGCAACTCTAAGGCTGCTTCTTAAGGCCACAACCGACCACAAAGCCTTCATAACCATGCAGTATGCCGAAGCCGGAAAGGACATGTTTAGTTTAGTTTAGTTTAGATAGTTTATTTCGAACATGTGCGGGTAACACAACAAAGTGAACTCAAAAAACAAATCCAATGAGAATAGTGAAAACAACAATAACAATAGTCAGTATAAAAAGTAATAATGTGAACCCAACATGTCCGAAAAGGAGTAGGATGAAGCATATGCTTATTTAAACCTACCCCTTCTCCACTACTCAAGTAATAATCTAACTCCCCAAATCTACATATCTAATAATACATATTTACAAACAAAGAAAATAGAAAAAAATAGAAAATAAATAGATAAAATAAACAAATACATAAGTCATTTATAATTCATGAAAACACCCGTTGTTAAAGCCCTTCTTCCTCCCTGTATCTTGTGAAAACCATATGTTTGAACCGCTTTTTAAACTGGATCATGCTTGGACATTGCTTGAGTCCCACACCCAGTCTGTTCCACAACCTCACTCCACTAACTGAAAGACAAAAACTTTTTAATGTTGTTCGTGCCCGCTGATGTTTTAAATTGAACTCCCCCCTCAGATTTTAACCCCCAACTCTGTAAAAAAAACAATTTTTGAATGTTGCTAGGAAGTAGATTGTTTTTTGCTTTGTACATGATTTGTGCTGTTTGGAAATGAACCAGATCAGTGAATTTTAATGTTTTTGATTTAAGAATAGTGAATTTGTGTGGTCTCTATACCCAGTATTATGAATTATTCTTATGGCTCTTTTCTGTAGTATGGATAGAGATTGTATTGTACATTTATAAGTATTGCCCCAAACCTCTGCACAGTATTGTAGATATGGTGAAATCAGTGAACAGTAGAGAATGTGGAGTGATTTGTGGTCCAGAATTTGTTTAGCTTTGCTCAGAACTGAAATGCTTCTTGACAGTTTGCTTTGTACATGTTTTATATGAGACTTCCAGTTTATTTTATCATCAATTGTTACCCCAAGAAACTTGATTTCATAAACCCTTTCAACGTCCACCCCATCTATTTGTAACTGTACTTGTGTATTCTTATTGTAATTGCCAAATAACATGAATTTTGTTTTACTTAAGTTTAACGATAATTTGTTTCTGTCAAACCACATTTTCAGTTTGCACATTTCAGTGTTGATCCTCCCCAGTAGTTCATGTAAATCCCCCCCAGAACAAAAAATACTAGTGTCATCTGCAAATAATACTAATTTTAATGTTTCTGAAACTTTGCATGTGTCATTTATGTAAAGTATAAATAGTTTTGGACCTAATACTGACTCCTGTGGGACACCACAAGCAATGTCCAAGCACGAAGATGAATGTTCCCCCAACTTCACAAATTGTTTTCTATTACTTAAATAACTTCTCACCCAGTGCAATACTAACCCCCTGATCCCGTATCGTTCAAGTTTATTGATTAATATGTTATGATTAATTGTATCAAAAGCTTTTTTGAGATCTATGAATATTCCAACTGAATGCAGTTTGTGATCTATAGCGTTTGTGATCTCCTCAATTGATTCTGTTAATGCCAGTGATGTAGAGCTGTTTGCTCTAAATCCGTATTGACTGTCAGAAAGTAATTTATGTTTGTTTATGAATTTGTCTAATCTGTTATTGAATAGTTTTTCTAGAATTTTGGAGAATTGTGGAAGTAAAGAACCTGGCCTGTAATTTGTGAAGTGGTGTCTATCCCCAGTTTTATACAGCGGCACAACTTTAGCTATTTTCATGTTGTTAGGAAATTTTCCGGTTTGGAATGATAAGTTACAGATGTATGTAAGTGGTTCAGAAATCCCCTCAATGACCTTTTTTACAACTTTCATATCAATTTCATTTGAATCAGTAGATGTTTTGTGTTTACATTTATTTACCATATCTATGATTTCTTTTTCTTCCACTGCTGTGAGGAACATTGAACTGGGATCTCTCACTATAAGGTTATCATTCCAATCCTCAGGTAACAATGGATCTGGAATTTTTCTTGCCAGGTTTGGTCCAACATTTACAAAAAAATTATTAAAGCTGTTGACCACATCGTCCATATTGTCCTTTTTAATGTTTTTATCAATAAAATATTGAGGGTAACTCTGTTGATTAGCATTATTTTTAATAATACTATTTAATATGTCCCATATTCCTTTAATATTGCTTTTGTTATGATATAATATTTTACTATAGTATTCTTTCCTACATACCCTTATAATTTTGGTTAACTTGTTTTTATAGTTTTTATATTTCTTTTCTGCCTCTTTAGTCCTTTGTTTTATGAATTCTCTATATAGTGTATTTTTCTTTTTACAGGCATTTTGTAATCCCTTCGTGAACCATGGTCGATCTTTGTATTATTGTTTTCTGTAGTATCGTTTTATTGGACAATTTTTATCATATAATGATGTGAATATTCTTAAAAAGGTTTCATATGCATTATCAATATCACTTTCATTATATACCTTTTCCAAATTTTGTGCCAGTAAATCATTTTTTAATGAGCTCATAGTTTCCTCTGTCCTCACACGTCTGTATTTTAGTTTTTCCTCTGACTGATTTCTCTGGTAGTTGCTGTTATAAACTGTAAACACTGGTAGGTGGTCACTGATGTCATTAATTAATAGTCCGCTCATTGTATTATTTTCAATATCATTGGTAAATATGTTATCAATTAAAGTGGCACAATGGGATGTGATTCTACTAGGTCTGGTGATTTTTGGATGTAAACTCATGCTGTACATAGTGTTGATAAATTAATCGGTCATTTTATGCTTATTTGGATTGAGCAGATCAATATTGAAGTCACCACCGATGAAAACAACTTTTTGATTAGTTTTTGAAAACATTTCCCCTATCCAGTCCTTGAATGCTTCAGTACTAGATCCCGGTGCTCTGTATATACAGCTGATTATTACATTTTTGTTTTTTTCTTCACATATTTCAATTGTTATACATTCTAATAAGTTATCAATGACAGTTGTCATATTTTCTACTACTATATAATTCAAGTTATTATCCACATACATAGCCACTCCTCCTCCACTCTTGTTCTTTCTGTTTACACAGTTAAGTTCATGTCCCTCAAGTTCAAAGTCCATTCCTTTATCTGCATTGATCCACGTTTCTGATATTGCAATTATTTTAAATGTTTTTTTGAATTGACTTAAATATTCCTTGATGTTATTGAAATTTGCATACAGACTTCTGCTATTGAAATGAATTATAGACAACTTGCTGTCCATTTTAATGGTCTGATTGTACTGTTCAGCTGTGTAGTAGCAGCAGTTGTTGTTGATGTTAGAGAAGAAGTTATTGTCCGGGTCTATATCGTGCTCCAAGTCCAGTAAATTATGGTCAGTGTATTGAAATGTTCTCAGTTCCAGTTTTTCATGATCAGCAATCCTTTGAATTATATCCCTGTTATCTCCAGTTGTAGATGAATGAGTTCTTTCAGACTGTGTCATGGTGGTGTGTTGTGTACGAGTCATCATACCTTAGTCTGGATTGTGATAATCATTCGTGGTTGTCCATTTCCTCGATGTTCCTGATGACCATTACTTTGGCTTGTTCTGGCGTTCCGTTTAGTTTAATGAATACTTTACAGTTAGATGTCCATGTGTGTTGAATTTTTCCCTGTTTTTTCATGAAGCGTGCTTTTCTGGCGATATCTGCGTTTCGTTTGGTCAGATGCTCATTGATAAATACGTTTGTTCCTTTCAGTTTCCTTCCTTGTTTTAACAGTGCGGTTTTGTGTTTTCTGTTGACAAACCTCATGATCACGGCTCGTTTGTCGCTGTCATCTCTCCGGGGCAGAGGGTGGCATGCCTCCACGCTGTTCCAGTCCATGTCAATCCCTTTGGACTGTAGGAAGGCAGCCACCTGTTGCTCCACAGAGCGGACATCCTGCCCACCGGGCTCCCCCCCGTTGTCAACGGTCACCGCCCGGGCGTATGACCAGGGTTTGATATTGAGCCCGGTCACAATCACGTCATTGACCCTGGTGTACTGCTCCAGCTCCGCCACTCGATTCTCCAGGTGCACCAGACGCCGGTCCTTCTCGGCGTTCTGGATCCGGAGAGCCTTCACTTCCTCCACCAAGTCCAGGATGGATTTCTGCTGCTTGCTCACAACTGAAATCTCCTCGGACAAGAAGTCCAGAGACTTCTTGATGTCCTCGCCCTCTTCGGCTGTCGGAGCCTTCTTCGGACCCATGTTGCTAGGTAACGCGAGGTAGCGTGTGCTGTTACCCTAGCCGCTAACTAGTTTGTCAACTAGTCGCCTTGCTCCGAAAAGTCAAGCATATCAGGAAATGTAGACGTTCTGTTATGCTACTGTTAATGAAAGCGTTACACAAACTATATACTAACAGTGAAAAAATAACTAACTTGCGTGACTCCTTTCAATCTTTCCTGAACTGTGCTACTGTGTTACTAAAAAATAAAATACTACTGTGTTACTGTGCGCGTGCACATTCACGCGCACAGTAACACGCACTCATCTTATACACAGTGCACCCTATATGTCCCAGTTCTATCATCACAATTCAGTCACTGCAAAGATTTAAAAGATAGCCTCTTACCTTAAGTTAGAATAGACCCAATGTGTGTGAGTGATACACTCTGGTTAGCTTTCGCTTGCTAGCCGTTTTTAGTAGGACTTTGCAACATTACGTCTTTCTTCTGTTTTGCGAACATGTTTAATTTGCATGCGCACGCAAGACTGGCTGGCTCCGCTTGGCAAAAAATAACATATTTGTGAATACATGTTTTGAATGCTGAATACTGGACATGGTGAGCTTAAAAACATTTGAGTGGCCATAAGTGACAATAAAATACAATACTTGAAAAAAATTGAGTCCCCCATCAAATAATGCTTTTGAGGCTTTCAGGGGGTGTCATGGATAAAACGGGGGGGGCGAGATTTTGGTTGAGTGGTCCATCATCTCGATAGGTGAATTGTCTTAGTCTTTTTCACAGACAGGAGACAATGAAACCCGCTCCGCAGGGCAGTTTGATAAATGGCATGATACTTGACGAACATGATACATGGTACAGTTTTGATATATTTGTCTAGTTTTCAAGTTAGTGATGTTATGGTTTGCGTCGAGGCATCGGGGCGTGTGTCGAGGAGGCTACGTCGGCTCCTCCCCCAGCAAAGCTCCGTATCGAGTAGGATTCACATAGGCGAAATGACGATGTGTGTGACCGTCGAGGCTTCATCTCGGGCTTTTCCACGATATGGGTTCTTAATTTGCACATCATTTACAAAAAGAAGACTCTGCCAAGTTCCAAGATCACTTTAATGGCTATAATGAATTAATCACACTCATTCTCAGTCATCATGCAGTGTGATACCACTTTAATCCATTAATCACTTCAAGTATTACAGTATTGTTACAATTATTAGTAGGCCTACTGTAGTTGATAAGTCTATTTTGGCCGGGAGGACTACTTCAAATCATTGCCAAATGATTTATTTTCTACCATGAGCTCCGGAGATGTTTATGAATAGCACGCTCACACACACTCTGAAATTACTTTAATTCTCAAATAGTTTGATGTTGTATCAGCACCTAAAGCAAACATCACATTATGGGTTGGGTTCACTGGAAACTCTTTTTCTTTCATCACAATTTCAATCACCACTAGGTGTCCCTAGCATACTTATTTGAAGCTTTGAGGTCGAACCACTTTGGTGGTTAATCGAGAAGAACCCTTCCAACATTTTCATGCAATTATTCAATAATAAAGACACATTTCAAATAGATCATTTTGAAAAAAAAGAAGAATTTAATAATAAGTTCATCATCACGTAAATCTTTTTATTTATTTTTATTTTTTAAATCACGAGGAGGTGTTGCCTTCGTTGCCTCCTCTAAGGAACCGCCCCTGAATAACAGTCGGCCTCATGATACACTGGCAGGCAGCATGCTGCTCACCTTCATCAACCTCAGCACTGGCAACTGGCAAAAAGACAAAGCAGAAGGGAGGGGGAGATGGAGGAATGGTAAATCTGCAACCAGACACAATTCTGCAGTTAGTAGTGATACGTTTTGTACAGAAGCATCCCTATGAACTCTATAGACACACACACAACAGAATGAAACACTTCTGTTGTCAGATCACCTAGTCATTGAGACTCAAAGCTCAATGGAAGAGTGTAACCGCTCACCCTTATTATCTTCATCAATCTCAGCACTGGTGTCTGGCAAAAAGACAAAACAAGAAGGGAGGGTGAGAGGGAGGGAGGGAGAAGCCTGGAGGTATATAGCATACCATGGGCCACATGCATGCTGGGGCTTGAGAGAGAGAGAGAGAGAGAGAGAGAGAGAGAGAGAGAGAATACAGGATTTCTCATGCACTGCACAGCATTCACTGTATCTGGCCATTGAGTGTGTGTGTGTAGGAAATGTTACACTCCAATAAACTATTGTTAACATGAATACATTTAACAGTATTTCTCTAGTATGGTGCTGTAGCACGATCTTGTATCATGTATTTTGCTTCTACTTAATAGTCATGTTATGTACAATAACCCAACTGGACTCAACCTACATTAATATATGTAACATATTTATCATGATACATGATTCATGATACTCAACCTTGAGCCTATTTTCCAATCATTTTGGGATTAATTAAATGCGGACAGCGATTCTCATGGGAAATATACTTATCAACTCTTTATTTTCCAAGTGTTTATGTGGTATATCAACTCCCATTCGGCATGGCTATAAATGCACTTTTTAAATCTATCAATCACAACATCTATCAATTTATAAATTTTTGCAGACAAATATTAGTATACAATAATCTGCTTCAAGTATATTAGAAGACCTTTGTGGAGATTCTAAGAGCATTGCTGTGCTCGGTTCTACAACCGGTAGGGGTACCTCCCTTCCTACTGTAGACCATCTCTGTTGTGCAGAACAATATGCAGGAAACGCGAGTCCACTCGATACAGACAGACTACTGAACGCAGCCAGAATAGACTTATATCACTATAGGCCTATGGTTATTTATTAAACATTGTATTTTAAATATACCTAAATATAAGTAACCCCCTGTATAGTGTTATGGAATAGTCACAAAACAGTTAGGTGTGAAAGTGAGTGAACACCTGATATCACCTGATATATGAACTCACATTTAGTAACGTTCAATAGTAAGGACCGACCACTACAATAGGCCCCGACAAATAAACCATGACCACACTGATCGATCGCAATCGCCTACTTCTAAAACCGATGAGCATATCACGTCATAGTAGCCTTATAAAAGGTACACTACAATGTTACAAAGTCCAAAGGTAGTTGGAGATGAACTCGGTTTACCTTCTATGGTATCCAGTAAACGTAGGCAACGGGACTATTTCGGATGCGATATCAACCACTTTTGTTTTCACCGCTTCTTCCGCTGTGTTTCCAGCAGTAACTAACTGCCAGAACAGTTAGTTTCTTTATAGATCCATCATGGTAAGAACAAAGTTTCCACTTCAAACTGCTCCATGAATTTCACTTCCCCCTTCTTATTTTAAAATAATATCGGAAAATATTATATAATTTAACTTCATTTTTGTTTTAGATGTGCTTGAGCACCTCTAAAAAGAGTCCAAAATCAACACTGCTGCTACGTGTTGTCATAATGTTTATCAGGATGGGAATGAGACCCATAACCGCCAGGTAGTTCTACCCAGAGAGGCTGGGTGGGGTAGTCCTACCCAGAGGGTGGGGTAGGCCTACCCAGAGGGTGGGGCAGTCCTACCCAGAGGGGGGGGTAGGCTACAGCGTGTGACGACCATAAGGCGGTCTTAATGGCGTAACAGGTAGAGACACGTTATGGAAAAGAGAATAATCCAACCAATAAGAAACCTGCAAAATAAAGAAAGTCTGTTATAGACGGATGTAGATTCATATTGGTCGACCACGCAACGTTGAAACGAAACTATGGAAGGTAAGCCGTTTTTGCCATAAAACTATCTTTGAAGATTGTAACATTTTAGTATACCATATTACTTTATAATAGTATATGCGCATTGGTCTCATGAGTTTTTAATAAGATCAGTGTTGTCTGGGTTTTGGCGGTTTAACGTGTGATAGGCGGTTACAGCCAACTGGTTGTTACATGCAGGGCTGGAGTGGGTCCCATTTCCAGCCGGGGAGTTTCAGGCCAATACCGGCCCACTTTTTTCAGGGATGGAAGAATTTGAATAAATGAAAAGAGCAAAACTGTTACTATCCCTTTTTGTATTGTATGTTGGATCATCGTTTGGCAAAGAAAAATCCACCTCAAGGAGTTTATGAGAAAATAAATACTTTAACTATATAAGACATTATGTTAACCCATTACATATTTGGGATCATTTCAATTCATCATGTCAGTTTTAAGTGTAGGATATCTTCCTCTATACCTGTCCCCTCAGTCCTGTCCTCTTCACGTAGGAGGAGCCGAAAAGGCCAGATTTGAAAAAAGGAGGGCACTGGAGGGCGGTTTAACGTGTTATAGGCAGGCGGGCGGGCAGGCGGGCGCGGAGTAGTAATCCTCCCGTTGAGCTGAGCTTTCCATAATGAACAATAATTGGACTGACGAGAGGAACCGCATCGACCGTTCCCACCCCAAAGTCGTTGCTTGTTCTTCGTTGCCAATTTCGAATTCCACAGCAGCAGGCTATCAGCAGGCGCGCGCACACACACACACACACACACACACACACACACACACACACACACACACACTGTGTGATGTTACGTTTTGCGTCGAGGCATCGGGGCGTGTGTCGAGTATGTCGGCTCCTCCCCCAGCGAAGCTCCGCTTCGAGTAGGATTCACGTTGGCGAAATGACATAGGGTGTGACGTTCGAGGCTTCGCCTCGGGCTACTGCTTCGAAATATGGGTTCAGTATTGGCGGGAGATTTCGACTATAAAGATGTCCTGTATACGATCACAACCTTGTGGTATATTCAATATACCACTAGTCTGTGATCGTAGTAGTTTGAGCATTGCATTTTCTGTAGTATCAATCGAAATATCACGTTCATTATTCATCATGGAGTTTGCCAAAAAGAGAATTCAATAACCACTGTCCAGAACACTTTAATGGCTATTAAATTAATGACTCCTTCTCAGTTATCATGCAGGGTGGCTCGGCTTAGCTCAGGAGGTAGAGCAGTTGACTTGTAACCGGTAGGTGGCTAGTTCAATCCCCAGCTCCTCCTAGCTCAGTGTTGTGTCCCTGTCACTTTGCTCCTGACAGCTGACTGTCTCAGCCTGACTGGTTCATCTGGCTGAGAGGCTTTGACGTTTCATGAGGCATCATCTCGGCACCACCACACACACACACACACACACACACACACACTATGCTATGGTCACAATATTCTGACGCTGCAGGCTAATTCATAAAAATATAGATAGTCCCACACGACTCATTCAATATCTTTTCATATTTCCTCTTAAAGGTGTAAAGGCCTACCAAATACATACATGATTTATATTTCCCATTAGCTTAGTTGCGAGCAGTAATACTATAGGACAGTGATCATGATTTGCCTCAATATCAGAATAACACCCATAGGAAAAAAAGTAATTGTTGGTGGAATGCCATGACCTAGGTCTGTGCAGTGTAAGCTTGTCCAAGCTCTGATTGTCATGATGTAGGCTATGAATCAGAACAAATTTTTAGGTAGTGGCCATCCCCAAAATGCACCATGAGTACAGGAAATCACATATACCAAATCAAAAATTTCGGGGTGAGGACCCCCGGACAACCCTTCCCTGACTGCGCCCCACACACAAATTGAATCACCAGCTGCAACTTTTCCTACGTGTTGAAATTGAGCCTAATATCTGCGTCTGTGACCTCGCATGCACGGTCAACCGTAAAGTTTCCGGGTTTTAGTTTCAGGAAATCTGGTCACCCTAGGCTACTGTATGGTATTACATGTGCATTGGTTTCATAATAGTTTGATATGATCAGTGTCGTCTGGCTTTTTGTTGTAGGGTATATTGGTCGGGCTATCCTGTGTTATTGTAATGGAAAATGACAAACTGTATACTCAGTTCAGATCCACTAGGCTCCTGGTATCTTCACGGTCCGTGTGTACTGTCCACATCAAACACTTTAACGCCCAGTCGGCGTCGATACGACGTCGGTCCTTGATCACGACGGGGAGTCGATGTTTATGAAGGTCTTAGGCAATTAAAGCAAATAACTTCTTAGAAATGTTGCTTTAACGCGACCAAACTCCGTGTTAACATGTAATATTTAGATTTGACATGCTAACATGTCAGGTAGATAATCCCACATTAAACGTCTCATTTCGGGTTAACGTGTAGATAGGCGTCAAAGCCAACTGGTTGTTTCATTCTTATCTAATAGGGGTTTTAGAAACATTACAGCATAAAGCCAGCGATTCATCTCTTAGAAAAAACTGTTCAGATTGTTCCTCATTGTCCGATGTTGCTAGTCTCATACTTTCTCTAAATGGGTGGTTTCATTAAGGGTTTTTAAACTTCACCATCCTCCAATGTACATTTAAAGGGGACATATTATGAAAAAAACACTTTTCCTGGGTTTTGGGTGCCCCCACACGCATACAAACATTGAAATAAGTCTGTACAGGATGTTTTGAGTGAGATATGCAGTCAGTTTCGGCTCAGACTCCTATGTAGGAAGCATGCACATTTGAATATTACCACCCACTTCCCCATCCCCCTCCCGTCAGAGCATAAATAACATTTTGTGGACCAGCGGACGAGCGCTGGGCGGGTGGAGGTGTTCGCGCATTTCAGACACATTTCCTTTCCCCTAATTCTTCTCAACCATGGCCGATATTACCCCCACTACGAGCCTTTACTTGTTGTGGAAGTACCAGAGACGTCAGACGCAGTCTTTATGATTCAATCATAATATCATCCAGAGGTGCACGCTTTTGGCCGTGATATTATATATTATATTACCTAGCCTATTATTATATTACCTTAATATTATTTTCTTATTATCATATAATATTACATAGATATATAGAACTCCGGGAGTCCGGAAACGGCAACAATCACTTCAACTCAATGCTGCGGTTCACTCTGACAGCCTATTTGTATGCAATGGGCAGCAGCTAATTTGCATTAAAGCTACAGACACCAGAAACAGCGCATTCTGAAGGGACTGAAAGCGGTAGGTAAGATATTTTTTCCTAAAAGCTATATCCAGCAACCAGCTTCAAAAACATGTTTTCTGGAACTCATTCAACTCACTATGTTAACTTGTTCAAAAACCTCATATGTCACCTTTATATGTTTTAGAAGAAACCTTTGGTTTCTTCTAAAACAAAGTTCTTGTTTACTTGTTTCCTTTACGGTCAGTGTCGCCAGATTGGGCGGGTAGATACTAGGGCTGTCAAAATTGCTCAAAAATGACATTCGAATGTTCGTTTGGAAAAAAATCACGAATTCGAACTATTCGAATATCTGGTTGCCTATTTTACGCAGTTGCCGTCAATATGTCAATAATGCGACAAAACCATGGTTCAAATTAGCGGGATACATATATATCCTATAAACAGCCCAGTAACGTGGAGGCCTAATCATGAAAAGCCACAACTTTGTATCGCTTGCATTTCACCACCACACCTGCAAGCGCGCAAACTATAGTAATCTGAAGAAGACGCCCGCTTCTGAATGTTACAAAGTATGCTAGTGGTAACGTTCCTTGCTTTGCTTACCAAGTTACCATTTATCGAGAAGGCCTATTAAAATCGATAAAGAAAAATATGCATGTCGCCTACGTCTTCCACCATGCCAGCGAAAGGGCCAGCACTACGCACCGTTCGGATTCATGAAAAAAAAGCTGTCTCGGACTTTGCCGAGAACATTGCGTTATAGCAGCTTTCACCAGCCAGACTACTAGCTCCCTGAGCTCTACTTCGGATGCTTATTGAATGGCATAGCCGAGCTGGAATACCTATATCCAAGTACGGAAACCCCGAGGGGATAAAATACATTCGCTCTTCACAATACTAGTCTGTTTCACTTGTACCGCGGGAGTGTTTTTTCACATTCGAATATTATGAGGGACATCGCGAACAGACAGAGGCTCATTCACAAAGCAGATAGAGGCGCATGTACCGCGGGAGTGTTTTTTCACATTCGAATATTAATTTTCACGTTCGAATTCGCGTTTTTGGATACATTTCGAACGAATATTCGAACTTCGAATATTCGTTGACAGCCCTAGTAGATACATAACAGTAACAAGTTAAGATGATTCAAGTTCAAGTTGACTTCAAAGAATGCTGTTCTCTACAGAAAACTGACTGACTCTCTGCCCATCTCCTCTGCCGTCATGTTTGATAAATACATAGATTTTTTTCATGAACAAACTAGACAGAACCAATGTCAATATTGTTTCCTCCCCCCCTTGCTTTTGAGCCCCCCCCCCCCCCCCCCCCGTACACCCAGGGGTCAGCCTCTCTTCCACCAAAGATAAAGCTTAGTCAGATAAGGCCCTAACACATGCTCTCTTGACCCACTCCTAACTCATAAAGTGAATCCTCACCATGGACGGTGTTAGTGTCCGCCGCTCCAATGGAGTCCGCAGCCTGGGAGTGATACTGGGCCCAGTTTCCCGATAACGATGGATCCACGCTTGTACGAACATTCTCGCAAATGATCTTTGGAACGTTCGTAAAAAATTCTGTGCATTTCCCAAAACATGACATGAACACTCGTGCACTGCTCTAACGGCGTTCGTAGGCTTGTAACTGTCCACTGACACAGAGCTGAAATGGGCTCTGTAGGAGGAGGGGGACGCAGGAATGTTGTTAGATGATCCCCATCAAGGCCAACAGCAGAGTAGTCTACAAAAAGAATAGACTACAAAAATATGAACGCAAATTTTTTAAAACACAATGAATTAGTTCTGGGCCGACGCATGCTATATTGCTAAAAAGCAGTAGCGTCATCATCATCATCGCCTTTTACCCCTACTGGGGCTTAGGCCGTCAACAAGGGTTCTCCAAGCATCCCGGTCCTGCGATAACTTCTCCAGCTGTCCCCACGTGTAGCCCATCCGCTTGGTGTCTGCCTCCACCTCTCTGCACCAGGATCTTCTTGGTCGTCCTCTCTTCCTTTTTCCTTGGGGGTTCCACTTCAAAGATTGCCTTGTTACATTTGAGGCGGGTTTGCGGAGAGTATGTCCTATCCATCTCCAACGTCTTTTGATGATCTCTTCCTCAGCAGGTCGCTGGTTGGTTCTTTGCCACAGATCTTTGTTACTGATGGTGTCGGGCCAGTGGATACGGAGTATTTGTCTAAGGCAGTTATTGATGAAGGTTTGGATTTTGTTTATGGTGCGCACAGTGGTTCTCCATGTTTCGACTCCGTACAGCAGAACTGACTTTACATTGGTGCTGAAGATCCGGATCTTTGTTGTGATGGCCAGGTCCCTTGAACTCCAGATGTTCATAAGTTGGATGAATGCTCCTCTGGCCTTGCCAGTCCTAACGCGTACATCGGCATCAGTTCCGCCCTGTTTGTCAACAATGCTGCCTAGGTAGGTGAACTCTTCTACCTCCTCAAGTGCTTCACCTTCCAGATTGATGGGCGAAGTATCGGCAGCATTCACCCTGAAAATCTGGCTCTTCCCCCTGTGGATGCTTAAACCGAGGCGAGCTGAGTTGGTTGCGATGGTGTTGGTCTTATCCTGCATCTGCTGTTGGGTATGGGAGAGAAGGGCCAGGTCATCTGCAAAATCAAGGTAGTCTAGCTGTGTCCACATCATCCACTGTATGCCATTTCTCTTATCTTCTGTGGATTGCTTCATTACCCAATCTATCGCCAGAAGGAAGAGAAATGGTGACATCAGGCATCCCTGCCTTACTCCTGTGTGTACTTGGAAGGCGTCCGTGAGTTGCCCTCTGTTGATCACCCTGCAGACCATCCCTCCGTAGGACTTTTGGATGATGTTGGTGAGCTTCTCTGGAACTCCATGATGTCTGAGCAGCTTCCAGAGTGTTTTTCTATCTAAGCTGTCAAAGGCCTTCTCATAATCAATAAAGTTCACATACAGAGGTGAGTTCCACTCCAGTGACTGCTCTAGGATGATGCGCAGGGTTGCAATCTGATCTATACATGATCTATCCTTGCGGAAGCCAGCCTGTTGTTCTCTGAGCTGGAGATCAACAGCATCTGTCATCCTGTCCAATATGATTCTGTAGAAAATTTTACTTGGGATGGATAGCAGTGTAACACCTCTGTAGTTTGCACATTTACTTAAGTCACCTTTCTTCGGTATCTTGGTGAGGTGTCCCTCCTTCCATTCCGTTGGGATGTACTCCTCTTCCCAGATCTTCTTGAAGAGAGGTTGTAGGATCTCTTCCATGGTCTGCGAGTCGGCTTTCATTGCCTCTGCTGGGATACCATCGGGACCTGGGGTCTTGTTGTTCCTAAGCTTCTTTATGGCCTTGCGGATCTCTTCCTTTCTGGGTGCATTACAGTTTATTGGTAGATCTTTGTCTGCTTGTTGGATGTCTGGTGGGTCCTTTGGGTTTGGTCTGTTGAGCAGCTCCTCAAAATATTCCTTCCATCTTCTTTTCTGTCCTTCCTCTCCAGGGATAGGCTTCCCCTCCTTATCTTTTACAGGTCTTTCTGATTTACTAAACTTTCCTGCAAGCTTTTTGGTGGTGGCATACAGGTCTCTCCAGTTTCTGTGCTTGACTGCCTCTTCTGCCTCTCTAGCTAGGGTGTCTATGTATTTTTTCTTGTCGGTTTTGATACTTTTCTTTACTCTCTTGTTTGCATCCGAGTACTCTTTTTGTGCTCTTGCTTTTTCTGCCCTGGTGCGGCTGTTATTCATTGCTGCCTTCTTTCTTTTCCTCTCCTCAACCTTTGCCAGTGACTCTGTTGATATCCACTCTTTGTTGTGATATTTCCGTGGTCCAAGTGTTTCCTTACATGTTGTGATCACTGCTTCTTTCACCGCCTTCCATGTTCCATCGATGTTTGTGTCTTTTTCGGTCAGTTCTTGTAATGCTTGAAACCTATTCTTCAGTATGAGCTTGAATTCTTCTCTCTTCAATGGGTCCTGTAGAAGTGCTGTGTTGATTGTTTGTATCTGATTCCTATCCCCGGTCCAGTTTCTCTTAAGCTTCAGTTTCATCTTTGCAATCAGCAAATGGTGGTCCGATGCGACATCCGCTCCTCTTCTGACACATACATCTTGGAGGGACCTTCGGAACTTCTTTGTGATGCACACATGGTCTATCTGATTCTCAGTGGAGAGGTCAGGTGAGATCCAAGTGGCTTTGTGTATCCGTTTGTGCGGAAAGACACTTCCTCCTATGACCAAGCTGTTGGTGGCACATAGGTCAGCAAATCTCTCTCCGTTTTCATTCATCTCTCCTATACCATGTTTTCCCATGATCTCCTCGTATCCCTTGTTATCACTTCCAATTTTTGCATTGAAGTCTACCATGGCGATGTTGATGTCTCTTGCAGGATAATTCTGGATTATGGCTTGTAGTCTGTTGTAGAACTGCTCCTTGTCTTCCTCTTCACTGTCGTTGGTAGGGGCGTAGCATTGGATGATGTTGATGCTTATTCTCTCCTTATCGGTTTTGAAGGAAGCTGTTATTGTTCTAGGGCCATG
The DNA here is from genome assembly GCF_902167405.1 of Gadus morhua. Classification (NCBI taxonomy): domain Eukaryota; kingdom Metazoa; phylum Chordata; class Actinopteri; order Gadiformes; family Gadidae; genus Gadus; species Gadus morhua. Next base: position 3,016,460 of record NC_044063.1, read on the forward strand.
TGCCTCCCATCCTGTGAGTGCCCTCTGTGCAGATTTGGACAGCATCAAAGCCACTCCCTGCGTATGGTGTGCAGAGACATCTTCATGGCCCGAGTACAACAGCAGCTCTCCTGTGGTGAGCCTCCTCTGTCCGGATCCGGTCCATCTTGCTTCATTGATTCCAAGAATGGCAAGGTTGTGCTTCCTCATTTCAGCAGCCACTTGTGCGGTCTTCCCAGCTTCGTACATTGTTCTAACGTTCCATGTTCCGAATGTGGTGATGGCCCTTGTTGATAGGATGGTCTTCGGCACGGCAGCTTCCAAGCGGCTTTCACCACCGCACGTAATACCTCTTCCAGAAGGAGATCCATCTTCTCTCAAGTCCGAGGTGTCTTGTTTTTCCCTTGTTAACGTTTCTGTAACAGGATACTTTTTATGGGGTGGGGTTGTTGACCCCACGCCCAACCCCCAACCTGGAGGGCCAGGTGTTGTTTTTAGTCTGTCCCCTCCTCTTTGACCTTTCCGGCTTGGTAAAACCTGCCAGGGGTATAAAAACCCCGGCCGGCATAGCTCTCAGAATCATGGAAGCACACAAGCTGCCCCACCACGGCAAGGTAGCAACACTTGGAGCAGGTCTAAGTCGGGCCTTCGGTAACGAACTCCACCAACGGCCAACCCCCAAACACTCAGACATGCACACAAATTTCATATAAGGTGCCAATACAGCCAACACAGCCACAATATGCGCTGCTGCATAACATCCACAACAAGACAGTTGATCTTCAGCAACAACGCACACGCACACCACTTTGCAATACCGCAGAGCTAGAGTAATGCAGCATCACAATCAAATCTTTCCTTATGTCACTCCGCAACCAGATTGCACATCACACACGACACAAAAACAAGTGTTCAGTTTTTGTTATTTTCACCGGATGCTTTCGCAACTTCAACGTTTCAATAAAGTAGCCTATAGCGACAATATTACAAGTGCAACGCCAGTTCATTAACACAAATACATGTCTTATAACAGCTATTCCGGCCAGAATATTAAGCCCACAGGAGTAGTAGTGAACGGGTTAATTTTATATGCTTATTAAGCGGCATCCACGCAAAGCATTACCATTAAGCCTTCTGCCCAAATTCCTGCAATATATTTGCACAACATGTTTTCTTTAAACTTCACTGTCCCCCAATGTAAATTGAAATTGGCTTCTTCTAAACCCAAGCTCTTGTTTACTTGTTTCCTTTACGGTCAGAGTTGCCAGATTGGGCGGGTACATACAATTTGGGCCGGTTTTTTAAAAGAATTGGCGGTATTATAATTATTTTTACAAACATCATTCAATACCAAGGTGAGGTTGAGTTGACGCTTTGATTTAACCTAATAACGTTAGTATAAGGGGTGGGAGTTGGGCACCTGTCCAATAGTAATTAGGGGTGAGGGATGGCAATCAGACCTGTCACTCAAACTCTGCACCAGTCTTAGGGAGATTTGATTCATTATGTATTAGTGGAGCTGGCGTGGACTGTACATTGTTCTACAGTTTATGTTCTTTAAGGTAAGATGATTTCAAGTCGAAGATCTACTTAAAGTGTAATTCCGGTGAAAATTTAACCCAGGGTCTTTGTTTTGGCATGTATACCCATCAAATAAGCCCTCCAGATACTTTTTTTATTGAAAATCGAGTATAGAGTTTGCCCGGCGCAATGTTTGGCTTCCATGTTATTGGCTAGGGGCACAGCGAAAGCTTGATGATTAGGGTCGCTGCACATAAAACGAAGCATCAACAACTTAGTTAGCGTAGCAGGAGTAGGTCCCATGGCATGCTACGGTATGGATGCTTTAATATAGATATTAGTGGACCCCAAACACAGTATTTGAAGACGTTCCCGAAATTCAGCCGTGTTGCAGAATTACAGCCACTACGAGCCAGTCGTACATTGAGTTATCCCCAAATGCGCCGTTTCGGTGGCTGTAGCTTTAATGCAAATGAGGAGGACAGAGGCGGGTCAAGGAGGAGGGTGGGGGTGTGGCCCTGAGCAGGCTGCAGCCACGGTACCATGCGCCCTGTTTACAGTGGATGTATCGCCATGGCGAGGTGCACACGGCCTTTAGCGGTGTTCTGTAAATATTCTAGAATACACGGGAGTCCTGGAGCTCTACATCTAAATAATATCATAGGATACATAGATATCTATATATATATACATATTATCACGGCCAAAAGCTGTGTGAGCCTCCAGACGATATCATGAATCTCAAACAACCACGTTGGGTTCTCCGACGTCTCTGGTTCTTCCACGTCCACATCAATCTGAAGTAGACTGAACCACGACATGGAGGAGAAAGGGATTGTTGCTTGCGATTGTTGACCATGGTTGTCCCGGCCAGAGCCTCGCTGCCGAGGGACCACCGCCTCGGCAGCAGTCAGTGCTTAGGCACCACCGCCTCCTGCAGCGCCGAGGCGGTGGTCCCTCGGCAGCGGGAAGCGGGGCTCAAGCGGGAGCCATTCGCGGCCAACAATCTCTTTCTCCTCCATGTCGTGGTTCATGTACTTCTGGAAGTCAAAGCCAAAGTTCCTTTCCCCCAATTCATTCTCAACTATTTAAAACATTTAAAACAGCCAAGTGTCAAGAAGTGAGCTGTATTAATGGTTAAAAATGCAGATTTTGAAGTGTTCGCAGTCCCCTTAGCCAATAACATGGAAGCCAAACATTACTCGATTTTGAATGAAAATATTATCTAGAGGGCTTATTTGATGGGTATACAAGCCAAAACAAAGATCCTGGGTTAATTTTTTGCCGGAATTACACTTAAAATGTAAGAGAATTTAATGCATGCCTATTTTGAGGGTGATTTTATTTCAGCTCATGTACCAAACAACATTTCCTGTGTAAATGTGTGTGTGTGTGTGTGTGTGTGTGTGTGTGTGTGTGTGTGTGTGTGTGTGTGTGTGTGTGTGTGTGTGTGGTGTTAGTGTGACAGGATACCTTTTATAGGTTTGGTTCAGGTTTAACCCCTCACACCAATCTTAAAATTGGTAATATCTGCATTTTTGGTACATCGTCAGAATGTGGAACTTGACCCGACTGCGTGTGGATTGCGTTGTTTCTTTTTCCAGACAAAGTCTTTGAAACCCGCTCCCCAGGGCAGGATCTGTCGGCTGAGCAGCTCCAGGTTGTTGCAAGAACTCTGGGAAAGAGGTGGGAGAAGGCGGCCCTCCACCTGGGGCTGAAGAACGAAGTTCTGGAGGACATCAAGAAAGAAGAGATAGCTGAGTTCATGCAGAGACGGAAGATGTTGCGACTGTGGAAGGAGCAAAGACCAGGAAAGGCCACAGCACAGGACCTCTTGAGGGGTCTGGAAGGGCTGAAGGTCCTACCGGACAATACTCGTCGGTCATTGGAAGGTAACGTATTTAACCCAAACCCAGGGTCTTCGTAGTGGGGGGGGGGGGGGGGGCCCTCAAAGCCTGAGATGAAAACTAGTTCTTTGTTTGCAATTTCTTATTTCTAAGTAAATACTGAATAAAACGTTTAAGTGACTGAACTGCTCTTGCTCTAAACGGGGAGGAGGAAAACACATTCCAGCAGTGGTGCTGGGCAGCAGCTTAATTCATGAAGGAACAGGGGACACACATTGGGCCCTATTTTAACGGTCTGAAACGCAAGTGGGAAGCGCAAAGCGCAAGTAGCTTTGTGGGCGGTTCTACGGCGCTATCGCTATTTTACAGGCGGATTAATGACACTTGCGTCGCGGCGCAAGTGTCAAAAGGGTTGGTCTGAAGCAGCCTAGTTGAGAGTGCAAGCTCCCATCCCCTTTAAGAGCCATGAGCGCATTTGAATCGGACGAGTTGATATTTTGACAGCACGTCTGCAGTCTCCGATGAGACAGATGCACATGAATTTCAAACTGCAAATGGCTCAGTTTATTGCCGAATAATATGGCCTAATTCACACATGGAATAAGGGGTTTTCTTCCACAACTTCAGAAATACTGAGTCCTCAAATAAATTTCGGCAAAGAAAACGTATATGATATAACATTTGATATGCGGTAACTGTGTTTCTATTTAATGATATACGCAATACATTATAAACATTGTTTCTTATCAGTATTGTATGCTATCCTAATATGCATGTGTCCCCGCGGTAATAGACATTGCCATTGATTGTATTATGCGTTACGTGTTTAGTTTGCGTGTGTTTAAACAGAGCACACACGCGCGCCCGCATTCATTCATTCTTTTTAACACTCACTCGCGGTAAAAATGTTTTTCACGATCAAATACTCATCAATCCTAAAAGTTATGGGCATGTAGGCCTACACGATGACTCTGTCAAGAAAATATGTGTTTGCTGTACGGTGTTTGCAGATGCATTGATTTAAAAGTACAACTTATTACCGCTGCATCAGCTGTTCTTTCCCAAATAATTTACCAAGAATGTGCGGCTAGGTAGATGGGAGAAGCAAAGTGTATGCGCGAGGTTCACAAGCAATCCGTATGCATCGCATGCGCATGTATGCATGCGCCCTTAAAATAGCATCTGAACAACGCGCCACTGACTTTAAACCAGGTATTTCCTGGTCAGTAGCGCAATGGTATTCAGAAACGGCAAAATACCGTTTGCGCCAGAACACGCCTCCTCCTTCCGCCGAACAGCCCCTTTGGGCGCATGATCAACCCCTAATTTACCGGCGAGTGGCGGTGGTGGGAAAAGAACGCTCTGCGCCAGTTGTAAACTAGCAACGACACATGCGCCAGTGACTAAGTCACTTGCGTCGGATGCAAGATAGGGCTCATTATTTTTTATGAAGGAGGTCGAGGACCTTCACAGTCCGATATACGCCATTTAATAAAACGCCAATTCCAGACTGGCTCAAACCCTGCTCCACATTATGCTCATGAACAACCTGTGTCCTGCAGGGAAACAGCATGAACCATGCGCCCCACTGCCAGAGCACCACCGCCGTCGCCCGGCAGCGGGGCTCAGGCGGGACACTATCAAAAATCCCTTTCTCCAACATGTCGCGGTTCAATCTGGGAGTCAAAGTAGGGCTGGGCGATATGGGCCAAAATGAATATCTCGATATTTTTTTACTCTATCTCGATACACGATATATATCTCGATATATTTTGAATCTCCTCTAGAGCACATCATAAATGCTCGATTCAACCATGTCTGGCATAATGTTACGTCAGTAATAATTCTAGCATTACTGAAACATAAGTCTGCATGTAGATTACATGAAACAACATATTGTTTAAACTCATTAGTGCTTTCTATTGGAACAATTTAGAACATAAGAAAAGGAAAATCACAGCAAGTTAGATTTACCAACACAGCATTTATTCAAACCGTTAATTATTTATTAACAGTTTGAATAATAATTATTATATATACACTGCCAGACGAAGGATCCAGTGCTATTCTTTTTTGACACCAAATCCTCCTTTTCCATCCTTTTTTCTCTCTCTGGCTGTTCTCACTCACCGGTCGGAGGTACACACACCTACAGCAGCGCGCCTTCCAGACTACGTCACAAACGCGCGTCCATGAGAATCTCGTGGACTCGTAATGGGCGGGGGGAGTGAGTGTGTTTAGAGAGCCACAGGAAAGAGCGAGAGAAGGGAACACTGTGCGTTTAACAAACCCCGAGAAGCCCAATCCCTATGAGCACCCCACGCTACGGCCATTATATAAAGAATTATATTATATTATATATTATTATATATAGAGCTCCGGGAGTCGCAAACGGCAACAATCACTTTCTCCTCCATGCTGCAGTTCACCCCGGACTGCACTGCACCGAGTTTGACGGTTGAACGCTGATTGGCTGTTACGTTACACATGTCACTCAGTGGCCACGCTGTTGAACGCTGATTGGCTGTCATCACGCGAAATTCGCATCAAAGTTGAAATATTTCAACTCGAGCGAATTTTTCGCGCCACAAATCCTCGTGAACGCGCTCGCCTGTGCACGGCGAAAGTGTGGCGCCTACGTTCACTTTGTATGAGATCTTGACGCCCCGTCGCGTGAAAGCACAACGAGTATGCCGGCGGCGGCAAAAAGAAACATTGCGTGCCAATTTGTATTCGATGTTCGCGACAGGGGCATTTTACACATCCCCTGGAGAACATCTCACGATACATCGCATATATTCGATATATCGCCCAGCCCTAAGTCAAAGCCAAAGTTCCTTTCCCCCCATTTCCGTCTCCACCTTGGCCGAGATAATCCCGACTACGAGTCTCGTTGTGGAAGTACCGGAGACGTCAGAGAACCCGACGCAGTCTAGTCTTTTCACCAAATGGGAGCTTTACGCAAACCTTACCTTATGTTGAGTGTTGAGTATGCGCCGTAACACTAACAGCAGAACGGTTATCCAAATAACAAAGAAGTGTACCACACTTGCGGTACAGTGTGTGTATTCACACACACACACACATGTGGCGCTCAAACGGTCGTAGCTCATTGTCTCATTGGCGGGCCGAAATTCTCTGGACGGACAAAGCAGAGAAAGGGGAGGTAACCTGGCCCCTTATGACGACATATGGGGCCAGATTCCTAATCTGCGCATCTGAGTTTCAATTTTTTCAAAGGCGGAGCAGGATACCTAGTGCTCGTTTTACACCGGAACGCCATTTCTAACTACTTGGGGACCATAGGCAGGCTAGGAGAACTCCTATTAGAAACCTCATAGAAGGAAATTTTCATGCCATGGGAAACACAGCATTGAACAGCGCCTAAAACTCATCAGGCAATCAACATTCCGGCTCATAAGTTTCCAAGAATCTCACTGCCAAGACACAGTATGGCATTAAGGGGAACTTCTTCGTTAACCATTTTTCCTTCATAATTACCTGTCATATTTAAATTTCTTCTGTTAGTGTTCTTGACTACACATATTTAATTTCCAGTTATATGCTTTTAAGAAAGCCCTTAATTCACTTGAGAAATGTGTGCTTAGAGTTTTCTTGATGTTGTTTGCTTATCAATAGACATTTTCACATTGTGAATGAGGCTAAATTCATGTTTGTCAGTGGCTCAATGGGATAATGCCTTGTACTGGTGACCCTTAGGTAGTGAGTTCAAATCACGATTTGAGCATTATGAACAAGCTGAACATGACATTCGACCGATGCTCTGCAGCAAACTGAAAAGCAAGGAACAGTATTACATTAAGGGGAACATCTTCCCTTCATAATGTCATTTTATATATCTTCCATTAGTGTGTTCTTGACATTTCATTTTGCTCGCACCCTGTTAATCACCGCTTGCGGATATATTCATTATTATGACTATAAACGCAGAGAGCGAGAGAGCAAAGAGGGAGAGGGCAGTTCTTAGTTGTTTAGTTTCATAACCTTGCTCTCTTTTGGTATTTTCTACTCTCTGTCTTTAGAACTGTCAAATCTAAGAACAGCTGGTTTTTAAGATAAATCAACACTAACAATACATTCTGATTCCTTGTCTTAAAAAATAACGTCACATATTACGTTATCTGCAACAGACAGCCAATTGTAGAATGTCACCCAAAATCTTAAATCTTGTACATTATGTGTACTTAACGTAGGCTATGAATTAAGAAGAACACAGAAGTTAAGGTGATGTTGAGAAATCAGTTTTGTTTGTTGTGGCATCTTGAACCAACAATACCACAAGTGGTAATCTGAGAATAGTTTTAACGTTTTTTTAATTTATGCCATCTTCAAACACGTTTGTTCATATTTCATTTGAACTATGAACAAACACGATAGTTCTTTTAATTACTCAACTTATTATTTTTATTTCATTTGTTCGAAATGAATGAAATTCTCTTGATTTGTCTTTCAGGGTTTTGTGGGAATCCGTCATTCAGTAGCGGACAGGAAAGCTATCCTGGTCCGACGTTCCCCAAAATACCTTCCCACAGTAAGTCTTCTACATTTATGTGTGTGTGTGTGTGTGTGTGTGTGTGTGTGTGTGTGTGTGTGTGTGTGTGTGTGTGTGTGTGTGTGTGTGTGTGTGTTCGTGCCCGTGTTGAGAATTAGACCTCCGCTCTCTGTCCATGGTGCTGCAACACCGTGTCGAAATGAAGTGAAGCGTTGTCTTTTTGCCCTCCAAAATTCATCGTGAACGTGATATGTAGGCCTAGGTTGTATTTTGGAGAGAGAGTGAGAGTGAGAGGGAGAGAGAGAGGGAGAGGGAGCGAGCGAGGTATAAAACTATTTTTCCTATTCGGCATATTGAACCGTCGGCCTAATGCGCCTCCAGTTCGAAAAGTCGGACTAACGGACCTTCGGACCAATGGGTTTCGTTTTCGGAACATTGAACCGTCGGAATAGTGGCATGTCGATCTAATGGGAAATATTTCGGAACATTGAGACGTCGGAACAATGAGGCGTCGGAATTACGGCATGGCACCCAACAAACACGGCTATAATAAACATACATTTCGGCATTCCAACAGCGGTAAACAGCAGAGCAGACAAAGAACTCAATGTTTTTTTTTAATTTTCGTATGCTATTTCATCACTAAATTCACTTCTTATGAAGTTTTAGGCGAGGAATCAACTGAGTAGATTTCGAATTTTGGGGCAAGCTAGCTAGTAGCTCTCTCAGACCGTCTCGCCCCACGGACCACTGCAGCTAACAGGGCAGACGGCGGACGACAATGGTTGAAGGAAAGCAGGCCAACAACTGTATAACATTTATTTTATAAAATTAACTACAGAAGCAGTTTGAAAGGGTTCTTTTTGTTTTGAATAGAAATTACATTTTTAGTGTACAGTCGAGGAGTAGGTTGAGTTTCGATTGTTTTAGGTGATAAAGCCTGGTGCCTAGGTCCAGGTTGAGAAATCCCAAAGTTTCCTTTACCTCTTTTTCAACCAAAATCTATGAACAGCTGGTACTTCACATAATTCTACACTAATGCTACATTCTGATTCATGGACTCACTTTGATAGATTACATGATATGTGACATGTTATATATGTTTACAGTGTACTTCATGTGGGCTGTAAGTTGACATGAAAAACCTGTCCAGGTCATGTTGAATATAACTCTGGGTTATTTGTGAAATTTTGAACACACACTGACACAATAATGTTTAAGTAGTATTCAAGGAAGTCAGATGTTACATTTCAGTATTTTTCAGAAAACAAAAAAATATTTAATGTAATTTGCAAATTCTCTTGATTTGTCTTTCAGAACCTCTGATGACGTCAGGCAGTAGCGGACAGGGGAGCTTGTCCAAGTCTGAGCTGTCCGGCCCTGTGGACTCTGAGTCCTCACTTCCATTTGCAATGCATGGTAGCACGCAGGGTGAGTTCAATGGTGAATCTCAATTCACCCCTTCACCCAAACCCTCACCCCTACCCCTCACTTTTGCGCTTTCATGCGCAGGGTAGCGTTTTCCTGATTGTCATTTTATTGAGGTGTCAGTGGTAAGGGGGAGGGCTAACATCTCTTGAAAGTAAGATTTTCGATGTGCAGACTAGCAAACGCGGGTTGTGATGTAACATAACCAGTAGGGCCGAGATTTCACGTTCTACATTTCACACACACCAGTTAAAAAGTATATCATATAATAACATAATAAGATCTCACATAATTTTTTTTAACAACGTAAAGTAATGGTCTGTTGCCGTCGGTTACATGTCGATTGCGTAATATGGCCTTATCCCCTTACTTCAGGGAAACACGAAAACAGTAATCCAGAAGAGGCCTAATGTATTGACATGATGCGTCAAAAGCAATCTAGCTTAAAAGTGTTCTCGACACGCCCATTTTACCCAGGATGCAGCGGTTGGTATCTTGAAGGAACTTGGCAGCACAGATACCACAGAATTCATTTTGGCATTCCAGTGAGGAGCGGTAAACAAAAGAGCAGACCAAGAACGCAATGTTTTTATAACAACTTTCGCATGCTATCTCATCACCAAATTCACTTCTGATAAAGTTTTAGGGGAGGAATGTCCTTAAAATATAGTGCCGACCAAAACTAGAGAGAAGGCTCACCTCACCACCACCGCGGCCATACAGAAACAGATGAAAGGGTGGCGAGGGGAGAGAGCTAAGAACTAATATAAAATGATAGAGTTCCCTGTGACATTCTTCCATAGGAGTCACGAATAAATAGATAAATTAATAATAGATCAGACCTGGATGGACACAATAACAAACAGACCGTGGTCAAAAAGGTAAAGAAAGAAGTTGTATAATGCTTAACCCATTTAAGCCGGGAAAGCGTTTTTCTGTATAAGGGGGGTTTTTGCCCAAAGTGTCGGCCTCTGGGCCAATGAAATGCATCAGAATAGACACATATAGGTGTCAACTTGTTCCTCGTGAGTTTAGTTCAGAAATTTCTTCAAGCAAGTTTGGCGGAAATTGAGACTGAAGACTTTTCTGACGGTAGCGATTTCGAGGAGTTTCTCGGCTTCGAAGATGTTGATGAGGCCGAGTACTTTGATGACGAATACGAACCGATTGACCGGGAATTATGGTTAAGGCACATGTTCGTGAATGACGACGAGGAAGAAGAAGATGATTTAGGGGAGTTTGAGGGTTTCCAGACCAACTGGAAGACGGACAACTACCATCGAAATCAACAGAGTGCCTTCAACAGGACACCAGGGGTGAAGCTCAGAGATGCGTAAAGCACCCGGGTGCGTAAAACCAGATAAGCTTCTCTGGAATGTAACTTATACTTATCAATAGTAATACTTATTGATTGTGATGATGCTGTAATAAGAAATTACGACAGTTTATATGTAAGAGATGTATTACTGTCCCGGAGATGCGTAAAGCACCCGGCTGCGTAAAACCAGATAAGCTTCTCTGGAATGTCACACCTAAGTGCGATCTCCAGACTAGCAATACATCTCTTCCAAAGAATAGAGCTTCTTTGGAATTTCACACCTAACTGCGATCTCCAGAACAATAAGGCCTAGGCTACTATACATTCCCAAATTATAGCCTGTATCTTTTAATTACGCTACTTCTTAGGATGGAATGCAATTGTATTTGTATTATGCATAATACTTTTATTCAGTAGTCATCACATACAAGTGCATGTAATTTAAAACACAGACAGTTTTTTTGCATAGTATTTTTATTCAATCACATACAAGTATAAATAGTAGCTTAATAGTAGATTATTTCTTTTACTGTTTTTTGCTGTTCCTGCACTTTTACATATTTTTTTACTTTTCTACCTGTATGTAAATATTGTAAATATTTGTAAATAAAAACTCAAATTTCCCATGAAAGCCACAGGTGTCAGCTCTCAAATACTTTTTGAATTGTGTTCCTATCTGTTACAGGGGCTGAGAAACCAGTAATTTAGTAGGCGTTGACACAATTGCTGAATTTCTGGAAAAACTTCAGGTTTTGGGGGCTTTTCTGAAATCGCCTATAGGTTTTACAGGCATTTTTTCCAGGCGCTTTAGGCCTAAATGGGTTAATGCTTAAATATAATGTGAGCCGGTCAGTGGTAAAACAAACACATTAAGAGGACTTACATCGACGGGCGCTTTGCCCCAAATGATCTGATTGACGTTTTTTGTGGATTACTGCTGCAGTGTTTTCAATCATTGCTGGAAGGATCTTATAAATCACTCTCCCATTAGTCACTTAGACCTAAAATGATAGAAAATAGGCTCAAGGTTGAGAAATCCCAAAGATTTCTTTAACTCTTTGGATCCAAATCTATGATCAGCTGGTACTTCACATAATGCTACACCAACGATACATTCTGATTCATGGACTCACTTTGATAAATTCCATGATATGTGACAAACATGATACATAATCATGATTGTTATATATGTTTTCAGCAGGCGTCCTAAGCCTAAGCTCCGGGCGCTGGAGGAACAGATGTTGGCAACATGCACACACTTCCTGTTTTGCAACCACTACACTTACACATGAGGAGCGCTTAGCAGACGCTGAAAGAGAAACAAGTTATCTGTCGGTACAGTAAGGATGTTCATAGAACCCATTGGTCCAAAACTCCTGCTTTGTTCTTTCCTGGCTGTCAGGTATAACAGGGAATTTGATGAATTCCCCAGCATGTCGGACTCGACCTGACGTAACTGCATGTATAGCCAAACTTATTTCCGATTGTGAAATGCTTCCAATAGAACTAAGGGGATGCTGGGACGACCCAGATGCATAGAAATGCAGTGCCGCTGTAACTTTCACTTCAACGGGGAGGTCATAGGGACAGCGTGCATCAGTCCACAGCTCATCTGCCAGGAGATGGCAGATATCTGTGACAGCCTGACGGGTCAGGCGTAGCTTACGCCTGCATTCCTCCTCACTCAGGGAGAGATAGGTGTGTCTGGGCCGGTAGACCCTCTCCCCCCGGCGTCTGATCCTACAATTCGCGTGAATAATTTGGGTAAATGTGTACGCTAGATTTATGCCTATTTATTTTATCTTTATGGACACCACAATGATTTTCCTTGTGTGGTAATATTTTATTTTCCTTGTAATTATGTTTGGTTTGCAAAAATGGGAACTGCTGTCCGTGTAGATGAGAGAAGCAAAGTGTATGCGCGAGGTGCACAAGCAATCCGTATGCATCGCATGCGCATGTATGCATGCACCCTTAAAATAGCATCTGAACAACGCGCCACTGACTTTAAACCAGGTATTTCCTGGTTAGTAGCGCAATTGTATGCTCCAGAACACGCCTCCTCCTTTCGCCGAATTCCCTAATTTACCGGCGAGTGGCGGTGGTGGGAAAAGAACGCTCTGCGCCAGTTGTAAACTAGCAACGACACATGCGTCAGTGACTAAGTGACTTGCGCCGGATGCAAGATAGGGCCCAAAGACTTTACTTAGGCAGGTCGTTTTTTATTTTTAAACGGTCTATGTTAAATATGTTTAATCTGTATTATATACAGTCTATGTTAAATCTGTATAATATACGGTTTATGTTATCTCAGTTCAACCATGCGTCGTGTTGAGTTGTCATGCAGTGTTACAAAAGTGAGTTGACCAAGGATTTCCAACTCAAAAGCAGGTGAAAAAACCAAAAGGAAAAGCTGCAATCGCTCACCAGGAAAGGCCAAAGCAAAGGACCCGGTGAGAGGTATGAAGGGCCAGGAGGGCATACCGGTCGAGACTCATCAGTTATTGAAAGGTACAGTACTTCAACCACACACAGGGGGTTTGTGTTTGTGTGCTGTTGATGGTGGTGCTGTGTTCTTTGGCTCATTGGTCTTAATGATAGGGTACCTTTATGTTTGGTTCAGGTTTGTAGCCTCACCTTTAACCCTCACACCCATTTCTAAAGTGGTAATATCTAAATTTTTGTTGAGTGGTACATCATCTCAATAGGTGGAACTTGACCTGCCTTTGTGTGAATTGTCTTCATCTTTTTCCAGACGTAGGGCAGGATCTGACCGATAATCAGCTCCTGAAGGTGGCCGAAAAGCTGGGAAAGGAGTGGAAGCCGGCGGCCATCTACCTGGGGCTGAAGCCCAAAGATCTGGACGACATCATGGCAAAACATAGAACTTTGCTTCATGATAAATACAAGATGTTGGTGCTGTGGAAGCACCGAAGACCACCAGGAAAGGCCAAAGCACAGGACCTGCTGAGAGGCCTGGAAAAACTGAAGGACCTACCGGTCGAGGCTCGTCAGTTATTGAAAGGTAACGTTCTTCACCCACACACACACAGGCGTCATAGTGTGTGTGTGTGTGTGTGTGTGTGTGTGTGTGTGTGTGTGTGTGTGTGTGTGTGTGTGGGGGGGGGGGGGGAGAGACTGGGTACACAGGGCCCCAATGGGGGGAGGGCCCTCAAAGCCTGGGATGAAAAGTGTTTTTTCTGTTTCCAAGTAAATCATGTCGTAAATACCTTTTTATTTGCTGAATAAATGTTTAAGCGACCGAACTTCGTATGGACAAAAATAGTTGTGGCTCACTGTCAGCCCTTACAGCAGGCGTAAAATGGTTTATTCCACCGCTGCACGTAGATTCCCAAAAACAGTAACTGACCTGCACCACAACAGTCACGTCTTTCCCCAAGAAAGGGAAATTGGGGTCACATAAAAGAAAATAAAGTAGGAAAGGGATGACAACTGTGAACCAACTTCAGTAAGGCGTATTAGTAGTAGCAGCCAACATAAAACATTTCCCAGAATCCCAGTGTGGCCATCAAATCGCCTTTGCAACTAATAAGTTGGTGATGCTGGAAAGAACCAGCATATGATGGGAAGGCAGGTTAGGTACTTCATATCAAATGCTGAATAAATGCTTTTTAACTACGGTACTTTAGCCGTTCAGTGCTCCAGCACCAGGCCCTGCCAACACCTGCATCTGCCCTGATGAAATCCAACATTCATCAGTTACAATTTCCATGAAACACGTCTAGAATAAATCCCTCAGATAGTAACGGCCTAATATGTAACATTTACGCATTAAATATACTACGTGATATATTCTGTTGAATTGTTTATTTGCATAATCCAAAATGTTTCCAACAATGTTCAAACCCAGAGATGTCCATAGTTTACTTTACAGTAACGGTCCGTTGCCGTCGGTCAAATGTCGATGGCGTCATATGGCCTTTACCCCGTAACCACACACAGGGGCGTCATAGTAGGGGGCGGGGAGCAGGACTGGTTACCAAGGGCCCCAATGGGGGAAGGGCCCTCAAAGCCTGAGATGAAAAGGCAGGACAAGTAGCCAATGTTGTGGGATTTCTAATAACTTATCTAATTCACTTCAACTAGCTAAAAAGCAAGAGGAATCGGGGAGTCCAGGTCAAGCATAGATGGAGAGTTTATTGCCACCCGCAAACGAGAGACAACAAAGCTGAATGGTATTCGCGAATACACACTACCGAATGAATCCCGGACAGCTCCTTATATCCCCAATCCTTACACAATACAAAGTTGGACTTTCATCAAATATAGAATTTCCCATCAGGGTCATACTGTGTGGATGTCAGCATACTCCTATGTCTTCTGAATCCCAATGTGACCTTAGAACATATATTATCCTTATACAAACAGTGATGATGCACATGTGTGAATGTAAGCATTGTCTTCAGAGAGTACATCAATTTGGGAGTAGACTGGACTCTCTCACTGATGTGCCACATGGCCCATCAGGTGAGAATATCCTGGACCCACTCACTGGTGTCACACGGCACACAACATCTAGGTTAGAGGTGATCAGCTCTTCTCCACCATTAAAGTATATATATATGATATGTAGGCCTAATAATAATCATAGTTTAACATAGAATGTAAGGTTAATTTCTACCACACCATCAGGGTTTCCCACAGCATTTTACAGCCTATTCTTGTTCCAGGTGATATATTGAATAATTGTGTTTCAATAATATTTGAATGTAGTCTGTAGTCTATCACGCAAACAAGCCCATTTATTATTGTAGTTGAGTTAAAAAAATAAAAAAATAATCCATCTGCAATTTCTCTTGATTTGTCTTTCAGAACTTGTGCAGAATCGTTCTAAACCTGGTAAGAAGAAGAAGCCGTCATGCAGTAGCGCACAGGGGAGCCATCCTGGTGAGCTGTCCTCGTCTCCGCCCCTCAAAAAGCCTGCTAGTGACGGGATGCTGGGTGAGTTGAAGTCTCCTAGTTTTAGTAAGTCGACCTGCATAACCCTCTAGTCTATATCATGGTACTTTCCTTTCAAAATACATTTCACGTCACCAGATAATTAATGTAGGACTGGTTACCCAGGGTCCCAATGGGGGGAGGGCCCTCAAAGCCTGAGATGAAAAGTTGTTTTTTGTTTGCAATTTCTTATTTCTAAGTAAATAATGTCCTAAGTAACATGGGCTGAATAGAAGGTTAAGTGACTAAACTTTCTAAAGAAAAAAATATTGGTGGCTAACTGTCACCCCTTACAGAAGGCACAAAATGGTTTATTCCACCGCTGAACGTAGATTCTCAAAAAATACAGAAACGCAGCTGATCAGTGATCAGCTACATGGAGTGACTGACTGAGTGACTGCTAATGATGAAGCACTAATTAGCAGGGCCGTCGGACTGCGGGGACAAAGGGGACAGTTGTGGGGGGGCCCAAGGCAGAGGGGGGGGCCCATGACCAAAAAAAAAACAACTTTTTTTTTACCTTTTGGCCAGTCCCCCCCCCCCCCCCCCCCCCCCCCCCCGTCAACAACCTGGCGCAGGGGGACCCATCAGTACCTATAGTATAGGGGCCCAGGATTTGGTGCTACGGCCCTGCTAATTAGCACCAGTAAAGTCACGTCTTTCCCCAAGAAAGAGCAATTTGGGTCACATAAAAGAAAATAAAGTAGGAAAGGGATGACAACTGTGAACCAACTTAATGAAGGCGTTAGCATTGGTGTAGTAGCAGTCAACATAAAGAATATCCCAGAATCCCAGTGTGGCCATCAAATCGCCTTTGCAACTAATAAGTTGGTGACGCTGGAAAGAACCAGCATATGATGGGAAGGCAGGTTAGGTACTTCACATGCAAATGCTGAAAAAATGCTTTTTAACTACGGTACTTTAGCCGTTCAGTGCTCCAGCACCAGGCCCTGCCAACACCTGCATCTGCCCTGATGAACATTCATCAGTTAAAATTTCCATGAAACACGTCTATAATAAATCCCTCAGATAGTAACGGCCTAATATGTAACATTTACGCCTTAAAGTTTCCAACAATGTTCAAACCCAGAGATGTCCATAGTTTACTTTACAGTAACGGCCCGTTGCCGTCGGTCACATGTCGATGGCGTCATATGGCCTTACCCCCTAACTTCAGGGAAACTCACGAAAACAGTAATCCAGTAGAGGCCTAATGTATTGATATGATAAGTCAATAGCAATCTAGTTTACTAAGCTGTGGTACTTTGTCAAGTGGCTAATTACCAAGGGCCCAAATGGGGGGCAGGACAAGTAGCCATCAGGGTTTCCCACATTATTTTACAGTCTATTCTTGTTCCAGGTGTTATTTTGAATAATTGTGTTTAAATAATATTTGAGTCCATTTATAAACAAACCCATTTATTATCATTATTTGTCTTTCAGGACCTGTACAGAATCGATCTAAACCTGTTAAGAAGAAGCTGTCATGCAGTAGCGGACAGGGGAGCCTTCCTGGTGAGCTGTCCTCATCTCTGCCCCTCAAAATGCCGGCTAGTGACGGGATGCTGGGTGAGTTGATAAATAATCATCATCATAATACATCATACATCAATCATATAACATAATAAGAACTCATTTTATAAATGCATACTTTTTAAACAAGGTCAACGGTGTGTTGCTTTCTGGAATCTGTTGGGATTCTGGGATATAAATTCCAAACCTATGGCTTGTTTCGTACAAATCATTCACATGATTTTATGGAACCCAACATAGTCCACACAATCTATTTCTCTAGCTTCTCAAATGACCAAGGCTGGAAAACACTTGGTCAGACATAGTTCCTAATGGATGTGTTTGCATCCATATCCCGGTCATAGAACTCATAGGGCCCTATTTTAACGGTCTGAAACGCAAGTGAGAAGCGCCAAGCGCAAGTACAGGGTGTCTGCGGAGGTCTTAAAAGTCTTAAATTCATTTTTCTAAATTTAAGGCCTTAAAAAGTCTTAAATTCATCAAAAATCTCATGCTGGTCTTAAATTTATAACTCGGAGGTCTTAAATTTGTCGGGGCAGGGTTATTTAATTTTTTTTTTTTTTCGCGGGACTTTTCGGGAAGGAGATGTACGAGGGGCTACTTTCTTGCTAGCTGCATATATAAACGGATGTCTGCGCGCTTGCTAGCTAGTCTGGAACAATGGGTAAATGCAAGTTCAACATCAGTTGCCTAGAAGACGTCCGTTTCCGAGGTTGGCTAGCGTCCGTTGCCAACCCAGAACAGGCCAGATGCATTCCGTGCAAAAGTAGCCTTCATTCAAGCTCGGCACCATGGGGATTAAGACTGTCGTCAGCCATATGCAGAGCCAAAAACATAAAACCTCTGCCAGGAGCCACACAGACCCCAGCAATTTCTACGTTTTGCATCTCTGCCCCGGCGCCACTGCCGCAGACGGTCCGCCCTGCTAGCACTGACCTGAGGGTAGCATTTGGTGCGACACCAACAGTGAAAGCGGAGGTGTTGTGGATTCTAAACACAATGGTCAAGCACCAGTCCTACAACTCGAATGAGGGGATAGGAGATCTGATCGGTTTGATGTTCCCTGACTCTCAAATCGCGAGCACCTTTACTGCTGGAAGGGACAAAACGGCGTATATAACTCGCTTCGGACCAGCGCCTTTCACCCGAAACGAGCGAATCTGCAGCGTCAACAAGGCTGATTTTGTTTTGATATTTGAGACGTTGAACCACGCCACTAAAAGCAAGCAACTTGACGTGCACGTCCGATATTGGGTCGGAGATCGAGTGAATTCCCGGTACTTGGGCTCGCAATTCATGGGGCCCCACATATATGGGGGTAAAAGGGATGATGATACATAATATTTTTTAGACAATATGCAGAATCTTTTCACTTACGAATTAACACGGTCGGCTATTTTTGCCAGCACGCCACCCTAGCCATATTATGGGCAACCGTGTTCCCCTTGGCTGTGATTTGAACTTTGAATTCCTCGTAGGAGTTCATAATAATACATTGCTCGCCTTGGATGAAATACACCGCTCTTGCGTGATTTATTTTGCATAAGGGTGAGTCAAATGATGCGAGAAACGCCCCTTTTATGTGAATGCGCTTTGAACCTAAAGCGGAAAACCTGGTTCAACTAATTGAATCTAAAGTGAGCGTCGTGGTACCATTTAACTGTGATTGCGAGTTGCGGCTCTGTCGAGCCAGGTTTTCCCAAGAAAGCCTGGGTATCTTCGACGAGGTTCGTGGTATACCCCCCAGGTCTTACTGAAGGCATTTATTTAATGGTGAAAATATTATTAATCAGTGGCGTAAATATCGACGGTGCAACCGGTGCAGCTGCCCGGGGGCCCAGACGCTGTCACCCCCCTCTCAACAACTTACAACTTGGGTGCACCATAAATACGTGCTGGTGCACCCAAATTAAAAATTTAGGCGCACCAGTGCACCCAAGGAAAAAGTTAGTCTGGAGCCCTGGAGTATCACTTTATGTTCAATAAACAGACAGAAAGTAAACTTGAATGAGTCTCATTGAGTGACACACATGCTATGCTTGGGTTGTAATACAGCGGGATCCAGGGGTGGACTGGGAGAAAAATTCAGCCCTGGCATTTTCTCTCCAGACCAGCCCACTACATTATTAGCACTAGGGGTGGGACGAAACGAACGGGAAGAACCCTGTATATCCGAATAATAGTGCAGTTTTTTGTTTTTCAAGTTTGTGTTTCTTGTGCTGCTGACAAGAAAGTTGTGAAACCCGAACAGGAAGTTAACAGACATCCTGTGGTTGCTGCATCTCCACCCTCCATATCTACTACAAAACCCTTGTTAAATATCACACATGATCCAACGCAAAATCCTCTCTTGCAGTTATTAGTCTGTGACTGTGAAAATCGTTTGGTGTAAGCCCAGCATTAGTTAAAACCAGACTCGGACAATAATAACAAAATCTCCTGACAAATAATCTAAATAGAAACATATTACAGACAGTAACAGCTTTAGAGCTGAAACCAATTTGTTTTAACGGTGACTCAGTCATTATGAAACCATAAATAGAGAATTTAATTTTTTTTCTCATATTCTCATACACGTGTATGTGCACATGTATGTATACATGTGCACACACATGTATATGAGAATGCATATCTATTCAGACCTGTAATTCGGCCTACCTGCATGACTGTTAATTTAACTTAAAAGATATGCAAATGTTTGAAATTAAAATCAATGTGAAAATCTTCAACCAGGAAATAATCATAATCAAACCTCTCTCTCTCTCTCTCTCTCTCTCTCTCTCTCTCTCTCTCTCTCTCTCTCTCTCTCTCTCTCTCTCTCTCTCTCTCTCGAATAACTTCTAGCAGGTGAGGAAAACCTGTTTGACAGGAGATGATGGTAGCAGAGAATATAAAGAGACATTTATGAATAACCAATTGTCATTTTATCACACATATAGTTTCCTCTCATTCCTCTCACCACATGAAATAGTCATCACCTCAGTAAACAATAAATGAATTGAAAGATTACAATAAATTCAATGGCAAATATTGCAAATTAAACTAATTATTTCCAATAGGATTACTTGTATTTTGTGCTAAAATTCAAAGTGTCACATCTGTATTTACAATACAGCTTGATTCTGCATCTCTATTTACAGCTCATTAGTCCATGTCAATGTTTACTGTTGCTATGGCAACAAGAGACTGCTAACGTTAGCAGCTGTTAGCTAGCTTAGCCAAATCATCTGAACAATAATAACCCATAATATCACAATTCGGCCTATTTAAACAAAATCAACCACAACTACCAACAATCACAGCCCTTCAACTCTGGGCTAATATGTTGTCGCAAGTATGCAGTTAATTAGGTCACATCACAGTCAATGTAAAAACGTTTTCTACTTTGTTTTGGATATGTCTCAAAATGTAGCCTAGCTAGCCCCAGGCTAACGTTACTTAGCATATATGCCTCCACTCGCTCGTCTCCTGGCGCAGCAGCACCTGCTGGGGTGTGGACCCCGGCACCAAATAGGTCTGTCAATTTTGAACATTTAACTTCCATCTCCAGAGGTTTTTCAGCACCACCCGGGCGTTTTCAGCTCCGTACCGGCTCCCGCGACTCCGGCCCATGCCATGAGGTCCCGCCCACCCTGGTTTGTGTTGTGATTGACAGCACTGTCAGGGCTCTCTGAGCCAGTCAGCCCATGATTGATTGACAATGACAAACATAGACCAATAATATGCGTTGATGCTGGCAACACACTGCTAGCTCTCTGTAGCCCATTGGCCAGCCCAATTGGAGGGAATTTAGAGAGAGAGGAAAAAAGAAAACATAGCGGACCGGACCGGCCCACATTGGGTCAACGGCCCACCGGGACGATGCCCGGTATGCCAGATGGCCAGTCCACCCCTGGCGGGATCCCCCCCATCATCGCGGGTTTAAGGTCTTAAATTTCATTCAAGGTGGTATTAAAAAGGTCTTAAAAAGTCCTTAAATTTGACTTGCTGAAACCTGCAGATACCCTGAAGTAGCTTTGTGGGCGGTTCTATGGCGATGTTGCTAGTTTACCGGCGCGAAAAATGACTCTTGCGCCCGGCGCATATCTAAAAGGGTTGATCTGAACTCTGAAGTAGTCTAATTACCCGTAGGTGTGGTTTGGGCAATAAACCAATGAAAGTGCCAGCTCCCATCCCCTTTAAGAGCCATGAGCGTATTTGAATCTGTCGAGTTGATATTTTGACAGCGCGTCTGCAGTCTCCAATGAGACAGATTCACATGCATTTCAAACTTCAAATGGCTCAGTTTATGGCCAAATAATATGGCCTAATTCACACATGGAAAAAGGTTTTCTTCCACAACTTCAGAAATACTGAGTCCTCAAATAAATTTCGGCAAAGAAAACGTATATGATATAACATATGATGTGCGGTAACAGTGGTTCTATTTTATGATATATACGCAATACATTATAAACATCGTTTATATCAGTAATGTATGCATTATCGTTATCGACTTGTGTTCCTAATGTGTCCCCCCGTTAATGTTCATTGCCATGGACGGTATTATGCGTTACGTGTTTAGCTTGCGTTTAAACAGATGGACGCGTCCTCCTGAGTGTGTGTGTTACACATACACACACGCGTGCCCGCATTCATTCGTTCTTTTTAACAGTCATTCGCGTTAAAACAATGTTTTCTCACAATCAAATACTCATCAATCCTAAAAGTTATGGGCATGTACACGATGCCTGTGTCAAGTAAATATGTGTTTGCTGTATGGTGTTTGCAGATGCATTGATTTAAAAGTGCAACTTATTACCGCTGTATCAGCTGTTCTTTCCCAAATAATTTACCAAGAATGTGTGGCTAGGTAGATTAGAGAAGCAAAGTGTATGCGCGAGGTGCACAGCAACATTATGCACGTGCCCTTTAAATAGCATTTTGTGTTTTCTGAAACTGCAAAATTGCACCAGGGAACGTTTGCGCCAGAACATGCCTCCTCCTTTCACGAGCCGCCCCTTGGGGCGCAGGGTCATTACCTAATTTACCGACGTGTGGCGCAGGAGAGAAAAGAACGCTCTGCGCCAGTTGCAAACTAGCAACGACTAGCCAGTGATTAAGTCAATTGCACCGGATGCAAGATAGGGCCCATGGTGTGTGTGTGTGTGTGTGTGTGGTTCTAGATGACAAAAGAAACATAGGGTACATAATATATTATTCTACAAAAGACTGATGTAAAAGCAGCACAATGAAGCATTCTTAACTGGCTGTTCTACTAATAACCCTCCTTGTCTCTGATGCAATCCAACATGTTGACCCAATGTTGACACTACACCGGTAGATTTCGGGAGGTTGCCTGCTTGAAAAGTAGATCTTGGGTCAAAAAAGGTTGGGCACCCCTGCTTTACAGTAATGGTCCGTTGCCGTCGGTTACATGTCGATGGTGTCATATGACTTATGCTCTCAACCAAACCTGGTCGGGAGCAGGTTTTCTATTTGATCATCCTTATGCATGTGACCGGCTGAATCTGCGTTGTGTATTTTTTTTAAGTCAATCGGGAAATCCGACGTCCATTTATTGTTTGCCGCTGAGGATAAATATAAAACAGCCTCCTTTCACAAAGTGCCCTTAAACAATCCTCCGACTCCCGAAGGTTTTTTAAGTATAACATTGCTTGGGGAGTCCAGTTCGTCCACTGAAAAGGGTGGAAGTGCTTACAACTCTATGCTAGTTAGCGATCTACATGTAATTGTGTTGCGCAAATGCTGCTGAGGGAGGTAGCCTATTTGATGGATTCGCTGAATTGTCCAATCATGTGGTGATAACAAAAAAGAAAAGCAATACCATTGGGCTGGGGCACACACTGGTGCGACCTGAGGGCGAATTTTCTTTCGAAATTTCTTTCCAATAACTAGCCTAGCCCAAATCATTGAAGTCCAGACGCATTTAAATGGTTGCTTGCAGTGCAAGTACGGTATATCACACAATTAAACGAGGATGAACACCATGCATTTTTGTCGATTTATTTCGTATTGATTATAGTTTATTAATAGTTGGCAGAAATATTCAGGTGGATATTTCACGGAGGGGCGGTGCCCTAGCACCCTCTATTGACCCACCGCCACTGCTTGGAAGGTTTATGGTTGACATTGTAAGACTGACTGACGATCATTTTTCATATCGTAGGAAATTTATCCGACCCGACGGTGGGAAAGCCAAGAAAATCAAAAAGAGGTAAGGGTTTTGCTGTGTTCCTTGGCTCCTTTGAGAAAATATTACATAATTTCTTCTAAAAATGCTGATTCGACAGGATACCTTTCATAGGCTTGTAACAGGTTCGTAGGCTCGCCCCTAGCCCAGCCTACTACAGTTGATGTATAACTATAATATTAAGTACCTTTGCTGTATGGTCTAAGGAACAGATAAATATAAATATTAATGCATAGCAGTACACACCTACCTACCTGTACTAAAAAACATTGGGCCAATTAGTAGGCCTCCAAACATTGTTGATATAGGCTTCATTAAGAGCACAGACAACGGACAACGTTTGACCGAGCTGGCCCAAGACAGAACACCTCGCAGACCCCATCTCACCTGACTAACTATATAACGAGAAACTGCTGATTCTTATGGGAAAGTGAACTTGATGTAGCACATTTTGATTAAACCAAGTCTAGCAAACAAACATCTTATTGATGAGATATGTTGTGGGGGACAAGGTGGTATGACAAACGGTTTATAATATACAGAGGTCAAGAAGAGTTTAATCCATGTCTCTTAAATTCTGTGGTCCACAATTCAGGACTATGTGTTGAACACCCTGCCTGAACTATCATGTTTGCACGTCGTCATTTTATATTGCCTTTTGATTACTCTTCCAGGGGAGCTTCAAGGGATCCATTCTGAATTTGTGAAGAAAGTTAAAATCTCAGTTATCAGAGGTCTCCTGGGTGACCTTTGGCAGCAGAAAGTGTTCAGTACTGAGGACAAAGACTCTGTGATGGAGAAGGGGAAGATCAAAACGGACATAGCAAGGTGTCTGATCGACATGGTTATCAGGAAAGGGGAGAAAGCAAGTCGGATAATGATTGATAGTATGAAGAAGAGGGACCCTGACTTATGCTCCACCCTGGGTCTGATCGCTTCTCCTGCTGGTTTGGGTGAGTTGTTACCATGAATGTACTTTTAAAAGAAACGGTCAGTACCAGCTTTGTTTTGACAAGAGGGGAGCTTCTTTGTCCCTTAATCCACTGGGATCCACTGAATCATTATCGTCCACTCGGGATTACAATTGGGTGGAACAAAACTTTACAATTGGAAGGTGTATGGTTGACATCGTAAGACTGACTGACGATCCTTTTTCATATCCTAGGAAATAAAGGCGACAAGACGTTGGTAAAGCCAACGAAACAAAACAAAGGTAAGGGTTGTGCTGTGTTCCTTGGCTCCTCTGAGAACATATTAGATAGTTTCTTCTAAAAATGCTGATTTGACCGGAAACCTTTCATAGGCTTGTTGCAGGTTTGTGGACTCACCCTAACCCCGTAAATCAGTGGCGATTTCTCTAAGACTACAAGGGAAGCTTGGCCTCCCCTAAAGCTTAAAAAATTAAATGGTCAAATATATACTGTTGTGTTAACATTTCATTGACTAAAAATGCGTTAGAAAACGTCCATCTCGAAGACGAGTTTGTTCAGAATCAGCTGCTTATCGCAGGTCGACTGACTAGATTTTCTTCTCATAAATTCCCATAGCGTCACACCGCATTTGCTTGTTGTCCACCGACTTCAATAGGGCTGCATAGAACAACTTTTTTTAGTGCGTCGACGGTCATGGATTATGCTGCGATTATGTCCCTCCCATGGACTAGGCATTGTCCAGTTAGGCTTTGTCAGATTGCACCAGAAAGTTTGGTGAGATACTCTGCCCGTTTTTTGCTCTGCCTGTTTCTGCTTGCTCTGCCTGTTTCTCTGCCTTGTGATTTTCTGTTTTTGGATTTTTCATTCTATGTTGGAACTTTGCCTGGATCTTTTGTGCGTTACAGTTTTGACTCTAAGATTGACTTTTTGACCTGTCTACCCTTTGTTTGAATCCTGAAGAAAATGAATAAATATTTTTGCCAAATGCATCTGGTCTGCACCTGGGTCCTTATCTGCAACCTTAACAATGGAGTTGGACAGTGCAATGCCTCAGCTTTACAAAATGTTCTCATTAGTGGCAACAATAGGAGCTACATCTGCAGGTGTAGAAAGGAGCTTCTCCTGTTTAAAGTGGCTCAAGTCCTACACCCGTAACACAATGGGCCAAGGCCGTTTAACCAGCCTATCTCAGCTGGCCACTGAGAGGACAATGATGGTCACTGGAAAAGACAGCTAGTTGGTATCACAGGGTCACAGAGCATTTCCTTGAAAGGGAACAGGGCAGAATTGACACATAAATAAATTGACAATTTATATAATGTACGTCTTCAGGAAATGGAGGCCAGAAAAGAATTGGAAGTAAATCAGAAGAAGTGGCCAATAAGAAACCTTGCACGGTTGATGTGTCAGGTGAGCGGGTGTCATCTTTTGAATCAGATGATTGGTCTCAGGACAAATGATTAAGAAGTATGTTTCGTGAGTGTTTTATCTTTTGAGATGTCTTGATCTGCCTGTATGTGGATTGTCTTTGTCTTTTTTTTCCCAGAAAGCATCACTGAAACCCGCTCCACAGGGCAGACTCTGACTGAAAAGGAGCTCATGAATGTGGCCAAAACGCTGGGAAATGAGTGGGAGCAGATTGCCATCCATCTGGAAATAACGACCAAAGCTTTGGAGAACATCAAGGCAGAACATAGATCTGTGGCCATGCAGAAGCTGAACATGTTGGTGCTGTGGACGCGCCGAAGACCACCAGGAGAGGCCACAGCTCAGGACCTGCTGAAAGGTCTGGAAGACCTGGAGGACCTACCGGTCGAGACTCGTCGGTTATTGACAGGTATCGTACTTCACCCCCACACGGCGAACGTCCAGAACATTTGAGCAGCTCCCCTCTTTTACAGGATCCATTAGTTTACATTACATATTATTTGTGGTAGTTATGTAGTGTGGTCACAGTTGCAATTGAGTTTAACTTGTTTTTTGTATATGCACTAAGGACGTGTCTCTTTGTTTCCTCAGACTTGATGAAGTCGTAGCCATAGTGAACTAGATGGCTCTGTCCAAAGAGAACAATGAAGATATGCAGAATAACCTGAAACAGTGAAGCTGTCTGTGAATGCATCCTGGTCGTTGGGATACGGCCAGATGATGACAACAGAGACATTATTCAAAAGTGTAAGCAGCCGTGAGAGCTAGGCTCTTGTCAGGAATCGTGCAAGTACATGAAATGCATTCGGTAAGGAAACTTCTTTAAGTGCTAAATTATAGAAACGAGATGAGTTTTCAGTCTGCAATCTTTTTCCAAATGTCTTGAACTTAAAGTAATTAATGATGTCATGTCTAGAATAGGTCCTCCTTCCTCTGCTATTACTAAGCTGTTCCCCTCAGGTACCTCCTATAGACAAGACTAGATGGTTGTGATCACAGAGTTTCTGAAACAAGTTGACTTTATGCCAAAGAAAGATAATAATTTTTCTAAGTTTCCCCAAGAGGCAGCTGGTATTGTGTCAGTTCATTGTTTTTATATATTATGTTAACTGTCTGAGCCCGAGCCAGGAAGGTTCAGACGTCTGTTTGGGGAAAAATAAAAGTGGTTTGTGGGAAAGGCTTCCTTCTTGCTTTATTGTCCAACATATTTCTGTAGTAGTCATGCCAACATATTCAATATCAATTAAAACGTTGATGACATTAATATAATTCAACAGCATTCAATAGATAATGGGATACATTAGTGTAAAGCTATTAGTCCCATTCAGCTCAATGATTAGTAATTATTATGTTGACATGGAAAGAAAATTGCATTCAATGTAAAAGGACCTTTACTTGTAAGCTGTGACCTATAGTTTTACATTTACAGACTTAACTAGAATTCTTACCATTCCTGAAGAAATGGTACTTGCACTGCCACTACATCTGTGTATTTGTTTGTGTATGTGTATATATTACGTATGTATGCAGCAAATTGTATCCTGGATCGGGTTCTGACAAGGCCATCGTGGAATCCTGGAGGACTTCAAGTCAGGTGATCTCATACTTGCTGATGAGGGATTTCTAATCTTAGCCATTGTGCCAGAAGGAGTCAGTGTCATCATCCCTCCATTTTTTATCATGGCAGGTTGAAAGAGTGATCAAACTAATTTAAGACATTGCAGGGACCAGGGACCATGTTGAAAGGGCAAAAGCCCATTTGAAAGAATTTAAAATCCTGCGTTTCCTTCCGCACACCTTGCGAAGCAACGCTGATGTGGTGGTGCAGCTCTGCTGTGCTTTAGTGAATCCAGAATCCATTGAGGAGTTACGATTCATTTGGATAAGTTAGTTCCAGTTTGCAGAGCCCACCACAGTGAAATAAAATGTACTTGAATTCGGTGTTTGAATCGCTTTCAGCAGAATTTAAAAAAAGAACAAATTAGATCACTAAATGAAGGTATAATTACCTTCACTATACCCATTGTTCTCCTTGGAGGTTTTGGATCAATAGCGTCCCTGTTCGAAGGTACCGTCCTCCTGATGAAGGTAGAAGGACATCTCCTGCACTGAGTCCCTCCACCAGAATGGGCCCTTCACCTCAACGATGTCTGTCTCTCCCGCCAGACCATCGGGGAGGCACCCAGGATCCCAGAGTCAGCCAGCCACAAACCAGGCCCTCTGACCTTCATGCCCGTAGCTTCTTCAAATGCCTGCTTCCCTTTCTGCTCACTAGCTCTACCCCACTGTACAGCCAGCACTCCATGCAGTTCCTGATTCCCAGAGCTTAGAAATGAGGGAAGGGATGACACACTTCGCCATCAGCACCCTTCCAAAATGGCTTGCCGCCAGCCGCCCCTTCCTCAGAGCATGCCAGAGGGGATTGTCCTTCTGCCCCGCTGTCTGAGTCGCCAGTGCAGACCAGTAAAGAATTACAACCCACTCACAGCCTGTTCACCACAATGAAGAGCATTGGGTGTGATCGGACTTCAAAAATAACACAATGATCCATACATTTTACATTCCTTAAGTTTCCTTTTGATTTACAGGATATGATAACTAACGTGATCTTATTTGTCTATGTAGTGTCAACATGACTATAAGGAAGGGGCATATTGATCTTCCCAATTATTTATCTTATTGTTTGTTATACCATCATCATAGTAATAATAATAATAATAATGGATTGAATTCATATAGCGCTTTTCTAGACACTCAAAGACGCTTTACAGTGAAGGGGGGACCTAACCACCACCAATGGTAATGGTTGATATTATTGCGCAGTGAACATCTAAATCTGAGTGTGAGGGACCGGCGTGGTCGCCCCACGTATCTGGGATACGGCAAACTGGGAATTCCGAGTGTGGGCAAAAATGAGGGCAATGGACAGAGGACTAAGAAAAAAGTGAAGTTTTAATGTCTCCAAAACATTCACCCAAAAATATAGCAACGTTCCAAACGAAAAGGAAATTACTGCATCGGTCAGCAAACAAAACTAAGATACATAACATAGGATATCATAACCTTTCGTACTGGCCTCACGTCAAGCCAGCACCACCTTCAGCCCCAAACACCAAATGAAAAGGCCCTTAAATAGGGAAATGGTGATTGGACCAATCACGGCCATATGGGCCAGACCATTAGCTGGGGGAACATTTACCTAAAGCTAACAATCCAACATAACTGAACAGAAAGTACATTGTGTGAATACTAAATAAACATGATACTAAACAAACAATCACCAAATACATATATACCCACACCCTGTGCAGAACCTAAATATATTTACAAAACAGCTGTTTCTATCAACACCCCCCTGGGCTATTCCCTGATACTTTGATCCTAAGCTCCCTTAGCATACTGCCCCCTACCGGGACGGAGGACCAATTCTATACCAGCCCAATCTAATGTATACACACACACAATATAATAATAATAATAATAATTCCTCTAATGCGGGACAGTGAGAAGGGGGAGGATTTCACCTTCTCACATTTCCCACCACCTCCGGAGTTTCGCCAACCGGATGGCGAGACAAAAAGTCTGCTACTGTATTCTGCCTTCCCGCTCGGTACTGCACCGTGAAACGAAATGGCTGCAGTGCCAAGAACCAGCGGGTGATGCGAGCATTGGAGTCCTTCATGCTCCCCAACCACCGCAAGGCGCGGTGATCAGTCTCCAGTGTAAAGTCTCTACCCAGCAGGTAGTATTTCAAAGTGTCTAGCGCCCACTTGACAGCTAGGCACTCTAGCTCGACTGCCGCATACCTGGTCTCCCTGGGGAACAACTTGCGGCTTACATAAGCTACAGGCTTCATGTTGTCCCCCTCCCCTTGAAGCAGTACTGCCCCAAGACCAACACCAGATGCGTCGGTCTGGACAGTGAAGTGCTGTTCGAAGTCCGGGCTCTGGAGCACAGGATCCTTGCAGAGCGCCCCCTTTAAGTCCAGGAACGCCCGCTCCTGCTCCTCCCCCCACTGTATCTTGGCGAAGCCTGACTTCCTGGTCAGGTCAGTCAAGGGAGCTGCTCGTCGGGCGAAGTCTGGCACAAAACGGCGATACCAGCCCACCAGACCCAGGAACGACCTCACGTCCTTCTGAGTCTTGGGGCGCTGGCATTCCTGTACCGCCTGGACCTTGTCCTTTTGTGGCCGAATCACACCCCGGCCTAGAATATGGCCAAGGTACTTCACCTCCTCCTTGGCTATCGCACACTTGAGGGGGTGGATGGTCAGCCCCGCCCGCTGGATGCGCTGCAGCACATCATCGAGGTGCCGCAGATGGTCTTCCCAGGTGACGCTGTACACCACAATGTCGTCCAGGTAGGCTGCCGCAAAGCCGTCTGTGCCCGCCAAGACGATATCCATCAGTCGCTGGAAACTGGCTGGTGCCCCCTGCAGGCCAAAGGGCATTACCAGAAACTGGAAAAGCCCCTGTGGGGTCCGAAAGGCTGAGCAATGCCTGGCCTCCTTGGCCAAGGGCACCTGCCAGTAGCCCTTGCATAAATCCAGGGTAGTGATGAAGGACGCTTTGCCCAGGAGCTCAATCAAGTCCTCGAGCCGGGGCATTGGGTAAGCGTCAAAGTGTGATTGGGCATTCACCTGGCGGAAGTCAATACAAAAGCGCATAGTGCCATCCTTCTTGGGCACTAGCACCACCGGGTTACTCCACTCACTGGAGGACCTCTCAATCACCCCCAAAGCCAACATCTCCTCCACCTCGGCTTTGAGGCACGGCAGGAGACGCTCAGGAACCCGGTACATCCGTTTGCGCACAGGGGTAGTGTCTTTGAGAGGAATGGAGTGTTCCACAATGGTCGTTAACCCCGGCCTTTCTTGGAAAAGGCCAGGAGGCAGAATCCCCGCTAGCTCCTTCTGCTGGCGGGAGGTCAGGTGAGACAGGTCCAGGGGGGAGGACTGCTGGCTGATGGGGAAGAACTGCTCTGGACACTCCTCCTCTTCCTCCGCCACAGCCTGCACCCTGAGCTGCAGTTCCGGTGGCCTCTCATGCCACTCCTTCAGAAGGTTGACATGAAAGGTCCGCCTGGGTTTCCGTCTGCCAGGGAGGTTAATCTCGTAGGTCACCGGACCCATTTTCCGCACCACCTCGTAAGGCCCTTGCCACTTAGCAAGCAGCTTGTTCTCTGAGGTGGGCAGGAGAAGCAGAACTTTCTGGCCCGGTTGGAGGATCCTCTTCCTGGCAGACTTGTCATACCAGGTCTTTTGTTGTGACTGGGCTTGCTCCATGTTGGACCGCACTAGCTCAGTCATCTCCTCCATCTTGTTCCTCATTTCGAGGACATGAGCTACCAGGCTCTGGGTCATGGGCGTCTCAGGTCCCGCCCATGCCTCTCTCAGCACATCCAACGGGCCCCTCACCTGTCGGCCATAGAGCAGTTCAAACGGTGAGAAGCCAGTGGAGGCCTGGGGAACCTCCCGGTAGGCAAAGAGCAAGTAGGGCAGCCAGTGGTCCCAGTCCTTCCCATTGACTGCCACAAACTTCCTCAACATGCCCTTTAACGTTTGATTATAGCGCTCCACAAGGCCATCTGTTTGAGGGTGGTAAGGAGTGGTCCGAATGCCCTTAATGCCTACTAATCTGTACACCTGCTTTAAGGTCTTTGAAAGGAATGCAGTGCCCTGGTCAGTGAGGACCTCCTGGGGAATTCCTACCCTCGAAAAAAGTTGCAACAGGGCCTGTGCTATTGGACGGGCTGAAATCCTGCGCAGCGGGAAGGCCTCGGGGTAGCGGGTAGCATAGTCGCAGATAACTAATATATACCTGTAGCCTGTTTTGGTCCTTTCCAGGGGTCCAACAAGGTCCATTGCTATGCGGGCAAAGGGAACCTCTATTATAGGGAGTGACTGTAGTGGGTAAGGGCTAGTTCTCCTATTGCTAGTTACCTGGCACTCGGGACAGGTTTTGCAATACTGCTGCACATCGATATAGAGCCCTGGCCAATAAAACCTGGCTGCAATCCTTTCATAGCTCTTGGCATTACTCAAGTGACCTGACCAAGGTATTTTATGACCCATAGCTAACACCCGTTCTCTGAGCTGTTTAGGCACAACCAGCTGCTCTGCCCTGCCCTCTCCTGGCTGATGGTACAACAGCCCTTCTCTCACCCGGTAGCTCTCTCCCCCCAAAGCTGGAGGTACATCTGTGGAGGTCTCACCAACTTCCCTGACCTTGTCATAAGCTTTTAACAAACTCTCATCCTCTCTCTGTAACTGTTCAAAATTAACTGAGATATCACCCCAATCTGCATCTGGTTCTGCAAGTGGTAACTCAGCATTTCTCTCCACCGTGCCCACTAGCCTATCCCGCCTGACCTGCATGCGGGTCTTTTTACCCCTTACTCTGCCAGGAGGAGCGATTTCTCCTTCTGCAAAAGGCATGTCCCTTAGGGTAGCTAGCTCAGCAGGCTCCTCTGTCTCTTCTCCAGTAGCCCCTGCTCGGCTCTGGGACCGGGTGACCACCACATTAACTGGCTTGCTGGCCTGCACCAGCTCTGGCAGAACCAGTATATCCTGGCCTATGACGACTGCATGGCTCAGCCTCTCTACCACACCAACAATCATCTGGTACGCCTGCCCTCTGACCTCCAGATAGACTTCAGCCGTGGGGTACTCATGTTCATCCCCATTAACACATAGAATCCTGAGGTTCCTACCCTGCACAAAATCCCTTGCCTTCACTAGGTGGGGCTGCACTAGTGTCTGGGTACTTCCAGTGTCTAACAGGGCAGTGGCTTCCTTCCCATTAACTAGGACAGTGGTAGTCTGCAGTCTTCCCCCAAAACCTGTATCACCCTCCCCTGATCTCGGGATACAGCTACGGCCAGAGAGTCTAGGCTTCAATTTGGGACAATCCGGCTTAATATGACCCTCCTCACGGCAATAGAAGCAGACCACCGGTCCTCCGGGCTTCTGCCCCTGCCCTACTCTAGGCTTGTCATACCTATACGACTTCTGGGCAGGCACTCTATTGGGCTCATTAGTCTTTGAACCACTCGCATGACCAAAACCCCCAGACCTACTTTGGGCTGCTGGAATAGAGTAGGACTCCTGTCGGTAACTCTTCTGGCCTCGCCGCGCCGCCATGAAGTTCTCCACCAGCTCTGCTGCGCCCTGGCCACTCTGGGGTTGGTGCTCTTTCACCCAGATTCGGATGTCTGGAGCCAGGGTCCGGAGAAACTGCTCCAGGATGAGCACTTCTGCCACTTCTTCGACTGATTTATCCGCCGGCCTGATCCACTTCTCAAAGAGATCCCTGAGGCGGGTGTACAGCTCTCGGGGGGACTCACCAGGTCTGACGTCCGGTTCGCGGAACCTCCTCCGGTAAACCTCCTCATTGATTGAATACTTGTGAAGGATGGCCTCCTTCACTCGGTTATAGTCAGTGGCATGATCCATATTCATTGCCACATAGGCGCTGCGTGCTTTTCCGGTGAGGTAGGGCACTAGAAAGACTGCCCAATCCTCTCTTGGCCAACGATAAGCCATTGCTAACCTCTCGAATGTTATGAGGTACTGCTCAATGTCGTCATCCTCCTCCAGCCTGGGAACGGCCGCCCTGGGCCAGGTCACGGGCGCTGCTGGTGCAGGTGCTGGTGCAGGTGCTGGTGCAGGTGCTGGTGCAGGTGCTGGTGCTGGATCTTGTCCTTTTGGTGCAGATGAAGGCCTCCGGTCAGCCTCGACGTCCTCCCTGAGCTGGTTCAGCTGCATCTGGACACTCCTCCAGCGCTGCTCCTGCTTGGACGCCTCCCGCTCGAAGAGCCTACGCACTGCGGTAAGGTCCGACTCCTCAGGCGGGTCTCCGCCGGATGCCTGGTCCTCACCATGGCCGTCTTCCTCCTCCATCTCCAGCAGAACCCCTCTGGACAGCCTCTGCTCTATTCGTCGCCAGATTCGGCCTCGTCCTCGTCTTCCACCGCGTCCTCGTCTTCCCCCTCGTCCCTCCAGTTTCTCAGAAGCGTCGAAAAAAAAATATCCCACCACTGCCACCAAATGTGAGGGACCGGCGTGGTCGCCCCACGTATCTGGGATACGGCCAACTGGGAATTCCGAGTGTGAGCAAAAAATGAGGGCAATGGACTGAGGACTAAGAAAAAGTGAAGTTTTAATGTCTCCAAAACATTCACAAAAAATAGAGCAACGTTTCAAATGAAAAGGAAATTACTGCATCGGTCAGCAAACAAAACTAAGATACATAACATAGGATATCATAACCTTTCGTACTGGCCTCACGTCAAGCCAGCACCACCTTCAGCCCCAAACACCAAATGAAAAGGCCCTTAAATAGGGAAATGGTGATTGGACCAATCACGGCCATATGGGCCAGACCATTAGCTGGGGGAACATTTACCTAAAGCTAACAATCCAACATAACTGAACAGAAAGTACATTGTGTGAATACTAAATAAACATGATACTAAACAAACAATCACCAAATACATATATACCCACACCCTGTGCAGAACCTAAATATATTTACAAAACAGCTGTTTCTATCAACACCCCCCTGGGCTATTCCCTGATACTTTGATCCTAAGCTCCCTTAGCATACTGCCCCCTACCGGGACGGAGGACCAATTCTATACCAGCCCAATCTAATGTATACACACACACAATATAATAATAATAATAATAATTCCTCTAATGCGGGACAGTGAGAAGGGGGAGGATTTCACCTTCTCACACTGAGTATTTTGCTCCAGCTGGCAAACCCAATAGATAAAGAGTTCAGATTTATTGACCGTTTTTAAAGCAGTTCTATAATAATAATAATAATAATAATAATACATTTAATTTAGAGGCGCCTTTCAAGACACCCAAGGTCACCTTACAGAGCAAATAGTCATCATAAATTGTTTAAGAAAAACAAGAAATTGTGGAAAAAATAAACATAATAAAAAAAAAAAAAAAAGACAAAACAAACAAACAATCACGTTAGACGTGTGCGAGTTTGAACAGGTGAGTTTTGAGTTGTGACTTGAAGGTTGTAATGGTGTCTGACTGTTTTATGTGTGGGGGGAGGGAGTTCCAGAGCCTGGGTGCTGAACAGCTGAATGACCGGGCACCCATTGTAGTGAGTCGTGATGTAGGGATACATAGTAGTCCAGCAGAGGTTGAGCGGGAGGGAGTGTATTCTTGGAGGAGGTCGCAGTGGTAACTGGGGGCTAGGTTGTGGAGAGCTTTGTGGGTGAGGAGTAGGGTTTTGTATTGGATGTGGAAGTGTACTGGGAGCCAGTGAAGTTGGATGAGGACAGGGGTGATGTGGTCAGATGATTTGGTGCGGGTGATGATCCGGGCGGCTGAGTTCTGAATGATCTGTAGTTTGTTGATGAGTGGTGGGGAGTCCGGTGAGGAGGGCTTGCAGTAGTCTAAGCGTGATGTGACAAATGAGTGAACTAGGATTTCAGTGCTGGATTGGGTCAGTGATGGGCGGAGTCTGGCGATGTTGCGGAGGTGGAAGAATGCAGTCCGGGTGATGTTGTGAATATGGGGTTCAAATGAGAGGGTTTTGTCCAGGATGACGCCGAGGCTCTTGACTTTGGAGGAGAAGGGTACTGGGAATCCATCGATGATTATGAGTGGAGCTGGGGTGTGTTGTGATTTAGTGAGGGTGGATTTGGATCCGATGAGCAGGGCCTCGGTCTTGTTTCCATTGAGTTTCAGGAAGTTCCTGCTCAACCAGCTCCGGATCTCTTCCAGGCACGTGATGAGGGAGGTGGGGGGGATGGCAGCGGTGGGTTTGGTGGAGATGTAGACCCGTGTGTCGTCAGCGTAGCAGTGAAAATGGACCCCATGGTGACTGAGGAGTGTGCCCAGCGGGAGGAGGTAAGTGGTGAACAGGAGTGGACCCAAGACTGACCCCTGGGGGACACCCAGTGAGACACCTGAACACCCAGACTTGTGGTTGCTTAGTTGAACAAATTGTTGACGGCCGGTGCGGTAGGATGTAAACCAGGAGAGTGCAGCACCAGTGATCCCAATGCCAGCCAGGCGGTCCAGGAGCAGAGGGTGGGAGATGGTGTCGAATGCTGCGCTGAGATCGAGGATGAGAATGGTGAGCAATCCAGAGTCGGCTGCAAGGAGGAAGTCGTTGGTGATTTTGACTAGGGCTGTTTCAGTGCTGTGTTTTGGACGGAAGCCAGATTGGAACGGTTCGTGGAGATTGTTTGTGTCGAGGTGGGACTGTAGTTGTGCGGCAACCACCCTTTCAAGTGTTTTGGAGATGAAAGGGAGATTGGAGATGGGCCGGTAATGGTTAAGGTCAGTTGGGTCAGCACCAGGTTTTTATAGTATACTATTTTATGGTATACTAATAGTGCTATTATAGTTTTTGCATTATTTACACTTTTATTATTCTTTACTCACTTTTTAAACACCTAAATTAGCTAACCTTAGCTATCTTCTCTTAAACTATTTCATCCTTTTCACTAAATACAGCTACTTTTATCTACAGCTAACTAAACTTAGTAACAGTTCTCAAACTTTCAATAAGTCTTGTCATCAGCATTAAATTTGTAGCTAGACCTAGTGCTTGTATTTTAATTTTTTTAATCATTGCATTTTTTTAATATTCACTGCAGCATGATAATGAGATGATTAGTACAACTCAAGCCAGCTCCCTAACTAGCCAGCCTGCAAAACTCACCTCAACCCTGTATGTCTTCTCTTTCAAGCTGGTCCTCACAAACACAACAGTACACGGTCGGACATGTACTTGTTTTCCCCCATTTGGACACTCTGTCCTCATCTCTAATAAACCGTGTCATATCCGAAAGCGACGTCAGCGTCGCTCCGTGATCGAGTACAGCGGTAATCGACATTAATCGATGCATTCACTTTCGCGGGCGCGGGTTAACGTTTCCATGGTAACAGCGAGCTCCACCAATCATAGACCTAGTGTTACACCTTAAAATTAGCTAGATTGTGGGTAGTGTAGTGCAGGAGCATATACCAACATGATTGATGGATGGATGGATGGATGGATAGATAACCACTTTATGAAGCTTTTATTAAGGCAAACTGGAAAACGGATTTCCTGCAGGAAATGCGGTGAGTTCTGTAGTGCAAAGTGAGGTTGAAAATATGTTTTAATAAAGCCACATAGTTAAAAACGTGAAGAAATGCTGGGTCGGCCTACCTCAAAGTTATTGCTAATTTCAACCCTGATAATGATTTTGACCATGCGTAGCAGTAGACGTCTGGCAGTGATTTGCTTCCATAGTTTGTGATCTTTTAAAGAAGTTTCTGCAGCGACCTCTTGGTCCCACTGGGAAGTGTGCTATTTGATCTCTGATATAGGAGGTCCTGCCTTTATTGGGACATTAAAAATGTTATTACAAATATTTTTTCATTAATGAATCAAGCAATTTCAGATAGACGCATGGCAGTGATTTAGTTCAATAGTTTGTGTGATCTCTTAAGGAAGTGTCTCCCTCCTTTAGTTGCTGTTCTCCACCTGTCCCGGATGTCCTCTGACTCTTCCCCTTCAAAGATCCTGCCACTCCCATCTGAGATCGCTTCATTCCCCTCACCTTCCTTTCTTACATCTTCCCACTTGCCCCTCAATCCCTGTCTCTCCCCATATAGGCTACCATATATATGTTAACTTCATTTGTTCCCTTGTTGGGTTGTTACATGCACCTTTTTCATTCTAGGTTTCCTGCTGTTAAACCTCTCTGTGCCAGTTCATGGACCTGTGGTCCACATTGTCTTTATTAAAAGTATTACGTTCCTTGAGTTATAGAATGGTTATATTAATGTAATCGTACCAAACGTCAATACTACACTCCACCTAGGAGACTACTTCTGGGCTCCTCCAGACGACGGACGCAGGGTGGTGGTGTTGGTTTATTGCAAAATTATGATTATTAACATGACAAGAGGGCTCCCCTACCATGCAGTAGTTCTCCGGAGTGCGTGTGTCTGATGGCTGGTTTAACCTGCACACCTTGATTATACAATATGCAACAGGTGTGCAGCCTCACCCAGCACCAGGGTCCAATCAGCCTCCGCCAGGTGAGGCTATTAACACTGGCCATGACCCGCACACACTCCCACAGTGATTCAATTTTTTTGTTATGTACATTTTTGCATATTTTTACCCACAATACTGAAATTGAACAGCTGACTTCCTTTGGTTACTACTAATATACAAAATTCCACAAATAACCCAACTGGACTCTCAACATGACCACAGCTTTCAGGGTTTTCATGTAAACTTACAACCTACATTAATATAGGTAATATATGTATCATGATACATGATAGGCCTACTCATTGTGGAGCCTATTTTCCGATCATTTTGGGATTAATTAAATGTAGACAGCGATTCTTAAGGGCATGTTACTTATCAACTGTTTATTTTACAAGTGTTTGAGTGGTGTATCAACTCCCATTCGGCCTGACTATAAATTAACTTTTTTAATCTATCAATCAAAACATCCATCAATTGATCTACTTTTGCAGACAAATATTTGAATACAATTATCTGTTACAAGTAGGCCTATAGTAGAAGACCTTCGTGGAGATTCTAAGAGCATTGCTGTGCTTGTTTCTACCTCAGGTAGGGGTACCTCCCTTCCTACTGTAGACCATCTCTGTTGTGCAGAACAATATGCAGGAAACGCGACTCGATACAGACGGACTACTGAACGTAGCCAGAATAGACTTGTATCACAATAATAGGCCTATGGATATTAATTATACATTGTATTTTAAATGCACCTATATACAACAAACCCCATGT
Organism: Gadus morhua; assembly: GCF_902167405.1. NCBI lineage: Eukaryota > Metazoa > Chordata > Actinopteri > Gadiformes > Gadidae > Gadus > Gadus morhua. The sequence continues at coordinate 3,054,911 of NC_044063.1, forward strand.
ACAGTGTTGTGGAATTGGACAAGTTGAAATAAAGTTGAGTTTTAACTTGAACTCCTGATATCACAGTGAGGAGATAAATATGAATTTCAGGAGTCACACCAGGAGTCTACAGAACACAAGTCTACTGGATCTGAACTCAGTCCACATTTAGTAATGTTACAATAGCAGAGACCAACCACTACAGTAGGCCCTAAACCCTGACCACAATGATCGATCGCAATAGCCTAGTTCTAAAACTGATGTGAATATCCCGTCATATAGTAGCCTCATAAATGGTGTAACACAATGTTGCAAAGTCAAAAGGTATTTCGAGATCAATTCGGTTTACCTTCCATTAGGGGTGTGACGAGATCTCGCGAGATTAAACTCGACGATATTACCCGTCGCGTTAAAAATCGGTCTCGCGAGATTTGTGATTTATCCAAACTTCTATTTGTCGCCTGTGGAGGCAGTAATGCACCTTTGCTACATCTAGTCTGCCAGAACCTTTAAAGAAGGAGAAGGAAAAGAAGATTAGAAGGAGGGGAAGCAGGGGAAGCATCGAAAGCAGCCATAAGCTGTGTTCGAAATCGTTCCCTATCACGGATATAGTGTACTATTTAGGGTGCTCGCCATTTTGTAGTGGTGTTCGAATTCTCAGTGGTTAATTTCATGCACTATATAGTGCACTTAAAATACCCAAAATTTGAGTGTAGGCCTACATACAATGTAGCCTACATGTTACTCCCGTATACCACAATGCAATGCGGTCGTGTTTTTCCGGAGGAGAAGAAGAGGCTGAATAACCGCGAAAACGAATACCTTTAATCAAAGTACATTTTGGGTACTTTGATTTGTTTTTGCACATAATATTGTTTGCAATTGAAAAAAAGAGAATTATTTAATTTAATTTATTTTAATTTAACTTTTATAAATTTTAGTTTTAGTTTCAATTTCATGCATGGAAAGAGTTATAATAAAACATTTGAAAATACACGCGCCACTTGGTTAAATAAAAGTCTGTTGGTCCAGTCATATCATTTTTCATTGTAGTTTTCTTAAAATCTCGTCTCGTTCTCGTGAACCCAATATCGTGTCTCGTCTCGTGAGCTGAGTGTATCGTCACACCCCTACCTTCCATGGAGCAGTAAACATAGGCTAAGTGACTAATTCAGATGCGATATCAACCACTTTCGTTTTCACTTCTACTTCCGCTGTGTTGCAGGCTTTCCAGCCTACCAACTGTCAGAACAGTTCGTTACTTCATGGTAAGAACAAACTTTCCACTTTAAACTGCGCTTTGAAGTTCACTTCCTTCTTCTTTTTCTAAAATGATACTGAAAAATATAATATCATTTAACTTCATTTCTGTAGGGTTGCTGAAATAAAATGTAAGTGTGCTTGAGCAGCACTAAAAAGAGTCTAAAATCACCACTGCTGCTATGTGTTGTCATAATGTTTATCAGGATGGAAATGAGCTCCATAACCGCCAGGTAGTTCTACCCAGAGAGGCTGGGTGCGGTACCGCGTGTGATGACTTAAGGCGGTTTTATTGGTGTAACCTGAACCTGTTGGTCTGCATCAGGCAGAAACACGTGATGGAAAATAGGATAATCCAACCAATTAGAATCCTGCAAGATAAAGGAAGTCTGTTAAACACGAAAGTAGATTAATCATATTGGTCGATATTGCAACAGCCTACGTTCACAAGAAACGATGGAAGGTAAGCCGTCTTTGTCAATAAACTATCTTTGGACTTTGTAACATCTTAATATAGGCCTACCTTATTAGTCTACTCGTAGGGTGACCAGACGTCCCGATTTTGAGTTGCGTGTCCCGACTCCCGACAACCTTTTGGGACACTAAAATGTCCCGGTTTCCACCAACCACTATGAAAGGTCCCCTTTATTCCGCGATTAAATAGCCAACGTGGTCTTCTTATAGCCCGATCATTAACTAAAAAACATATAAAAACATTAAAGCATCCAGCATATGATTTCAACAATGTGTGAGGGCATAGGCAATAGGGATGATCGCACAGTCGAATGCTGATGGACATTTTAAAACCAGCGGACGAGCGCTGGGCGGAAATGTTCTTGCATTTCAGAAGCACGGAGATTCCGTACAAAAATATACGTCTAATTTGTCAGTTTGCCGTTTGTCTGCCTGCCACTAATGCTCCCGTTGAGCTGAACTTTTCATAATGAACAATACTTGGACTGACTAGAGGAACCTGACCGTTCCCACCCTAAAGGCGTTGCTTATCCACGGGCCAATTTTGATGACACCTGTCCGCAATTCCACAGCAGCAGGCTATCAGCAAACTGATTAGGAGCAAATTCACTCCTCAAACAAATCTGTGTAGTCGAAGAGCGTTTGTCTCTGTGCCCTATGAGGTTGACGTCTCTCTCTCACACACACACACACACACACACACACACACACACACACACACACACACACACACACACACACACACACACACACACACACACACACACACACACACACACACACACACACACACACACACACACACACACACACTCTCTGTGTGAACAAGCTTTGTTCACAATTTGCTTTGTTCACAAACGCTTCAGGCTAATTCATAAAATATTTATAGTTAGTCCCACAAGACTCATTCAATGTCTTTTCATATTTCCTCTTAAAGGTTATAGGCCTACCAAATACATATATCATTTATTTTCCACCTTAGCTTAGTTGTGAGCAGTATACTATGGGATAGTGAACATGATTTGCCTCAATATCCGAATAACACCCATAGGACAAATAGCAATGGTTGGTGGATTGCCATGAAGTAGGTCTGTATACTGTATGTATATCTTAAAAGCAGTGGCAACATTTAAATATCTTTTAACCATTCAGCCAACAAAAGGCAACAGACTGATTATCATTTAGCGGGCCACTCAATGACATGCAGAAGCGTCATCAACACTGAAGTGGTGTGAGAAATACAGACGTTCTACTCCTCATTCACATATACGGTAATTTACATTTCCTACGAAGAAAATACTACCTCAGGGGTAGCATTAATCAGGAGATTTTCAGGTTACAAATGTCAGGATTTGTTGTCTGGATATAGTGTGTGAGCATTTGATTACATTATAAAATTAATCAAATTACAGGGGTAATTGTTCAATGGAAAGTGTAGTATACTATGCATGCAAATCAATTATTAAAAAGCTTTTACTGTTATTCAGGGCTGAAAAGTGCATTGACATTTTAAAATGTCAACTAGTATTGGTTAGTTGCAAATAATAATCATCGTTGGGATTAAACATCTCTTTCGGTGTCCTGGCCAAGACACACTGTAAATAACAACCTACAGAATTTACCCAATTCATCTCAGGTAACAATTTGCATATACTATGGTTGGGTAAATTTCCATATTTTGAGTAAAGACTACCTCCATTCAACAGCTATGAAATACTGAAAGAAATTAGATAAAGTTTACCTACGATTTTTCAATACAAATTACTCCAAATAATTCAATAAGAATAATTTAAGACTGTTAGGCATTGTTAATCTACTTAGGTAATCATATCAGTAATAATTAGCTTATATGATTAATTAACTATTACCTATTCAGGGAAGGTTCGATTTACTTGAAGTTATTTTCAGACACAGCAGAAAGTGTTGATGAAGTCAACGTTTTTCATCAACCAAATGATCAAAAGTTTCTTGAAGTATATGCAAGAGGATCACAAAACATTCACAATACATTCACACAATAATAAAGGGTTTTGTTAGCAATTTTTTTCATACAACTCAGTGCTTTGTTTGTGTGTGTGTGTGTGTGTGTGTGGGGGTGGGTGTGTGGGTGGGTGTGTGGGCTGGCGGGTGTGATTATGTGTGTGTGCACCTTGGTGACTTGGCAGCTGTGAATGTGTGTGTGTGTGTTTCTGCAGCCAGGTCATTTCAAACTGGTTTCTGAACAACCATACATAACAGTACATTTAAACCGGTTTACTAAAAAAGAAAAAACATGCATAATTCAACTCAGTGCTTCTGCTTTGTTTGTGTGCGAGTTTGTGCCTGTGTGTGGGAGTGAGTGAGTGTCTGTGTTCAACTGGTCACTTTGCAGTTTTAAGTGTGTGTGTGTGTGTGTGTGTGTGTGTGTGTGTGTGTGTGTGTGTGTGTGTGTGTGTGTGTGTGTGTGTGTGTGTGTGTGTGTGTGTGTGTGTGTGTGTGTGAGTGAGTGACTCTGTGTGTGTGTGTGTGCGTGTGTTCAGTAGCGTGATTTGATTGCGAGTCCGCAGTCAAGACTGGTGGGAGAGAGTGGTCTCTAAGTTAAGTAGTATTTTAACATTCAGCCTGCAAAAGTACTAGTAGTAGCCTACTCATTTACAGTTATCTCGGACGCGCACGGACACTACGATAAGCGAACACGTCATTAATAAACACCCATGTCCCGTCGCTTAGCAACCGGACACGCTTACCGGACTACTTACGAACAAAGACGTGAATCAGGCAATGAATCGACTTTCCTTGACAGCGGTCAAGTTCGGTGTGCATAAAAGTACCAACGGAGCTCAGTGGACCAATTGCGAACTACTGCAGCTGCTCTAAGTTAAACCCCAATCTGTTCGGAATAAGTGTATACATGTGTATAAAACGGACTACATCACCTCTTCTATTCGGCATAGAATTCTATGCCGAACAGATAATTGTACTCCGAATGAGGCGTATATATGATCATTTTCTATTCCGCATAGAAATCTATGCGGATCAGATGTGTCCATGTAAACGCGGCTAGTAAGTGCACAGCTTCTTTGTGTAGCATAGACTACATACGGTCCAACAAGGAAGATCAAATAAAGAATACTCTCTGATGAGAATGTATCTTTCATAAAGAATATCGTCAGACAATGCCATGGGATCGTTCTGTCCCGAAAAACCCTCCGTCTCCGGAGAGACGCCTGTACAATAAGTGCGCCGAGGTCCACGGGAACACCCACAAATGGTGACGCCATTATCGGAGGACGGGCTAGGAAGCTGCGCACGCCGAATTAAGTAGCCGAACTCCGGGTTGACTAAGTTGAAAAGCTGCTCTTGACAAGGTTTGGTTGCGAGCGTAAGTCACCATGGTGATACGCTTAAAGAGATCGACTTTCGTGGTACAGCTAACCCAGGCTTTCAGCTCAACATACCTCGCTAACCCTCTAATCGAGCTTCGTAGTACAGGCCCCTGGTGTGTTGCGTGAATTGTTGGTGTGTTGTGTTAATTGCTGCTGTGCTTTGATGAAATGCTGGTTTGTTGTGATGAAATGCTGGAGTGTTGTGTGAATTGCTGGTGTGTTGTGTGAATTGATGCTGTGTTTGGCACTCCAGGGCCCCGTTTCCCGAAAGCATCGTTAGCCTAAGTGGATCGCAGAGTGGGTCGTACGAGTATCGTACAGTTTTCTTTCCTTTTTCCGAAAGCATCGTTGGTAACGAACGTCTTGAAAACGCTCGTATCTAACGAGTGCTCCAGGGTATTCGTAGGACGCTAAGAGCTTCGTTAGCCTAATATAGCCTCAGTGGCGTAAACAGCGGACATTCCTAGTATTGGATGCGTTTTTATTATAACGCATTGGTAATGGTGTATCACGTGCGTCTGAGCCTAATGTGGGCCATTATGTTCTTAGTTTGAGAGAGACAGTCCAGGAAATGTTTGAGCAGGCAGGGCACTCAAAATGTGTGAGGGAAAGTGGGGGGGTTTTGTGCAGACTAACATAGGCTGCTCATAAAACATAGCCTAAAATAATGTAAAAAAAAAAAGCAAAGGCTGGGATATGGCGGAGAATTTTCTCGTTGACAGGAATGTTTAGTGACATGTGGGAGGGTGGAGAGGGTTAAAAAAAAGTCTCAATCACTCTTCGACGTGCTTGAAAACCAGCCACGTAGTTATGAGGGAGGCCGTCCTCACACCGATCTTCCTCGTCGTCATCGTCTTCAATGTCCTCCGGTTCAACCAAAGCTACCCCAGCCTTAGCTGCAATGTTGTGCAACATAGCTGTCACACATATCACAGCGCATGACTTTGCTGGCGAAAACTGGAGCCCTCCGCTGGACTTGTGGAGGCATCTAAAGTGCGAATTCCATCCCGATCGTGCGCTCAACGATGCACCGGGCCAGACGGTGGGCCTCATTGTATTCCTCGTCATGGACGTCTCCCGGGTTAGTCACAGGTGTGAAGAGGTGATGGCAAAGAGGATAGCCACTGTCTCCGAGGAGCCGCCACTCTCCCCTGGAGGCTGCAGCCAGCCGCCCGATGGAGGACTCGCGGACGACGAAGGAGTCGTGTGTGCTTCCAGGCCATCTCGCCACGACACCAAGGATGATGCCCTGATGGTCATATGAAAACATGGGCATCCACATGGGGCGTATGAATTGGTACTAAGGTTCCGTCCACGGCTCCGGCCACTTGAGGGATGCGGAACGACCGAAATAATTCATCTCGTCTCTGGTGTGGAAATGGACGTGCTGCGGAACCAGTCGGAGGAGGCTGTACGTCACAGCCTGGACCGACCTGCAGTCTGACGCCTTGGACAGGCCCTGGCCATCTCCGACGACCTGCAGAAAGCTCCCTGTGGCGTAGAACCTGAGGGCGGCCAAGAGCTGTACTTGCGGTGTGAGCGCAGAGTTCCTCCTGGTTGCGCGTCTCAGGTCTTCGCTGATCGCCCAAGAAGCTGTCTGATGAGCTCCCTGGGCAGCCTGTAGCGCTGGATGACTGCCGCGTCATTGTAGACCTCAAGGGGGTCAAAGTTGTCCCGGATTCGAGCATTAATTGCAACAAGGCGACTCCGGGGACGCCAAGGCCTCTCGGCCTCTCTCTCTCTCTCTCTCTCTTGCTCTCTCTCTCTCTCTCTCTTGCTCACGGAGCGCTAGCACACGCTGTCTATCAGCCATTATTTGCACTGATGTAGCCTACTGCATGGCCCCTTGCACTGTATAGGCCTATGTTCCGAGACTAATTAATTCAACCTGCCAACGAATAATGTTAATTAGATGCGTCATGCCTCCACAACACTATCAACACGTTAACAATCAGTCAGACACTCGGTTATGTTAACCAGTTAATTTGTTAAGGGTATATCAAACTCATTGCCGGTGTTTCCACATGTATTATTTTATAGTTCGTATAATAGCTTTATAGTATTATAGTCTTTATTATAATTATATAGTAGTAGCCCTATATTTAAAATTTCTTTTTAATGATGCTATGTAGCCAGACAAATCTTTTTCCTCTGAAGGATTTAAACCAAGAGTAATTTTAAAAGCTTTGACACAAAAACATGCACACATGTTCGACAATGAAGGCAACACAGCCGCTCAGCGGCCATTGAAGTGTGCTTTATCATTTGTGGAGACCATTGTGGTTCATATTAGGCTGCATTTGACTGAAACAACATTTGAAAAACAAAGTTTTTTTTATTTCAAAACTCAAAGAAAAAACGGTTCAAAGGTGCCCGCACCAACAAGCAACATTTTAATAAGTGGGGGGGGGGAATAGCTGATAATGAATGCGGTCACTAGGTCCGATGTGGAGGAGTAAATCCAGTCTCTTGATAAAAGTTTTGTTCGAGTCCAAATCCTCTTCAAGGACAGAGTCACAATGGTTTTCACTTTCGTTAAGGCCGCTTTCTACTTCTGTTGGACCTTGACATTCATGAAAAACATAAGTTTTAAAATCTTGAACTGAATGTGAATTATGTTTCCGGCTCTTATGACTGTGGAATGTTGTGTATATATTTGTCTTGTACTCGAAACCTTTGAAAACACAAGTCACTGTTACAAACTTTTTAAGATGTCAACCAAGATGCTCAAAATACAGTCTTTCGGTGTCGAAACAGCATGAATTGCATACCAGGCACGTGAAGGAAAGGAGCTGGCCTGGTTTGGTTGCCTGTGGGTGATATGTGGACAAATGTAGGGCTGCCACTAACGACTATTTTTCTATCGATTAATCTATAGACTATTTTATCGATTAGTCGATTAATCTAAACGATTAATTTTCCTCCCAAAAAAAAAAATTCACCATTTCAGCTCAGTTAATTCTTTTTATTTTAACATAATGCAGCACAAAACAAAATGTAAACAAAGGCTGACATATTAAAGTGCAAAACTGCAGGTTTAAACTAGGAACTCCCAACATGATAAAAATAAATAAAAAAAGAGGACTTATTGTCAGTATTGCAACTCCAAAATACATTTTCTTGCTATTAAACTCCTTTCTATTATTTCTATTAAACCCCTTATTAAAGTAAAAGTGCAACATGTTTAAAGTAAGTGTAAGTGTCCAGCTCAAAATGCAACTCAAATATTAAGCTATATCATGTCAGTTAGACATGTGTATTGTAGTGTAAGAACGTCAACATGTCCACATGTTCTGGGCTCAGGCTAGCTCTTTTCTTGGAAGCTATGTTACCAGCTATGGAGAAAAGACGTTCTGAAGGGGTTGATGTTGCAGGTACACCCAAATATGACTTTGCCAGAACAGCCAGAGAGGGAAACCTTGCCTCATTTGTTTTCCACCACTGCAGAGGATCTGAACTTTTAGGCAGAGGCTGTTCCCCAAAATACTTGAGAATCTCTTCTCTCACAGAATGACTGATGACATCTGCCTCGTCCCCACTGTCATTCTGGCTGGATGTTTCCTCAGAGTCCGACCCAAGCAATGTGTCCAGCAAAGACACAGACCTCTTCTCTGTAACACCTGCTGATGTTTGGCCATCTATGGTATGCTGTGGTTGCTGACTCTCCATCACCCTCCTCTTTGCTTCTAGTGCAAGGGCTTGCACTTTCAACTGCAGTTGCAGGCTTTCATCTGGGGACAGGAACTTCAGTCTGCAAAACCTGGGATCCAAGGCAGCTGCGATTACAGTGGTGTTTGTACCAGCATCTTTGTAGGCCATCTCAACCTCCCATCTTGTTGAGATTTCGTTCGCTGCAACAGCCTGAAATGCCAGCACATGGGTGTTGTCAAAGGCTGCATTCTGTGTAGACTTCAGCAGTCCTTTAATGAGTGCAGCTAGAGAGGAGAGGGTCACATATGACCCCCCACTAAGGTAAACAGTTGCACACTCAAATGGCTTGAGAGCTTGTTCTAGCTCTTCCAGCAGGCTCCACTGTTCAGCTTTGAGGTCAAGGAAATTTTTTCTCTGTGTGTAACCTCTGGGTCTGACAGAGTTGCTGTAACAGGCCACCTCTGCTCTAGCAGGCGGCTGATCATGTAGTACGAGCTGTTCCATCTTACACTAACGTCTTGAATCAGCTTGTGTTCAGGTTTGCCCATTTGTTTTTGTTTCGTTTTCAGCTTGGAACTGGCCATTTCACTCTTTTTGAAATGTTCCACCAAGCATCTTGCCGCTCCAATTGCTCTGTTAATTTGTGGATTCTTCAGTGCTTGATTCACCACTAGTTGCAATGTGTGGCCAGCACAGCGGATTGAAGATGTCCCATGCCTCTCTTCCAACAACTTGAGGGCTGCTACAACATTAGCTGCATTGTCATGCACCACAGCTTTGATCCTGCTTGTAGGAATCCCAAACCTCTCAATTGCCGTCTCAATCCAGGATGCAATATTCACTACAGTGTGTCGCTCTTCAAGAGGCATAGTAGTCAAACTATAGCTTATGAGTTCCCAGTCATTGTTGATATAATGGCACGTTATGCCCAAGTATGCCTCCGTGGCAATACTTGTCCATGCATCTGTTGTTAGACTGACCATGGAACTGGATGACGAGAGGGCAAGTTTGACTTTCAGGAATTCATCCTCATATCTCCTCTCCATCGTGTTGGTGAAGCATGTTCTTTTAGGGAGACAGTAGCCTGGTTGGAAAGTGTTAACCATAGCACGGAAACCCTCATCTTCCACCATTGACAGGGGTCTCATGTCTTTGATAATCATGTTGAGAACACTGTCAGTAAGAGCAGCTGCAAATGATGGTGAGCAATCCTTCTTTTGCAGGAATTCGTTCATGTTGCTTTGCCTTTTCCTGAGAGCAAGAGAGAAAGAGAGGAGAAAAACAAATGCATCATAATTATTTAACATTTAACATGTAATAATGAAGACAGTAATATTTCCTATGTTCCTTTGACTTACACCTTTTAACTTTATTGATCACAATTATTCAAATGTTATCTATTGTATTAAAGGCATCCCCCTCACAAATGAACTTCAAATAATGTCAGAAATAAAATATTTCGATACGGTACATTCTCAACAAGCACAAACAAACACTGGCACCGTCAATCAACGTAGAATAAGCCCAGATCTAGCCTACACATTTTCTGTTATTTTAAACGTGAAAACGTATTCAATGGAAATTCTAAGGTCGCAGGTAGACAACTTTATGGCTTAAATAATGCGTGTATTTAGCAGCTACAATGACGAAAGATATTTAAACTTACGGCAATTTAATAAACATGAATAGACAATACTTACGGTGGCTTTTCTGGCGGTCCATCGTCCACAACGGCGCCTGTATGCTTTCTTTTGAGGTGTTCGTGCATAGCGGTGGTGCTGCTATGATACGCCATCGACACTTTGCAGAGTGCACAACCCACCCTTTTGTTAGGCGCTAGTTTAAAAAACTCCCATACTTTTGACGCCTTTGGTCTTGACGCCGTCTCTTTCCCCACCAAGTCGGACTCGACTGCTGCTGCCGCCATGACTTTTTTTAAAACTGAAGCGTTGACTGAATGCGACCAATGACTGGTGCCAAAAAAGACTGACGTCAGGCACGCAGCACGTAGTGATACGGAAGACGCACATTCGTTATACTGAACTGAAGCGTGAACTAAAGGGTGAAGTAAATTCATTTTAACTAAGGTGAAGTAAATTCATTTTATGAATTTACTGAAGGTAAATTCATAAAATTAAAAAAAAGATGCATCGACTTAAATTATTAATGCCGACGCATTTTTACCGTCGACTTCGTCGACCACATCGACTAATCGCGGCAGCCCTAGACAAATGTGTCCGTAAATTTTTTTCCCAAAAAGGGTCCTATGTTCCCCTGTAGCAATACATCCCGGGGAGCATAGGACCCCTTTTGGGAAAAGCGGGGAACATAGGATCCTTTTCTGGGAAAAGGGTTCTATGTTCCCCGCAATCTATCAATCTTTAAAAATATTTAAACTTTGACGCGACATTCGTGTGATGACAGCCAATCGGCGTTCAACAGTGTGGCCACTGAGTGACATGTGTAACGTAACAGCCAATCAGCGTTCAACCGGCCAACTCAGTGCAGTGCAGTCCGGGGTGAACTGCAGCATGGAGGAGAAAGTGATTGTTGCCGTTTGCGACTCCCGGAGCTCTTTATATAATAGTAGGCCTATATAATATAATATAATATAATTGTATAAAAATATCACGGCCAAAAGCTCTGTGCGCCTCCGGATGGCCGTAGCGCGGGGAGCTATCGTAGGGATTGGGCTTCTCAGGGTTTGTTTACCGGCGTATGAATAGTAGGGGTGTAACGATACATCGATGTAGATCGATACATCGATTGATTGGCGAACGATCCAACTGCATCGATGCAACGGGCAAACATCGATGCATATCGCAGTATTACACCCTTTTATTATTATATATCTCCTTTCGCGGGTGTTTGTGAAACTATTTCTGCACAAAGCGCCAAGCCGCTCGTATCCATTCACCGGTTAAACGAGGCAACAGCGAGCACTTGTGTTGTGTCGGTTTGTGTTGCCAGCTTGGGCATATGTCCCGTTTTTCCAGCCTAACGTGATTAAAAGTAGCCAAATCGGGCTGAAAAATGTGCCCAATCTGGCAACACGGACGTGCATTTAAGTGCCAAACCTTTGGCACTTAAATGCAATTATGTGGCACTTTATTATTGTATTAAAAATTGAGTTTTTTTGTTTTAAATATCCGGAAGAGCAAAGAAATAAAATGATGAAATTATAATTAAGTTGATGTGAGTTGATGTAAGAGGTTGTGTTAAATGGGCATATGATATCGTCTCATATCGATCGCATGCCCCTGAATCGAAATCGTATCGCGGCAGACTTTTGATATCGGCAAATATCGTATCGTTGTCCAATGAATCGATATAATATCGTATCGTGATGAAACCAGAGATTTACACCCCTAATGAATAGACTGCGTCAGGTTCTCCGACGTCTCTCCCTCTTCCACAAAAGGTAAAGACATGCAATGGTAGTTATCTCGGCCGGAATTTGGCAGTAATGGGGGAAAAAGTAACAGACCGGGGAACATAGAACCCTTTTTTTTAAAAAAGGGACACGCTCCCAAATTCACTCTGCATTTCGCCATGTTGGAACCGGCCGTTTAAGAAAGGGCAGCCGATCCCACCATTTAAAACGTTGACGTTTACATTCCCGATATGATACGCAGCAACATGATGACCAGGAATCAGAGCTGACCTTCATCCAGCCATAGACAGTGAAATCCAGCAGAGCCACTGCTCCAGCCGACTGCAACCAACGCGGTCACAAGTGACAAGTGCATAGCCGCCGTAGTCCTTGGCACATTATTGTAGAGCAAAGCTGATGGTCTTTGGGTATTTTTTAGGATATTTTTTTTGGTAGAAGTTGTAACTGTGAGGTAATGTAGGTAGAATATACCCATTATTATACATTTCACTTGCTTATACTATTCGTAAGTACATTTTAACCAATTTGCAGGTATTGTATTTACCACCGACAGTCTACAGTCACAAATAGACACACAAAACATAAGAAAAATAAAACAACTAAAACAGTCGGCAGGGGGAAGGGGGGTTATCAATATGGGAAGACATTTCAGGAGGCCTCAAGGAGAATAGTTATATTAAGTTTGAGCAACAAAGTGTAGTCTTTTGATGGACTCTATAGACATAATTCACCATACTGTGTTATTGACATGTTTTCGTTCTGTGCTATAAGGACACTGTCTCTTTAAGATCAAGTGACTTGGGTGTTGATATGCCGGTCTGTGCATGTTTGAATTTAACAGTTTTTATATGACTAAATGAACGACCTGCCGTTGCTTGTCGAGGTGAGAAATTGTCTCTTCCCTTCTTTTAGCGCAATTTCTAATGACTATAAACTAGAGCTGTCAGTTAAACGCGTTATTAACGGCGTTAACGCAAACCAAATTTAACGGCGTTAAATTTTTTAACGCGCGATTAACGCAATTTTTTTTTATAAAAAAAAAAAAAAAACTTTTTTTTTTTTTTTCTTTGGCTCAAAACAAAGAAGCAGTAGCCTGACTGCTATGTTCAATTGACATTTGTTCACAGCAGTCGTTTAATTGCACTATAGGCTCTTTTTTTGTATCGTCCTGCTTTGATCAGTGTATATGCCAATGTTGTTATCAATAAAAAATCATTTGCACAAGGCAAGCCGATGCACTTCACCATGTTGATAAGAGAATTAAAATGAGAAGAATTATGGGACAAAAAAATAAAGGGATATTTAGCATAGAAAAATAATTTGCGATTAATTAGAGTTAACTATGACATTAATGCGATTAATCACGATTAAATATTTTAATCGCTTGACAGCTCTACTATAAACATAACGTCTCACCTGGGCGCATGTGTTGATGGCGGATCCGTTATGGTTAAAAACATAACGTCTTCACTGGGCAGGTGTCGCTGCGGTGTGTGCGCGTGCGTTCTTACCTGCGCGTGTGTCTATGGCGTAGGGCTGTCAAAATTGCTCAAAAATGACATTCGAATGTTCGTTTGGAAAAAAATCACGAATTCGAACTATTCGAATATCTGGTTGCCTATTTTACGCAGTTGCCGTCAATATGTCAATAATGCGACAAAACCATGGTTCAAATTAGTGGGATATATATCTATCTATCCTATAAACAGCCCAGTAACGTGGAGGCCTAATCATGAAAAGCCACAACTTTGTATCGCTTGCATTTCACCACCACACCTGCAAGCGCGCAAACTATAGTAATCTGAAGAAGACGCCCGCTTCTGAATGTTACAAAGTATGCTAGTGGTAACGTTCCTTGCTTTGCTTACCATTTATCGAGAAGGCCTATTAAAATCGATAAAGAAAAAAATGCATGTCGCCTACGTCTTCCACCATGCTAGCGAAAGGGCCAGCACTACGCACCGTTCGGATTCATGAAAAAAAAGCTGTCTCGGACTTTGCCGAGAACATTGCGTTATAGCAGCTTTCACCAGCCAGACTACGTTATGTTTTACCCTGAGCTCTACTTCGGATGCTTATTGAATGGCATAGCCGAGCTGGAATACCTATATCCAAGTACGGAAACCCTGAGGGGATAAAATACATTCGCTCTTCACAATACTAGTCTGTTACACTTGTACCGCGGGAGTGTTTTTTCACATTCGAATATTATGAGGGACATCGCGAACAGACAGAGGCTCATTCACAAAGCAGATAGAGGCGCTTGTACCGCGGGAGTGTTTTTTCACATTCGAATATTAATTTTCACGTTCGAATTCGCGTTTTTGGATACATTTCGAACGAATATTCGAACTTCGAATATTCGTTGACAGCCCTACTATGGCGGAGCCATTTTGTTCAAAAAAATAACGTCTTACCTGGGCGAGTGTCACTGCCTTTGGGTTGACGTGCGGCGTGTGTGTGTGTGTGTGTATGTTTGTGCGCTTCCGTGTATGTGTCGCTGCCTTTGTCTTGACGTGCGGTGTGTGTGCGCGCTTGTGTGCGTTTCCGTGTATGTTCGTGCGCATGTGTGTGCGGTGTTTGTATGCGGTGTGCGTGCTTGCGGTGTATGTATGCATGCCCGTGGGCTGTGTGTGTGTGTGTGAGCTGCAGGCTGCTTGGCACATGCTCACTGACCAACTGAGTAACTGATGCAACAGGCCAGCTATTATAGTAGTAATAGTAGTAATATAGTAGCAAAGTAGTAAGATATTATATAGATACCTATATATTACATAATATTATATTCAAATTAATATATAATAATATTATAAATTATAGAATATTATATTATATAGATATAGAGCTCCAGGAGTCAACAAACGGCAACAATCACTTGAACTCAAAGCTGCTGACGGCTCATTTGAATGCAATGGAAAGCAGCTCATTTGCATTAAAGCTACAGACTCCAAACAGCACACCCTGAAGGGACTGAAACAGAGGGGAATAGTTGTAGGCAAGATTATTTTTTTCCTAAAAGCTATTTCCAGCAAACAGCTTCAAAAACATGTTTTCTGGAACTTATTTACTATGTTAACTATGTCACCTTTAAATTGGCTTCCCCTAAAACAAAGTTCTTGTTTACTTGTTTCCTTTACGGTCAGTGTTGCCAGATTGGGCGGATACATACAAAACATAAGTTAAGATGATTCAAGTTCAAGTTGACTTCAAAGAATGCTGTTCTCTACAGAAAACTGACTGACTGTGGCCATCTCCTCTGCCGTTATGTGTGATAAATACATCGATTTTTTTCCCTAAACAAAATAGACAGAACCAATGTCAATATTGTTTCCTCAGCCCCCTTGCTTTCGAACCCCCCCCCCCATACTCCCAGGGGTCAGCCTCTCTTCCACCATAGATAAAGCTTATGTGTAAAAGCTAGTTAGTCGGATGAGGCACACTAACATATGCTCTCTTCACCCACTCCTAACTCATAAAGTGAATCCTCACCATGGACGGTGTTAGTGTCCTCCGATCCAATGGAGTCCGCAGCCTGGGAGTGATACTGGGCCCAGTTTCCAGATAACGATGGATCCACACTTGTACGAACATTCTCACAAATGACCTTTAGAACGGTCGTAAAAAATTTCTGTGCATTTCCCGCAACTCCTCTTGGCATGAATGCACGTGCACTGCTCGACGTTCGTAGGCTTGTCCACTGACACAGTGCTGTAATGGGCTCTGTAGGAGGGGGAGACGCGGGAATGTTGTTAGATGAAACTGTATATTTTCTGATAACATAAATAAATCTCCCCATCAAGGCCAACAGCAGAGTAGCCTACGAAAAGAATAGACTACAATAATAGGAATGCAAATAATATTAAAACACAATTGATTATACCTAGGCCGACATATGCTATATTGTTAAAAAGCCTATGCCGTAATTGTTCAATTAATGAATTGCTCACATGAAATGACACACCTATAGAACACTCTTCGGAAACAGGGAAGGCCTTTTGCAAAATGGTGGCGAAGGCTCGAAAGAGGAGAGAAACTTTCAGGGCAGAAGATTCTCCTTTAGAGGTAGAGGCCAAGAAAGGCCTCTTATTTGACCGGTTCAAAGATGCCCACACGATCAAGCAAAAATCTAAGAAGTGGGCGGAAATAGCCGAGAGAATGACTGTGGTCACTGGTACTAATAGGTCTGATGTGGAGGTCAGAAAAAAATGGCAGGATTTTTTCAGTCTGACCAGAAAAAAAGCGTTGCAACTTCGACATCAAGCAACTTTGACTGGTGCGGGGGTGAACCGCCTGAGGACAAGTGTGGGGCAGCAATGCTGGGGAATTACAGACAGTGCCCAATGCGAGTGTGGAGACACAATACAAACTGTGGAACACATCCTAACCAGCTGCCCCAAACACCGGCCCCCGAACGGCGAGCGTGGTCTAATTGACCTTGATCATAGGACGCTGGATGGGCTTGCATCAACAGAATTGAAGGTCTAAGGACATATGACAGAAGAAGAAGAAAAGTGGACCCAGTGCGGAAGAAAGTCCCGCCCCTGTCAGAGGCATAGGATCATGACATGTCCCGCAAAATCGCTTGAGGAAGCGGTCGCTGGGCACGGCGGTGCATGGGCTGTGAATACCTCAAGTTATTATTATTATTATTACCGGTACTTTAAATGCAGGGAGCGAGGGAGCAAAGAGGGAGAGGGCGGTTCTTAGTTGTTTAGTTTCATAACCTTGTTCTCTTCTGGGGTCTCATTTATAACGGTTGCGTACGCACAAAACGGGGCTGAAATTGCCGTACGTGACTTTCCACGCCAAGGTTGTGATCTATAAAAAATCAACTTGACGGGAGAATGTGCGCAGCCCTAAGCAAACTCTGACCCATGCGTACGCATGGTTTGGAGAAAAGGGAGAGATGGCGACACAGACGGTGTGGTGGTGAACTGAAGTCAGACGGAAGAATTGTAGAGTGAGAAGAACGATTATGTTTTATCATCGCCCTTCATAAATTTAATTTCAACCAGTATCATGCGTTAAATCTATGTAATCAGAATAATTTAAGTCAACTGCGTTATTTCTCAGTTATAACTCCAGAAACATCTCCTTAGAATATAAATATATATTTTTTTCTATATTTAATCCCGTCACTCCATACTGTCCACTGACGGCGCGACTGCATGGAATAAAGCATCTGTCCAACATGTGTCAATAACATAATATTTGTATGTGACACTGTAAACACATAGGAATCAAATGTCAATTCAATCCCAAGTGTGGAAAACCAAGCCACACTCCTCATCACAATCGTTGTCCGTTACTCTTGATGCTTTTCATGACAAATCAGGCATTAAAAAGGGGTTAAAACATTTTACGTGGGTGATTACAAACTGATTATCCAAGGTGTTCTCGGTCAGTCTTAT
The DNA here is from genome assembly GCF_902167405.1 of Gadus morhua. Classification (NCBI taxonomy): domain Eukaryota; kingdom Metazoa; phylum Chordata; class Actinopteri; order Gadiformes; family Gadidae; genus Gadus; species Gadus morhua. The sequence goes on from NC_044063.1 coordinate 3,072,445, forward strand.
TACCGTAACCCTATAAATACAGAGGTGAGCGCCGTGGTAATGCTGCACCATATTGCACTTCTGGCCGACCATGCAAATGGCAGGATTCGGAGGGAGAGGGTCTTTAGGGACCATAACGATTTATTGGTAGGCTACATAAAAATATGTACCTTTATGTCAGACGAGTCCAATTCTGGGACTGTGCGCTCCGTGCTACTGACAGAGTTCACTGCTGCAGCAACATGTTGCCACTCACTCTAATTTTTGTTGTTGGCGACCCCAATCCCGTGACGGCCGAACAAAACTACTTTTCGGGCCTCCACCTCACCCACAAGTGTCTCCACTTCAACCTCCATGAAATTCCGCTTTTTTGCTTTTCTCAGTAATTCTGCCATTGTTTCCGACAAGACATAATACTTGCATCTGAGTCTGTTTTATATGCAGATCGCATTCATGAGGTCATTTGCATTGACCATAAAAAGGGGCGTGTACAGGGCGGAACGTGACGCTGATTCAGCTGCGCACACTTGTAGGCACTCTGTGATTTATAAAGCAAAGATTGCGTACGTTGTGCGTACGCAGGGTTTTATAAATCTGAATATTTTTTGGCGCACGCAAAACTTGGCTTCTGGGCGTCCGTACACTTTTAGTAACGATCCCACGCGCAGTTTTATTAATGAGACCCCTGGTCTTTACTACTCTGTCTTTAAAACTGTCAAATCTAATAACAGCAATTTAAGATAAGTCTTAAGATAAGGAATTTAAGATAAGTCTACACCCACAGTACATTCTGATTCATCGTCTTATAAAAGAACATCAAATATTACGATATTTACACCAGACATCCAATTATATAATGTCACCCAAAATCTTAATGGACACTATTTATCTGTGCTTAATGTAGGCTGTGAATTAAGATGAAAACACAGAAGCTTAGGTAAAGTTTTAAAATCCTTTTTTGTGGCATCTTGTACCAACGCTACCACCACAAATGGTAGGCTATTCTAAGAATAGTTGTAACGTTTTGTTTTTCTCTTGATTTGTCTTTCAGAACTTGGAAGGATTCGCTCTAAATTAGTCGACATGTTGTTGGACCAAGATGTCATCAATCTCCTGCGTTTCCTTTGGGAGAGGAATGTGTTGAATGAAGAGGAGAAGAAGACTGTAGAGGGGAAGATGACCAGTAAAGACAGAGCATGTTGTCTCATTGATACTGTGATGGAGAAAGGGAAGAGAGAAAGTAGCCTGATGGTGGATTATTTGACGGAGAGGCGCCCTGAACTATGCTCAGCCCTGGGTCTGAACCCAACTTCTGCTCTGATCAGTGAGTTTAACATGTTTTTAAAGTTCCCTTAACATGTGTTAAGGGAACTTAACACATGTTAAGTCCCCCCCCCCCTCCCGTACACCCAGGAGTCAGCCTCTCTTGCACCAAAGATAAAGCTTATGTGTAAAAGCTAGTTAGCCAGATGAGGCACACTATCACATGCTCTCTCTTTTTTCCACTCCTAACTCATGAAGTGAATCCTCACCATGGACGGTGTTAGTGTCCTCCGCTACAGTGGAGTCCGCAGCCTGGGAGTGATACTGGGCCCAGTTTCCGGATAATGATGGATCCACGCTTGTATGAACATTCTCACGAATGATCTTTGGAACGTTCGTAAAACAATTCTGTGCATTTCCCAAAACTCTGCTTTGCATGAACGCACGTGCACTGCTCTAACGGCGTTCGTAACAGTCCACTGGCACTGAGGGAGGGGGAGACGCAGGAATGTTGTTAGATGTTATATTTCCTGGCAGCAAAAATAAATCTCCCCATCAAGGCCAACAGCAGAGTATTATACGAAACAGAATACACTACAATAATAGGAATGCAAAAAATATTAAAACACAATTGATTATGCCTAGGCCGACATATGATATTGCTAAAAAGCCTTTGGCGCAATTGTTCAATTAATGAATTCCTCACGTGAAATGACACACCTATAGAACACTCTTCGGAAACAGGGAAGGCCTTTTGCAAAATGGCGGCGAAGGCTCGAAAGAGGAGAGAAACTTTCAGGGCAGAAGATTCTCCTTGAGGAGGTAGAGGCCAACAAAGGCCTGTTATTCGACAGGTTCAAAGGTACCCACACAAACATGCAAAAATCTAAGAAGTGGGCGGAAATAGCCGAGAGAATAACTGTGGTCACTGGTACTAATAGGTCTGATGTGGAGGTCAGAAAAAAATGGCAGGATTTTTTCAGTCTGACCAGAAAAAAAGCATTGCAACTTCGACATCAAGCAACTTTGACTGGTACGAGGTTAAACACGGCGCAGTCCCTCAATGACAGAAGCGTACCGTGGGGTTTAGTTCATGGCCTTCAGTAACGTACTCCACCAACGGCCAACCCCCAAACACTCAGACATGCACACAAATTTCAGATTAGGTGCCACTACAGCCAACACAGCCACAATATGAGCTACTGCATAACATCCACAACGAGACAGTTGATCTTCAGCAACAACAACAGCGCACACCACTTTGCATTACTGCAGAGCTAGAGTAATGCAGCATCACAATCCGATCCTTCCTTATGTAACTCCGCAACCGGATTGCTAATCACACACGACACAAAAACAAGTATTCACAGTTATTGTTATTTTCACCGGATGCTTTCGCAACTTCAACGGATTAAATAAAGTAGCCTATAGCGACAATATTAAAAATGCAACGCCAGTTCATTAACAGAAATGAGACACACAAGTAGGCCTTTATGCCACATATTTTACAACAGCTATTCCAGCCAGAATATTAAGGCCACAGGAGTAGTAGTGAACGGGTTCATTTAATATGCTTATTAAGCGGCATCCACACACAGCATTACCATTAAGCCTACTGCCCAAATTCCAGCAATATATTTGTGTTTCCAACCATTAAAAAAAATGTGTTATAAACTAATGTACCACAACAACATTATCGCTCCTACACAGTGCAAAGTAAAACTCACCCATCACCCATGGCCTGATGTTTAAAGCTGCCTTGGTGAAGCTGTTAAGAATGCTAAATCCGGCACTGTTCCATGTCCCCTCACTGATGTTGAACAGCAAACACGGCCAGTAGAATAGCTTGTTCTGAATGGTGCTAGCCGTCATAGCGGCTGTAGTTGCACTCTGCAAAGTGCCGCACAAAACCTTTACCGACCTAGGTCAGCCCATCCAGCTTCGGTGTAGGTCTTCCTCTTGAAATTAAATCTCTCCAAACGATCGCCTTGAAAAAGGCAAACAAAGGAGATCAGAAACAGGATCGCTAGGTGCTGTGAAGGCAGTGGCCATGGTAGTTCACTATCAACAGTCTGTACCGCCAACGATTCTAATTCGCTGATGACATCACCGGGGGCCAGTGCCTGCATAGTGCCTGGCCCTGGGACCATTCTATTACTACACATCAACATTTGATTGGCTGATTACACACGTCAGTCAAATTTATTATCCAATGGGAGGTGGCAGCTTCAGCGAAAGGCTAGCAATACTTTTAGGGCTGGCCCCGCCGGTCCATGTGACCTAGCTGTGAGGCATTATTCAGCTGAGCTCAGCCTTACAACAAAAACGGTTTTCCTTCTGGAATTATATTGTTACTACTGAAAAAAATATGGAATTAAGATGCGTTCAGACACAAATTAATGTAATTTTGAAGAAAATAATATATATATATATTATTTCGATTTTGACAGGGCCAGCAGAGATGGCCCTGCTGGCCCTGACGGCCAACCATTGCTCAATGATGAGGAAGAGCAAGCAATGTCCCTCATAGGCTTCCCAGCCTCCCAAGGCATCCCCGGGGGAGCGGATATCCACTCCCCCAAAACTACCACCACAAGTGGTAATCTAAGAATAGTTGTAAAAAAAATTCTGTTGATTTGTCTTTCAGAACTTGGAAGGATTCGCTCTAAATTAGTCGACAAGTTTTTGAACTATGATGTCATCAATCTCCTGCGTTACCTTTGGGAGATGAATGTGTTGAATGACGAGGAGAAGAAGACTGTAGAGGGGAAGACGACCAGCGAAGACAAAGCACATTGTCTCATTGACACAGTGATGAAGAAAGGGGAGAGAGAAAGTAGCGTGATGGTTGATTATCTGACAGAGAGGCCCCCTGCACTATGGCCGACCCTGGGTCTGACCCCAACTTCTGCTCTGATCAGTGAGTTTAACATGTTCATAAAGTTACCTTAACATGTGTGTAAAGTTTGTCAGCAACTAATCTGCTGAAGTTTCCGTGTCAATCAAAGTAATCAACGTTAAGCGTAATGCAAGATTTCACCTGTAGGGGCCCAGAATCACATATAAACTGTGTGTGTGTGTGTGTGTGTGTGTGTGTGTGTGTGTGTGTGTGTGCGTGTGTGTGTGTGTGTGTTTGTGTGTGTCATTTTGAGTGTATATTTTAAAGAATTTATCAATTTTTATCCCAGAAATTGTCAATGCAGAGATAATTTGGTTAATTTTTTTTTTATATTTGGTTAATTTGCCTTTTCTCTTGATTTGTATTTCAGAACTTGGAAGCATTCGCTCTAAATTAGTCTACATGTTGTCAGACCACGATGTCATCAAACTCCTGCGTTGCCTTTGGGAGATGAATGTGTTTAATGACAAGCAGAAGAAGACTGTAGAGGGGAAGATGACCCGAGAAGACAAAGCACGTTGTCTCATTTATACAGTGATGGGGAAAGGGGTGACAGCAAGTAGCCTGATGGTTGATTATCTGACGGAGAAACACCCTGAACTATGCTTAACCCTGGGTCTGACCCCAACTTCTGCTCGGATCAGTGAGTTAACATGTTTATGAAGTTCCCTTAACATGTGTGTAAAGTATTTTCAGCAACTATTTTGCTGAAATTTCGGTGTCAATCAAAGTAATTGCTGTTAAGCGTAATGCACCACTTCTCCTGTAGGGGCTCAGAATCACATATAAACTGTGTGTGTGTGTGTGTATTTGTGTTTGTGTGTTTCACAGGCGAGTTGTGATTTTGATGGTATTAATTTAAAGAATTGATAAAATTATATCCCAGAAATGATCAATGCAGAGATAATTTTTTTGAGATTTTTTTTATAAATTCATTTAATTCGCCTTTTCTCTTGATTTGTCTTTCAGAACTTGAAATTATTCGCTCTAAATTCGCCGACATGTTGTCATACAGCGATTTCATCAATCTCCTGCATTACCTTTGGGAGAAAAATGTGTTGAATGACGAGGAGAAGAAGACTGTAGAGGGGAAGACGACCAGAGAAGACAAAGCACGTTGTCTCATTGATACGGTGATGGGAAAAGGAGCGACAGCAAGTAGGCTGACAGTTGATTATCTGACGAAGAGGCACCCTGAACTATGCTCAACCCTGGATCCGACCAGAATTTCTGCTCAGATCAGTGAGTTTAGCATGTTTTTAAAGTGTTTAAACAGCTGGTATTAAGATAAATCTACACTAACAATACATTCTGATACCTTGTCTTAAAAAGAACATCAAATATTACGATATCTGCACCAGAAAAACAATTGTATAATGTCACCCAAAATCTTAAATATTGTCCATTGTGTGTACTTAATGTAATCTGTAAATTAAGATGAACACACAGAAGCTTATAGGTAAAGTTGAGAAATTTGTTTTATTTGGCATCTTCAACCAACACTACAACAACAAGTGGCATTACCTTAGGGAGATGAATATGTTGAATGACGAGGAGGAGAAGACTATAGAGGGGAAGACGACCAGAGAAGACAAAGCACGTTGTCTCATTGATACGGTGATGGAGAAAGGGGAGAGAGCAAGTAGCCTGATGGTTGATTATCTGACGAAGAGGCAGCCTGAACTACGTATATGCGAGTTGTTCTTAAAAGTATTCTACATTATCCCTGGATTTCACTTTCAGGGTTTGGTGGGAATCAGTCATTCAGTAGCAGACAGGAGAGTCCTGGTCTGATGTCCCCGTCTCTGCCCCTTGAAATGCATAAAGGCGACAGCGAGCTGGGTAAGTTTAAGGGCCCTATTTTAACGGTCTGAAACGCAAGTGGGAAGCGCAAAGCGCAAGTAGCTTTGTGGGCGGTTCTACGGCGCTATCGCTATTTTACAGGCGGATAAATGACACTTGCGTCGCGGCGCAAGTGTCAAAAGGGTTTGGTCTGAAGCAGCCTAGTTACCCGTAGGTGTGCCAGCTCCCATCCCCTTTAAGAGCCATGAGCGCATTTGAATCGGACGAATTGATATTTTGACAGCGCGTCTGCAGTCTCCGATGAGACAGATGCACATGAATTTCAAACTGCAAATGGCTCAGTTAATTGCCAAATAATATGGTCTAATTCACACATGGAATAAGGGGTTTTCTTCCACAACTTCAGAAATACTAAGTCCTCAAATAAATTTCGGCAAAGAAAACGTATATGATATAACATATGATATGCGGTAACTGGTTCTATTTAATGATACACGCAATACATTATAAACATTGTTTCTTATCAGTATTGTATGCTATCCTAATATGCATGTGTCCCCGCGGTAATAGACATTGCCATTGATTGTATTATGAGTTACGTGTTTAGTTTGCGTGTGTTTAAACAGAGCACACTGTTTGCGCCCGCATTCATTCATTCTTTTTAACACTCACTCGCGGTAAAACAATGTTTTACACGATCAAATACTCATCAATCCTAAAAGTTATGGGCATGTAGGACTACACGATGTCTCTGTCAAGAAAATATGTGTTTGCTGTACGGTGTTTGCAGATGCATTGATTTAAAAGTACAACTTATTACCGCTGCATCAGCTGTTCTTTCCCAAATAATTTACCAAGAATGTGCGGCTAGGTAGATGGGAGAAGCAAAGTGTATGCGCGAGGTGCACAAGCAATCCGTATGCATCGCATGCGCATGTATGCATGCGCCCTTAAAACAGCATCTGAACAACGCGCCACTGACTTTAAACCAGGTATTCCCTGGTCAATAACGCAATGGTATTCAGAAACGGCAAAATACCGTTTGCGCCAGAACACGCCTCCTCCTTCCGCCGAACCGCCCCTTGGGGCGCATGATCAATCCCTAATTTACCGGCAAGTGGCGGTGGTGGGAAAAGAACGCTCTGCGCCAGTTGTAAACTAGCAACGACACATGCGCCAGTGACTAAGTCACTTGCGCCGGATGCAAGATAGGGCCCCAAGAGCGCAATGTTTTTTTTTATAATTTTCGTATGCTATTTCATCACTAAATTCACTTCTGATAAAGTTTTAGGCGAGGAGTCAACTGATTCGATTTCGAATTTAGGAGCAAGCGAGCCAGCCGGCCAGCAGCTCTCTCAGACCCTCTGGCCCCACGGACCACTGCAGCAAACAGGGCAGACGGCGGATGACAATGGTTGAAGGAAAGCAGGCCAAAAACTGTCTAACATTTATTTGATCAAATAAACTACAGTAGCAGTATGAAAGGGTTGTTTTTGTTTTTAATAGACTTTACTTTTTTAGTGTACAGTTGAGGAGCAGTTTGAGCTTCAATAGTTTTCGGTGATAAGCCTGGTATCTATTTTGGAGGAATGCAGGGGTCCTCTGTAGTTTACACAATACCAGTAAGAACACACCGTCTCAAACTCTCAACAGCGTTCACATGCTCATTACCCCTCATTCCTCCAAGAATAACTAGCAAGAACGTTCTCCCCACTGATTGTAAAATGACGAGTTGATCACATGGAAGTCCTTAAAATATAGTGCGGCCAAAACTAGAGCGGTCACACCACCACCGCGGCCACACAGAAACAGATGAAAGGGTGGCGAGGGGACAGAGCTAGGAACTAATATAAAATGATAGAGTGCCCTGCGACATTCTTCTTATATCAGAGTCACCAATAAATAGATAAATTAATAATAGATCAGACCTGGATGGACACAATAACAAACAGACCGTGATCAAGAAAGGTAAAGAAACAAGTTGTATTTTTCTGTAAGGATCCTTTCTACAATGGTAAAATATAATGTGAGCCGGTCAGTGGTAAAACAAACACATTTAGAGGACGTACATCAACGGGCGCTTTGCCCCAAATGATCACAGTGCAGCCGGTTTTTGTGGATTACGTCTGCAGTGTTTTCACTCAATATTGGAAGGATCTCAAGAATCGCAATCCGCATTAGTCACTTATACCCAAAATGATCGGAAAAAATAGGCTTACGGTTGAGAAATCCCAAAGTTTCCTTTAACTCTCTTTCAATCCAAATCTATGAACAATCAATTTTTACATACACTGACACATTAATGTTTAAGTGGTATCCGAGGATGTCAGATGTTACATTTCAGTATTTTTCAGAAAACAAAAAAAGATTTAACGCAATTTGCAAATTCTATTGATTTGTCTTTCAGAACCTCTGATGACGTCAGGCAGTAGCGGACAGGGGAGCTTGTCCAAGTCTGAGCTGTCCGGTCCTGTGGACTCTGAGTCCTCACTTCCATTTGAAAAGCTTGGTAGCACACAGGGTGAGTTCAAGACTCCTAGTTGTACGAGATATTAGTCTGCATGTATAACCCTCTATGTCATGGTCACCCACCAGATGAATACGTAGTGTATGTTTAACATTTTTAAGTGTAACATTTTTAAATGTTATATATATATATATTTGGCCTGTTGGGGGTTCTGGGATACAGATTTTAAACCTATGGCTTATTTTGAACATGAGTCATATGCATGACTAAAGGGTTTTTGGGGTCGTCATGCAGTGACTAAAAGAGAAAGATGATCAACGATGGCAACTCAAAGCAGGTGTAAAAACCTAATGGAGTAATAATGGATTATCGCTCCAAACGACTTTAAATGCACTTGGATAAAACCAACAATCATACTTGCATGTCCCACAACCTCGCTAGCAAGCTCAGATTATTTTGGACCTCTGCATTTCTAAATACAGAGGTACGTTCACGTTCGTGAGACTTATTATCATGTTGTGTAAGATGTCTGAAAGCAACTCCATCAAGCCAACGTTAGCTTACGGGAAGTGATTAACGGCTGATTTGGATATATTTCAAACAAAGTAGGCTGAACCAAGCAACCTAATGTGGAACCTTACCTGGGAAAGAAATATGAACAAACAAGATAGTTCCTTTTATTACTCAACTCAATTACAATGTTGGCGAAACTACTGTCTGTGTTTGGTGAGTCTAACAATCATTTTAAGGTCAAAAGTGTTCTCGACACAGCAATTTTACCCAGGATGCGCCGGTTGGTATCTTGTAGGAACTTGGCAGCACAGATACCCCAGAATTAATTTTGGCATTTTAGCGAAAACCGGCAAGCAGCAGAGCAGACGAATAACGCACTTTTTTTTTGTTGTAATTATCGTATGTATTCAAATTCTATTGATTAGTCTTTCAGAGCATCAGGAATCGATCTGCTGTTCTCATACGGTGATGTTTGTGAGATGATTGTGTAACTAATGAATAGCACGTCCAAGGTAACGATCATGTTCTGTAAGATGTCTGAAAGCAGCTCCGTTATGCCAAGGTTAACTTATGAGTGATTAACGTCTGATTTGGATCTAATTCAAACAAAGAGTTTGAAACAAGAAAATTAATCTTTAACCCCAAACTAGTAAAGAAATATGAACAATCTATAGTTTATATCATTGCTTATGGTATGTTTTGGCAGATATAGGGCATGAAAATGATCATGGTAAAACAAGAAAAAAGGTATCTGTAAAAACTACAATTGCTCTGAACAGGCAGGAGGAAAACATATTCCAGCAAACTGCTGCTGGACAGCAGTTTAAGTCCTAAAGGAACAGGGGACACACATCATGTTTTATAAAGGAGGTTGAGGACCTTCACAGGCCGATATACAATATTCAATAAAACACCAATTTCAGGCCGATACGAACCCTTGTCCACATTATTCTCAATATCAAAGTGTGTCATTCAGGGAAACAGCATCAACCATACTCAGTGGAGAAGGAGAGTCCAGGTATATTCATTTGTAGTCACTGCGATATGCAATGCAACACGCTAAAACAGACAGAATAATTTGTAAGAAGGGGAAAGTTGGTCTGATTTCAGTAATATTTTTCTCAGGTGAAAGAATACAAGTCTAATTAAACTTTTAACAGAGAGAGAGAGAGAGAGAGAGAGAGAGAGAGAGAGAGAGAGAGAGAGAGAGAGAGAGAGAGAGAGAATAAGTAGAATGTCACAAGCTCTGTGTTCGCCAATCTACCTATCGAGTCTTAAAGACAAGATGGTGTCGACGGGTGAACTACTGATGGTATTGTGTATATAAAATTTCCTTTTTAATAAACAATCAGTGCACTTACAAAGTTATCAATGCCTTGTTTTATATGTTAAGACCCTTATTATAGTACGAAAGAAGTGGTTTAAAATAGCGATTTAGTTTTTACCATGAGACATGCCCCTATCGTTCCAAGTTTATAGCGTTTTGGTAGAATGGGCTAAAAGCAGCCAACGTTATCATACTAAACAAATCCAAGATCCATTTGACACCGGATTTCTCCTTTAAAATAAACATTAACCTACTCAGTAGGCCTGCCCCGACGTGAGTCAGACATGACGATTGGTCTTTCCTTTCCTTCTCAAACTACGTTACAAATGCATGTTCATCAGCCCGATTTTCTAATTTTCTCGGGGGAGAAACCCAGAGAAAATGAAATGTCAGACGAATGAAGAACGTCTACTTCAGGGGAAGATAAAACAACTGTATGCCGTAGCGCACGGGGGGGCCTTCCTGGTGAGCTGTCCTCGTCTCCGCCCCTCAAAACGACTGCTAGTGACGGGATGCTGGGTGAGTGGAAGTCTCAGTTTAGTAAGTCGACCTGCATAACCCTCTAGTCTATATCATAGTACTTTCCTTTCAAAATACATTTCACGCCACCAGATAATTAATAGACTGCTTACCCAGGGTCCCAATGGGGGGAGGGCCCTCAAAGCCGGAGATGAAAGTTTTTTTTTTGTTTGCAATTTCTTATTTCTAAGTAAATAATATCCTAAGTAGCTTTGGCTGAATAAAACGTTTAAGTGACTTAACTTTGTGAAGAAAAAAATAGTGGTGGCTAACTTTGACCCCTTACATAAGGCACAAAATGGTTTATTCCACCCCTGCACATGGATTCCCCAAACAGTAACGCTGAGTACAGTGGCGGCTGGTGAATTTTATTTTAGGGGGTGCTGAAAGTTTGTAAACCAAACCCCTGTAGGGGGGTCTGGGGGCATCCTCCCCCCGAAGATTTATTTGTGATTTTCACATACAAATGAAGCATTCTGGTGCATTCTGACAAAATTATAAAGACAAAATAGAACATTTCCTTACAAAGACGAATGGAGCCGGGGAACTAAGTTTTAACTTAATTTATTTGCCTTTTAGAATTCAGCAAGATTAAAAGTGCAAATGCATCAATAATAATTGGGAATTATACACAAGTTAACAATCTCTCTCTGTCTCTATCTGTATGTGTGTTTGTGAGAGAGGGAGAGTCAGAGTGAGAGAGAGAATGGGATTCTAAAAGGGGTGAGTGTGTTACGGCCCATCTATTGTGTTGGTAACTTCACTCATAAATCTATCTACAGTCAAGTATGCATTTAGACAAGTACGATAGAATATCAATATAATATGTGCAACCTTTTATGTGTGGTTGTTCAAGACACACTGAAGGCATGATGCCACCATAGGTTTGCAGAGAACTACGTGTATATACAATATGCACACTGAAGGCATGATGCAACCATAGGTTTGCAGAGAACTACATACAATATGCATACTGAAGGCATGATGCCACCATAGGTTTCCAGAGGACTCTACAATATACACACTGAAGGCATTATGCGCCATAGGTTTGCAGAGGACTATATACAATATACACTTGAAAGGGGTTGGGTGGTGGTGTGGGGTTGTGAGGGCCGCTGTAACCCAGTGTCCATCCTCACAGGAAGGGGACAGAGAGAGACAGAGAGAGAGAGAGAGAGAGACAGAGACAGAGAGAGAGAGAGAGAGAGAGAGACAGAGACAGAGACAGAGAGAGAGAGAGACAGAGAGAGAGAGAGACAGAGACAGAGACAGAGAGAGAGACAGAGACAGAGACAGAGAGAGACAGAGAGAGAGAGAGAGAGAGACAGAGACAGAGACAGAGAGAGACAGAGAGAGAGAGAGACAGAGACAGAGACAGAGAGAGAGAGAGACAGAGACAGAGACAGAAAGAGAGAGACTACATTACTTGTACTGAAACTTTGCTAGTCTCTCTTTCAGTGCAGCAAAGAGGTCAATGACTTTCTCATTGAAATCACGCATGTTGGACTAGGACTAGGACTAGTTCCCTCTCCATGGAGAGCATGGCCAGTGCATTCAGACGTTCCTGGCCCATTGAATTTCGCAGGAATGTCTTAATTATTTTCAAAGTTGAGAAACATCTCTCAGCTTCAGCTGTTGTCATAGGAGTAGTTATGAGAATGTTCAACAAACTCACAGTCTCAGAGAAGGTCTCCTGGAGGTTGTAGCTCATGATAACCTGGTACAGTGCCAGTGCACCACAGCAGGCCTTGATTCAGGATTCTCATAGATCAGAGACAGTTCCGTCTTGAGCTTTGTCTTGTTCAGCGTGGGATATGCCTTCACAGAGGCATTCAGAGCATCAGCAGGAAATGAATGGCAGTACCTTTCAAACATATTCCTTGTACTAAGGTAGCACTCACAAGGTGGCAAGTGAAAGAGAACCTCGCTTTGGTGTGAGCCAGGATGGTGTCGCAGACCTCTTCAGACAGCCTCTGCTTCGCCTCTTCTGTCAAAGCCGTCCTTGGTCTGTCGGTTCCTGATGGCACTTGCAGCTGGTCAGTCTCTGAATGCAAACAAACCAATAATGTGTTTGTTAGGCTGTGTACAGTACTGTAGTCTACCTGATGCACATGTTCACACTTTATCCAGTAAAAAGATGTCAGCATGACCACTTAAAATGGGCAGGAATGCATAATGTTAGTGTTAAACACTGTTTTTTATCTATCGTGTTGGTAACTTCAATCATAAATCTATCTACAGTCAAGTATGTATTTAGACAAATACGATAAAATATCAATATAATACGGGCAACCTTTTATGTGTGGTTGTTCAAGACACACTGAAGGCATGATGAGTATACCCACTTAAAATGGGCAGAGATGCATAATGTTAGTGTTAAACACTGTTTTTTAAGCTATCCATTGTGCCTCGCCTAACCAGGATGTCCAGCACAGAGTAAAGCAAGATAGATTACACCACTGGCAATATATTATAAAAAAGAACATATATTGTAAAAAAGAACACAAATACGTCTCCTTTCATGCATATGTTCTCATAACAAAGCTTTGCTTTGAGAAGGATCAAATAATATAAATCTTATCTTACCTAATCTGCACACTGCTTGTCAAGCTCTCGAGGGCACTTTTGATGACGACTGCTGCATCAATGTCCTTCTTCTTGAGCCTCTGGTACAGAATGTCGACGTGCGACCGCTTTTTTATTAATTTTCTTCTTGGAGGTCCTGATAGTTTGAATGCCAATTTATCTGAATTGGATCGTCGACTTAAAGGAACTTCTTTCAGAGACGCAACGGAATTGCACACATTAACAGCTATGTTGAAATTAGCAAGTGACTTGATCAAAGATATCCCTTCGCGCTCTTTGCTCGGTTACGTCTGACGCAAGCACGTTAGGGCGAGTCCCAAATCCCCATTGAAAATCCATTGAAGGCTCATTTTCCGAAAAAAAAAGTTTTCACATGACAGTCAACGGAGAATCCTTGGGCGATTTTCCACGTCAATGAATTCGCCCAGAGAGGCGGGACCATTTGAAACGCGACTTGAATCTGACGATTCTGATTGGACAATGACAGATAATATGTCTAGAACACTGAAAACTACTTTTGCTGTGATAGAATTTGTTAGAAAAAAAATCCTCTTTCTCCAAGTTGGTAGTGAGTCGCCCGAATCGCCCCCAACACCATCCGCCCCTGGCCTAGGATTATGACGTGTCCAGCGAATTGCTTGAGAAGGCGGTCGCTTGGGACGGCGGTGCATGGGCTGTGAATACCTCGAGGGCTGCTTGCAGACAGTCCTAGTTATTATTATTATTATTATTATTATAAATGCAGGGAGCGAGGGAGCAAAGAGGGAGAGGGCGGTTCTTAGTTGTTTAGTTTCATAACCTTGCTCTCTTCTGCTCCTTTCTACTCTTTCTTTTGAACTGTCAAATCTAAGAACAGCTGGTATTTAAGATAAATCTACACCCACAGTACATTCTGATTCATTGTCTTATAAAATAACATAAAATATTACGATATCTGCACCAGACAGCCAATTTTATAATGTCACACCTGTAAACAGAGCGCATGGTACCGGGGCTGCAAGCTGCTCAGGGCCACACCCCCACCCTCCTCCTTGACCCGCCTCGCTCCTCCTCATTTGCATTATAGCTACAGACACCAAAACAGCGCATTTGGGGGAAGCTCAATGTGCGACTCGCTTGGAGTTGCTGTAACTCTGCACCACGGCTGAATTTCGGGAACGTATTTGAATGCTGTGTTAGTGGCCCACTAATACCTACGTTAAAGCATCCATAAAATAGCATGTCATGAGACCTTTAATGTAGGCTGTGAATTAAGTTGAACACAGAAGCTTAGGTAAAGTTGGGAAATTCGTTTTTTGTGGCATCTTGAACCAACACTACCACCACAAGTGGTAATCTAAGAAAAGTTATGTTTTTCTCTTGATTTGTCTTTCAGAACTTGGAAGGATTCGCTCTAAATTAGTCGACATGTTGTTGGACCAAGATGTCATCAATCTCCTGCGTTACCTTAGGGAGATGAATGTGTTGAATGACGAGGAGAAGGAGATTGTAGAGGGGTGGATGACAAGTGAAGGCAAAGCACGTTGTCTCATTGATACGGTGATGAAGAAAGGGGCGAGAGAAAGTAGCGTGATGGTTGATTATCTGACTGAGAGACCCCCTGAACTATGGCCGACCCTGGGTCTGACCCCAACTTCTGCTCTGATCAGTGAGTTTAACATGTTCATAATGTTCCCTTAACATGTGTGTTACGTTTTTCAGCATCTAATTTGGTTAAGAAGAAACTTACATTTGTTTAATTTGCCTTTTCTCTTGATTTGTATTTCAGAACTTGGAAGGATTCGCTCTAAATTAGTCTACACGTTGTCAGACCACGATGTTATCAATCTCCTGCGTTACCTTAGGGAGATGAATGAGTTTAATGACGAGGAGAAGAAGACTGTAGAGGGGAAGACGACCAGAGAAGACAAAGCACGTTGTCTCATTTATGCAGTGCTGGGGAAAGGGGAGAGAGCAAGTAGCCTGATGGTTGATTATCTGACGGCAAGGCAACCTGAACTATGCTTAACCCTGGGTCTCACCCCGACTTCTGCTCGGATCAGTGAGTTCAGCATGTTTATAAAGTTCCCTTAACATGTGTGTAAAGTTTTTTCAACTACTACTTTGCTTAAGTTTCGGTGTCAATCAAAGTAATTGCTGTTAAGCGTAATGCACCACTTCACCTGTAGGGGCCCAGAATCACATATAAACTGTGTGTGTGTGTGTGTGTGTGTGTGTGTGTGTGTGTGTGTGTGTGTGTGTGTGTGTGTGTGTGTGTGTGTGTGTGTGTGTGTGTGTTCGTATGTGTTTGTGTGTGTTTCACAGGGGAGTAGTGATTTTGATTGTATATTTTAAAGCATTGATAAATTATTATCCCAGAAATGATCAATTCAGATTATTATGTTGAGAATTTTCTTTTCATTCATTTAATTTGCCTTTTCTCTTGATTTGTCTTTCAGAACTTGAAAGGATTCGCTCTAAATTAGTCGACGTGTTGTCGTACAACGATTTCATCTATCTCCTGCATAACCTTAGGAAGTTAAATGTGTTGAATGACGAGGAGAAGAAGACTGTAGAGGGGAAGACGACCAGAGAAGACAAAGCACGTTGTCTAATTGATACGGTAAAAGAGAAAGGGGGGAAAGCAAGTAGCCTGATGGTTGATTATCTGACGGAGAAACACCCTGAACTATGCTCAACCCTGGATCCGACCAAAACTGCTCAGATCAGTGAGTTTAACGTGTTTTTAAAGTTCCCTTAACCTGTGTGTAAAGTATTTTGTCCATAACTAATTTGCTGAAGTTTCAGCGAATATCAAAGTAATTGCTGTTAAGCGTAATGCACCACTTTACCTGCAGGGGCCAAGAATCACATATAAACTGCATATTTTGGTGTGTGTGTGTGTGTGTGTGTGTGTGTGTGTGTGTGTGTGTGTGTGTGTGTGTGTGTGTGTGTGTGTGTGTGTGTGTGTGTGTGTGTGTGGAATCGCTTGACTAGTCCAAATGTGGTCGCTTGTGTAGACTTGTAGACTTATTTTAGACGTCTCTTTTATACTACTTCTATAATTTACTTAATTTATTTCCATGTTTATGGTTTTTGCCATCAGAAAAAGAGAAACGGCGATTTATTTAATTGCAGCGTCGGATAAATGATCATGGACCGATCAATGACTCTCCCTCCCTCCCTCTCGCTCGCATGCTTTTGACCCACCCGTAGGCCACATGCCAGTGCACACACACACACACACACACACACACACACACACACACACACACACACACACACACACACACACACACACACACACACACACACAGTCGCGCACAGGGACACACAGACAGACACACAAACAAAGACACGCCTAGGCCAATTATTTACTGAACTTTTCCCACAAACCGCATTTTCAAGTAAATAAACAGATAAATGCAAAAATAAATATGTATAAAAAATAACTTGATTAGGCCTACTTAAAATAAATAAACCAGAAAATGTAGGATAACAACAAAAAATCATAATAAACAAATATGACATCGTGCATACATTTCCTGCACCTGTCATACGCTTCCAAATGACGGCCAAAAATCGTACCCAGTTCTAAGGTGAAATGTTATAGCTACAGGAAACCTAATGGTACAGAAAACATCTTGAAACTTTAAGAAGTAGTATAAAAAAGACGTCTAAAATTAGTCTAAATTTGATGTTTAAAAGACGTCCACAAACGACCACATTTTAACTAAATAGCCCATCCACGGAGGTCCCACAGAAGTCAACATTAGACGTGGAAAAAACGACGTCACCTGGCGTTACAAATCAACCCCTTCAGTGGACCGAAATTCGACGACCAATAATGACACAGAAAAGACGTCACTCCGACGGCATTGCGCAGTGTGATCATGTATACATTTTCTGCAGCTGTCATAGGTGTCCAAATGACGTCCAAAAAATGTATGACGTCCCAAAAAATGACGTCCAGAATTGGCCATGTACCGACCTGATATAAACAGGATCTGCACGTCTATCCAACGTCCAATGTTTAGTGGGTTAGTTATTCATGGCACTTTGAGCAAACACTGAAACAATTTGGTTTACCAGAAGTCAACTGAGGAAGTGTTTATTTTTATTTCAGTATTTTTTTAGTCCATTTTTTTTCAATTAATGCCATCTCAAATTCTCTTGATTTGTCTTTCAGGGTTTGGTGGGGATCCGTCATTCAGTAGCAGACAGGAGAGTCCTGGTCTGATGTCCCCGTCTCTGCCCCTCGAAATGCATGAAGGCGACAGCGAGCTGGGTAAGTTTCAGTCACCTACACTGTAAAAAATAAAAAGTTGAGAAAACTCAAAATTGCAAGGCAACTTACTGCAATACATTTTTGGGTTATGCCCCGTACATATGGAATATGTAACGGAGTGGAGAGATGGTGATGGGTTAAATGATCCCGACCATTACCAGAGAAAGAACAGTAGCCTGCACACAGTATTATCGGAAAATGTATTCATAAAAGACCCCTAAAGTGTCGGACCAAGGCAATTCAACAAAATATTCACAAAAAGTAATATTGTGTTTGTTATTCTGCGTGTTTGGTCTGATGGTGGAGGTGAGAAGGTTTAACAAAGTGAGTAACGCTGTTTATAATAAACTGTGTTCTCTCAGGGGCAGCAGCTCATGGATCTGGAGCACAGGTTAACAATAGCCAAGGAGCAGCTGGAGAAGACCACGCTGGACAAGGTGAATGGAACTCGCCAACCACCATCCCTCTCCCGGTGTGTGTGTGTGTGTGTGTGTGTGTGTGTGTGTGTGTGTGTGTGTGTGTGTGTGTGTGTGTGTGTGTGTGTGTGTGTGTGTGTGTGTGTGTGTGTGTGTGTGTGTGTGTGATGTAAAAACGCTGCTGGTTATGAAAGGCCTAATATGTAACATTTACCTATTATATATACTTTGTTATCTATTATGTTGAGTTACTTGACCTAAATGTTTAAACATTGTTCAAACCCAGAGATATCCATAGTTTTATTTACAGTAATGGTCCGTTGTGCCGTAGGTCAATGTGGATGGCGTCATACGGCCTTTACCCCCTGTGGGGGGGATTCAGGAACCAAGTCAATCGTTTCTGTCTAAACTGTTTAACGAAATAGTCATCTGAATTTATAACAATTAGGCTAGTTTATTTGAGTTATAAACGTGAACAAACATTTGCCCTGAGTTCGCCCTGCGCCTCTCTATTAGCTTCGCAAGGAGACGTCCCCAAATGGGAAATCAACCTCTGCCGCTCAAAGAGCTGCGCAAGCTGAAGTTTCCCGCATTGTCTAATGCGAGGACTTCTTAAACCGTGGCACAGGTCTCAGAAATGCTGAGATGAGCTCTGCTCCACACATGATTTGTGATGGAAAAATCTATCATGTTGTTTCCCCTTCATCATGTAAGTTCTATATCCTGTTCCTTGCATTGTCTAGCCACTCTACCTTTTCCTAGCGTTATCTAACATTAACCTTTGTGCCTGGGGTATACGGGTCACGAGGGAGCAGAGATCCCCTTATGCATTCTTCTCCTTGATGAGAATACAGGAAACTCTGTCCTTTAAGTAAATATTATTTGATTTGCTCTTTCACATTTATAATGTAGGGTCTCATAGTGGTGACTTCTCAGTTTGACCCTTTGACCCTTGACCACCCCAATGGTGTCAGCCATTCTTTTTTTTACAGAAGAGGCCTAATGTATTGATACGTCAATAGCAATTTAGCTTAAATGTCTTCTCGACACGCCCATTTTACTCAGGATGCTCCGGTTGGTATCTTGAAGGAACTTGGCCGCACCCCAACAACAGAGCAGACCATGAGCGCATTTTTTTTTTTTTTACAATTTCCGTACACTATTTCATCACTAAATTCACTTCTGATAAGGTTTTAGGCGAGGAGTCAACTGTGTAGATTTCGTATTCAGGGGTAAGCTAGCCGGCCGGCCAGTAGCTCTCTCAGACCCTCTGGCCCCACGGACCACTGCAGCTAACAGGGCAGACGGCGGACGACAATGGTTGAAGAAAAGCAGGCCAAAAACTGTCTAACATTTATTTGATAAAATAAACTACAGAAGCAGTATGAAAGGGTTGTTTTTGTTTTTAATAGACTTTACATTTTAGTGTACAGTTGAGGAGCAGGTTGAGCTTCAATTGTTTTCGTTGATAAGCCTGGTATCTATTTTGGGGGAATGCAGGGGTCCTCTGTAGTTTACACAATACCAGTAAGAACGCACCGTCTCAAACTCTCAACAACGTTCCACATGCTCAGTACCCCTCATTCCTCCAAGAATAACTAGCAAGAACGTTCTCCCCACTGATTGTAAAATGACGAGTTGATCACATGGAAGTCCTTAAAATATAGTGCGGCCAAAACTAGAGCGGTCACACCACCACCGCGGCCATACAGAAACAGATGAAAGGGTAGCAAGGGGACAGAGCTAGGAACTAATATAAAATGATAGAGTGCCCTGCGACATTCTTCTTATATCAGAGTCACCAATAAATAGATAAATTAATAATAGATCAGACCTGGATGGACACAATAACAAACAGACCGTGATCAAGAAAGGGAAAGAAACAAGTTGTATTTTTCTGTAAGGATCCTTTCTACAATGGTAAAATATAATGTGAGCCGGTCAGTGGTAAAACAAACACATTTAGAGGACGTACATCAACGGGAGCTTTGCCCCAAATGATCACAGTGCAGCCGGTTTTTGTTGATTACGTCTGCAGTGTTTTCACTCAATATTGGAAGGATCTCAAGAATCGCTCTCCGCATTAGTCACTTAGACCCCAAATTATCTGAAAAAATAGGCTTAAGGTTGAGAAATCCCAAAGTTTCCTATAACTCTCTTTCAATCCAAATCTATGAACAGCTGGTACTTCCCATAATTCTACACTAACAATACATTCTGATTCATGGAATCACTTTGATAAATTACATGATACGTGACAAACATGATACATGATACAGTCATGTTATATTTGTTTACAGTGTACTTCATTTGGGCTGTAAGGTGACATGAAAAACCGGTCCAGGTCATGTTGAGGATTACTTTGGGTTATTTATGAAATTTTTAACATGCACTGATACATTAATGTTGAAGTAGTAGGCCTATCCGAGGAAGTCAGATATTACATTTCAGAATTTTTCAGAAAACAAGAAAATATTTAACGCAATTTGCAAATTCTATTGATTTGTCTTTCAGAACCTCTGATGACGTCAGGCAGTAGCGGACCGGGGAGGTTGTCCAGGCCTGAGCTGTCCGGCTCTGTGGACTCTGAGTCCTCACTTCCACTTGAAAAGCTTGGTAGCGCGCAGGGTGAGTTCAAGACTCCTAGTTGTACGAGATATTACTCTACATGTATAACCCTCTATGTCACCCACCAGATGGATACGTAGTGTATCTTTTTAACATTTTAAAATATTATAGATATATATTTGGCCTGTTGTGGGTTCTGGGATACGGATTTTAAACCTATGGCTCATTTTGAACATAAGTCATATGCATGACTAAAGGGTATTTGGGGTCGTCATGCAGTGACTAAAAAAGAAAGATGATCAACGATGGCAACTCAAAGCAGGTGTAAAAACCTAATGGAGTAATAATGGATTATTTCTTTAAAAATGTATCTGCTTAACAATCCACTGTCCACTGATATGGTTTTAAAGCTCTTGTTATCCAATGTTTTATCTCCAAACGACTTTAAATGCACTTGGATAAAACCAACAATCGTACTTGCATGTCCCACAACCTCGCTAGCAAGCTCACATTATTTTGGACCTCTGCATTTCTAAATACAGAGGTACGTTCACGTTTGTGAGACTAATTATCATGTTGTGTTTGATGTCTGAAAGCAACTCCATTATGCCAACGTTAGCTTACAAGAAGTGATTAACGGCTGATTTGGATATATTTCAAACAAAGTAGGCTGAACCAAGCAACCTAGTGTGGAACCTTACCTGGGAAAGAAATATGAACAAACACGATAGTTCCTTTTATTACTCAACTCAATTACAATGTTGGCGAAACTACTGTCTGTGTTTGGTGAGTCGAACAATCATTTTAAAGTCAAAAGTGTTCTCGACACAGCAATTTTACCCAGGATGCACCGGTTGGTATCTTGTAGGAACTTGGCAGCACAAATACCCAAGAATTAATTTTGGCGTTTTAGCAAAAAGCGGCAAGCAGCAGAGCAGAAGAATAAGGCATCGTTTTTTTTTAAACTATCGTATGCATTCAAATTCTATTGATTAGTTTTTCAGAGCATGTCAGGAATCGATCTGCTGTTCTCATACGGCGATTTTTGTGAGATGATTGTGTAACTAATGAATAGCACGTCCAAGGTAACGATCATGTTCTGTAAGATGTCTGAAAGCAGCTCCGTTATGCCAAGGTTAACTTATGAGTGATTAACGTCTGATTTGGATCTAATTCAAGCAAAGAGTTTGAACCAAGAAAAGGAATCTTTAACCCCAAACAAGTAAAGAAATATGAACAATCTATAGTTTATATCATTGCTTATGGTATGTTTGGCAGATATAGGGCATGAAAATGATCATGGTAAAACAAGAAAAAAGGTATCTGTAAAAACTACAATTGCTCTGAACAGGCAGTTTGCTGTCCAGCAAACTGCTGCTGGACAGCAGTTTAAGTCATAAAGGGACAGGGGACACACATCATGTTTTATAAAGGAGGTTGAGGACCTTCACAGGCCGAAATACAATATTTAATAAAACACCAATTTCAGGCCGATACGAACCCTTGTCCACATTATCCTCAATATCAAAGTGTGTCATTCAGGGAAATACTATCAACCATACTCAGTGGAGAAGGAGGATCCAGGTATTCAGTTGTAGTCACTGAGATATGCAATGCAACACGCTAAAACAGACAGAATAATTTGTAAGAAGGGGAAAGTTGGTCTGATTTCAGTAATATTTTTCTCATGTGAAAGCATACAAGTCTAATTATACTTTTAACATAGAGAGAGAGAGAGAGAGAGAGAGAGAGAGAGAGAGAGAGAGAGAGAGAGAGAGAGAGAGAGAGAGAGAGAATAAGTAGATTGGCAAACACAGAGCTTGCGTGTTGTTGACGGATGTCACAAGCTCTGTGTTCGCCAATCTGCCTATCGAGTCTTAAAGACAAGATGGCGTCGACGGGTGAACTACTGATGGTATTGTGTATATAAAATTTCCTTTTTAATAAACAATCAGTGCACTTACAAAGTTATCAATGCCTCGTTTTATATGTTAAGACCCTTATTATACTACCAAAGAAGTGTCGGGCTATTTCTAGCCTTGTAAGTGGTTTAAAATAGCGATTTAGTTTTTACCATGAGACATGCCCCTATCGTTCCAAGTTTATAGCGTTTTGGTAGAATGGGCTAAATACAGCCAACTTCAGAAAGCGTCTATGTGCGCTTTTTTGCTCCCAAACGAACATTCCAGCTCGTTATCATACTAAACATATCCCAGATCTTTTTGACACCGGATTTCTCCTTTAACATAAACATTAACCTACTCAGTAGGCCTGCCCCGACGTGAGTCTGACATGACGATTGGTCTTTCCTTTCCTTCTCAAACTACGTTACAATTGCATGTTCATCAGCCCGATTTTCTAATTTTCTCGGGGAGAAACCCAGAGAAAATGAAATGTCAGATGAATGAAGAACGTCTACTTTAGGGGAAGATAAAACAACTGTATGCCGTAGCGCACGGGGGGGCCGTCCCGGTGAGCTGTCCTCGTCTCTGCCCCTCAAAACGACTGCTAGTGACGGGACGCTGGGTGAGTGGAAGTCTCAGTTTAGTAAGTCGACCTGCATAACCCTCTAGTCTATATCATAGTACTTTCCTTTCAAAATACATTTCACTCCACCAGATAATTAATAGACTGCTTACCCAGGGTCCCAATGGGGGGAGGGCCCTCAAAGCCGGAGATGAAAAGTTGTTTTTTGTTTGCAATTTCTTATTTCTAAGTAAATAATATCCTAAGTAACTTTGGCTGAATAAAACGTTTAAGTGACTTACCTTTGTGAAGAAAAAAATAGTGGTGGCTAACTTTGACCCCTTACATAAGGCACAAAATGCTGAGTTTAGTGGCGGCTGGTGAATGTTATTTCAGGGGGGGCTGAACGTTTGTAAACCAAACCCCTTTAGGGGGGTCTGGTGGCATCCTCCCCCCGAAGATTTTTTTATGATTTTCACATACAAATGAAGCATTCTGGTGCATTCTGACAAAATAATAAAGGCAAAATAGAACATTTCCTTACTAAGACGAATAGAGCCGGGGAAACTTAATTTATTTGCCTTGTAGAATTCAGCAAGATTAAAAGTGCAAATACATCAATAATAATTGGGAATTATACACAAATTAACAATCTCTCTGTGTCTCTATCTGTATGTGTGTTTATGAGAGAGTGAGAGTGAGAGAGAGAATGTGAGGTAACATTTTATAATAAGGTACCATAATAAATAGCAAACTAGTCATTACTTAACGCTTTGTTAATATTTGTTAATTGTTACTAAAATATCTATTTGACACAAGTTAATAGTTTTTCCATCATTAATTAAATATTAGTTGTTTGCATACAATCTGTATGTTAATGTTTTAACAAATAGAAAACAATCTATTAACTAATATTGTATTAATATTTATTGATGGTTAACTAAATGTATTTTTGGCACTAATTAACAGTTATTTCTTACATTATTTAAATGTTAAATGTTTATTTACAAACTATATGTTAATATAAAAGTTAATGACATATTATTATTTAACTAATTGTTATTAAACTGTGCTTCTGCCTATCCCAATATGAACCACTCCTCATAGGACTCTTACAATGAAGTTGGTTAAGCTTAATTAATATATTAGTAATATATAACTATCAGTATGGGCGACCCTTAGCTTAATTTATATATTAGTAATATATATCTATCAGTATAGGGGACCCTTATAATAAAGTTGGTTAAGCTTAATTTATATATTAGTAATATATAACTATCAGTATAGGGGACCCTTATAATAAAGTTGGAATAGTAATTATTAATTATTTACAAATATTAATTATGACATTTATTAACGATAGCAAATATTTTAACTCCCACACTGGAAATGAATGATCTCAGCACTCACTGTTGGGAAGGGGGATGAAAATACTTTATTTATAACTCTCTAACAAAGAACTCTCCAATAGCTTTTTTTTAAGATTTAATAGGTTTCTTAAAGGCACACAAGGCAATGTTTTTAGAGATGGGTGAGAGACGCTCCATTCACCCGGTAATTAGCCATTTAATCATCAGTGACTAAGAAGCTGTTAAATTAACCTAAAAATGTTGCCTGGTGTGCCTTTAATGAAAGACTGTATGTGTTTCAGAGATGTTTGTACATCTCTGCTATGTCATGCAAAATCCTACCAAATGGACCACTGTGGTACTTTTTTGCAATCCATTCATGCCACTCAATCACATTTAGGTGGTCTGACAACAGTTCTTCTGTCCGGTTGCCCCTTTGTCTCCAGACCTGCTCCTTAACAGTTTGGCAAGCACGTTCAATGTGCTGTGTATGGTTTCCTGTAATATGATCCATATACCACATACTGTGGTTTACAGTCAAGTGTCTGAACCCCAGATCATTAAGTACGCGGTATGACCGCCATTCATCACTAATGATGTAAGAGCCCATTTTTACATGTCGGCATAGCAAAGGGAGAAGTTCTTGTCTGGTTCGCCTGTCCACCAGGCGCAGGATTGGTCTCTGACTCTTCCCATCACTTTTCCGGTGAGTAGTGGGCACATGTGGGTAAATGAGTGTGTGTAGGTTGGGGCTGAATGTGAAGAATGACACTTGGCCGAATGCAGAGGGGAATGGGTGCACAATGCGTGTGTATGCACTTTACTATAATCAATTTGTGTTGTTGTCAGTGATGTCTACCACTTAATTTTCCAGCATATTTTAATTATGGTAGTTGTTACTCTGATATTTTATGTACATGTTATGAAAATTCAAACAATATTTTCTCACCTTTCTCTTATGTCTGAAGTGGCTTTCGTCGATCACCACATACTCGTGTCTTCCACCCAATCGCTGTCCCTTCCTTCTCCTTCTTCTATTAAGTGCCCAAATACATACTTCTCGTAGCTCCTTTGCCATCTTTGAAAGAGAGGTCGGACTCCTTGATATCTCATCCATCATCATGTCAATCAGTCTTAAACGCAGTCCTTGTGAAAACCTGAAACAAAGCATCACAAATAATTAGCATTTCTTCAAGTGACCCCCCCCCCCCCCCCCCCTCCTTACACACACACACACACACACACACACACACACACACACACACACACACACACACACACACACACACACACACACACACACACACACACACACACACTCGTAATTACGAGATCTTTTTTTTATTACCGTAATTATGTATTATGTAATTCTTAAAACTTTTAAATTATAAACAACTAAATAAATAAATATGCATCATTTTATTTTTTTCAAATGCGCCAATCACAGTGGTCTGCATACATCTGACTCCTCCTGTTGGAAGTCACTTCGCAGAGCTCAACAAGCAGAGACACTTGGCTGAAGTTCACATTGGTGCTCTTTGATTGCGCAAGCCAGGCTCGCTAGTTTATTTGGAAGTGTATGTAATGTCGGCAGGCACCAGATCTGGGAAAGTTTTAAGAAAGAACACAACTGCAGCGAAGGACGACAAAATGCTCCCCTCCGCCTCCGCTCAAACACGTGACATCAACTTTGACAGTGGTGATGACTCCACAGATACCCCCCATGTCTCTGAACCGAGGAAAGGTAAGTTCGAACAGGTTATGACCTAACATTATGTTCATAAAATTAGGCTATGCTTACTGGTTAGCATTAACACTGGAAACCTACCCAGTGTTTCCCACACATTGACGAGGTGAGAAAATCGATTCTCGGAGTACACATGTGGTTATTTTTGACTAGGCATTATGTAATTCTTAAAACTTTTGTTCTGACCATGGGTCGGAACAAATGGAGTGTCGGAGAAATGACATGGATGGACCCTTCGGGTGCACTCACACTAGGCCATCTGGTCGTGGCCCAAGTCCGTTTCACACCTCTACCGTGCTCAAGTCTACATCGTTTGGCCAGTGTGAGTGCGCCAAGTGTACTCAAGTCCACTTCCATTCCGTGGCCTGAGCACACTTGGGAGAGGTGTGCTCAGGCCACGGTACAGATTATTGTTGGCTCGTTCGTTCGCGAACCGGTTCGAATGACCGAGTCTTTAGGACGAACGAACTGAACCGGTTCGTCTCTCTCGTTCGTTCGGCCGTCTCGTTCACCATTCGATTCACCGGAAACACGACTGAACGAAGGAACGAGTTTCCGGTAGCACTAACTCCACTGAGTCTGACTGACTCAACTGAGAACCGTGCAATGGCGTGCATTCCATGATGCGATTCACCGTTACTGGAAACTAGGCTGAATCGCGAACGACTCCTCCACGTTCAGTCTAGTTTCCCGTGAATCGATTCACCGGAAACTCGGCTGAACTGGGAGGAGTCGTTCACGAATCGTATGTTCGTTCAGCCTGGTTTCCGGTAGCGGTAAATCGCATCATGGAATCGACCCCATTGCGCGGTTCTCAGCTGAGTCAGTCAGACTCAGTGGAGTTAGTGCTACCGGAAACTCGACTGAACGAACGAACGAACGAACGACTCCTCGTGGCGAACTGAATCACGCGAACTGGGTCACGGAAACGAATCATTGAATCCACAACTAGTACAGATGCTAATGAGCCGACACGCACGGCTACGCAACTTGAGCTGGATGACGTATAGTCCATGCAACGACCCTTCCTTCCCATTAAACGATAAACATGACGGCTAGCGGTTCCCGTTGATGCGATAGTGAAGTTGAGTTTTTGATCAAAAATACCCCGTTCGTCACGGCGCAGGCTGTCTTGGTTCACTCACTGGAGAAGGCGGGGCTGCGCACGGAGTCTAACCTCCCAAAGCTCTTTAGAATCATTTGCCTCTCTCGTAGATCGCACCATCTTTCAACGTCTTTGTTTAATACGACTGCATCACCTTCTCTCACATGATCAGCAGCTCGCGGACTTCACTTTATCAAGTTAGAAGTCAATTGCTCATGATCATATTGCTGCGTTGTCTCTGTGGAGCAACACCACTACCCAAGCCCCCCCCCCCCCCTTGAACCGTGGAGCCGTCGCATTTACAACAGAATGAAACCCAATAAACCACTAATGTGTGCAGGGTCCGGGAGGGTAAATTGGGGTTCTAGCTCACGCGCGGAAATATAAAAATGTGTTGCTCCAAATAAGCAACAAAGTCAGTAAAGTGGCAACTGTGTTCTCTGTGTTGTTCTACTAATCAGCGGACGCTTGGTGGTGACATGTTACAACGTGATGACGTATGTAGAAGAGGCAACCGTGCTCAGGCCCAGTTGCGATTGCCTAGTGTGAGCACAGGCCAGAGAACAATAGGGGGGGGGGGGGGGGGGCATCTAGACTTGGTTAGGTGTGAAACAGACTTGGGCCACGGTACAGATGGCCTAGTGTGAGTGCACTGACAGCTGTCCCGCACATATTTTACATTTTAGGGCATTTAGCAAACGCTTTTATACAAAGCGACTTACATCGGTTAATACACACATTGACACACCGACGGCAGAGTCCACCATGCAAAACTATGCTGAAATTACGTTTTTTGACAGGTGACCGGTCACAAACGGTGAAGAATCTCCTCCAAAAGGCCAAGATGAGAGAGCGGTCTCAAGATAAGAAACTCCAGAAAGTGATAAAGGAGAGGGATGCTCTTCGCAAACAACTGGCATGTAAGGTTCAACAAGCCTACATTTTCGGTGCATGACACAAAAATGTATACAGTGTCAGTCAAACATATACCTGGTGGTATTCCAAGTAGGAGGTTAAGTGGTACACCTGGTTAGTTAAGTTCGAGGAAGTGGTAAACCTCCTTATAGTAGCCTGCTGGCTTTCTGTAGTTAAGAGAATGGAGACTCCAGACTCTTCTATTATCATATTTACCACTACCTCTAGCTTAACTTACCCTGGTTCGACACTTAACCACCTAATAGTAACCACCTAATAGTAACACATCCCAGGTCTAGGGTTATTTTGACTTTCCACAAAATATTACCTTTGTTGGAACAAAAAGGAAGAAATGGTATTCTGTATAAGGCATCAGCAACATCAGTTTAATCTTTGTTTTTTTGTACTGTCTAGACCTGTCGAAAGCTCTCAGAGAAGAACAATCTTCAGAGGAAGACACTGCCTCCTGCTCATCATTGTCTTCAATGAGCCGGTCCTCCTCCTGTTCTTCCTCCTCCTCCTCAGATGAGAAGATGAAACGAAAGGGCAAGGGAAAACTCAGACTTTCAAAGACAAAGAACAAAATAAAGAAGGCCAGGAAGCAACACAAAGTGACTGATGTCCGCAAAAGAGGTAAAACTCTAGTAAAACGTTGAATCTATCCTTTATGGAGCAAATTCATTTTCCACCTCCCCTTGTCTTCAACATTTGAGATTGACCTTTCTCCAGGTCATTCAGCCTTTCTCTGAGTTTGACCAGAGAGGTTAAAAGTGAAGCGAGAAGCACAAATGTCTGTTAAATTCTGTGTTCTATTTTCAGAAGGGGGAGGGGGGGAAATCCAAGAGTCGAGCCCTCATACCTCATACAGAAGTTAATTGAAAAGTTTACATTGTGACGTTATGTAACACTCCCACTTATGCAGACTGGAACTATTCACGTTTACTCCCATTTTAGTCTGGCTGAGCGGAAATGGACAGCGTCTATTGCGCTAGCGTCGGATTCCACCGCTACTCCTCCCCTTCCGGTTGCTGGCTTTCCCGTATTGCGCACCGCTGCAGCTTCCCGGGGTTAGCCCCGCCCTAGACGATTGTGATTGGTTTAAAGAAATAAAAACAGGCCAGCCCAGTTTCCCCCCGGATAGACGGCTCTAAATAGCGTGGTTCCAGACCATTCTACTAGCTGTAGTTTGGTCTGGCTTTGCGAGACTACTCCCATTGTAATGTATTATGTTGCTCTACCTTGGTCAGTAACTTTGGTCTGACGGTAGTACTTTAAGCTCCAGCCTAGCATAGATTATTGAATCAGATCAGCCCATTAGCATCTCGCCTATTAGTATCTTGCTCAAAAGTGACTAAGAATTCAAAAAAAAAATCAGTGGATAGTGAAATGTGGCGATTGTATATTCCGATAAAACATGGAACTATACTCTCATTCCAGCATAGTAAATTAGGACATTTGCTGACACATCTGAAAATAGTCCCTCCATGTGTTAAAAGGATTATCAGGAGTGAATCAACCCGTAGCCCTGTTGTTTGAGGCTGCCGAGTGCTGTCAATAGGTCAGAACGACAGCAATAGTTACAACGTAGACCAGATGCGGGCATATGAAAACGAAACTCACATGCCCTAAGTAGTTAGCGTTGGCTGCCGTTTCGCTATTTGGTCTACCGTGCATGGAATTCACTCATTCTCATGCCTATCGACAGCACTTGGCAATGCGAAACAACAGGGCTACAGGTTGATACACTCCGCATAATCCCTTTAAGTCAAGTTGTGCAAGCCACGGTACTGATCACCATGTTCATTCTCTGTTGGTACACTTTGTAATTACTGAAGCATTACATAGGGAAAATATCAGATTTCTTAGTTACGTTTGAGCAAGATGCTAATGGGCGAGATAATGGTCTAATCTGATTCAATGATCTATGCTTGGCTGGAGCCAAAAATGCTACCGTCAGACTCAGAACGGCTGGATGAACTGGAGAAAGGTCAATCTCAATTAGGCTACTTAACTCGAGGGAAAGTGGAAACTGGTGTAATTCCCCAAATGGTGACGTATCCCTTTAATTCTAACATAAAGTGGACCAACTATTTAAAGGAGCTAGGTGGAATTCTGTCTTGTCTTGTATGCTGCCACACAATAATACAATAAGCATTTCAACTCATAGCACTGTTGTGAACACACATTTTTATGTACCGTCCATAATGTAGTTTTTCTTTATGATTTGCTCCTTGCAGCCCGTGGCCCTTTTGAAGTGATAAGAAGATACAAGAAGGTCCTGAAAGCATACAATCGGGGCTTGAAATTGTCGGCTTCCTGTGCATACGCAGGGGTGAACGAACTCACAGTCAGGTCCACGGCAAGCATTGCAGAGCTGGCAACAGCGTCACCTGCCAAGTTCACAAAGCTCCTTGATAAAACAAAACAGGCAAAGCTGAAAGATATAGCAAATTTATGCGAAAACTACATTAAAGGTGATGCTCAGGTTCAGACAAAAATAGATGACTTAAAAAGTCAATGCAAATTAATCCCGTATGCGAAGAGAGCATAATTATAATTTTTTTACCCGTTCGTGTTGTTTTTTTTCAAGTGTGGTTAAGAAATATTGCCTGTCTATCACTCTGTCTTTCCCTCACTTTCTTGTGCTCTGTCTCACTGTCTTTCTCTCTTTTCCTCACGCTCTGGTTGAACCCCTCTCTCTTTCTCTGTTTATTTGATATACCATTTTATACATTCTGTTGGCATTCTAGTTTGATCCTCTTTTTTGATCAGTTTAATGATCAGTGTTCCAGTAGACCATCTGGTCAACCATCAGTGGTCAGTGTTCCAGTAGACCATCTGGTTAACCATCAGTGGTCAGTGTTCCAGTAGACCATCAGGTTAACCATCAGTGGTCAGTGTTCCAGTAGACCATCAGGTTAACCATCAGTGGTCAGTGTTCCAGTAGAAAACAAAAAGCTATTGGAGAGTTCTTTGAGAGTTCTTTGTAAGAGAGTTATAAATAAAGTATTTTCATCCCCCTTCCCAACAGTGTGTGCTGAGATCATTCATTTCCAGTGTGAGAGTTAAAATATTTGCTATCGTTAATAAATGTTAGAATAAATATTTGTTAATAATTAATAATTACTGTTCCAACTTTATTATAAGGGTCTCCAATACTGATAGTTATATATTACATATATATTAATTAAGCTTAACCAACTTTATTATAAGGGTCCCCCATACTAATAGTTATATATTACTAATATATTAATTAAGCTTAACCAACTTTATTATAAGAGTCCTATGAGGAGTGGTTCATATTGGGATAGGGAGAAGCACAGTTTAATAACAATTAGTTAAATAATAATATGTCATTAACTTATATTAACATATAGTTTGTAAATAAACATTTAACATTTAAATAATGTAAGAAATAACTGTTAATTAGTGACAAAAATACATTTAGTTAACTATTAATGAATATTAATACAATATTAGTTAATAGATCGTTTTCTATTTGTTAAAACATTAACATACAGATTGTATGCAAACAACTAATATTTGATTAATGATGAAAAAACTATTAACTAGTAACAATTAACAAATATTAACAAAGGGTTAGGTAATGACTAGTTTGCTATTTTTTATGGCACCTTATTATAAAGTGTTACCGAATGGGATTCTAAAAGGGGTGAGTGTGTTACGGCCAATCTATTGTGTTGGTAACTTCACTCATAAATCTATCTACAGTCAAGTATGCATTTAGACAAATACGATAAAATATCAACATAATATGTGCAACCTTTTATGTGTGGTTGTTCAAGACACACTGAAGGCATGATGCCACCATAGGTTTGCAGAGAACTACATGTATATACAATATGCACACTGAAGGCATGATGCAACCATAGGTTTGCAGAGAACTACATGTATATACAATATGCACACTGAAGGCATGATGCCATCATAGGTTTGCAGAGAACTACATACAATATACACACTGAAGGCATTATGCCGCCATAGGTTTGCAGAGGACTATACAATATACACACTGAAGGCATTATGCCGCCATAGGTTTGCAGAGAACTATATAGAATATACACTTGAAAGGGGTTGGGTGGTGGTGTGGGGTTGTGAGGGCCGCTGTAACCCAGTGTCCATCCTCACTGGAAGGGGGGGTGGGGGGGTTCGGGCCGCTGTAACCCAGTGTCCATCCTCAGGGGAAGGGGACAGAGAGAGACAGAGAGAGAGAGAGAGAGAGAGAGACAGAGAGGGACAGAGACAGAGACATAGACATAGAGAGAGAGAGAGAGAGAGACAGAGACAGAGACAGAGAGAGAGAGAGACAGAGAGAGAGACAGAGACAGAGAGAGAGCGAGAGAGAGAGAGAGACAGAGACAGAGACAGAGAGAGAGAGAGACAGAGAGAGAGACAGAGACAGAGAGAGAGCGAGAGAGAGAGAGAGAGACAGAGACAGAGACAGAGAGAGAGAGAGAGGGAGAGACAGAGAGACAGAGACAGAGACAGAAAGAGAGAGACTAGATTACTTGTACTGTAACTTTGCTAGTCTCTCTTTCAGTGCAGCAAAGCGGTCAATGACTTTCTCATTGAAATCACGCATGTTGAGGACTAGTTCCCTCTCCATGGAGAGCATGGCCAGTGCATTCAGACGTTCCTGGCCCATTGAATTTCGCAGGAATGTCTTAATTATTTTCAAAGTTGAGAAACATCTCTCAGCTTCAGCTGTTGTCATAGGAGTAGTTATGAGAATGTTCAACAAACTCACAGTCTCAGAGAAGGTCTCCTGGAGGTTGTAGCTCATGATAACCTGGTACAGTGCCAGTGCACCACAGCAAGCCTTGATTCAGGATTCTCATAGATCAGAGACAGCTCCGTCTTGAGCTTTGCCTTGTTCAGCGTGGGATATGCCTTCACAGAGGCATTCAGAGCATCAGCAGGAAATGAATGGCAGTACCTTTCAAACATATTTCCTTGTACTAAGGTAGCACTCACAAGGTGGCCAGTGAAAGAGAACCTCGCTTTGGTGTGAGCCAGGATGGTGTCGTAGACCTCTTCAGACAGCCTCTGCTTCGCCTCTTCTGTCAAAGCCGTCCTTGGTCTGTCGGTTCCTGATGGCCCTTGCAGCTGGTCAGAGTCTCTGAATGCAAACTAACCAATAATGTGTTTGTTAGGCTGTGTACAGTACTGTAGTCTACGTGATGCACATGTTCACACTTCATCCAGTAAAAAGATGTCAGCATAACCACTTAAAATGGGCAGGAATGCATAATGTTAGTGTTAAACACTGTTTTTTATCTATCGTGTTGGTAACTTCACTCATAAATCTATCTACAGTCAAGTATGTATTTAGACAAATACGATAAAATATCAATATAATATGGGCAACCTTTTATGTGTGGTTGTTCAAGACACACTGAAGGCATGATGAGTATACCCACTTAAAATGGGCAGGGATGCATAATGTTATTGTTAAACACTGTTTTTTAAGCTATCCATTGTGCCTCGCCTAACCAGGATGTCCAGCACAGAGTAAAGCAAGCTAGATTACACCACTGGCAATATATTATAAAAAAGAACATATATTATAAAAAAGAAATCAAATAATATAAATGTTATCTTACCTAATGGTCTGCACACTGCTTGTCAAGCTCTCGAGGGCTCTTTTGATGAAGACTGCTGCATTAATGTCCTTCTTCTTGAGCCTCTTGTACAGAATGTTGACGTGCGACCGCTTTTTTATTAATTTTGGTCTTGGAGGTCCTGATTGTTTTAATGCCAATTTATCTGAATTGGATCGTCGACTTAAAGGAACTTCTTTCAGAGACGCAACGGAATTGCACACATTAGCAGCCATATTGAAATTAGCAAGTGACTTGATCGAAGATATCCCTTCGCGCTCTTTGCTCAGTTACGTATGACGCAAGCACGTTAGGGCGAGTCCCAAATCCCCATTGAAAATGCATTGAAGGCTCATTTTCCGAAAAAAAAAGTTTTAACATGACAGTCAATGGGAGAATCCTTGGGCGATTTTCCACGTCAATGAATTCGCCCAGAGAGGCGGGACCATTTGAAACGCGACTTGAATCTGACGATTCTGATTGGACAATGACAGATAATATGTCTAGAACACTGAAAACTACTTTTGCTGTGATAGAATTTGTTAGAAAAAAAAATCCTCTTTCTCCCAGTTGGTAGTACGTTGCCCAAATCGCCCCTATACACCATCCGCCCCTGGCTGAGTGTCTGATTGAGTGACTGCTAAAGCTGGAGCACTAAATTGTACCAGGATGGGCTCGTCGTTCCTCAAGAAAGAGAAATCCGGGTCACATATAAACTAGCTAAGAGAAAAAAATCAAGCTAAGAGAAGCAGCATGTTACCCTGAGGCTGAGAGGGCTATTCCTACCCAGAGAGGCTGATGGGGTAGTCCTACCCAGAGAGGCTGATGGGGTAGTCCTACCCAGAGAGGCTGATGGGGTAGTCCTACCCAGAGAGGCTGATGGGGTTGTCCTACCCATAGAGGCTGATGGGTAGTCCTACCTAGAGTGGGGGCTTTTCCTACCCAGAGAGGCTGATGGGGTAGTCCTACCCAGAGAGGCTGATGGGGTAGTCCTACCCAGAGAGGCTGATGGGGTAGTCCTACCCAGAGAGGCTGATGGGGTAGTCCGACCCAGAGAGGCTGATGGGGTAGTCCGACCCAGGAGGGTGAGTGGGGTAGTCGTACCCTGTTAAAATAAACCTGTTGGTCTGCATCAGATGTGCTTACAAGAAACACGTGATGGAAAACCGAATAATCCAACCAATAAGAAACCTGCAAAATAAATGAGGTCTGTTATAAACGAGAGTAGATTCAGATTGTTCAATGTTGTAAAACAGCCTACGTTGACACGAAACTATGGAAGGTAAGCCGTCTTTGTCATAAAACTATCTTAGGACTTTGTAACATTTGAGTATACCTTAGGCTACTGTATGATATTATATGCGCATTGGTTTCATGAGATTTTAATACCATCAGTGTCGTCTGGGTTTTGTCGGTTTTACTTGTTCAAAGGCGGTTACGGCCAAATGGTTGTTACATTCTCATCTAATATTTCTTTTTTTAGAAACATTACAGCATAAAACCAGTGATTTATCTCTCCTTGCCAAAGCTGGTTGGAAAATTTCCTCATTGTCCGATGTTGCTAGTCTCATACATTCTCATCATTTTTTTTTAACTTCACCATCCCTCGCTGTAAATTGAAATTGGCCTCTTCGAAACCCAAGCTCTTGCTTACTCGTTTCCTTCACGGTCAGTGTTGCCAGATTGGGCGGGTACATACAATTTGGGCTGGTTTTGAAAAAAACTGGCGGCATTATTAGGGGGCCAAGCCCAAAGGGTTGGAACCCGATTGTTTTTGTAAGGATTATTATAATTATTATAATTATTTTTACAAACATCAATGAATACCAATAAACGTGAGTATTATGATATTCCATGACATTGGCGAGGGGCACAGCGAACGTTTAAAAATCGCCTTTTTTTGAAACACTGATATATCTCAAAATAGCACCAAACCTCTGCAGTAGCAAGATTAGGGTCCCTACACATAAAACGAAGCATCAACAACTCAGTTAGCGTAGCAGGAGTTTATTAAAATACTGTTTGTGAAGAAGTTATCTATGTTAGTGTTTAAAAAATGACGATTTTGAAGCGTTCGCTGTGCCCCTAGCCAATAACATTTGGCTAGGGGTGAGTTTATTGGGGCTTATTTGATGAGTACAAGCCAAAACAAAGACCCTGGGTTAAATGTTTGCACTTTAAATGTAAGAGAATTTAATGTATGCCTATTTTGAGGGTGATTTTATTTCAGATCATGTACCAAACATACATTTTGTGTGTGTGCGTGCGTGCGTCTGGTGTTAGTGTGACAGGATACATTTTATAGGTTTGGTTCAGGTTTGTAGCCTCACCTTAACCCCTCACACCAATTTCTAAAGTGGTAATATCTGCATTTTTGTCGTCAGAATGTGCAACTTGTCCCGCCCGTGTGTGGATTCTGTTGTTTTTTTTCCAGATAAAGTCTATGAAACCCGCTCCCCAGGGCAGGATCTGTCGGCTGAGCAGCTCCGGGATGTTGCACAAACTCTGGGACGGAGGTGGGAGAAGGCGGCCCTCCACCTGGGGCTGACGAACGAAGATCTGGACGACATCAGGGAGGAAGAGATGGCTGAGTTCATGCAGAGACGGAAGATGTTGCGACTGTGGAAGAGCCGAAGACCAGGAAAGGCCACAGCACAGGACCTCTTGAGGGGTCTGGAAGGGCTGAAGGTCCTACCGGCCAAGACTCGTCTGTTATTGGAAGGTAATGTATTTACCCCAAACCCAGGGTCTTCGTAGTGGGGGGGGGGGGGGGGGGGGGGGGGGGGGGGGGGGGGGAGGGGGGGGGCCTCAAAGCCTGAGATGAAAACTAGTTCTTTGTTTGCAATTTCTTATTTCTAAGTAAATACTGAATAAAACGTTTAAGTGACTGAACTACTCTTGCTCTGAACGGGGAGGAGGAAAACACATTCCAGCAGTGGTGCTGGGCAGCAGCTTAATTTATGAGGGAACAGGGGACACACATTATGTTTTATGAAGGAGGTTGATGACCTCACAGGCCGATATACGATATTTAATAAAACCCAAATTCCAGGCCGGTACAAACCCTGCTCCACATTATCCTTAATAACAACGTGTGTCCTTCAGGGAAACAGCATGACCCATACTCAGTTGAGGTATTCAGTTGTAGTGACTGTGATATGCAACGCAACACGCTAAAACAGACAGAATAATGAATTAGAAGGGGAAGGTTGGTCTGATTTTAGTAATATATTTCTCAGATGAAATAGTGCTATTCTAGTAATACTTTTAACATGTTGGTCAAAACAAAGCAAAGGATCAAACAAGACACCAAGATTTTTAACACAGGCACTTTGCGGGAAGACCGAGCCATCGAGACATTACGGGACCGCCTAGAGGTACGGTTGGCTCGTTCGTTCGCTAACCGGTTCGAATGAACGAGTCATTAGGACGGACGAACCGAACCGGTTCGTTTCTCTCGTTCGTCTCGTTCACCATTCGATTCACCGGAAACTCGACTGAACAAACGAACGAACGAGTTTCCGGTAGCACTGACTCCACTGACACCGGGATTCCACCGGACGCGTACGCGCCGCGGAACGGCTGCGCCGCGGAACGGCTGCGTCCTCTGCCCTGCGTCCATTCCTACCGGGCGCGTAACGGCAGCGTAGCGCTGCCTTGTGAGCCAGCTGTATTCACGCGAGATCACGAGATAATCCTAAACCTAATGTACTCACCTTCCACTCCCAAAACTATTGCAATTAAATGCCACGCTTTGTCCTTTCTGACATTTTCCTTATAAAAAGGATGATTTGGTACAAAAATGACTTCATGTTGCTGAACTTCGACAATGAGTCTCTCGTCGTCTATGTTGCCGACCCTCTGAGACCCTTTGATTGATTGACTGCTGACCTGGTGCCACCGGTCATGACGTAATAATGTTGATGTGAAGTTACATGAGTATTGTGTTTTATTTTGAAAATTGACCGGATGCTCTATGGCTTTTACTTTTCACTTCCTGCCCGGCTCGACCTGCTCTGTCGAAATTGACGCGGTTTAGCAGCGGCTCGCGGCAAAAATAGAATTGGATGGAAAGATAGCGCCGCGGTGCGGCGTGCCGCTCCTGGGACGCTGCTGAAACGTTCCGCGGCACGCCCGGTGGAAATGGTCTCATTGATTAGAGTGGAAGCGATCAGCAGCGGTGACCGCGGCGCAGCCGTCCTCCTGCGCGTACGCCTCCGCTGGAATCAAGGCTTGAGTCTGACTGACTCAGCTGAGAACCGTGCAATGGCGTGCATTCCATGAGGCGATTTACCGCTATCGGAAACCAGGCTGAACGAACAAACGATTCGCGAACGACTCCTCCCAGTTCAGTCGAGTTTCCGGTAGCACTGAGTCTGACTGACTCAGCTGAGAACCGTGCAATGGCGTGCATTCCATGATGCGATTCACCGTTACCGGAAACTAGGCTGATTCGCGAACGACTCCTCCCAGTTCAGTCGAGTTTCCGGTGAATCGATTCACCGGAAACTCGACTGAACTGGGAGGAGTCGTTCGCAAATTGTTTGTTCGTTCAGCCTGGTTTCCGATAGCGGTAAATCGCATCATGGAATGCACGCCATTGCACGGTTCTCAGCTGAGTCAGTCAGACTCAGTGCTACCCGAAACTCGACCGAACGAACGAACGAACGAACGATGGCTCTATATTAGGCAACCATCGTTTTGGATACAGGCACCCTGAACTATGCTCCACCCTGAGTCATAAACCTTTATCCGTTTGAGATGTGAGTGTAATTTGAATGTATTTTTTTATTATGTTCCTAGAAATTATTAACATTCATTGAGTTATCAATTTGTAACTACAAAACGATATAATTCTTAAAGGTGTTAATAATAGGAGGACCGTGATGCAAAATCTACAATGAAGAAATTCTGATTCATTGTCTTTAATTAATTTCACCCAAAGTGACAGCACACTGCGTAAGTTTAAGTCTCCTAGTTTTAGCAAGGCAAGGCAAGGCAACTTTATTTATATAGCACTTTTCATACACAAGGCAGACTCAAAGTGCTTCACATATAAACATTGTCATACAATAAAATAAAATAATAGATAAGTAAAAGAAAACATATGCAAAGAAATGAGTAAAATAGAAAGTGCAATGTATTTAAGATCAGATCAACAGTCTCTCTGGTATCCGCGTCGGGACTCCAACCCGACCTAAAGGAATTTGGTACTTTCTCTGGGGCTCCAACCCGGATTCTAGTAACTCTAACCACGAACCAAAGGCCTTATTCTTGGACTCCAACCCAGACAGACGTCAGGACTCTAACCCAGACAGAACTCAGGTCTTTCTCTGGGACTCCAACCCGACCTAAGGAACATGGTCCTTTCTCTGGGACTCCAGTAATAAGTCTACCTGCATAACCCATATCATAGTTCTTCCCTGTCAAAATACATTTCACAGACACCAGTTAAAAAGTTTATCATATCATAACATAATGAGACCTCATTTTATAAATACATAATTCCTTTTTTAAACAAGGAATATCTGTTGGGATTCTGGGATACAAATTCTTAACCTATATCTTTTTTTAAATATACATCATACGCATGACTGAAGTATATTTTTGAATATGAATACAAACTATTTATATTTCTATATAGTTTACCAAAACAAAATGGTCACACGTAATCTGGTGACAATGAAGTGAATCAGGTTCATAAGGCATTTTTACAATGCCAAACAGATGCGGTTGCTGCTTGGCAGATGATACAATTTCATTGTCTTCCCTTTGTAAAACCGAGGGGGTATATTCCCCCTTCGTAAAGGAGCCGGCTTTCTTGGTTCATTGGAGAAGGCGGGACTACGCAAGTAGACCTCTTTAGAATAATTTGCATACTCTGAATTAGGGGTGTACACGGGTACACGTGTAACCGGTTAGTAAATCATAACCGTTTAGGAAAAATCTGTAAACGAAAACCGTAAAAAAAAAAATCACCGCGCCATTATTTCAATAACGACGATTGTTGGAATAACGACGGTCCATACTTTCAACATTAGGTTAACATATTTATAATTCGAAATTCGTCCCAGCTTTTATACCACAGATACTCTAGGATCTATGGCATATAACCGCATTGTCTGATTATAGTTTAATTCATTTTTCACGATTTACCAGCTCTCGTTTTGAAGAATAATCACCGCGCCATTCGTTTCAATGGGAATCGCGACGGTCTATACTTTCAACATAAAGTGTACATATTTATAATTTGAAATTCGTCCCAGCCTTTATACCACAGATACTATAGGGTCTATAGCATATAATCGCGTTTTCTGATTACAGTTTAATGAAACAGGAAGCTGACAACATCCTAATTAACACTGCAACTGCAAATTACCTGCACGGAGATAATGGCAACAGGTCAAACAAATTTTATTTTTGCGATCATTCTGCTCGCGCAACCGCCGTGTTGATAAACAAATAATCCCCCTAATGAACGAAGTTATACAGAGTGAGCGTGACTGCGGTCGACTTTGAAAAAAAAACAAAAAAACATTAATTAATTAAAAACGGTTAACCGTGTACATGAAAATAAAGGAGTCGTGTAACCGTTAAGTTTTAGTAACCGTTCACACCCCTACTCTGAATGTTTATTTTATTTTATTATTCAAGGCACTCGCATGCAAGAGACTGCATCTGAGTTTAGGCTACAAACACGATTAACTATTTACAAGTGCAAAAACGCAGACATATCCTACGTGGATTTCATTCCCTTGGTCAGTGTAAACGCGAGGAAAAAAAATTCTAATAAGACGGGCATATTTGGCAGCGTAAAAACACTTAGTGAATGCCTCAACTTCTTTTGACCTCTTTGTAATTGCTTTGTGATTTAGCTATTGCTAAATCTTATTGAAAAAAACACCATTCTAAGTGGTCAGCAGCTGTGCAGTGAACAGTCAAATTAAAACTACCGTATTTTCCGGACTATAAATCGCGTTTTTTTTGTAGTTTGGCTTGCCCTGCGACTTATATTTCGAAGCGATTTATATGCCAAAATTGTGCGTACATAATCTTCGGCCGCAAGATGGCACCGTCATTCATTAGGCCTACAACTGAACGCTGCAAGCCTACTGCACCACCGAATAAATTATAAATAAACTAGACCGTAGACAAAACAAAAGAAAACACAAAATAAAATGCCGCCAAAAAGAAAAAGCTATACTGCACAATTTAAACTGCAGATTATAAAGTATGCAGCCGAAAACGGCAATCGAGCAACAGAAAGAAAGTTTGGGGTGAGTGAAAAACTTGTCCGGGACTGGCGAAAAGCCGAGGAAACTCTAATTGCGATGAAAAAAACAAAGAAAGCTAACCGGGGGCTGAAAGCCCGACGGCCAGAGCTGGAGGAACGAGTCCACAGATGGGTCATTGAACAGCGTGCTGCTGGCCGGGGCTTATCAACGGTGCAGTTGCGTCTCCATGCCCAGGCAGTTGCCAAGGAGATGAATATCACTGATTTTGCTGGCGGTCCATCTGGGTGCTATCGCTTCATGCAACGGAACCACCTGTCTATCAGAGCACGGACCACGGTGTGTCAAAACTGCCACTGTTTAAATGTTTAAAAATAAATGCGACTTATACACCGATGCGACGTATATAGGTTTTTTTCCTCGTCATGGAGCATTTTTTGACTGATGCGACTAATACTCGGGGGCGACGTATAGTCCGGAAAATACGGTAGTTACCATGGCTATTATAAGTCTGTTGCGACTCTGACAGAGCCACAGCGCTCATGTTGAATTTATGAATGAAAGTATGGCAGTTCTTTGACAGAACTGTCGTATTTCCATTCATAAATTCAACAGAACTTCTGCCACTATCGAAATTGATACGTGTCATTGCGCATTTCTAAGTGGGCACACGGAAAAGCTGGAGCTTTCTTAGTGGGTATACGGCGTATACCTGCGTATCAAGTAGACTTCACCACTGCCCCCCACAGCAATCCGCTTAGAGACCAGGCCAGAGTCCGTCCACTCAGAGATTTTATTTGATCCTCCCCAGACTGCAGAGCACTTTGTCAGACAGTTCTTTGCAGTAAGGTGTGTGTGTGTGTTTTTGTGTGTGTGTGTGTGTGTTTTTAGATGACAAACGAAACACAATCGTTCATTTGCCCCAAATTCTGTAAAATTCCTACCCCTTTACTTATGGATTGAAGAAAAAAAACCTTTTTGTGTCGCGCTTTAAAGCCTATACTTTAGGTCCAAACTTTTGAAATTTTCAGGTATGGTTACCAATAACCCCCACTACCCATAAACCCAAATTTGTGGTACTGCACCCAAAGGTTGGACTATTGCAGAGATGGGGACTCGAGTCTGAGACTCTGTGCCCCCCTAACCCCCAAGTGTACAACACTTGCGGTACAGTGTGTGTATCCACACACACACACACACGCATGTGGCACTCAAACGGTCATAGCTCATTGTCTCATTGGCGGGCCAAATTCTCTGGACGGACAAAGCAGAGAAAGGGGAGGTAACCTGGCCCCTTATGACGACATATGGGGCCAGATTCCTAATCGGCGCCTCTGAGCCGTAATTTTTTCAAAGGCGGAGCAGGATACCTAGTGCTCGTTTTACACCGGACGCCATTTCTAGCTACTGGGGGACCATAGGCAGGCTAGGAGAACTCATATTAGAAAACCTCATAGAGTGAAATTTTCATGCCAATTTTCATGCCAATACAACATTGAACAGCACCTGAAACTCATCAGGCAATCAACATTCCGGCACATTAGTTTCCAAGAATCTGACAGCCAAGGTAGAGTATGGCATTAAGGGGAACTTCTTCGTTAACCATTTTTCCTTCATAAATTACTGTCATATTTAAATTTCTTCCGTTAGTGTTCTTGACTACAAATATCTAATTTCCTCAGAATTTCAACGATTTTTCAAAGCCCTTAATTCACTTGAGAAATGTGTGCTTAGAGTTTTCTTGATGTTGTTTGCTTATCAATAGAGACTTTCAGCATGTGAATGAGGCTAAAGTTCATGTTTGTCAGTGGCTCAATGGGATAAGGCCTAGAGCATTATGAACAAGCTGAACTTGAAATTCGGCCAATGCTCTACAGCCAACTTGAAAGCCGGGAACAGTATGACATAATTCCTTCATAATTAAATGTCATATTGATATATCTTTCAGTTTCAATAGTGTGTTCTTGACATTTCATTTTGCTCGGACCCTGTTAATCACCGCTTGCGGATATATTCAATATTATGACTATAAACGCAGAGAGCGAGAGAGCAAAGAGAGAGAGGGCAGTTCTTAGTTGTTTAGTTTCATAACCTTGCTCTCTTTTGGTATTTTATACTCTCTCTCTTTAAAACTGTCAAATCTAAGAACAGCTGGTTTTTAAGATAAATCTACACTAACAATACATTCCAATTCCATGTCTTACAAAATAACGTCACAGCCAATTGTAGAATGTCACCCAAAATCTTAAATATTGTACACTATGTGTACTTAATGTAGGCTATGAATTAAGATGAACACACAGAAGTTTAGGTGATGTTGAGAAATCAGTTTTGTTTGTTGTGGCATCTTGAACCAACACCACCACAAGTGGTAATCTGAGAATAGTTTTACGTTTTTCTAATTTATACCATCTTCAAATATGTCTGTTCATATTTCATTTGAAATATGAACAAACACGATAGTTCCTTTTATTACTCAACTTTTCGGACATAGACACTAAATTTATTTTATAAATGTTCATGACACTTTATAATTATTATTGTGTTGTGTGTATTTGTATGATGTGTCATACTTGCTTTTATTTTTATTTTATTTGTTCGAAATGGATGAAATTCTCTTGATTTGTCTTTCAGGGTTTGGTGGGAATCCGTCATTCAGTAGCGGACAGGAAAGCCATCCTGGTCCGATGTCACCGTCTAAATCCCTCCCCAAAATACCTTCCCACAGTAAGTCTCCTACTTTTAGGAGTAATGAGTAACATAACACTCTATATCATAGTTTTTCCCTGTCAAAATACATTTCACACACACCAGATAAATAAAAGATCATGTAGTAACATATTGAGACCTAATACATGCTATGAGTTATAAATACATACTTGATTTTTTTAACAAGGTCAAAGGTGTGTGTTCTTTGGAATATCCTACTTTTAGGAGTAATGAGTAACATAACACTCTGTATCATAGTTTTTCCCTATCAAAAAATATTTCACATACACCAGATAAATGATAGATCATATATTGACATAATAAGACCTAATTTAATAAATAGAAACTAGATTTTTTTTTAAAAGGACAATGTTTTTGGCTTTCTGGAATATCTGTTGGGGATTCTGGGACATAAATTCTAAACCTATGGCTGGTTTCAAACAGATAATTCGCATGATTGACATATATTTCCGATAACAAGACTGGAGAACACTTGGTCAGACGTAGTTCTTGGCAGTAAGGTGTGTGTGTGCGTGCGTGCGTGCGTGCGTGCGTGCGTGCGTGCGTGCGTGCGTGTGTGGTTTTAGATGACAAACGAAACACAGGGTACATAATATCATATTATAATACAAAAGACAAAAATGTAGCACAATGAAGCGGTCTTAACTGGCTGTTCTACTAAAAACCCTCATGGAAGCTCTTATGCAATCCACCATTAATCATTTAAAATATCCAACAAACGTTTACGTCTATAACAAAATCCCTCAGATATTAAAGGTCTAATATGTAACATTTACGAATTAAATATACTATGTTATATATTTTGTTGTGTACTTGACCGATCTAAAATGTTTCCCACAATGTTCAAACCCAAAGACATCCATAGTTTACTTTACAGTAATGGTCTGTTTCCGTCGGTTACTTGTCGATGGCGTCATATGGCCTTACCCCCTAACTTCAAGGAAACACAAAAACATTAATCCAGAAGAAACCTAATGCATTGAT
The DNA here is from genome assembly GCF_902167405.1 of Gadus morhua. Classification (NCBI taxonomy): domain Eukaryota; kingdom Metazoa; phylum Chordata; class Actinopteri; order Gadiformes; family Gadidae; genus Gadus; species Gadus morhua. The sequence goes on from NC_044063.1 coordinate 3,117,201, forward strand.
ATGATACGTCAATAGCAATCTAGCTTAAAAGTGTTCTTGACACGCCCATTTTACCCAGTATGCACCGGTTGGTATCTTGAAGGAACTTGGCAGCACAGATACCCCAGAATTCATTTTGGCATTCCAGCGAGGAGCGGTAAACAACAGAGCAGACCAATTACCGGTCAGTCTTATTACCGTAACCCTATAAATACAGAGGTGAGCGCCGTGGTAATGCTGCACCATATGGCACTTCTGGCGGACCATGCAAATGGCAGGATTCGGAGGGAGAGGGTCTTTAGGGACCATAACGATGTATTGGTAGGCTACATAAAAATATATACCTTTATGTCAGACGAGTCCACTTCTTTTTTAATTCTGGGACTGTGCGCTCCGTGCTACTGACAGAGTTCACTGCTGCAGCAACATGTTGCCACTCACTCTGCTTTTTGTTGTTGGCGATCCCAATCCCGTGACCACCGAACAAAACTACTTTTCGGGCCTCCACCTCACCCACAAGGGTCTCCACTTCAACCTCCGTGAAATTTCGCTTTTTTGCTTTTCTCAGTACTTCTGCCATTGTTTCCGACAAGACAAAATACTTGCATCTGAGTCTGTTTTATATGCAGATCGCATTCATGAGGTCATTTGCATTGACCATTTATGGTTAAAAAGGGGCGTGTACAGGGCGGAACGTGAAGCTGATTCAGTTGCGCACACTTGTAGGCACTCTGTGATTTATAAAGCAAAGATTGTGTATGGTGTGCGTACGCAGGGTTTTATAAATCTGAATATTTTTTGGCGCACGCAAAACTTGGCTTTTGGGTGTACGTACACTTTTTGTAACGATCCCACGCACAGTTTAATAAATGAGACCCCAGGTCATGTTGAGGATAACTCTGGGTTATTTGTGAAAATTTGAACACACCCAACAACAATGATGTTTAAGCAGTATCGGAGGAAGTCAGATGTTACATTTCAGTATTTTTCAGAAAACAAAAAAATAATTAACGCAATTTGCAAATTCTATTGATTTGTCTTTCAGAACCTCTGATGACGTCAGGCAGCAGCGGACAGTGGAGCTTGTCCAAGTCTGAGCTGTCCGGCCCTGTGGACTCTGAGTCCTCACTTCCATTTTCAATGCCTGGTAGCACGCTGGGTGAGTCCAATGGTGAATCTCAATTCACCCCTTCACCCAAACCCTCACCCCTACCCCTCACTTTTTCGCGTTCACGCACAGGGTAGCGTTTTCCGATTTTTATTTTATTGAGGTGTCAGTGGTAAGGGGTAATCAGTTAAAAAGTATATCATATAATAACATAATAAGATCTCACATCATTTTTTTACCAAGGTCAAGTAATGGTCCGTTGCCGTCGGTTACCTGTCGATGGCGTCATATGGCCTTACCGCCTAACTTCAGGGAAACACGAAAACAGTAATCCAGAAGAGGCCTAATGTATTGTTATGATACGTCAATAGCAATCTAACTTAAAAGTGTTCTCGACGCACCCATTTTACCCGGTATGCAGCGTTTGGTATCTTGAAGGAACTTGGCTGCACAGATACCCCAGAATTCATTTCGGCATTCCAGCGAGGAGTGGTAAACAACAGAGAAGACCTAGAATGCAATGTTCTTATTACAATTTCCATATGCTATTTCATCACCAAATTCACTTCTGATTAAGTTTTAGGCAAGTAATGAACTGTGTAGATTTCGAATTTTGGGGCAAGCTAGCTAGCCGGCCGGCCAGTAAATCTCTCAGAGACCCTCTCGCCCCACGGACCACTGCAGCTAACAGGGCAGACGGCGGACTACAATGGTTGAAGGAAAGCCGGCCAACAACTGTATAACATTTATTTCATCAAATAAACTACAGAAGCAGTATGAAAGGGTTATTTTTGTTTTCAGTAGACATTATATATTTTTTGTGTACGGTTGAGGAGTAGGTTGAGCTTCAATTGTTTTAGGTGATAAAGCCTGGTTCCTATTTTGGAGGACTGCAGTGCAGGCGTCCTCTGTGCTGTCACAATACCAGCCAGAATGCCCCGTCTCAAACTGTCTACAGCGTCCTGCGTGCTCGTGACCATCAAGTTCATTCTTCCAAGAACAACTAGCAAGAACGTTTTCCCCACTGATTGTGAAATAAAGAGTTGATTACATGAATGTCCGTAAAATATAGTGCGGACCAAAACTAGAGAGAAGGCTCACCTCACCACCACCGCGGCCACACAGAAACAGATGATAGGGAGGCGAGGGGAGAGAGCTAAGAACTAATATAAAATGATGAGTGCCCTGTGACATTCCTCCATAGGAGTCACCAATAAATAGATAAATGAATAATAGATGAGACCTGGATGGACACAATAACTAACAGACCGTGATCAAAAAGGTAAAGAAACAAGTTGTATTTTTCTGTAGGGATCCTTTCCATAATGGTTAAACATAATGTGAGCCGGTCAGTGGTAAAACAAACACATTAAGAGGACGTACATCGACGGGCGCTTTGCCCAACATGATCACATTGCAGATGTTTTTTGTGGATTACAGCTGCAGTGTTTTCAATCAATGCTGGAAGGATCTTATAAATCGCTCTCCCCATTAGTCACTTAGACCCAAAATGATAGAAAATAGGCTCAAGGTTGAGAAATCCCAAAAATTTCTTTAACTCTTTGGATCCAAATCTATGATCAGCTGGTACTTCACATAATTCTAAACTAACGATAAATTCTGATTCATGGACTCACTTTGATCATTTCCATGATACGGGACAAACATGATACATATAATGATTGTTATATATGTTTACAGCAGGCGCACGCCGTCCATATTGGCAAGTGGGGCAGCAAACTACTTGCAAAAGCATGCTCCCAAAAAAATAGTTCCTCAGTAAATCATGGCTCCAAGTCTATTTTTAATAATGTGAATTTCACATTAACTGTCAATAGTTTCTGTAGGCATTCCGACAATTTTTGGTCTGTTGACATCACATTTTGGGTGATGGTGGCGATTCTAGTTGAGTTTAACGTGTCATGCAATGTGGGGCAGGATAGCTCAGCGACCGCGTTCCTCCGTATGTTTATCGCATAACCCTGCAGGCTGCAACAAGAATAGCAATCCGCACTAAAAGACGCCTATATGGTCGTAAAGTTGTCTGCCCCATGGTCATGCTCTAGAACTGTTTTAACTCAAATTATTCCGTGCGTATCTTTCATCGTTTCTATATCAGATGCAGATATGGCGAGTGGTGTTGCACCTGTGATTAACAGTGTTGAGTTTCTGTTAAGAAAAACATTTTAGAGGTTCAAATTGGAAGAGAAGTTAGAAATCAAACAACTTGGCCCAGACAGACCGGACATAAACATTACACTGGTTTACAGTGTACTACTTCATGTGGGCTGTAAGTTGACATGAAAAACCTGTCCAGGTCATGTTGAGGAAAACTTTGGGTTATTTGTGAAATGTTTAACACACACTGACACAATAATGTTTAAGTAGTATCCGAGGAAGTTAGATGTTGATTATCTGTATTTTTCAGAAAACAAAAAAATCTTTAACGCAATTTGCAAATTCGATTGGTTCGTCTTAAATAAAGAATACATCTGCTGGTCTGATGACGTCAGGCCGTAGCAAAGAGGGGAGCTTGTCCAAGTCTGAGCTGTCCGGCCCTATGGACTGCGGGTCGTTGTTTCCAACTGAAATGCCTGGTAGCTCGCATGGTGAGTTCAAGTCTCCTAGTTGTAGGAGATATTAGTCTACCTGATTAACCCATGGTCGCTCACCAGATAAATGTAGGTAATCTTTTTTAAATTTTGAAACATGTTTCATTTGGCCTGTTGGGGGTTCTGAGAACACATTTTAAACCTATGGCTTATTTTGAAGTCATATGCAAAACTGAAGGGTTTCTCTGGTCGTCATGCAGTGACTAAAAAAGAAAGATGATTTAAGAATAGGCAACTCAAAGCAGTTGTAAAAACCTAATGGAGTAATAAATAAATAATGGTTATTTCTTTAAAAAGGTATCCGCTTAAATCTTGACCCTTCTTTCGAAATAGGTCCATGCCCTTCTTCCCCACAACAATCATTTTAAACAATGGCGGCAAGCGGTTCACGAGTGGGTTTACGTTGGTGCGATAGTGAAGTCGAGTGTTTGCTTGAAATTTGGGCTGACGACAGCATTCAAGTCGCAGTTGGACACCACGCTTGGTGATGACGTATTTATCGTATTACGACGTGATGACGTATGTATGAAGGAGCAATCGTGCCCAGGCCACGGCCTTTGGGAGCAGTGTGACCACGGGCCAGCGGGGGGAGTGGTGAGGGGGGAATTGTGCTGAATCTTCCTGCTGCACGGAACAGGCAAAACAATAAATGCAAAAATACAAAATAAAGAGTTTCGAATTACGTTTCCCATACAAAAATACAAAAATAATAATTTAAAGATTCCATGGCATGCTAATTTATGCATACTTTTATCTAGCTGTTAGTGGGCCCCTAATAAAGTACTTGAAGACGTTCGAGAAATTCAATCTTGGTGCATAATTACAGCCACTATGAGCCAGTCCCACAATGAGCTTTCGCCATTTTTTAGAGGCGGGTCAAGGTGGAGGGTGGGGGTGTGGCCCTGAGCAGCTTGCGACCACGGTACCATGCGCCCATGTTTCAACCCAGTCATTTAATCTATTTATTCGTGATCTGGGACACGTAATTTCAATTTTTTCGTGCCAAAAAGCACACATTTCTAACAATATGACAGCTTTTGGCCACCCATTTCTACTTTCACCTTTGATTCTGAGAAATAGTGACAATTCACGGATATATTTTAAGCAGGTGCGCTGCTCTGTAGGCAAACCGCGACGGAAAAAAGGTAGCTGCTTCATCTCTTCTTTTTAGAATGAGTTTGAAATGTATGTTTTTGTCACGAAAAAATTGAAATTACGTGTCCCAGATCACGAATGAATAGTTTAAGTGGTGTGACGTGACAGTTTCACGTGAGACTGGGTTGCATGTTTACAGTGGATGTATCGCAATGGCGAGGCACACACAGCTTTCAGCCGTGTTCTGTAAATATTCTAGAACAGTCCGGGTGCTCCGGTGGGAGTCCTGGAGCTCTATATCTAAATAATATCATATTATACATAGATATCTCTATCATATAATATTTATTATCACGGCCAAAAGCTGTGTGCGCCTCCAGACGATATTATGATTCTCAAACGACTGAGTCATGTTCTCTGACGTCTCTGGTTCTTCCACTTCCAGATCAAACTGAAGTAGACTGAACCGCGACATGGAGGAGAAAGGGATTGTTGCTCGCGATTGTCTCATGACGGAGCCCCGCCCTCGCTGACGAGGCACCACCGCCTCGGATGCGGGCAGCGGGCAGCGCCGAGGCGGTGATGCCGAAACAATCGCGGGCAACAATCCCTTTCTCCTCCATGTCGCGGTTCATGTACTTCAGGGAATCAAAGCCAAAGTCCCTTTCCCCCAATTCATTCTCAACCATGGCTGAGATAACCCCTACTACGAGTCTCGTTGTGGAAATACAAGAGACGTCAGAGAACCCTACGTGTTATGCGCCATAACACCAACAGGAGAACGGTTATCCAAATAAAAAATAAGTGTACAACACTTGCGTTACAGTGTGTGTACACACACACACACACACACACGCACACTCGCACGCGCGCGCGTGTGTGTGTGTGTGTGTGTGACGACTTGACAACATAAGGGGACAAATTCGAAATCAGAGCGTCTGAGCTTTCATTTTTCCAAGGCGGAGCAGGATACCTAGTGCTCTTTTTACACTTAATTGCATTTCTAGCCACTGGGGGACCATAGGAAGGCTAGGGGAACTCATGTTAATGTTAGAAAACCTCATAAAGTGAAATTTTCAGGTTGAATTTATGAATGAAAGTAGGACAGAAAGTAATTATTTTCTGGTCCCAGTCTTTACATGCCCTGGATATGTGTAATCCAGGGCATATAAAGACTGGGACCAGAAAATAATTACTTTCTCTCCATTGAAACCCATTCATATTTTCCTAGCCCAGAGGACCCATGGGGGTCTCCCGGAAGGGGCGGACTTACGAGCTCTATACCTGCGTATCAAGTAGACTACTAATGTGTTGATATGATGCATCAATAGCAATCTAGCTTACTACGCTGTTCTACTTTGGCAAGTGGCTCAGGCCAGACACCAAGCTAATGCAACTTTTGACACAAAGACTTTACTTAGGCAGGTAGTTTTTTATTTTTAAACAATCATGTTAAATCTGTTTAATCTGTACTATTTACAGTCTATGTTAAATCTGTTAAATCTGTATAATATACGGTTTAAGTTATGTCAGTTTAACCATACGTCGTCCTGGGTTGTCATACAGTGATACCAAAGTGAGTTGACCAAGGATTTCCAACTCAAAAGCAGGTGAAAAAACCAAAAGGAAAAGCTGCAATCGACCACCAGGAAAGGCCAAAGCAAAGGACCCGCTGAGATGTGTGAAGGGCCTGGAGGACCTACCGGTCAAGACTCGTCAGTTTTTGATAGGTACAGTACTTCACCCACACACAGGGGCGTCATAGTGGGGGGGAGGAGCAGGACTGGTTACCAAGGGCCCCAATGGGGGGAGGGCCCTCAAAGCCTGAGATGAAAAGGCAGGACAAGTAGCCATCAGGGTTTCCCCCAGCATTTTACAGCCTATTCTTGTTCCAGGTGTTATTTTGAATAATTGTGTTTAAATAATATTAGAGTAGTCTGTAATCTATCGCGCAAACAAGCCCATTCATTATTGTGCTTGAGTTAAAAAAGAAGAAATCCATCTGTAATTTCTCTTTATTTGTCTGGCAGGACTTCTAAAGAATCATTCTAAACCTGTTAAGAAGAAGCCGTCATGCAGTAGCGGACAGGGTAGCCGTCCTGGTGAGCTGTCCTCGTCTCTGCCCCTCAAAACGCCTGCTAATGACGGGATGCTCGGTGAGTTGAAGTCTCCTAGTTTTAGTAAGTCAACCTGCATAATCCTGTAGTCAACCTGGGCCCTGTACCACGAAGCTCGCTTAGAGGGTTAGCGAGGTATGTTGAGCTCCAAGCCTGGGTTAGTTGTACCACGAAAGTCGATCTCTTTTTGCGTCGCTGTATCACCATGGTGACTTATGCTCGCAACCAAACCTGGTCGGGAGCAGTTTTTCGGCTTAGTCTAGCCGGAGATCGGCTACTTAAATCGGCGTGCGCAGCTTCCTAGCCCCTCCTCTGACAATGGCGTCACCATTTGTGGGTGTTCCCGTGGACCTCGGCGCACTTCTCGTACAAGCGTCTCTCCGGAGACAGAGGGTTTTACGGGACAGAACCGATCCCTTGGCATTGTCTGACGATATTCAGATTTCAGACTTTATTGTCATTGTGCAAACAACGAAATTGGGGTTCTTCATGAGAGATACAGATTCTCATCAGAGGGTGTTCGTTATTTGATCGTCCTATGGACCTTATGTAGACAATGATTACTGTTGCGCATTGTGTCCCCGTGACAGAGTGCTAGAGTGGAGGTAGCGCGTAAGTCTTGAATTTCTGCGAGGGGGGTTCGACTTCCAAGTGAAGCGAATTTATTTGAAGCTTAAAAAGTCCCAATTCTCATGCATATTGAATACTTATTCACTAAAGCTTATGGAATTATATTTTTGTGCTTATTTCGAACTTGAACCCATATTTCCAAGGCCGTGCTGGGACCACATCTATGGGGGTAAAATGCATGATGATAGACCGGCGAATTTGAACCCCGGTCGCTGGCGTTCGGGTCTTATACTAATCCACTACGCTACAGCCGCTACCTCTCAGCGGTTGAAAACATGCAATACATTTCTTAAATAGGGTGTATTTAAAGTGAATTCCCTAAATGATAGAATAAGGCAGGATGGACGTTGCTTATGCATTTTTAAATCATCATCATTCTATTTGGATTAATGGCGAACAATTCTGCATTTGACGTAGTTATTTTATAGACAATATGCAGAATCTTTTCACTTATACGCATATAGACTGCTTGATCTATCGTAAAGGTGAGAAAAATGACGCAAAAAACGCCCCTTTCACGTGAACGCACACTGAACCTAAAGCGGAAAACCTGGTTCAACTAATTGAATTTAAAGTGAGCTTCGTGGTACCATTTAACTCTGATTGCGAGTTGCGGCTCTGTCGAGCCAGGTTTTCCCAAGAAAGCCTGGGTATGTTCAGCGAGGTTCGTGGTATACCCCCCTGGTCTCACAGAAATCCGTGAAATGACCACGGACGCTTAACTCAACATCCTTGGAATCCTCACGGAAACACGCCAATTCCTGTGATATGGCCACAAATTTTGCTCCAATGCAAGTTAATGACACTCATATTCTGTGGCACAAATTGTGTACTTAATGTAGGCTATGAATTAAAGAGATACTTCACCGATGGGAATATGAAGGTTTTATGAATTAAATAATTCAATGTATTATAAATGTGAAAAAAAAAATTGAAATCGGTTCATCCTAGCCTGAAAAAAGGCAGAAAGAGTGTTTTCATGGTCTCTCTGGCTCAAAGTAAGAAAACCTCCAACTACCACAGTGGATTGCGCTCGCTGCCCCGCCCACCTGTCGGTCTCCCGTCCCTCTCATTCCCCATCAGTACACGAGCTCCCGCCCCCTCTCATTCCTTATTGGTGGAAAAATTTGCCACCAAAAGTGTGTTGTAGTCCTCGGCCCTTCTAGCGGGACAAGAGGTTTCTCCCGAAATTACATCAAACGCGTCATTTGACGTCATTTCGGGAGAAAATTAGATGAGAAAAAATGGGCCAAGGGGAGACTGGTTTAGACTGATATTTATTTATATATTTATTTATATTACAATACCGATTTTATAATGATAGAACGCCGGTTCTAAATGGGTGAAGTATCCCTTTAAGTAGAACACACAGAAGTTTAGGTGATGTTGAGAAATCAGTTTTTTTTCGTTGTGGCATCTTGAACCAACACCACCACAAGTGGTAATCTGAGAATAGTTTTAACGTTTTTTAATTAATGCCATCTTTAAACATATGTTTGTTCATATTTCATTCTAAATATGAACAAACACGATAGTTCCTTTTATTGCTCACCTTTTCGGACGTAGACACTGCATTTATTTTATAAATATTGTTTATGACACTTTATAATTATTGTTGTTTCTTGTTATTGTATTTGTATGATGTGTCATACTTTTTTTTTTTTTTTTTATAAAGACGATATGAATGCAATTCTATTGATTTGTCTTTCAGGGTTTGGTGGGAATCTGTCATTCAATAGCGGACAGAAAGACCATCCTGGTCCGACGTTCCCGTCTATATCCCTCCCCAAAATACCTTCCCACAGTAAGTCTCCTACTTTTAGGAGTAATGAGTAACTTAACACTCTATATCATAGTTCTTCCCTGTCAAAATACATTTCACACACACACACCAGATAAATAAAAGATCATATAATAACATATTGAGACCTAATACATACTATGAGTTATAAATACATACTTGATTTTTTTAACAAGGTCAAAGGTGTGTTTTCTTTGGAATATCTGTTGGGGATTCTGGGATATAAATTCTAAACCTATGGATTGTTTTCAAACATAAATCATTCGTATGACTGGCATATATTTTAGATTATGAAAATCTTGTGAAGGTCGACATTTTATGGAACCCACCAGAGTCCACACGACCCATTTCTATAGCTTCTTGGCAGTATGGTCTGTGTGTGTGCGTGTGCGTGTTGTTTGATGACAAAAGAAACACAGGGTACACAATATCATATTATAATTAGTGCTGTCAGGCGATTAAAATATTTAATCGCGATTAATTGCAAAAAAAAATCTATTCAAATTATCCCTTGATTTCGTGCTGCTAGCCTTTTAGTGAGATCAGAGAGTGTTGAGAAGGACAGTAATAAAATATATTTGGCAAGATTGATATAAGAAGAGGGACCCGCAGTGAAGTCAACCCGGTCCACTTGACATCGGGTAGGTGCATGACAGTGGTAGGCCTACCGTAAAACTTTTTTTTGCTTTTATTTGTTTCAATCACTGAACTTCCTAACAAAACTCTTGATGGGAAATATTATAACATTTATTATTTAAACCAGTATGAATATTCCTACCGTACGTAGGCCTATACACATTACCAGGCTAGTGAATAACGCCCACACACACACACACACACACACACACACACACACACACACACACACACACACACACACACACACACACACACACAGTGGCGGAGTGGTAATCGGGAGAGTTCCCGGTGGGCCGTTAACGTTTCGGGGCTGTCGGGCTGATTACTGCGGGATAACAATATTGCGTTTATAAAATTCCTTGCAGTGCCGTCAGGAAGCCTGAGCTTTGCACCCGCAACCTCTCACTCACTCAACAGACGCAGCAATTACAAACTGTCAACGTTGCAACCAAGTCGATTTTGTCTAGAGGGGAGTAACTGAGCGGCCCCTCCCGAAGTGGTACAGCCCAGGTGGGCCTTGAACTGCGATTGGTCAGAAATACGTAACAGCTAACGACAACATTGAACTCTTATGCCGAGTTCAATCTAGTTTACTACGCTGTGCTACTTTGACAAGTGGCTCAGGCCAGACACCAAGCTAATGCAGTTTTTGACACAAAGACTTTGCATAGGCAGGTCGTTTTTTATTTTTAAATGGTCTATGTTAAATCTATTTAATCTGTATAATATACGGTTTATGTTACGTCAGTTTAACCATACGTCGTGCTGAGTTGTCATACAGTGTTACAAAAGTGATTTCCAACTCAAAGCAGGTGAAAAAACCAAAAGGAAAAGCTGCAATCGCTCACCAGGAAAGGCCAAAGCAAAGGACCCGCTGAGAGGTATGAAGGGCCTGGAGGACCTACCGGTCGAGATTCAACAGTTATTGAAAGGTACAGTACTTCATCCACACACAGGGGCGTCATAGTGGGGGGGGGGGGTTACCAAGGGACCCAATGGGGGGAGGGCCCTCAAAGCCTGAGATGAAAAGGCAGGACATGTAGCCATCAGGGTTTCCCCCAGCATTTTAGAGCCTATTCTTGTTCCAGGTGTTATTTTGAATAATTGTATTTAAATAATATTTCAGTAGTCTGTAGTCGCCCAAACAAGCCCATTCATTATTGTCCTTGAGTTGAAAACGAAAAAAGAAAATCCATCTGTAATTTCTCTTGATTTGTCTTTCAGGACTTGTAAAGAATCTATCTAAACCTGTTAAGAAGAAGCCGTCATGCAGTAAGGGACAGGGGAGCCTTCCTGGTGAGCGTTCCTCGTCTCTGCCCCTCAAAATGCCTGCTAGTGACGGGATGCTGGGTGAGTTGATAAATAATCATCATCATAATACATTATACATCAATCATATAATATAACATAATAAGAAATCATTTTATAAATACATACTTTTTAAACAAGGTCAACGGTGTGTTGCTTTCTGGAATCTGTTGGGAGTCTGGAACATCAATTCCAAACCTATGGCTTGTTTCGTACAAATGATTCACATGACTGACATTTCATAGAACCCAACATAGGCCACACAATCCATTTCTATAGCTTCTCAAATGACCAAGACTGGAAACACTTGGTCAGACATAGTTCCTAATGGATGTGTTTGCATCCATAGCCCGGTCATAGAACTCATAGTGTGTGAGTGTGTGTGTGCACGTGTGCGTGCGTGTGTGTGTGGGGTTCTAGATGACAAAAGAAACGTAGGGTACATAATATATTATTCTACAAAAGACTGATGTAAAAGCAGCACAATGAAGCATTCTTAACTGGCTGTTCTACTTAAAACCCTCCTGGTCTCTGATGCAATCCAACATTAATCAGTTAAAAAATCCAAGATACACATTAATATTAAAATCCCTCAGATATTAAAGGCCATTATATGTAACATTTACGCATTAAATATACTATAGATTCTGTTGAGTTGTGTATTTGCAGAATCCAAAATGTTTTCAACAATGTTCAAACCCAGAGATATACATAGTTTACTTTACAGTTACGTTACGTTGCCGTCGGTCACATGTCGATGGCGTCATATGGCCTTTAACCCATAACTTCAAGGAAACTAACGAAAACAGTAATCCAGTATTCTAGTAGAGGCTCAATGTATTGATATGATATGTCAATAGCAATCTAGCTAACTACGCTGTGCTACTTTGACAAGTGGCTAATGCCACTTTTTTTGATACAAAGACTTTACTTAGGCAGGTCGTTTTTTATTTTAAAACGGTCTATGTTAATTCTGTTTAATCTGTATTATATACAGTCTATGTTAAATCTGTTTAATCTGTATAATATACGGTTTATGTTATCTCAGTTTAACCATACGTCGTGCTGAGTTGTCATGCAGTGTTACAAAAGTGAGTTGACCAAGGATTTCCAACTCAAAGCAGGCGTAAAAACCGAAAGGAAAAGCTGCAATCGCTCACCAGGAAAGGCCAATGCAAAGGACCCACTGAGCAGTATGAAGGGCATTGAGGACATACCGGTCGAGACTCATCAGTTATTGAAAGGTACAGTAGTTCATCCACACACAGGGGCGTCATAGTGGGGGGGGGCAGGACTGGTTACCAAGGGCCCCAATGGTGGGAGGGCCCTCAAAGCCTGAGATGAAAAGGCAAGACAAGTAGCCATCAGGGTTTCCCTCAGCATTTTACAGCCTATTCTTGTTCCAGGTGTTAAACAAGTCTATAATAGAATACCTCAGATATTAAAGGCCAAATATGTAACATTTACGCATTAAATATACTATGTTATATTTCTGTTGAGTTGTGTATTTGCAAAATCCAAAATGTTCCCAACAATGTTCAAACCCAGAGGAATCCATAGTTTACTTTACAGTAACGGTCTGTTGCCGTCGGTCACATGTTGATGGCGTCATACTGCCTTTACCCCCTAACTTCAAGGAAACACACGAAAACAGCAATCCAGTAATCCAGTTGAGGCATAATTTATTGATATTATACGTCAATAGCAATCTAGTTTACTACGCTGTGCTACTTTGACAAGTGGCTCAGGCCAGACACCAAGCTAATGCAGTTTTTGACACAAAGACTTTGCATAGGCAGGTTGTTTTTTATTTTTAAATGGTCTATGTTAAATCTATTTAACCTTTATTATATACAGTCTATACTTTAAATCTGTTAAATCTCTATAATATACGGTTTATGTTACGTCAGTTTAACCATACGTCGTGCTGAGTTGTCATGCAGTGTTACAAAAGTGATTTCCAACTCAAAGCAGGTGAAAAAACCAAAAGGAAAAGCTGCAATCGCTCACCAGGAAAGGCCAAAGCAAAGGACCCGCTGAGAGGTATGAAGGGCCTTGAGGACATACCGGTCGAGACTCAACAGTTATTGAAAGGTACAGTACTTCATCCACACACAGGGGCGTCATAGTGGGGGGGGGGGTTACCAAGGGACCCAATGGGGGGAGGGCCCTCAAAGCCTGAGATGAAAAGGCAGGACATGTAGCCATCAGGGTTTCCCCCAGCATTGTAGAGCCTATTCTTGTTCCAGGTGTTATTTTGAATAATGGTATTTAAATAATATTTCAGTAGTCTGTAATCGCCCAAACAAGCCCATTCATTATTGTCCTTGAGTTGAAAACGAAAAAAGAAAATCCATCTGTAATTTCTCTTGATGTGTCTTTCAGGACTTGTACAGAATCTATCTAAACCTGTTAAGAAGAAGCCTTCATGCAGTAGCGGACAGGGGAGCCGTCCTGGTGAGCGTTCCTCGTCTCTGCCCCTCAAAATGCCTGCTAGTGACGGGATGCTGGGTGAGTTGATAAATAATCATCATCATAATACATTATACATCAATCATATAATATAACATAATAAGAAATCATTTTATAAATACATACTTTTTAAACAAGGTCAACGGTGTGTTGCTTTCTGGAATCTGTTGGGAGTCTGGAACATCAATTCCAAACCTATGGCTTGTTTCGTACAAATGATTCACATGACGGACATTTCATAGAACCCAACATAGGCCACACAATCCATTTCTTTAGCTTCTCAAATGACCAAGACTGGAAACACTTGGTCAGACATAGTTCCTAATGGATGTGTTTGCATCCATAGCCCGGTCATAGAACTCCATAGTTTACTTACAGTGATGGTCCGTTGCCGTCAGTTACATGTCGATGGTGTCGTATGGCCTTACCCCCTAACTTCAGGGAAACAGGAGAACAGTAATCCAGTGGCCTGTACTACGAACCTCGATTAGTGGGTTAGGGAGGTATGTTGCGCTCAAAGCCTGGGTTAGCTGGGACACGAAAGTCGATATCTTTTAGGTCAGGTGGCGCATGCTAGCATATCGGAATAAAATATAAAGTTCACCAAAACACTGCAATCTATGCATTGATATTTACATGACAATGTATAGTCAAAATAATTAATGTAAAGAATGGTAAACTAGAAGATGGTTTAACATTTGATCACAAAATGGGGGGAAATAAATGCATACACCTCTTCCCAAGAGAATCAGAACAAAAGGGAAGAGGGCAGGGGGGGACAGGAAACGTATGGGGTTCGGTGAGAGAGACAGAGTGGAGGTAGCACGTCGGATTTGAACCCCGGTCGCTGGCCTTCGGGTCTTATACTAATCCACTACGCCACCGCCGCTAACTCTCTGCGGTTGAAAACAGATGTGATATATTTCTTACATAGGGGGTATTTAAAGGGCGTTCCCTAAATTATAGAATAAGGCAGGTTGGGTATACATAATAAGGCAGGTTTTCAAAATGCCTTTGCATTTTGAAATCATCACTCTATTGGGATTAATGGCGAACAATCTGCATTTGGCATAGTTATTGTATAGAATATATGCAGAATCTTTTCACTTGTACACATTTATCTAGACTGCCTGATCTATCCAGTTTGTAAAGGTGAGTCAAATGACGCGATACACGCCCCTTTCACGTGAACGCGCATTGAACCTAAAGCGGAAAAACCTGGTTCGACTAATTGAATCCTAAGTGAGCTTCGAAGTACCATTTAACTCTGATCTCGAGTTGCGTCTCTGTCGATTCCCAAGAAAGCCTGGGTATGTTCAGCGAGGTTCGTAGTACAGGGAAGAGGCCAATTGTATATGATACGTCAATATCAAACTAGCTTAAAAGTGTTCTCGACACGCCCAATTTACCCAGGATGCACCAGTTGGTATTTAGAAGGAACTTGGCAGCACAGGTACCCCAGAATTCATTTTGGCATTCCAGCGAGGAGCGGTAAACAACAGAGAAGACCAAGAACGCAATATATATTTTTTGTATGCTATTTCATCACTTAATTCACCTCTGATAAAGATTTGGGCGAGGAAACTACTGTGCAGGTTTTGAATTTTGGGGCAAGCTAGCTCGCCGGCCAGCAGCTCTCTGAGACCCTCTCGCCCCACAGACCACTGCAGCTAACAGGGCAGACAGCGGACTACAATGGTTGAAGGAAAGTCGGCCAACAACTGTATAACATTTATTTTATCAAATAAACTACAGAAGCAGTATGAAAGGGTTATTTTTGTTTTAAGTAGACATTATATATTTTTTGTGTACGGTTGAGGAGTAGGTTGACCTTCAATTGTTTTAGGTGATAAAGCCGGGTTCCTAATTTGGAGGACTGCAGGCGTCCTCTGTGCTGTGCACAATACCATCAAGAACACACCGTCTCAAACTGTCAAAAGCGTCCTGTGTGCTTGTGACCTTCAAGTTCATTCTTCCAAGTACAACTAGCAAGAACGTTCCCCCTACTGATTGTAAATTAAGGAGTTGATCACATGGATGCCCTTAAAATATAGTGCAGGCCAAAACAGTGGGGAGAACGTATATCATAGTTCTTCCCTGAAAAAATACATTTCACACACACTACTTAAAAAGTATCTCATATAATAACATAATAAGACCATACATAATTTTTTTACCAAGGTCAAAGGTGTGTGGCTTTCTGGAAACATCCTTTTGGGATTCTGGGATATCAATTGTAAACCACTGGCTTGTTTCAAACCTACATCATACGCAGGACTTTTTCTAGTTGTCATACAGTGATTCAAACGTTTATCAAGGATTGCCAACTCAAAAGCAGTTTATAGCATTAATCTGAGAAATTGCAGGACTTTGTAGAATAACTTCCAGATCAAGAAATAGTGAGTATTTGTGCTGAGCAGGGCAGGAATTTCCCCGGCGGCCACGATTGCCATGGCCGTTGTCGCCCCGCTATCTGGCCGTGATGCCCTTCTGAAAATCGTATGCCCAGAGCAAGGGTTATTGTCATTTTTTAGTAATCGTTATTATAATGTGTAATTAAAAATACATATATTATTTATGGAAAATTCTAATCTTATAGACAATAATAAAGTTTTAACGTTTAACAAAATTCAACAAATTCACTCAACTTATTTTCTTTTTGAAAAAGAAGTGGAGAATTATTGCAAAAGGGCTCAAGATGCAGATAAAAACTGCAAAACAATGAACAATTTCTCTAGAAGTGTTACGCTGTTTAGTAAAAAGGTGTTAATGCTTTTAGAAATGTATTTGTCAATTTAAGTTAAATCTAAATCATGTTTTTTAACTTAAGGTCTTGATGCCCTGGCATGTGGCCTTTGTGCCCCAAAAGAATTGCCCCGCTGCAGGCCAAGTGGCCTTGCCCCTAAAATCACGAAATTCCAGGCCTACTCCAGAGTAAATAAAAATGCCTATTCTCATATTGAGACAAATCATGATCACTGTCCTATAGCATCCATTTTTTGTGAGTCTCAATGTCTAATTCAAATGCTGTTAGAAATATGGGACAGTTGCTTCATTTTGTTTACATGCTACTGGCCGAAGGTTTTTTAAGTATAACATTGCTTGGGGAGTCCAATTCCTCCACTGAAAAGGGTGGAAAGTTCTTACAACTCTATGCTAGTTAGCGATCTATCTCTTCTCTACATGTAGTTGTGTTGCGCGAATGCTCCTGAGGGAGGTAGCCTATTTGATGGATTCGCTGAATTGTCCAATCATGTGGTGATAACAAAAAAGAAAAGCAATACCATTGGGCTGGGGCGCACACTGGTGCGACCCGAGGGCGAATTTTCTTCGAATGTTGTGTCTGCTTGATGAGACAGCAAAAAGTTAGCGAGCTTACATTGACATCAACGTGGCCGCCGCCCCAGACATGGAGGAGGGCTTTATTTCAAATGACCAATAACTAGCCTAGCCCAAATCATTGAAGTTCAGACGCATTTAAATGGTTGCTGGCAGTGACAAGTACGGTATATCACACAATTAAACGAGGATGAACACCATGCATTTTTGTCGATTTAATTTGTATTTATAATTGTTGATTCATACTTGGCAGAAATATTCAAGTGGATATATTACGGGGGGGCGGCGCCCTAGCGCCCTCTATTGACCCACCGCCACTGCTTGGAAGGTTTATGGTTGACATCGTAAGACTGACTAACGATCCTTTTTCATATCGTAGGAAATACATCAGAGAAGACGGTGGTAAAGCCAAGGAAACCAAAAAGAGGTAAGGGTTTTGCTGTGTTCCTGTGCTCCTTTGAGAAAATATTACATAATTTCTTCTAAAATGCTGATTCGACCGGATACCTTTTCAAAGGCTTGTTACAGGTTTGTAGGCTCACCCTAGCCCAGCCTACTACAGTTGATGTATGACTATAATATTAAGTACCTTTGCTGTATGTTCTAAGGAACAGATAAATATAAATATTAATGCATAGCAGTACACACCTACCTACCTGTACTTAAAACATTGGGCCAATTAGTAGGCCTCCAAACATTGTTGATATAGGCTTCATTAAGAGCACAGACAACGGACAATGTTTGACCGAGCTGGCCCAAGACAGAACACCTCGCCGACCGCATCTCACTTGACTAACTATATAACGAGGAACTGCTTATTCTTATGGAAAAGTGAACTTGTGTACTACTTAATGTAGTACACAAGTCAAGCAAACAAACATCTTATTGATGAGATATGTTGTGGGGGACAAGGTGGTACGACAAATGGTTTAAAATATACAGAGGTCAAGAAGAGATGAATCAATGTCTCTATCGTGTTTCCATGCCGTCATTTTTTTTCTGCCTTTTGATTTCTTTTCCAGTGGAGCTTCGAAGGGTCCGTTGTGAATTTGTGAAGACAGTTAAAATCTCAGTTATCAGAGGTCTCCTGGATGACCTTTTGGAGCAGAAAGTGTTCAGTACTGAGGACAAAGACTCTGTCATGGAGAACGAGAGGAGCAGAAAGGACCGAGCACGGTGTCTGATCGATATGGTGATCGGTAAAGGGGAGAAAGCAAGTCGGATAATGATTGCTAGTATGAAGAAGAAGTACTATGACTTATGCTCCACCCTGGGTCTTATCTCTTCTCCTGCTGGTGTGGGTGAGTTGTTACCATGAATGTACTTTTTAAAGAAACAGTCAGTGCCAGCTTTGTTTTGACAAGAGGGGAGCTTCTTTGTCCTTTAATCCACTGGGATCCACTGATTCATTATCTTCCACTCAGGATTACATTTGTGTGGAATAAAACGTTACACTTGGTAGGTTTATGGCTGACATCGTAAGATGGACTGACGATCCTTTAACATATCCTAGGACATATAGACGACAAGACGTTGGTAAAGCAAAGGAAACAAAACAAAGGTAAGGGTTGTGCTGTGTTCCTTGGCTCCTCTGAGAACATATTACATATTTTCTTCTAAAAATGCTGATTTGACCGGATACCTTTCATAGGCTTGTTACAGGTTTGTAGACTCACCCTAACCCAGTAAACCAGTGGCAATTTCTCTAAGACTACAAGGGAAGCTTGGCCTCCCCTAAAACTTAAAAAATTAAATGGTCAACTATATACTGTTGTGTTAAAAAAATGCGTTAGAAAACGTCCATCTCAAAGACAAGTTTGTTCAGAATCAGCTGCTTATCGCAGGTCGACTGACTAGATTTCCTTCTCATAAATTCCCATAGCGTCACACTGCATTATCCCATAGCGTTTTCTGTTTTGGGATTTTTCATTCCATGTTGGAACTTTGCCTGGATCTTTTGTGCGTTACAGTTTTGACTCTAAGATTAACTTTTTGACCTGTCTACCCTTTGTTTGAATCCTGAAGAAAATGAATAAATATATATATATTTTATTTTATATATATTTTTTTTATATATTGCATCTGGTCTGCACCTGGGTCCTTATCTGCAACCTTAACAATGGAGTTGGACAGTGCAATGCCTCAGCTTTACAAAATGTTCTCATTAGTGGCAACAATAGGAGCTACATCTGCAGGTGTAGAAAGGAGCTTCTCCTGTTTAAAGTGGCTCAAGTCCTACACCCGTAACACAATGGGCCAAGGCCGTTTAACCAGCCTATCTCAGCTGGCCACTGAGAGGACAATGATGGTCACTGGAAAAGACAGCTAGTTGGTATCACAGGGTCACAGAGCATTTCCTTGAAAGGGAACAGGGCAGAATTTACACATAAATAAATTGACAATTTATATAATGTTCGTCTTCAGGAAATGGTGGCCGGAAAAGAAAAGGAAGTAAATCAGAAGAAGTGGCCCATAAGAAACCTTGCACGGTTGATGTGTCAGGTGAGCGGGTGTCATCTTTTGAATCAGATGATTGGTCTCAGGACAAATGATTAAGAAGTATGTTTCGTGAGTGTTTTCTATTTTGAGATGTCTTGATCTGCCTGTATGTGGATTGTCTTTGGCTGCATCCAAATACTCGTACTTGCATACTATATAGTATGCATTTTGTAGTATGCGAAAAATCTAGCGCGTCCGAATACTCAGTATGCATTCTGTAGTACGGAAGTCGTTTCCGAATGCATACTACCGCCAAAGTGAACCACGGACCACACTACGCTATCCCACAATGCAACCGGAGTCTGGTAACAAACGAAGAAGAGATGGCTGACCCGACACCACCAACAGCGGCTTTTTATTTGTGTGTGTGTGTGTGTGTGTGTGTGTGTGTGTGTGTGTGTGTGTGTGTGTGTGTGTGTGTGTGTGTGTGTGTGTGTGTGTGTGTGTGTGTGTGTGTGTGTGTGTGTGTGTGTGTGTGTGTGTGTGTATGTGTGTGTGTGTGTTCAATAAAAAAGGAAAAATTAACTTCAATCGTCTTTTTCACGGAGTAACAAATAACTGTAAATGTATTATTATTATTCCAAAAAAATGACTTACCAAATGTCCAAATATATACAACATGACCTGCCGGTAAGTCGCTCTACAAGATGACCGACGACGACGCCTTCTAGCAGAGATATCCATTTCAAGAGCCATTCGCGTAGAAAGAGACATTTTTTTATTTAATACTAACGATAACAAGACGGGAAACAGGTAAATTTTGCCGCCATCTGGGGGGAGATACGTCATCTCAAAAAACATCCGGTGGAGTTTCGGCGGCGTTCGTAGGCGTTCTACGCATGTCTGTAGACTCTACAACACAGTCAAGTGTAGTATGGTCAAGTAGTAGACACTAGACAGAAATAGTATGTACTAGGTATTCGGATGTAGCCTTTGTCTTTTTTTCAGACAGCATCACTGAAACCCACTCCACAGGACAGACTGACTGACAAGGAGCTCATGAATGTGGCCGATACGCTGGGACAGGAGTGGGAGCCGGCTGCCATCCACCTGGAGCTAACGACCAAAGATTTGGATGAAATCAAGGCAGAACATAGACCTGTGGCCATGCAGAAGCTGATGATGTTGGTGCGGTGGAAGGGCCGAAGACCACCAGGAAAGGCAACAGCACAGGACCTGCTGAATTGTCTGACTGACCTGAAGCACCTACCGGTCGAGACTCATCAGTTATTGACAGGTAACGTACTTCACCCACACACAGTGAACGTCCAGCCCATTTGAGCAGCTCCCCTCTTTTACGGGATCCATTCGTTTCCATTCAATATTATTTGTGGTAGTAATGTAATGTGGTCGCAGTTGCAATTGAGTTGAACTTGGTTTTTGTATGTGCACTAAGGACCTGTCTGTTTGCTTCCTCAGAATTGATGAAGTGCCATAGTGAACTAGATGGCTCCGTCCAAAGAAAACAGTGAAGATATGCAGAATTACCTGAAACAGTGAAGCTGTCTGTGAATGCATCCTGGTCGTTGGGATACGGCCAGATGATGACGACAGAAAGATTATTCAAAAGTGTAAGCAGCCGTAAGAGCTAGGCTCTTGTCGAGTCCATCTTTACCGTATAAACTGTTTAAATGGCACAATTGCTCATGCAGCTTTGCTCCACCAGTGGTCAAGATGCACATACTCTGCCAAGGCATTTTTGAAGCGTCAGCATCAGTTGCGACCCTGTGCTGTGTTAATGTAACCTGACTCGCGACCACAGAGGAATTTCGCTCCAACTAGCTCCACTCATCCATCTGGGATCGCTCCCAGATTTGGGGACCAGATTTAATGGTCGAGCCAATCAGGACTGTCGGGCGGGATTTGTATATATGTGACGTAGCGGACAAGGGACTGTTTTGATTCAGACAACAATGGCGGCTCGCATCGAGGAGGCAAGCCTCAACATTGATGATGCTATTTCATCAGTGTTGTTCAATCTAGCGAATATTCTTTCTTTAAAAGAACATCAGAGAACGCTCTGATCAGCGTCACGGGTTGGTTTCGATGTGAGTGGTTGAAGTAGCACGTCAATAAAGATGACGGACAAGTGGTTTATCCAATCAAGGATTTTTGTTATGGCCCATCCTTCTAAAACACCGCTCCAATGGATTGATCATGCATGGATGAGTGGAGCTAGGTGGAAAAAATTCATCGGGCGAGAGTCAGGTTAGTGTTATCGGCCACTTCCACAGAAATTCAAAATATAGACCGATTTATTAAATTCTGTACTTTTACATTACATTTATTTAGCTGACACTTAAGTGCAAAGCAACTTACAGTAATTGCATTCCACAATGGAAGATGAAACCCAAAAAGCAGGAATCATGCAAGTACATGAAATGCATTCAATAAGGGAGCTTCTTTAATTGCTATATTACAAAAAACAAGAGATGAGTTTTCAGTCTGCAGTCTTTTTCCAAAAGTCTTGACCTTGTAAAGTAATTATTGATATCATGTTTAGAATAGATCCTCCTTCCTCCGCTAGTA
This sequence comes from Gadus morhua, assembly GCF_902167405.1. NCBI lineage: Eukaryota > Metazoa > Chordata > Actinopteri > Gadiformes > Gadidae > Gadus > Gadus morhua. The sequence goes on from NC_044063.1 coordinate 3,139,329, forward strand.
CTAAGCTGTTCCCCTCAGGTACCTCCTATAGACAGGTATAGAGGTATAGATGGTTGTGATCACTGAAACAACTTTTTTCTGAACATTTGTGTTGACATTGTGCCAAAGCAAGATAATGATTATTTAACAATCCACTACGATTGTGTCAGTTCATTGTTTTTATATATATTATGTTAACTTTCTGAGCCCGAGCCAGGAAGGTTCAGATGTCTGTTTGGTGAAAAATAAAAGTGGGAAAGGTGGGAAAGGCTGCCTTCTTGCTTCATTGTCCAACATATTCAATATCAATTAAAACTAGTCTACTCAAGTAGGGCTAGAAGTCCCGTTCAGATTAGTAATTATTAGATTGACATGGGTATAAAATTGCGCTCAATGTAAAAGGACCTTTACTTGTAAGCTGTGACCTATATGCCCTATCCCAATGTCCGGACTCACAGACTTTGCTGCGTGTTCTCGGAAAATTATTAAAGGGGGCATATCATACCACCAGGTGTGAGTGTGATTAGCCATTACAAGCAGGTTTGAAAATGTGCAGCATTGAGACATCACAGGTGGGCGTGTCCACCTAGATGTGTGCTGGATAGATCAGTCTACCAGCCTACCCAGTGGAATGAAGTAAACGTTGCTCATCTATCCAGCAAAGATCTAGGTGGACACGCCCCCCTGTGATGTCACAATGCTGCACATTTTGAAAACGGCTTGTAATGGCTAATCATACTCACACCTGGTGGTATGATATGTCCCCTTTAAGGCTTTAGGGCTGTCCCAATGTCAAAATCCAAAGGGCGTGAGGGTTTGAGTCCACACTTACCGAGCCCTTTCTGTGAGTCCATATCCATGGTTTACATAAGAATGAATGGGCGCCATCATGGTCCATATCAGTGCAGACTTCACCTAAGGGAAATTGCCCACAGTTCAAAGCGTTGTAACGTTTACCGCGGAGACCATAGGGAAATTACGAAGGCAAACAAGACGACGCTACATGGACAATCAAGCCCATGGACAGGTTATTTATGTTATTTTTCTAACTTCGCTCGGTGTTTCACTATGGGAATCGCCTAGGCGTGACCTACTACTGGAAGCTCCAATTGCACCACGTCTGTCCTTGACAGACAGGTCTTCTCTACATCTAGTTGTGTTGCGCGAATGCTGCTGAGGGAGTTAGCATATTTGATTGATTCGCTGAATTGTCCAATCATGTGGTGATAACAAAAAAGAAAAGCGATACCATTGGCCTGGGGCGCACACTGGTGCGACCCGATGGCAAATTTTCTTAGTAACCCCTGACTGCAGCTCGCAGATCGAGGAGGAGCTAAATGTGGGCGGGCTTAAACGTTTAAGCCCGCCCACATTTAAGGAAAATTCCGCGCAGTATCATGCGTTCTCCCGCTTTCGAGCGGCGGAGCTAAATGTGGGCGGGTCTAAACGTTTAACCCATGGTTTTATCCTCTCGGGCGCCATCTGGTGGCGGAGATCCGGCAGCACATTCTCAAACATCAATACAGCACAGCACAGCATAATGACTTACCGGTAATATGGAAAAGGGTTCATGCATTTGATAGACTATGGCTGCATCCGAATACTCGTACTTGCATACTATATAGTATGCATTTTGTAGTATGCGAAAAATCTAGCGCGTCCGAATACTCGGTATGCATTCTGTAGTACGGAAGTCGTTTCCAAATGCATACTACCGCCAAAGTGAACCACGGACCACACTACGGTATCCCACAATGCAACCGGAGTCTGGTAACAAACGAAGAAGAGATGGCTGACCCGACACCACCAACAGCGGCTTTTTATTTGTGTGTGTGTGTGTGTGTGTGTGTGTGTGTGTGTGTGTGTGTGTGTGTGTGTGTGTGTGTGTGTGTGTGTGTGTGTGTGTGTGTGTGTGTGTGTGTGTGTGTGTGTGTGTGTGTGTGTGTGTGTGTGTGTGTGTGTGTGTGTGTGTGTGTGTGTTCAATAAAAAAGGAAAAATTAACTTCAATCGTCTTTTTCACGGAGTAACAAATAACTGTAAACGTATTATTATTATTCCAAAAAAATGACTTACCAAATGTCCACATATATACAACATAACCTGCCGGTAAGTCGCTCTACGAGATGACCGACGACGACGCCTTCTAGCAGAGATATCCATTTCAAGAGCCATTCGCGTTGGAGATACGTCATCTCCAAACATCCGGTGGAGTTTCGGCGGCGTTCTACGCATGTCTGTAGACCGTACTACACAGTCAAGTGTAGTATGGTCAAGTAGTAGACACTAGACAGAAATAGTATGTACTAGGTATTCGGATGCAGCCTTTTAACTTGTCATTTCAAATGTCTTTTTTAGTATAGACACATATTATTTCGTACACTCGTACACAATTATATTAGCTAAGTCAAATAAACCAAAGACAGAAGCGGGAGAACGTATTTCCGTCTGGTCCATGATACTGCGCGGAATTTTCCTTAAATGTGGGCGGGCTTAAACGTTTAAGCCCGCCCACATTTAGCTCCTCCTCGATCTGCGGGCTGCAGTCAGGGGCACTTGAATTTTCTTGCGCCAATGAAAAGCTACGATGACTTACCGGTAATATGGAAAGAAGTTCATGCATTTGATAGACTTAGACATTCCTACTTTTAACTTGTCATTTCAAATGTATTTTTTAGTATAGACACATATTATTTCGTACACTCAATTATATTAGCCATGTCAAATACGGAACGGAAATACGTATTTCCGTCGGAGTCCATGATGCTGCGCGGAATTTTCCTTAAATGTGGGCGGGGTTAAACGTTTAACCCCGCCCACATTTAGCTCCTCCTCGATCTGCGGGCTGCAGTCAGGGGCACTTGGGTGTTGTGCCGAATTTCGACCCCCCCGCGTATTACGACCCCCCTTCGCGTGAACGCGCATTCGCTTATTGTCAACGCCCCATACTTTCATTTAGTTCGAGGCACTCTTCCTTCCGACAATATTAGTCTAAATTAGTGTTTATATTCTATCACAACATCACAGGTTGAGCAACTTATCACAGAAAGCGATGGCATATTTTAGATTATAAGTTTGAAGACCAACACATCGCAATGGAACCTCCGACAGCGACGACCCATGTACGCTACAACATTCACGATAATGAACTACGAGAGCACTTACATACGTAATAGTTAAAAGTAATACATTAATGCATTATGTTATTTACTCATATTAATTTTGACAACCTCTTGGTAGCCTACCCTGGAAAGCACATTTAACTGTGACTGATCCAAAACTAAGGAAATCCTTTACTAGGTACAGACTCAGTGAGCACAGCCTCGCCTACGAGAGAGTGAAGGATATTGGATATATTGGATATATATTGAATATATCCAATATATATTTTCGATATATTGTATATATACTGTATATACTGTATATATTCAATATCCAGCCAATTTAGCCTGCCATATTCATCACCCATCTCCTATTTCTTGTTTGTTTTCACCACAACCGTACTGTGCCTTTTTTTAATATTACCTATATATGGATTACCGTGCATCGACCAGTTTGCCTGACTAATGTAGTCTTCAACTCATAGCCTGCTCCCTGCCTGGACTTCGCCTACCCATCAAATTTCCTGTGTATGACCTCCTGCCTGTCCCTTGACCCATCTCCAGCCTACTTCTTGGGAATTGTGTTAATAAACATTCTATCATGCTCTGCGCTTGAAACCTATTCTTGGCATCCTTCGCATTCATTACAGTCAGGTTATTGTCACAAAAAAATGTAAATGTATACACTACTTTTGTACTTGCACCAAACTTTTGTAGGGCTCATTAATGTAATGTGTGTTCAACTTTGATATCAGTTGATGTTACATAGGATTTCTGAAAGGAAGTCTATTCTAGAATATTCCTCAAAGTCAGAAGTTGTTAATTGCAATTACTTCATGCATACATATACATACATATGTACATCCATACACATATTCATAATGTATACTGTTCATTATATTGACATGGTAGGCAATAGGCATCAACACTGGGAGCATTTTGAAATAGTGAGTAATTCTGCCGGCATGAATTGGCTGTGAGAATACAACGCCCCCCCCCCCCCACACACACACACACCTGCCAAATGTCCCCTGTTATGACTACACGTCTGAAATTACTACAGTCACATCCAGTGGCCTAACGATGTAACCCCAAAAAATTTGAAGTGTCTCAGACTTTGCAAACAAGAAATAGGAGGGGGGTCGAAATACGGCAGGCTTGCCTGCCAGAATACAACCCCCCCCCCCCCGCCAAATGTCCCCTGTTGTGACTACACGTCTGAAATTTCTACAGTCACATCCCGTGACCTAACGATGTAAGCCCAACAAATTTGAAGTGTCTCAGACTTTGCAAACAGGAAATAGGAGGGGGGGTTGAATATGGCAGGCTAAATTGCCTGGATATTGAATATAGTATATATATATATATATATATATATATATATATATATATATATATATATATATATATATATATATATTCAATGTATCCAAAATATATATTGGATATATTCTATACATTGAATATATATTGAATATATCCAATATCCTTCACAGGCCACCACAGGCATGTGAGCTGTCACTCACCTAAACTTTCGTGATAATTGGAGAATGGTCACCTGAAGTTCAAAGCCGAAGACTTCATAATGAAGAAAATGTTGTCTTTTCAGTAACACTCGACACTCGACAGTCAATACGTTTCTCAGACTTTGCAAACAAGAAATAGGAGATGGGTGATGAATATGGCAGGCTAAATTGGCTGGATATTGAATATATCCAGTATATCCAGTATATATTCAATTTATCGAAAATATATATTGGATATATTCAATATATATCCAATATATCCAATATCCTTCACTCTCTCGAAGGCGAGGCTGTGCTCACTGAGTCTGTACCTAGTAAACGGATTTCCTTAGTTTTGGATCAGTCACAGTTAAATGTGCTTTCCAGGGTAGGCTACCAAGAGGTTGTCAAAATTAATATGAGTAAATAACATAATGCATTAATGTATTACTTTTAACTATTACGTATGTAAGTTCTCTCGTAGTTCATTATCGTGAATGTTGTAGCGTAGGCCTACATGGGTCGTCGCCGTCGGAGGTTCCATTGCGATGTGTTCATCTTCAAATTTACAATCTAAAATAGGCCATCGCTTTCTGTGATAAGTTGCTCAACTTGTGATGTTGTGATAGAATGTAAACACTAATTTAGACTAATATTGTCGGAAGGAAGAGCGCCTCGAACTAAATGAAAGTATAATAATAATAATAATAATACATTTAATTTAGAGGCGCCTTTCAAGACACCCAAGGTCACCTTACAGAGCATATAGTCATCATACATTTTTTAATAAACAAGACATTGTGTAAAAATAAATAAACATAAGCAATAAGAAATAAATAAAACAAAAACAAGACAAAACAAAACAAAACAAAAGTATGGGGCGTTGACAATAAGTGAATGCGCGTTCACGTGAAGGGGGGGTCGTAATATGCGGGGGGTCGAAATTCGGCACAACACCGGCGCCCCTGACTAGGAGGAGGGCTTTATTTCGAATGACCAATATAGCCTAGCCCAAATCATTGACGTTCAGACGCATTTAAATGGTTCCTGGCAGTGACAAGACAAGTATCTCACACAATTAAGCGAGGATAAACGCTATGTATTTTTGTTGATTTATTTCGTATTGATAATAGTTGAATAATAGTTGGCAGATATATTCAAGTGAATATTTCACGGAGGGGTGGCGTCCTAGCGCCCTCTACTGACCCACAGCCACTGCCAAAATCTTGTGTTGTTCATGATAGTTCCAGAGCCCGTTTTAATCATATTAGCCATTCTCTGATAGTTCTTAGGTATTGGGAGATTTATTTGTTGTGTAACTGCGCCCTCTATTGGATAGTGGTGACTATACCCTGGATTTTTCCGTTCCTTTCTTGCATTCCACTGGATTGAGAGAGGTACGTGTCCACAGCAGTGCAACGTGAACTTGAAATATACCTGTTCTAACTTTAATTTTAGTGTATATGGTAACTTGTAAATGTATTTCAAGATGAGTGAACTTAAATTTAGTCATGTTTTGTCGAGAACATTTATGTTTTGTGAGCTTAGATTGTTAGCTAACCTCGTGGTTTACGCTCGCCATTCTATCTTCGTGTAGTAGGCTATAGCCGAAATGTTTCAGTTGTCCTTTTTCTTATGTTAGGCTGGTTCCTTCCGTGAAGATAGAGTACTGAATCTTTGCTCTCGTTGAACTTGTACAGGTATGTAGCCTACTCCCAATACCAGGTTTAGAATGTGTTAATTAAAACGTTTTCTTGTATTTTATTTTCGAAATTTTGAAATACTATTAGTGCTCGTTTTGCATTCCACTGGATTGAGAGAGGCAGGTTCATTCCGTGAAGATAGAGTCCTGAGTCTTTTCTCTCATTGAACTTACAGCCTACAGAATAAAGTGCCATAAAAAAACGTCAGCGTCCTGTCTTCAGTGCACTGGAACACAACGCAGTAGTCGGCGATATGCAGACCGCGCCGGCTACATTGGTGCCGTGACCCGGATCTCATCGCTTCAGATCATCGCCACGACGCTGAAGTTGGCATCCGATTCGCAGCGTCCGATTCAGCAGCTGGTCCACTTTAAATCGGTCCTGATTGAAAACCACTACACCCAGATTCTTCAAATCTGGACTCAATTATCACAGTGAGGCTATACATTACAATAAACATAGTTACAGATTTGTGAAACCTTTTTTCTATTTGTGGAAATGCAATACAGGCCCATTTTAATGCTTTTTTAGGGGTCCAGACTGCATTAGAACGGGTCCTGATTGAAAACCACTACACCTAGACTCTTCGAATCTAGACTAAATTATCACAGTGAGGCTATACATTATGTAAAACATAGTTTCAGATTTGTGAAACCTTTACCCTATTTGTGAAAATGCAATAAAGGCACATTTTAATGCTTTTTAGGGGTCCAGACCGCATTAGAACTGATCCTGATTAAAAACCACTACACCTAGACTCTTCAAATCTGGACTAAATTATCACAGTGAGGCTATACATTATGTAAAACATAGGTTCAGATTTGTGAAACCTTTAACCTATTTGTGAAAATGCAATGCGGTCTGGACCCCTAAAAAGCATTCAAATAAGCCTGTATTGCATTTTCACAAATAGGGTAAAGGTTTCACAAATCTGAAACTATGTTTTACATAATGTATAGCCTCACTGTGATAATGTAGTCCAAATTTGAAGAGTCTAGGTGTAGTGGTTTTCAATCAGGACCGATTAGAAGATTCTAAGTGGTTTTCAAGCCGAATCGGATGCTGCGAATCGGATGCCAACTTCAGCGTCGTATCATCGCCAGGGTTATCGCCGGAGGTTGCAGTAACGAGTAGGAACCTCTTCGGGACGTTGACAAGTACTTGGTCTACTGTTATTTAATGTGTAAATTGTAATTCTTTATTGCCTCTATCTCACCTAGTATAATTGTGTTTTTCTTTTGCTTTCTCGATATTTGCGTTTGTTCCTTATTCATATATATTACCATAGTCTAACACATGACAACCTTTGCAAAAATGACGGTAAGGATGTGCAGAAACCTCTCAGTCGTGGGGACGCTGTGCTGTTAAGCCTAGGTAGGGGTAGGCTTATGAGTAGGGTGGAGTGCACGCCGGTTAAAGGGGCTGGTGCACTAGGCAAACCTGTGCTCTCTTCCACACGCTTCCACACTGATGCACATTCCCCCGCACCGCATATGCGTAGATTAGGGGATGCTTCAGACATTGGTAGTGGTGTTAGCCCAGTGGGCCGCCCTGTATTCTCATACCCTCACACGCATACTGATGAACATTCTCAACGTCAGCCAGTGTCTAGTCCCGAGGCGAGTTCCTCAGAGCTAGGGAACCTCATTACACAATTAGCATACGAGATAGGGGAGAACATTGCTAGCCAACTTAACGGATTTATGGGTAGCGCAGATAGTCAGAAAACGGTAGTCTGAATTTAGGACATTGACGGTCGGACTTGAACATGACTGGAGTAACGTTAGTTATGAAGACAGATGTCAAAGAGCCACCGTACTAGACAGACACACAGTGCATGAGTGGGAAGAAATGATGAGCGTCTACCTGAATAAGCTGGGTGTCCCCCCACAAGAGTGCTCCATGGAGATAATGTCAAGACTAATGGGAAAGGCCAGAGACATTGTTAAAGGTACCCTGCGCAGCATGCCATCGCTGTGGCCAGCTGAACACTCCAAGCTTGTCTTTGATATCCTGAAACAACATTTCAGTGAGGTAACCTACTCCTCAATGCCTCCAGCAGATTTTTATAACACACTTCCTCTGGCTGGAGAGAGTCCCATGGACTACTGGATACGCTTGAATAGGGCTGTGGATGTCGCAGATGTCTGTCTGAGAAGGCAGGGGGCGAAACGTTGAGGACCCCTCTCATGAGGTCACGATAACGCTGGTGAAACACGGTCCTGACCCCGCTCCTGCAAGTGACCTAAAGTGCAAAATATCAGAGAAGTGGACAGCAAATGAGATTCAGGAACACCTCATCGAACATCAGAGAGAGGCCAGAACAATGTCTCAATTCAAATCTTGCCGGCCAAAGAACATCGGTGCGCATGCTCAGACTTCAGCAATAGACACAGTCCCTGCTAATAACACCACCGACCTTATCTGCTACCCGTCGTCAATGGGGCACTCGTCCTCTTCTCAGGCCGAGGGTGTCTGCGTCCAGTCTCTCATCGGCTTGTTGAACCGTGTGCTGGAGCAGAAGGCCCTGACAGCAGCAGTCGCGCCACCCAGCAGGGGGCCAGTAGCCATTGTTCAGAGTAGATGTAGAATAGGGCGATATGGACCAAAACTCATGTCTCAATATTTTTGGTTCGAATGGCGATATACGACGATATTTTGAACAAAACGGGTTAAGTGTGTAGTTTTAACTCCACGCCACAAGTATTGACTATCTACCATTCATTGAGGTTTATTTAATTTTTTTGCGCAACGAAGCACAGCTGTGCTTTAACAACAGATATGTAAGGGATAATGTATAGAACGCCGGTCATTATCGGGAAAAAATAAATAAATAAAAAAATTAAAAATACTTTATTCTTACACACAACCGGACTCGATCATTACTTCACTAAAATGACATGCACGCTACCGCTCGCTCGTCCGCACTCACACGCTGACGACGCACGCACGCACGCATACAGCCAGTGATATGCGCACCAGATACTTTCTCGTGCGAACCAGATACTTTCTCGTGCTCACGAGAAACGTTAAAAACATTCTTTACGGGTTCAGTACTCTCTACCACGGTGTCCGCCATGTTTTTGATCAAAGTTTGTTGTGATGCGTAACGTCCGTGGGTGGGAGAAAGCTACGTGCGTAAGGGGCGGGATTGAGCAGCTGAACATGGTTTGTAGGCTCAGAGAGCAGCGGTCGGCTTTATATAATATCGCTCACAAGGTAACATAGTAATATATAATATACTGGTATGGCGATATTGTCTCAACTACATGTCGCTTTCAAAAATATACCGGTGTAGCGGTATCTCTCCGGTATCGTAATTCACTGTGTGTATGGTGTATGGTGCGTGCCACCTTTAAGGGAAGGGGGCGTGAGACCCATCTGGGGGTGCGACGCCCGACTTAAGGAACGCACCTCTTGATGTTCAGGGTTGTTCTGTGTTTGGGGAAATAAATCCTTCTCTTTATATTTTCACCGGCAACCAAGTCTCCGTCCTCATTTCTATACCATCTCCTACATTGGTGACCCTGACAGACTCCGGATGTTTTAACAGATTACTTTTCTATGCGCTGGAAGAGCGAGGACGCGCAGATCGGAGATTGGATTATGGATTTGGATTCTGCGGACGGTTCCGTGGCTGCTGCTCTGGGGATGGCAGTCTCCCTGAAGCTCCCGGAGTTTTGGGAACGGCAGCCGCGGGTCTTGTTCGCGCAAGCGGAGGCGCAGTTCGCCATGAAGGGGATTACGGCGGATGAAACAAAGTTTTATTACGTCGTCCCCGCGCTCGGTGGCTCGACGGCGGCCAGGGCTATGTATATTCTCGAGGACCCCCCGGCCCGTGGGAAGTATGCGTTGCTAAAGGGGTTCCTGATGGAGACTTTCTGTTTGTCGGAGGCTGAACGGGGCGAGCAGCTTCTGGCATTGAATGGCCTCGGGGACTCCAAACCATCCGAACACATGGATCATATGTTGAATCTCCTGGGGGTTGATAGGCCTTGTTTTTTGTTTCGGGCATTATTTATGCAGCAGCTGCCAGTGCGTGTCAGGGCAGCTCTAGCCTACAGCCACACCACAGACTTTCGGACTCTGGCTAGGGAGGCGGATCGTTATTTTGCCGCCGGGCGCGAGCGCTGCACGGCCGTATTGGCCCACACCACGTCGACCTGGAGATGACGGACACCATCGCTGTGGCCGCGGCGACCCGACGACAGCCACAGCAGTCTGCAGGCCTGTGTTATTTCCACGCCCTGTATTGACCAAAAGCTAGGAGGTGCCGCCCCCCGTGCAGTTTCGTGGCATCGGGAAATGCACAGGCCGGCACTCGCTAGCTGCCATCGCTAACTGTCCACCAGACACAGGCTCTGGGGGACAGTTCCTGTGTGACACGGGGGCCCAGGTGAGCGTCCTGCCCGCTTCACGCATTGACAGAATAGGGGGCGGCCACGGCCCCGCCCTGGAGGCCGCCAACGACAGCCCCATCCGCACCTTTGGGACTAGGACTGTTGCTTTATGTTTCGGGGTCAGCGTTTCGGCTGGGATTTTGTCACCGCGGAGGTGTCCACACCCCTCCTCGGCGCCGATTTCCTCTGCGCCAATGGCCTATTGGTGGATGTGATGAACCGGCGCTTGATAAGTGCTGAGACTTTTAGCTCCCTTGCATGTGAGCTCAGTGGCTCGGGCACGACAAAGCTGTCGGGCGCACTCTCACCCTCCGATGTGTTTTCCCCCCTCCTCGCGGAATTCCCGGAGCTCACGGAGCCCACGTTCTCAGCTGCCGCCACCAAGCACGGAGTAGAGCATCAAATCGCGACCACTGGCCCGCCGGTCTATGCCAGGGCCCGGCGCCTCGACTCTGCTAAGCTCGCCGTTGCTAGGTCTGAGTTTGACACCCTGGAGCGCGTTGGAATTGTCCGCCGGTCGGACAGCCCCTGGGCTTCCCCGCTCCACATCGTCCCGAAGCCTGGCGGTGGGTGGCGTCCATCTGGGGATTACCGCCGGCTCAATGACATTACGGTACCCGACCGCTACCCGATTCCCCACATTCAGGACTTTTCTGCCCGCCTGGCCGGTGCGGTAGTTTTCTCCAAGGTGGACCTCGTTCGGGGCTATCACCAGGTGCCCGTCCAGCCGCAGGACGTCCCGAAGACGGCGGTGATCACGCCGTTTCGACTGTTCGAGTTCTTACGGATGCCGTTCGGCCTGAAGAATGCGGCCCAGGCCTTTCAGCGACTAATGGACACCGTGCTGCGAGACCTGCCATTCCTGTTCGTTTACCTGGATGACATTCTGATCGCCAGCGCCTCCACGGCAGAGCACTTGAAGCATCTGCGAACACTCTTCGAGCGGCTCAGCCAGCATGGCCTGATTGTCAATCCGGCCAAGTGACAATTCGGCCGGATCGCCATTGACTTCCTGGGCCACCGCATCACCAAGGAGGGAGCTGTTCCCCTGCCCTCGAAGGTGGCTGCAGTGGCGGATTTCCAGCGCCCTCTCACAGTTCGAGCCCTGCAGGAGTTTTTGGGGATGGTGAATTTTTATCACCGTTTTGTTCCCCGTGCGGCCCGGCTCATGCGGCCCCTGTATGAGGCACTCAAGGGAAAGACCGCGAAACATATCATTGACTGGACCGCTGAGAGAGAGGCGGACTTTGGGGATACTAAACCGGCATTGGCCGAGGCGTCTATGCTGGCGCACCCTTTGCCTGCGGCGCTGATTGCTCTGATCACCGACGCTTCGGACTATGCTTTTGGTGCCGTGCATGAGCAGTTGGTGAACGGCATCTGGCAGCCGCTGGCATTCTTCAGCCGGCAGCTCCACCCCTGTGAACGGAAATATAGCACCTTTGATCGAGAGCTCCTCGGCCTTTACCTCTCCATTAGACATTTCCGTTTCCTTTTGGAGGCTCGGCCGTTCTCAGTTTTCGTGGACCACAAGCCATTGACGTTTGCGATGGCGAAGGTTTCGGAGCCGTGGTCTGCCCGGCAGCAGCGCCAGCTGGCCTACATCTCAGAGTTCACAACGGACATCCGCCATGTGGCGGGTAAGGACAATCACGTGGCTGATTGCTTCTCCCGGGCCATCGCAAGAGCTGTCCACCTGGGAATCGACTACAACAGCATGGCAGGTGATCAGGCCTCCGACCCGGAGGTCCAGGCTCTGAGAACAGCTGTCACGGGACTCCGTTTGGAGGACATCAAGTTCGACAACGTCAAATGAACGATGTCTTTGACATCTCGGCTGAATATGCTTTCTCCCTCACTTGGGGCCGTGGATTGTATAATCTTTGTTTTTAGGGGAAGGACCATGGATACAGATGGAGCAGATTCAGTGCTTAATAGGCTTCTAACCATTTTGAGTAGTTTGAGCACCTGGAGAACCTCCTCTGCCACGTTCACATCATCGTCAGACAAGGTGACAATGTCTCAGATTTTTTTTTTCAGGGCCTTGTCAGTCAGTGCAGAGAATATAGCTTTCTGCTGCTCAAGATAGCGCTCCAACATGCTATACGTGGATTTCCACCTTGTTGGGACATCCTGTATCAGCTTGTGAGTAGGCAGCTGTAGCATTTCCTGCTTTGTTTTAAGCACATGAGCTGCTGTTGTGCTGCGGTGGAAAAATGAAACCACCTTTCTTATCCTCCCAAGCAGTCTGTCCATCTTGTGTGATGTTATTCCCCTTTGGTATGCTAAATTAATCACGTGGGCAAAGCACCCTATCTGTGGCCCCAGTCCAGCTTCCTTCACTGCACTTACTTGGTTTTTGGCATTATCTGTGGTGACTGGGATGTTGTTTTTTGGCCTCTCTACCTTCCACTCTGCTACTGCTCCTGTCAGTACCTGCGCCAGATTTGTGCCGTTGTGGCTGTCGTAGAGTGTGCGTGTCTGCAGCACTGTTCCTTTATCTCCCACTCCGCTGTTATGTAGTGCGCAGTCACCGTCACGTAACTTTCAGTGGCTCTAGAGGTCCACCTGTCTGTAGTGAGGGCAACGGAGGATGCCTTGGATAATTCATCCACAATAATCTTTTTTTGTTCCTCATAAAGTTCGGGAACGATCTTGGTTGTAAAGTGGGTGCGCGAGGGTATTTCGTACCGTGGCTCAAGCACCTTAATCATGTTTTTAAAGCCTTTATTCTCCACAACGGAGTATGGCCTCATGTCTGCCGCTATAAACACCCCAATCGATTTGGTGATGGCTTTTGCCCGGTCGGAGCTTGCAGGAAAGCACTGCTTAAATGTATCGGGGAGTAGTTGCTGCGCATCTTTTTTTTTTCTCCCATTGCACCGGCACACCGGGATGATGTCGCCTCACGTGGCTGGCCATGCTCAAGGTGTTGCCGTTGTCGTAGGGCATTCTGGTGCCACAGTGCCGACACACCGTGGCCGTTTTGTCCACCACCCTTATTCCGTTTTCATTATAGTGCACAGGGAAGCCAAAGTGCTCCCATACAGCTGATTTAAATGATGCAGGAGCAGTGATGTTGCTAGGTACGCGTCCTGCGTCCCTGACGCATTAAAATCTGAAAGGACGCACTAAACTCACTATCCATGCGTCCCGGGGACGCATCTCATTTTCCCCATGAAAAACGATACATTGTGAATATTAAACAACTCGTGTTTAATCACAGTAACTGGCCAAAGAAACCTTCTTGTGAGCAGATCGGACAAGCGCTGTTTCAACCCTCTGCGCATCTACTCGGCGCAGACGTGATCCCCTGTACAAAGTATCGCGACATGCTAATTTAGCCGCTACCAATACAACTAGCTCGTCACCGCTGATTTCATTTCAACAATTAAAAATACGAACTTCATAGTAAATAAACCCACGTTTCCACTGCTCGATGCTGTGCTCATTCGTGTCGAATGAGCAAATCAAACAGGATTTTTTTGCAATCCTTCTGATTGAATATATGTACATTTATGACAAAATCGTGAGGACTAGGCTTGTGACACACACACACACACAAATGTGGCGCTCGCGCGGTAATAGCTCATTGGCACCACCTAGTGATCATTATGTGCAAATGCACAGCCTCTCATTAAAATGACTTAGGGGTCATTTGACCCCTCTTGCGGCGCTAGGAGTAAGTAAAAATGGCCCGGCGTTTCTAGTGTTAAACATGAACGGTTGAGTACTCCAGCTCTAACCATATCATACCACCATCAAGGAGTTTAACACTATTAATTTAATTTAAGAAATAGAATAATAATAAAAAAGAAACACATTTTTTAAACTGGGGAGTCGGGACCCATTGAATTTCTCAGGGACCCACCCAACTCGCCACCTGTGGGTCCCGGGGACTCACTACATTGAAAACCTATCAACATCACTGCAGGAGGCCTCCCCAACTCCTCCACCCCGCCGCTCCCCATGCTGCCACGCTAGATGTTCAGTAGCCTAATTAAGCATACGCCGATCACGTGAACGTGAACGCCCAACTATTATTTGTCAGCTGACCCGCGGATCACGTGCGTCCCGCCCCGTGAGGGTTGATCCATACGGATCACGGGAAATCCGTGATCCTTTGCACCACTAAACTGCGCCCTCTATTGGATAGTGGTGGCTATATGCTGGATTTTTGCGTTCCTGTCTCAGTTTGCGTTCCACTGGAATGAGAGAGGTACGTGTCCACAGCAGTGCAATGTGAACTTGAAATATACCTGTTCTAACTAGGTAGCAGAATTTTGCACCGACATGAATTTTGCACCAAAATTCAGTCACTCAAAAGACTGAACACGGAGAAAGACAAAACTATTAAAGTTTTGGAATGTCCAGTGGCCGACCTGGAGCAATACTCCCGCATGAACAACGTAATCATCAGCGGACTGAAGACCAGACACCGGTCATACGCCAGTGTGACAGCCCCGGAGAACGGCCCCGCGGGGCGGGAGGGAGACCACTCTGAGCCCTACGACACTGGCAACACCTTCACCAACAGAAAGAACAAGATTTCGATCCTAAAACGGGGTCGGAAACTAAAAGGAACGGAGGTGTACATTAACAAACACCTCACCAGGAGGAATGGTGAGATCGCCAGGCGCGCACGCATTCTGAGGAAGCAAAGCAAGATTCAGTCTACATGGACTGCTAGCTGTAAAGTGTTCATAAAGCTGAATGGTACGACGACTACAGAAGACGGAAAAGTCATGGTCATTAATGACATTGGTGATCTTGACAGATTCAATGTCTGAGGTAGGCTACTATCTGCAGTGAGGTAAGACCCCTGTGTCTAATACTGACGGACATTTTCACACACATAATGTCTGTCACTGATACCTTTTTGTTGTTTTTATAATGTTATAATTACCGACAAAAGGTTTTATTATTGTGTTTCTTGTTGCAGCAATGCTGAAAGGCAATGTACGTCATCAATGGCTCTCTCACTTCATCATGGGTTCATTTAATAGTAATCTACCGGTCAAAGGCCTGCTGATAGCTCACTTGAATATATGTAGCTTAAGAAATAAAATCCCTGAGTTATGTATGGTAATGAAGTCAAATGATATACACATTATGGCTATATCTGAAACCCATCTTGAAGCATCTTTTGAGGATATTGAATTAGCTGTGGAGGGATACACACCATTTAGGAAAGATAGAACAAGATATGGTGGAGGTGTAGCTGTGTATGTGCAGAATCACATTCCTGTTAAAGTAGGAAATTATTTGATGATGGATGATATCGAGTCCCTGTGGATTCAGGTTCACCTCCCACAGACCAAACCCATACTGGTTGGATGCTGCTATAGACCACCTAGTGCCGACATAAAATACCTGGATTTAATCTGCGAGATGTTGGATAGATCTGGTGATGAAAACAGAGATATTTTTGACTGGGGACACTAATATTGATTGGTCTAGCATGTGCCCGCTTAAAAATAAACGTATGGATGTAGCTAATGCCTGTAACCTCACACAGACCAATACACTACCAACCAGATCAACCATAAATAGGAATGGTTTAAAATCGTCCAAATGCATTGACCACCTATTCACGAATGTTCCTGATAAATGTACAAAGACAGTATCAATAGCACTTGGCTTTACGGATCACAATTTAATCGCAATTAAAAACCAAGCTCCCTAAAATTCCTAGCTTGATTATACATAAAAGGTCTTTTAAACATTTTAGTGAGGCAAGATTTATAGATGCAGTGAAAGATGTTAACTGGGAAACTGTGTGTCTTGAGGAGGAGCCTGAAGCTGCTTTGAGTCCATTCATGAGGTTATTTTTGCAGATTGCAGATAAGCATGCTCCTGTCAGAAAGACAACTGTCAGGGCCAATGGCGCCCCCTGGATTAACTAACCCCTGGATTGGGATTGAGCTCAAAGCACTCATGAAGCAACGTAACCAGGCTAAAAAGCTGGCTGACTCTCCTGGTCTACATTCTGACACGTTGATCTACCGTAAATTAAGAAATCATGTAACTAAAATGAATAGGAGTACTAAAAAAGTACATTATAAGAATAAGATCAATGACTCTAGAAATGATGGAAAACAATTGTGGAACATTTTTACTCAAATAATGGGAAGATCAACTACATGTCAAAATTCATTTATAGAGGTCGATGGAGCTTACCTGACTAAGCCAAAGGAAATTGCCACATATTTTAATAATTATTTCACAAACAAGGTTGAAAATCTGAGAGGAAACATGATGCCTTCAGATGGCTCCTCCACATGCATTTTAATTGAAAATCATATAATGAAGGGTAAAAGCTGTCAATTCGATTTTTGTACCAGTGAGTATTTCTGAAATTGAGAAGTTGTTGTCATCACTGCCATGTAATAAACTTGCCGGGACGGACATGCTAGATGGCAAACTGCTAAGAATTGCGGCATGCCATGTATCTGCTCCAATTTCCAACATATTTAATTAGTCTCTTAGACATGGAGTATATATATGCACTACATATATTTTTACACAATGTCTTTTTTTTTTTTTTTTTTTTTTTTTTAAATGTATGATGACTATATGCTCTGTAAGGTGACCTTGGGTGTCTTGAAAGGCGCCTCTAAATTAAATGTATTATTATTATTATTAGTATGTCCTGGGGTGTGGAAGGAGGCCAAGGTCATCCCCCTATCCAAGGACTAAAAGAAAGAATTCACTGGTAAAAACAGTCGCCCAATTAGCATACTTCCAGTTCTTAGTAAGCTGATGGAAAAAGTAGCTTTCAAGCAAATTCGAGATTATTATACAAATATTAAACTGTTCTCGTGTTCCCAGCATGCTTATAGGCAAGGTCACTCAACTTCAATTGCTCTAGCTCAGTTAACTGATGACTGGCTGTCACAAATTGATAGCAAGAATATGGTTGGCACAGTCATGATGGACTTCAGTGCAGCTTTTGATGTCGTCGACCACGACATAATGATTTCCAAACTGAGAACAAATGGTTTTAATACTATGGCACTTGCTTGGATGTTGAGCTATTTATCAGGAAGATCACAGAGAGTTTGTTTTAATGGTAGCCTATCAGAACGCAAGTACAATCACTGCGGGGTGCCCCAAGGAAGCCAATATGGTTACATATGCAGATGACACAACCTTGTACAGTACGGCCCCTACCTTAAATGATCTAGTAAATACCTTAAATCAGAACCTTGAGAGAGTGTCTCACTGGGTAAAAGATAGCAAACTAGTAATGAATGTGGACAAAACAAAATGCATTCTTTTTGGCTCCAGGCACATGCTAGTTGACGACCCTCAGCTTCAACTGTCAATATCAGGAATACCCATTGAGCAAGTTAAAAAAGCAAAACTACTTGGCGTGCTATTGGACAGTCAACTGTCATGGTCCGACCATATTGATGGGATTGTAATGAAAATGGGTAGAGGCTTATCCATGGTCAGGAAGTGATCCCCATACTTGACATCTTCATTAATGGGTCAAGTCATACAGTCTCTGGTTTTTTGTCATTTGCATTACTGTCCTATAATATGGTCAGCTGCAACTAAGTCTGACCTGAACAAACTGCAACTTGTTCAGAACAGAGCAGCTAGACTGGTACTTAAATGTTCTTTACGCACTAATGTTTTATTTATGCATTGACGCCTGTCCTGGTTATCTTTCAAACAAAAGCTTCATTCTAGTCTCATTATGTTCTTTAGAACCATTATCTTAAATCAATCACCAGTTTACTTTTACAAACAGTTTTTAAAATCAATTAACACACATAATCATAACACCAGGATTACCAGTAATGTCTATTTAAAACCTCCTACACCCAGGACCAATCTCCTCAAACACACAGTTACTTACAGATGTATATCATTCTGGAATCTGTTACCATCTCACATTAACCTCGCACAAAATAAATTGTCATTTAAGATAGCTCTGAAGACACACCTATTGCAGCTGTCCACATGACTGAAACTTTAATCATTTTTTGAACTAATTTACTGTGACCGGTATGTTGTACTCATTATCTTTTGTATAATGTTTGGTAATGTATGTATTCTCTATGTTTTATATTGTATGCTCCTATATGGACCCCAGGAAGACTAGCTGCCGCCTTGGCGTCAGCTAATGGGGATCCATTTAATAAACAATAAACTTTAGTTTTAGTGCATATGGTAACTTGTAAATGTATTTCAGGATGAGTGCACTTAAATTTAGTAATGTTTTGTCGAGAACATTTATGTTTTGTGAGCTTTAGATTGTTAACATAGCTAACCTTGTGGTTTGCGCTCGCCATTCTATCTTCGTGTAGTAGCCTATAGCCCAAATGTTTCAGTTGTCCCTTTTCTTAAACTTTAGGCTGGTTAATTCCATGAAGATAGAGTCCTGAATCTTTGCTCTCATTGAACTTCTACAGGTAAGTAGCCTACTCCCAATGCCAGGTTTAGATTACATTAATTAAATTAAATTAAATTACATTTCTTCTTGCATTTTATTTTCGGAATTTTTGAAATACTATTTGTGCTCGTTTTGCATTCCACTGGATTGAGTGAGGCTGGTTCATTCTGAATCTCTGCTCTCATTGAACTTGTACAGCCTACAGAATAAAGTGCAATAAAAGAACGTCAACGTCCTGTCTCTGCAGATGCAGGCCAGATTTGAGTAGTTGAGAGTTGCAGGCAAAGCTAAGAGACAGGGACACACAGGGGTGGGGCCGACACAGGGGGAGAATACACAGCACCACAACTGTGGCCAGAACAGGAAGTCTGTTAAAGAAAAAAGCTGTTTCATATTGGTCGGCTTTGCCAACGTTGACACAAGACTATGGAAGGTAAGCCGTCTTTGTCATGAAACTATCTTCGAAGTTTGTAAAATTTTTAGGCTTATAAGGCTACTGTATGATAGTATATGCGCATTGGTTTCATGAGAATTGAATCTGATCAGTGTCGTCTGGGTTTTGGCGGTTTTACGTGTTCATAGGCGTTATGGCCTGTGATTGTTATGTGATTGTTACATGATTCTTATCTAATCGTTTTCTTTTTAGAAACAATACAGAATAAATCCAGCGATTTATCTCTCCTTGCCAAAGCTGGTTTGAATGTTTCCTCATCGTCAGATGTTTATAGTCTCATACATTCTCTAAATGGGTGGTTTCATAAAATATGAATTTCTGCAGTGCCACCAGCAAGTTTTTTTTAAAACTTCATTGTCCCTCGCTGTAAATTTAAATTGGCATCTTCTAAACCCGTGCTCTTGCTTACTCATTTCCTTCCCGGTCAGTGTTGCAAGATTGGGCGGGTACATACAATTTGGGCTGGTTTTGAAAGAAACTGGCGGTATTATTATAATTATTTTTACAAACACCAATCAATGCCAATATACGTGAGGTTGAGTTGACGCTTCGATTTAACCCAGTAACGGTAGTATTAGGGGTGGCAGATGGACACCCATCCAATGGTAATTAGGGCTGAGGTAGGGCCACAGACTTAATTGTCACTCAAACCTCTGCACCAGAACTTGGGAGATGTGATCCATAATGTACTAGTGAAGCCGGCGTTGACTGTACATGGTTCTCCGGTTGATGTTATTTCAGTTAGGTTGATTTCAAGTTGAAGTTCTACTCCCATGTAAGATAATTCAATGCCAAGTTTGAGGGTGGTTTTATTTCAGCTCATTAACCAAACTTACATTGTGTGTGTGTGTGTGTGTGTGTGTGTGTGTGTGTGTGTTAGTGTGGTGCTAGTGTGACAGGATACCTTTTTTTATAGGTTTAGAGCCAGTGTTCGAAATACCCGTCAATATTCGGGGGGTGCCCATCCCCGGATTGTTGCGCAATACCGATCTAAATACTCTCAATATGCAGTTGACCTATAACACTACAATATTTCATGGATGCAAGCAATCGTCTATAGCCTACATGAAAACAAAAAAAATTGATAATCCGATATGCTAAAGTAGCCTATTCGTAAAGGAACACTTTAGCCAATGCAGCCTCCTATGTCAGTACTGACATAGGAGGCTGCATTGGCTAAAGTTGTTTGGATGCACAATGTTTTATAACAAGGAGAGGAAAAGTTGTGCATTGCAACGCAAACACAGCAATAATTGGCACCAATATGGCGCACTTAGGAGAGCAATCAACAACTGAATAAATGCCAGGTATAGCCTATCGGAGACTGGCACGCAATCGGTGCACTTGCAAATGAAAACCTGCAGTATGACCAATCGTGTGACATTATTTAACCATCCATCTGCACCAAATACGATCAGACAAATACATCATTGAACACATACACAAAGCACATTCGTCCAACGACGGCGGATGCTGACAACATTTAAGACAACAAGCCAAACATCACCACGGCAGGTGCGCTCTCCCTCTCGCGCTCTCTTTCGCACGCACGTAAACTATCACTTCAACTTCTGCAACTCTAAGGCTGCTTCTTAAGGCCACAACCGACCACAAAGCCTTCATAAGCATGCAGTATGCCGAAGCCGGAAAGGACATGCACGCGCACAGTAGCACGCACTCATTTTATGCACAGTGCACCTTATATGTCCCAGTTCTATCATCAAAATTCAGTCACTGCAAAGATTTAAAAGATACCCTTTTACCTTAAGTTAGAATAGATCCAAAGTGTGTGAGTGATACACTCTGGTTAGCTTTCGCCTGCTAGCCGTTTTTAGTATGACTTTGCAACATTACGTCTTTCTTCTGTTTGGCGAACATGTTTAATTTGCATACGCACACAAGACTGGCTGGCTCCGCTTGGCAAAAAATAACATATTTGTGAATGCATGTTTTGAATGCTGAATACTGGACATGGTGAGCTTAAAAACATTTAAGTGGCCATAAGTGACAATAAAATAAAATACATTTTTTTTTTTGACAAAATTTGAGTCCCCCATCAAATAATGCTTTTGAGGCTTTCAGGGGGTGTCATGGATAAAACGGGGGGGTCGAGATTTTGGTTGAGTGGTCCATCATCTCGATAGGTGAATTGTCTTAGTCTTTTTCACAGACAGGAGACAATGAAACCCGCTCCGCAGGGCAGTTTGTTAAATGGCATGATACTTGACAAACATGATACATGGTACAGTTTTGATATATTTGTCAAGTTTTCAAGTTAGTGATGTTATGGTTTGCGTCGAGGCATCGGGGCGTGTGTCGAGGAGGCTACGTCGGCTCCTCCCCCAGCAAAGCTCCGTATCGAGTAGGATTCACATAGGCGAAATGACGATGTGTGTGACCGTCGAGGCTTCATCTCGGGCTTTTCCACGATATGGGTTCTTTACAAAAAGAAGACTATACCAAGTTCCAAGATCACTTTAATGGCTATAATGAATTAATCACACTCATTCTCAGTCATCATGCAGTGTGATACCACTTTAATCCATTAATCACTTCAAGTATTACAGTATTGTTACAATTATTAGTAGGCCTACTGTAGTTGATAAGTCTATTTTGGCCGGGAGAACTACTTCAAATCTTTGCCAAATGATTTATTTTCTACCATGAGCTCCGGAGATATTTATGAATAGCACATTCACACACACTCTGAAATGACTTTAATTCTCAAATAGTTTGATGTTGTATCAGCACCTAAAGCAAACATCACATTATGGGTTGGGTTTACTGGAAACTCTTTTTCTTTCATCACAATTTCAATCACCACTAGGTGTCCCTAGCATACTTATTTGAAGCTTTGAGGTCTAACCACTTTGGTGGTTAATCGAGAAGAACCCTTCCAACTTATTTTTTTTAAATCACGAGGAGGTGTTGCCTTCGTTGCCTCCTCTAAGGAACCGCCCCTGAATAACAGTCGGCCTCATGATACACTGGCAGGCAGCAGGCTGCTCACCTTCATCAACCTCAGCACTGGCAACTGGAAAAAAGACAAAGCAGAAGGGAGGGTGAGATGGAGGAATGGTAAATCTGCAACCAGACACAATTCTGCAGTTAGTAGTGATATGTTTTGTACAGAAGCATATGAACCTTATAGACACACACACAACTTAATGAAACACTTCTGTTGTCAGATCACCTAATCATTGAGACTCAAAGCTCAATGGAAGAGTAACTGCTCACCCTTATTATCTTCATCTATCTCAGCACTGGTGTCTGGCAAAAAGACAAAACAAGAAGGGAGGGTGAGAGGGAGGGAGGGAGGGAGAAGCCTGGAGGTATATAGCATACCATGGGCCACATGCATGCTGGGGCTTGTGTGAGAGAGAGAGAGAGAGAGAGAGAGAGAGAGAGAGAGAGAGAGAGAGAGAGAGAGAGGATTTGTCATGCACTGCACAGCATACCCTGTATCTGGCCATTGAGTGTGTGTGTGTAGGAAATGTTATATTCCTATAAACTATTGTTTACATGAATACATTTAACAGTATTTCTCTAGTATGGTGCTGTAGCACGATCTTGTATCATGTATTTTGCTTCTACTTAATAGTCATGTTATGTACAATAACCCAACTGGACACAACCTACATAAATATATGTAACATATGTATCCTGTATCATGATAAATGATACTCAACCTTGAGCCTATTTTCCAATCATTTTGGGATTTATTAAATGTGGACAGCGATTCTCATGGGAAATATACTTATCAACTCTTTATTTTCCAAGTGTTTATGTGGTATATCAACTCCCATTCGGCATGGCTATGAATGCACTTTTTAAATCTATCAATCACAACATCTATACATTTATACATTTTGGCAGACAAATATTAGTATACAATAATCTGCTTCAAGTATATTAGAAGACCTTCGTGGAGATTCTAAGAGCATTGCTGTGCTCGATTCTACAACAGGTAGGGACACCTCCCTTCCTACTGTAGACCATCTCTGTTGTGCAGAACAATATGCAGGGAACGCGAGTCCACTCGATACAGACAGACTACTGAACGCAGCCAGAATAGACTTATATCACTATAGGCCTACGGTTATTTATTAAACATTGTATTTTAAATATACCTGAATATAAGTAACCCCCTGTATAGTGTTATGGAATAGTCACAAAACAGTTCAGTGTGAAAGTGAGTGAACACCTGATATCACCTGATATATGAACTCACATTTAGTAACGTTCAATAGTAAAGACCGACCACTACAATAGGCCCCCACAAATAAACCATGACCACACTGATCGATCGCAATCGCCTACTTCTAAAACCGATGAGCATATCACGTCATAGTAGCCTTATAAAAGGTACACTACAATGTTACAAAGTCCAAAGGTAGTTGGAGATGAACTCGGTTTACCTTCTATGGTATCCAGTAAACGTAGGCAACGGGACTATTTCAGATGCGATCTCAACCACTTTTGTTTTCACCGCTTCTTCCGCTGTGTTTCCAGCAGTAACTAACTGCCAGAACAGTTCGTTTCTTTATAGGTCCATCATGGTAAGAACAAAGTTTCCACTTTAAACTGCTCCATGAATTTCACTTCCCCCTTCTTATTTTAAAATTATATCGGAAAATATTATATAATTTAACTTTATTTTTGTTTTAGAATGTAAGTGTGCTTGAGCACCTCTAAAAAGAGTCCAAATTCAACACTGCTGCTACGTGATGTCATAATGTTTATCAGGATGGAAATGAGACCCATAACCGCCAGGTAGTCCTACCCAGAGAGGCTGGGTGGGGTAGTCCTACCCAGAGAGTGGGGTAGGCCTACCCAGAGGGTGGGGTAGTCCTACCCAGAGAGTGGGGTAGGCTTCAGCGTGTGACGACCATAAGGCGTTCTTAATGGCGTAACAGGTAGAGACACGTTATGGAAAAGAGAATGATCCAACCAATAAGAAACCTGCAAAATAAAGGAAGTCTGTTATAGACGGATTTAGATTCATATTGGTCGACCACGCAACGTTGAAACGAAACTATGGAAGGTAAGCCATTTTTGTCATTAAACTATCTTTGAAGATTGTAAAATTTTAGTATACCATATTAGGCTACTGTATGATAGTATATGCGCATTGGTTTCATGAGATTTTAATAAGATCAGTGTTGTCTGGGTTTTGGCGGTTTAACGTGTTATAGGCGGTTACAGCCAACTGGTTGTTACATGCAGGGCTGGAGTGGGTCCCATTTCCAGCCGCAGAGTTTCAGGCCCATACCGGCCCACTTTTTTCAGAGATGGAAGAAATTGAATACATGTAGAGCGCAAAACTCTTACTATCCCTTATTGTATTGTATGTTGGATCATCGTTTGGCAAAGAAAAATACACCTCAAGGAGTTTATAAGAAAATAAATGCTTTAACTACACAGACACAAATAAGAGTTTGGGGAAATTGCTTCAGACGTTAAGCTCTCCCGCGGATTATGTCTTGAGTAAGTGAAGATAAACGCTCTCAACAGTGGTAAGCTCTCGACGTGACACTGAGGGTCGCCCCGGTGGGCTCAGGACCCGGACCGGGGGGGCTACGGCGGCGGGGCTACAGCGGGGCTAGGGCGGAGCTACGGCAGCGGGGCTGCGGCGGGGCTGGGGAGGAGCTACTGCGGCGGGGCTACGGCGCGGCAGGGCGGCGGCGGCGTTAGCAGTAATGATAACAAGTCTCAGCTCAGGGCCCGGCTGTTTCAGAACCAAATGAAACCGGTTTGATCGGCCGACGTCGACAGCAGTGAAACACGGGGTTATACTCCGCCCCTGGCGGCCGAGGGCCCCTGGGTCCAGGGAGACACAGAGCAGCGTACCGGCAACCGGGGGCGGAGTATAACCCTTTATCAGGCTCAGACGAATCAACAGACTGCAACTGTTCTCATAAAAAAGGTTTGGCAGCCGTCTTCGGGGAAACCGCAGGGAGACAGGTCGTAATTTGGAGGGGGTGTAATTAAAGCTGAGAACCACAACAGAGCAGTGAGAACACAGGGACTGGAGGAAGGTACTCTGCTCTGTATCAATACTCCAGACTATTAATCCCTGTCTCCAGCCCACAGGTTGGGGGTTAGGGAGTGGGGGGGGGGTTCTGTGGGAGAGGTACCAAGGCATCACTTAGCAGCGTCTGTCTGGTTCGGTGTGTCCTCACTTTGGCTAGTCCGACCCCGGACACATTCCTGCCCAGACAACACAGACCTGGAAGAGAGCGGAGGGAGGGGAACTAACCCCCCCCACCCACCTGCTGATGCTAAAAAGAATAGAAGGGGTTACTCTACTACTCGGGCTAACTTTCACAGATCATGCTGGAGTTAACATGTTGGCTTAAAGGTGCCATGGCATGAAAATCTCACTTTATGAGGTTTTCTAACATAAATATGAGTTCCCCTAGCCTGCCTATGGTCCCCCAGTGGCTAAAACTTGCGTTCGGTGTAAAACGAGCACTAGGTGTTCTGCTCGCCTTTGAAAAAAACGGAGGCTAAAGCACGCTGATTTGGAATGTGGTTTCCTATGTCGTCACACTGCAGTAAGCTCCTCCCCTTGCTCTGCCTGGCCCGCCCAGAGACTTTGGCCCGCCAATGAGACACGACCGTGCGAGCGCCACATGTGTGTGTGTATCTGTGAATACACACACTGTAACGCAAGTGTTTCTTGTCGGTTCTTTGACGTCTCTTGTATTTCCACAACGAGACTGTAGTGGGGGTTATCTCAGCCATGGTTTAGAAGGAATTGGGGGAAAGGAACTTTGGCTTTGACTCCCTGAAGTACATCGACTGCACATGACGGCGACCGCGGCAGCAGGCAGCGCGCGGTTGTTGGCGGCGAATGTCTCCCGCTTGAGCCCCGCTTCCCGCCGCCGAGGGCCCACCGCCTCGGCGCTGCAGGAGGCGGAGGTGCCTGAGCGCTGCCCAGCAACAATCCCTTTCTCCTCCATGTCGCGGTTCAGTCTACTTCAGATGGATGAGGACGTGGAAGAACCAGGAAGAAGAACCCAGCGGGCGTTTGAGATTCAGAATATATTATCACACAGCTTTTAGCCGTGATAATATATATTATATGATATAGATATCTATGTATAATATGATATTATTTAGATTTAGTGCTCCAGGACTACCGTGTGTTCTAGAATATTTAAAGAACACGGCTAAAGGCTGTCCGCCTCGCTATTGCGATACATCCACTAAACAGAGCGCATGGTACCGTGGCTGCAAGCTGCTCAGGGCCACACCCCCACCCTCCTCCTTGACCCGCCTCTCTCCTCCTCATTTATATTTAAGCTACAGACACCAAAACAGCGCATTTGGGGGAAGCTCAATGTGCGTCTGGCTCGGAGTGGCCGTAACTCTGCACCAAGGGTGAATTTCGGGAACGTATTTTAATACTGTGTTAGTGGCCCACTAATACCTATATGAAAGCATCCATAAAATAGCAGAACACAGAAGCTTAGGTAAAGTTGGGAAATTCGTTTTTTGTGGCATCTTGTACCAACACTACCACCACAAGTGGTAATCTAAGAATAGTTGTAACTTTTTGTTTTTCTCTTGATTTGTCTTTCAGAACTTGGAAGGATTCGCTCTAAATTTATCGAACTGTTATTGGACCAAGATGTCATCAATCTCCTGCGTTACCTTAGGAAGATGAATGTGTTGAATGACGAGGAGAAGGAGACTGTAGAGGGGTGGATGACAAGTGAAGGCAAAGCACAATGTCTCATTGATACGGTGATGAAGAAAGGGGAGAGAGCAAGTAGCGTGATGGTTGATTATTTGACGGAGAAGCCCCCTGAACTATGGCCGACCCTGGGTCTGACCCCAACTTCTGCTCTGATCAGTGAGTTTAACATGTTAATAAAGTTCCCTTAACATGTGTGTTACGTTTTTCAGCATCTAATTTGCTGAAGTTTGGGGTCAATCAAAGGAATTGATGTTAAGCGTAATGCATGTAATGTAGTGGCCCAGAATCACGTATAAACTGTGTGTGTGTGTGTGTGTGTGTGTGTGTGTGTGTGTGTGTGTGTGTGTGTGTGTGTGTGTGTGTGTGTGTGTGTGTGTGTGTGTGTGTGTGTGTTTGTGTGTGTGTTTCACAGGCGAGTTGTGATTTTGAGTATATTTTAAAGAATTTATAAATTTTTAACCCAAAAATTGTCAATGCAGAGATAATTTGGTTGAGAAGAAACTTAAATTTGTTTAATTTGCCTTTTCTCTTGATTTGTATTTCAGAACTTGAAAGGATTGGCTCTAAATTAGTCCACACGTTGTCGGACCACGATGTCATCGATCTCCTGCGTTACCTTAGGGAGATGAATGTGTTGAATTACGAGGAGAAGAAGACTGTAGAGAGGAAGACGACCAGAGAATACAAAGCACGTTGTCTCATTGATACAGTTCGTGGGAAAGGGGAGAGAGAAAGTAGCCTGATGGTTGATTATCTGACGGCAAGGCAACCTGAACTATGCTTAACCCTGGGTCTGACCCCAACTTCTGCTCGGATCAGTGAGTTCAAAATGTTTATAAAGTTCCCTTAACATGTGTGTTAAGTTTTTTCACCAACTATTTTGCTTAAGTTTCGGTGTTAATCAAAGTAATTGCTGTTAAGCGTAATGCACCACTTCACCTGTAGGGGCCCAGAATCACATATAAACTGTGTGTGTGTGTGTGTGTGTGTGTGTGTGTGTGTGTGTGTGTGTGTGTGTGTGTGTGTGTTCGTGTGTGTGTGTGTGTGTGTGTGTTTCACAGGGGAGTAGTGATTTTGATTGTATATTTTAAAGAATTGATAAATTATTATCCCAGAAATTATCAATGCAGATTATTATGTTGAGAATTTTATTTTAATTCATTTAATTTGTCTTTTCTCTTGATTTGTCTTTCAGAACTTGAAAGGATTCGCTCTAAATTAGTCTACATGTTGTCATGCAACGATTTCATCAATCTCCTGCATTACCTTAGGAAGATGAATGTGTTGAATGACGAGGAGAAGAACACTGTAGAGGGGAAGACAAACAGTGAAGACAAAGAACGTTGTCTAATTGATACGGTAAAAGAGAAAGGGGGGAAAGCAAATAGCCTGATGGTTGATTATCTGACGGAGAAACACCCTGACCTATGCCCAACCCTGGATCCGACCAAAACTGCTCAGATCAGTGAGTTTAACATGTTTTTAAAGTTCCCTTAACATGCGTAAAGTTTTTTGTCCGTAACTAATTTGCTGAAGTTTCAGCGTCAATCAAAGTAATTGCTGTTAAGCGTAATGCACCACTTTACCTGCAGGGGCCAAGAATCACATATAAACTGCATATTTTAAGTGTGTGTGTGTGTGTGTGTGTGTGTGTGTGTGTGTGTGTGTGTTTGCGTGTTTGCGTGTCTGTGTGTGTGTGTGTGTGTGTGTGCAAGCGGGAATCGCTTGAAAAGGCGGTCGCCTTGGTAGGCGGTGCGCGGGCTGTGAATACCTCGGGGGCTGCTTGCAGTCATAGTTATTATTATTATTACTATTATTAATATTAACGCAGGGAGCGAGGGAGCAAAGAGGGAGAGGGCGGTTCTTAGTTGTTTAGTTTCATAACCTTGCTTCTCTTCTGCTCTTTCTACTCTCTCTTTAGAACTGTCAAATCTAATAATAGATGGTATTTAAGATTAATCGACACCAACAATGCATTCTGATACCAAAATCTTAAATATTGTCCATTATGTGTACTTAATGTAATCTGTAAATTAAGATGAACACACAGAAGCGGTAAAGTTGAGAAATTCGTTTTATTTGGCATCTTCAACCAACACTACAACAACAGGTGGTAATTTGAGAATAGTTGTAACGTTTTGCTTTGATGCCATTTTCCATTTCTCTTGACTTATCTTTCAGAACTTGGAAGGATTGGCTCTAAATTATTCGGCATGTTGTCGGACCACGACGTCATCAATCTCCTGCATTACCTGAGGGAGATGAATGTGTTGAACGACGAGGAGAAGAAGACTGTAGAGGGGAAGACAAACAGAGAAGACAAAGCACGTTGTCTCATTGATACGGTGTTGGAGAAAGGGGAGAGAGCAAGTAGCCTGATGGTTGATTATCTGACGAAGAGGCACCCTGAACTAAGGATAGGCGAGTTGCTATTTAAATGTATTTTTTCATTATTTTCAAAGGAATTATTTACCTTCATTAAATTATCATCTCGTTTATCCAAAACTATATGATTCTTAAATGTGTTAATAACAGGAGGAACTAAGGTCACGTAGTGAACTCAGCCTCCCACTGCGCAATGTGTCGTCGGAGTGATGTCTTTTCTGTGTCATTATTGGTCGTCAAATTTCGGTCCAATGAAGGGATTGTTTTGTAACGCCAGGCGACGTACTTTTTTCGACGTCTACCGAACGTCTAATGTTGACGTCCTCTGGACCTCTGTGCAAGGGCTATTTAGTGCAAATGTGGTCGTTTGTGTAGACTTGTAGACTCATTTTAGACATCTTTTTTTATACTACTTCTATAATTTATTTAATTTATTTGTATGTTGATGGTTTTTGCCATCAGAAAAGGATAAACGGCGATTTATTTAATTGCAGCGTCGGATAAATGATTATGGACCGATCAATGGCTCTTCCTCCCTCCGTCTAGCTCGCATGCTTTTGACCCACACGTAGGCCACATGCCAGTGCACACACACACACACACACACACACACACACACACACACACACACACACACACACACACACACACACACACACACTGATTGATTGATTGATGTTGAAAAGGCGTCCACAAACGACCACATTTTAACTAAATAGCCCATCCACGGAGGTCCCACAGAGGTCAACATTAGACGTCGAAAAAAGACGTTGCCTGGCGTTACAAAACAACCCCTTCAGTGGACCGAAATTTGACGACCAATAATGACTCAGAAAAGACGTCAATCCGACGGCATTGCGCAGTGTGATCATGTATACATTTCCTGCAGCTGTCATAGGCGTCCAAATGACGTCCAAAAAATGTATGACGTCCCAAAAAATTATGTCCAGAATTGGCCATGAACCGACCTGATATAAACATGATCTGCACGTCTATCCAACGTCCAATGTTTAGTGGGTTGGTTAGTCGTGGCACTTTGATCAAACACTGAAACAATTTGGTTTACCAGAAGTAAACGTTTAAAAAAAAAAAGTTTATTTTTATTTCAGTATTTCTTTAGTCCATTATTTTTCAATTAATGCCATCTTCAAATTCTCTTGATTTGTCTTTCAGGGTTTGGTGGGGATCCGTCATTCAGTAGCAGACAGGAGAGTCCTGGTCTGATGTCCCCGTCTCTGCCCCTCGAAATGCATGAAGGCGATAGCGAGCTGGGTAAGTCTCCTAGGTTTAGGACTAATAAGTAACATATCCCTCTATATCATAGTTTTTCCCTATCAAAATACATTAAACAAAACACACCAGATAATAACAGATCATATGATAACATAATAAGACCTCATTTAATAAATACTTTTTTTTAAAGAAGGTCAAAGGTGTGTGGCATGTTCTGGAATATCTTGGGGATCTGGGATAACAATTCTAAATCTATGGCTTGTTTCAAACATAAATCATTCACGTGACATATGGCACATATTTTAGATTAAAAACTTTTTGTGGAGGTCGACATTTTACTGAACCCACCAGAGTCCATTTCTATAGCTTCTCAAATGACAAAGACTGGAGAGCACTTGGTCAGACATAGTTCTTGGCAGTAAGATGTGTGTGTGTGTGTGTGTGTGTGTGTGTGTGTGTGTGTGTGTGTGTGTGTGTGTGTGTGTGTGCGCGCGCGTGCGTGCGTGCGTGCGTGCGTGCGTGATGTAAAAGTAGCACAATGAAGCAGTCTTAACTGGCAGTTCTACTAAAAACCCTCCTGGTCTCTGATTCAATCCAACATTAATCAGTTAAAATATCCATGCAACCCATCTATAATAAAATCCCTCAGATATTAAAGGCCTAATATGTAACATTTACCTATTAAATATACTTT
Source organism: Gadus morhua (assembly GCF_902167405.1). Lineage (NCBI taxonomy): Eukaryota > Metazoa > Chordata > Actinopteri > Gadiformes > Gadidae > Gadus > Gadus morhua. Next base: position 3,170,890 of record NC_044063.1, read on the forward strand.
GTTATATATTATGTTGAGTTACTTGACCAATCTAAAATGTTTAAACAATGTTCAAACCCAGAGATATCCATAGTTTTATTTACAGTAATGGTCCGTTGTGCCGTAGGTCAATGTGGATGGCGTCATATGGCCTTTACTCCTTGTGGGGGGAATTCAGGAACCAAGTCAATCGTTTCTGTCTAAACTGTTTAACGAAAGAGTCATCTGAATTTATAACAGTTAGGCTAGTTTATTTGAGTTAAAACGTGCACAAGCATACAACGAACATTCGCCCTCAGTTCGCCCTGCGCCTCTCTATTAGCTTCGCAAGGAGACGTCCCCAAATGGGAAATCAACCTCTGCCGCTCAAAGAGCTGCGCAAGCTGAAGTCTGCCGCATTGTCTAATGCGAGGACTTCTTAAACCGTGGCACAGGTCTCAGAAATGCTGAGATGAGCTCTGCTCCACAATAATGTTGCCGCGGTATACGGTATTACCGGTGTTACCGGTGTTGAGGCCAACACCGATTACTCGGTGTTGCACACCGGCAATACCGATTTTTTTTATTTATTTTTTTCAGTAATAAAAAATTCAGTAAAAATGAAGCCGTGAAGCCCTAATTCACACACACACGCACACATGTGGCACTTGTGGCGCTTGGTGGGTCAAATTCTCTGGGCGGGCAAGGCAGACAAAGGGGAGCTAACTTGGCCCCTTCTGACGACATTTGGGGCCAAATTCAAAATCAGAGTGTCTGAGCTTTCATTTTTCCAAGGCGGAGCAGGATACCTAGAGCTCGTTTTACACCAAACGTCATTTATAGCCACTGGGGGACCATAAACTGGCTAGGGGAACTCATATTAATGTTAGAAAACCTCATAAAGGGAGATTTTCATGCCATGGGAAAATATTAAACGTCAGCAACTGTTCTAAGACGTCTCACACTCATCCTTATTACAGCAATCACACAGCATCACAAAATACACGTTTTATAAAAATGGCTTAGGGTAGTTTGTTGCTTCCGCTTCGTATTTACTGTTGAGTCGTTGACGTTGTCTAGATGACGTGACGTGACGTCAGGTCTAGGTCGTGGGCACGGGCCATTGACGGAAGCCGCAGGGCGTATGGCTATTAAAAGTCTGTTGCGACTCTGACAGAGACACAGCGCTCAGGTTGAATTTATGAATGAAACTATGACAGTTCTATGACAGAACTGTCATATTTTCTGTCATAAATTCAACAGAACTTCTGTCGAATTTGATCCGTGATCCGTGAAAACCCTCCTTTTCTCTGATGCAATCAAACATTAATCAGTTAAAATATCCAAGATACACATCTATAATAAAATCCCTCAGATATTAAAGGCCATTATATGTAACATTTATGCATTAAATATACTATGTTATATATTCTGTTGAGTTTTGTATTTGCATAATCCGAAATGTTTCCAACAATGTTCAAACCCAGAGATATCCATAGTTTACTTTACAGCAACGGTCCGCTGCCGTCGGTCACATGTCTATGGCATCATATGGCCTTACCCCCTAACTTTAAGGAAACACACGAAAACAGTTATCCAGTAGAGGCCTTATTTATTGATATTATACTTCAATAGCAATCTAGCTTACTACGCTGTGGTACTATGTCAAGTGGCTCAGGCCAGACACCAAGCTAATGCAGTTTTTGCCATAAAGACTTTGTGAGGCAGTGAGATGAAAAGGCAGGACAAGTAGCCATCAGGGTTTCCCACAGCATTTTACAGCCTATTCTTGTTCCAGGTGTTATTTTGAATAATTGTGTTTAAATAATATTTGAGTAGTCTGTAGTCTATCACGCAAACAAAACCCATTCATTATTGTGCTCTTTCAGGACTTGTAAAGGATCGTTCTAAATCTGATAAGAAGAAGCTGTCATTCAGTAGCGGACAGGGGGGCCGTCCTGGTGAGCTATCCCCGTCTCCGCCCCTCAAAATGCCGGTGTTGGTGTCAGATTGACTTGGCTGCCAGATCGACTCTGGGTCCTAGATGCGCAATAATGACGCACTTCCTGTAAACGCTGTCTTTTAAATGCGCATGCGCGTTTCATTCATTCCCATGTTATTCCCAAGTATTAACGATCTCCTTTTGATCGTTAATACTAAAAGATCAAGTTTAGTATTAAACTTGATCGTTTCTATGTGGCATTCAGTCGGCCAATGCTGTGGTAAAGTGTGTAAAGTATGACCAAGTGTTTCTTTCGGTTCAATAGATAGAACTTTATCAATCCCCTGTAGGAGAAATTTGTTAATGTTTGTCCCTATAAAACAATAATGGTAAAATAATAAATACAAAACACGACGGTAACTGAGTAAGTCAAACCGTCCAATCTGAAGGCTCTACTTAAGCACTCCCCCTACTCACTTCCACCAATGCAAAGCGAACAGAACTGAGTTGGGGAGGGCGTAGCCTAACTAGTTTGTGTACGACCCAGAGAAACGCAACTCAAATTCAATGTGAACATATATGAGGTTTAATAAAATCCCGGACGATTTTGAAATTCCGCCACACATTTTTAAAAATGTGTCAAAAAGAGGGCATGTCCGGGCAAAAGAGGACGCCTGGTTACCCTACGTACGGGAAACCCATTTGATTCCTACCTGTAACACCTGTTAAATAGCGGCCCAAATTGGTCGGCGCTATCCTGGTCATTTCTCTGCGTGAGAAATGCGAAGTGTGGCGTGTGAGCGTGTGTCTCACGCCGAATACGTGAGACTTGAGAGCCCTGTTACCGATATTATCCCGGATATTGACAGTCGCAGTTCAGCAAAAGAGGCGTAGAAGAAGAAGGGGGCCAGATGTTGACAGTAATGGTTATGGAACTGTGCAGCGCCGTATAACGAATGTATTAAATATGCAAATTTGACCGGACCTGACTGGAAAGTATTACCCGATACAGTGGCGGGTGAAGTGACACAATTCACCCGCCACCATACAAATCCACCTGCAAATGCTATGTGGCGGGTGTTAATTTCCATCCCTGCCATGTACCCATCTTGAATTTGATAGACCATTTTCCTTGCTTTTGAGGAGGTCTGGTGGTCTCCGGATATAATAAATAAATATATATATATATATTTAAATAGGTGTGTATATATATATATATATATACATACATATTTTTATTTATTTATTTATTTATCATATACGTAGACCACCAGACCTCCTCGAAGCAACGAAAGTAGTCTATTCAATTCAAGATGGGTGGGCGAGAATAGTGATATAGTGCCATACCATCAGTATGAATTTCATTCATAGAATTTCCGAGAGGATGGTCATTGGTCAGATACAGATCTCGTTATAACAATAATTTATATCAATGTAACAAGAAAGGATGTCATGGTACCTACACGGTTATAATTATTTAAATATAATTAACTAAATAATTATGCTGATTTATATCTAATATATATTTTAATTTTTCATTAATTCAATATTAAACCAATGCATTTCAATCGGGAGATTATTTCAGACTTCAGAAGGGGGGGGCGGGCTGCGCAGGATTCATCAAAACAACGTTCCGATTCCTCAAATCTTTTCAGCAGACCCCCTCAAAAACGGAAACTAACCACGTCCCTTAAACCCAGTCTCGCACCAGATTATAGTAAAACTGCCCACAGTGGAAAGGCATTACAATAACGGCTCTAAATATGTGACACGCCTAAATCTTTTTGGCCTATTATTTTCAATGGGCCTGCATCCACGTCATGTGACTGTCATGGTTGCTATGGTGTTTGCCATCAACTGCCCCCCATATCTTTAAATTTTCCACAGTTTAGACTTGTAATTAATACTTTTTTAATCACTGTCTGGTGGCTAGTTACGTCACTCAAGCTTATTGATTTAACAAGGCAGGTTTTTTTTAAAATAATGAATTATTTTAAAAAACCCTGCCTCGTTAAATATCATGTGTGAGAGGTCATTCCTCCCCCTGAGTGTGTATTGACTATTTCTGGTGATTGAAATGCCCATTGCAAGCTTCCTATTTATGTCTAGTGTACCCCTGCTTTCCACAAGCCCCCCCCCCCCCTCATTGATACGGATAATTGTTGCCACGCCCCAGTGGTGGTGGTGTCATATCTATGAAAGAGGGCAATCAAGTATACTACAATGATGATCAGTTAGGAGGCCGAAGCCCTAAAGGAAGTGATGCAATAGGTAATTCCTGAGTCAAGGACGGTAACAAGTAAGCTATAGACCTGGGGTCTCTTTCATATCAACGGGGGTCTCAAAGGATACATACGATGATCAATTTATGGATTCCAAGAAATTACTCGGCAAGTTGTCCCTCTCGTTGCACCTCACCCAGCGGCTCGCTTGCAAGATTTCCGCCTGAAATTCTTCTCAGACCTACACCCTAGCCATCCAACATGCATATCTGAGAATCAGGCCTCTCTTTAATAATGACAAAAAAAGGGGCGTGGTGCCGGCTCCTTTTGATCTTTTGACCCCAGATTTCAAAAACATGTTCACAGGCCAGCTGTATCTACACACCTTTATGCACACACATGCAGTGTGAGCCTTTCCTGAAGGGCTGGAGCCCCCCAGTTGATAGTCGTATGCATCCTATGAGACCCACTTTGATATAAAAGAGATCCCAGGTCTATAGCTTACTTGTTAATGTCCTCGACTATTGCATCACTTCCTTTAGGGCTTCGGCCTCCTAATTGATCATTGTAGTATTGTAGGCGCCTGGTCTGTGATGCTCAACAGTGGGATAACCAATCGGAACAGAAACAGGGTTTGCGGTGAAATCGAACTAATGACCTTTATGTATAAGGTGCGGGGGAAAGGGAGGGAGGCAAAAGGCAACTCAAATCAATTCAAATTGGTCGATATTGCAACTTAGCCTACGTTGACACGAAGCTATGAAAGGTAAGCCGTCTTTGTCTAAAACTATCTTAGGACTTCGTAACATCTGAGTATACCTTATGAGGCTACTGTATGATATTATATGCGCATTGGTTTCATGAGAACTTAATACGATCCACTGGGATCCACTGATTCATTATCGTCCACTCGGGATTACATTTGTGTGGAATACAACCTTACACTTGGAAGGTGTATAGTTGACATCGTAAGACTGACTGACGATCCTTTTTCATATCGTAGGACAAATATCCGATAAGACGGTGGTAAAGCCAAGGACAAAAAACAAAGGTAAGGGTTTTGCTGTGATCCTTGGCTCCTTTGAGTACATATTAGATATTTTCTTCTAAAAATGCTGATTTGACCGGAAACCTTTCATAGGCTTGTTAGAGGTTTGTAGGTTCGCCCTAGCCCAGCCTACTACAATTTGTGTTTTACTAATTAAGTACCTTTGCTGTATGGTCTATGTACAGATAAATATAAATATTAATGCATAGCAGTACACACCTACCTACCTGTACTTAAAACATTGGGCCAAATAGTAGGCCCCCAAACATATAGGTTACATTAAGAGCACAGACAACGGACAACGTTTGACCGAGCTGGCCCAAGACAGAACACCTCCCCGACTGCATCTCACTTGAATTACTATATAACGAGAAACTGCTGATTCTTATGGAAAAGTGACCTTAATGTAGCATATTTTGATTAAACCAAGTCTAGCAAACAAACATCTTATTGATGAGATATGTTGTGGGGGACAAGGTGGTAGGACAAACGGTTTAAAATATACAGAGGTCAAGAAGAGTTTAATCAATGTCTCTTAAATTCTGTTGTCCACAATTCAGGACTATGTGTTGAACACCCTGCCTGAACTATCGTGTTTGCACGTCGTCATTTTATATTGCCTTTTGATTTCTCTTCCAGGGGAGCTTCAAAGGATCCATTATGAATTTGTGAAGACAGTTAAAATCGCAGTTATCAGAGGTCTCCTGGATGACCTTTTGCAGCAGAAAGTGTTCAGTACTGAGGACAAAGACTCCGTGATGGAGAAGGGGAAGATCAAAACAGACCGGGCAAGGTGTCTGATCGACATGGTTATCGGGAAAGGGGAGAAACAAAGTCGGATAATGATTAAAAGTATGAAGAAGAGGGACCCTGACTTATGCTCCACCCTGGGTCTGATCTCTTCTCCTGCTGGTGTGGGTGAGTTGTTACCATGAATTTACTTTTTAAAGAAACGGTCAGTATCTGCTTTGTTTTGACAAGAGGGGAGCTTCTTTGTCCTTTAATCCACTGGGATCCACTGATTCATTATCGTCCACTCGGGATTACATTTGTGTGGAATACAACCTTACACTTGAAAGGTGTATGGTTGACATCGTAAGACTGACTGACGATCCTTTTTCATATCGTAGGACAAATATCCAATAAGACGGTGGTAAAGCCAAGGACAAAAAACAAAGGTAAGGGTTTTGCTGTGATCCTTGGCTCCTCTGAGCACATATTAGATATTTTCTTCTAAAAATGCTGATTTGACCGGAAACCTTTCATAGGCTTGTTAGAGGTTTGTAGGTTCGCCCTAGCCCAGCCTACTACAATTTGTGTTTTACTAATTAAGTACCTTTGCTGTATGGTCTATGTACAGATAAATATAAATATTAATGCATAGCAGTACACACCTACCTACCTGTACTTAAAACATTGGGCCAAATAGTAGGCCCCCAAACATATAGGTTACATTAAGAGCACAGACAACGGACAACGTTTGACCGAGCTGGCCCAAGACAGAACACCTCACCGACGGCATCTCACTTGAATTACTATATAACGAGAAACTGCTGATTCTTATGGAAAAGTGACCTTAATGTAGCATATTTTGATTAAACCAAGTCTAGCAAACAAACATCTTATTGATGAGATATGTTGTGGGGGACAAGGTGGTAGGACAAACGGTTTAAAATATACAGAGGTCAAGAAGAGTTTAATCAATGTCTCTTAAATTCTGTTGTCCACAATTCAGGACTATGTGTTGACCACCCTGCCTGAACTATCGTGTTTGCACGTCGTCATTTTATATTGCCTTTTGATTTCTCTTCCAGGGGAGCTTCAAAGGATCCATTCTGAATTTGTGAAGACAGTTAAAATCGCAGTTATCAAAGGTCTCCTGGATGACCTTTTGCAGCAGAAAGTGTTCAGTACTGAGGACAAAGACTCTGTGATGGAGAAGGGGAAGATCAAAACGGACATGGCAAGGTGTCTGATCGACATGGTTATCGGGAAAGGGGAGAAACAAAGTCGGATAATGATTGAAAGAATGAAGAAGAGGGACCGTGACTTATGCTCCACCCTGGGTCTGATCTCTTCTCCTGCTGGTGTGGGTGAGTTGTTACCATGAATTTACTTTTTAAAGAAACGGTCAGTATCTGCTTTGTTTTGACAAGAGGGGAGCTTCTTTGTCCTTTAATCCACTGGGATCCACTGATTCATTATCGTCCACTCGGGATTACATTTGTGTGGAATACAACCTTACACTTGAAAGGTGTATGGTTGACATCGTAAGACTGACTGACGATCCTTTTTCATATCGTAGGACAAATATCCAATAAGACGGTGGTAAAGCCAAGGACAAAAAACAAAGGTAAGGGTTTTGCTGTGATCCTTGGCTCCTCTGAGCACATATTAGATATTTTCTTCTAAAAATGCTGATTTGACCGGAAACCTTTCATAGGCTTGTTAGAGGTTTGTAGGTTCGCCCTAGCCCAGCCTACTACAATTTGTGTTTTACTAATTAAGTACCTTTGCTGTATGGTCTATGTACAGATAAATATAAATATTAATGCATAGCAGTACACACCTACCTACCTGTACTTAAAACATTGGGCCAAATAGTAGGCCCCCAAACATATAGGTTACATTAAGAGCACAGACAACGGACAACGTTTGACCGAGCTGGCCCAAGACAGAACACCTCACCGACTGCATCTCACTTGAATTACTATATAACGAGAAACTGCTGATTCTTATGGAAAAGTGACCTTAATGTAGCATATTTTGATTAAACCAAGTCTAGCAAACAAACATCTTATTGATGAGATATGTTGTGGGGGACAAGGTGGTAGGACAAACGGTTTAAAATATACAGAGGTCAAGAAGAGTTTAATCAATGTCTCTTAAATTCTGTTGTCCACAATTCAGGACTATGTGTTGACCACCCTGCCTGAACTATCGTGTTTGCACGTCGTCATTTTATATTGCCTTTTGATTTCTCTTCCAGGGGAGCTTCAAAGGATCCATTCTGAATTTGTGAAGACAGTTAAAATCGCAGTTATCAAAGGTCTCCTGGATGACCTTTTGCAGCAGAAAGTGTTCAGTACTGAGGACAAAGACTCTGTGATGGAGAAGGGGAAGATCAAAACGGACATGGCAAGGTGTCTGATCGACATGGTTATCGGGAAAGGGGAGAAACAAAGTCGGATAATGATTGAAAGTATGAAGAACAGGGACCGTGACTTATGCTCCACCCTGGGTCTGATCTCTTCTCCTGCTGGTGTGGGTGAGTTGTTACCATGAATGTACTTTTTAAAGAAACGGTCAGTACCTGCTTTGTTTTGACAAGAGGGGAGCTTCTTTGTCCTTTAATCCACTGGGATCCACTGATTCATTATCGTCCACTCGGGATTACATTTGTGTGGAATACAACCTTACACTTGGAAGGTGTATGGTTGACATCGTAAGACTGACTGACGATCCTTTTTCATATCGTAGGACAAATATCCGATAAGACGGTGGTAAAGCCAAGGACACAAAACAAAGGTAAGGGTTTTGCTGTGATCCTTGGCTCCTCTGAGTACATATTAGATATTTTCTTCTAAAAATGCAGATTTGACCGGAAACCTTTCATAGGCTTGTTAGAGGTTTGTAGGTTCGCCCTAGCCCAGCCTACTACAATTTGTGTTTTACTTATTAAGTATCTTTGCTGTATGGTCTATGTACAGATAAATATAAATATTAATGCATAGCAGTACACACCTACCTACCTGTACTTAAAACATTGGGCCAAATAGTAGGCCCCCAAACATTGTTGATATAGGTTACATTAAGAGCACAGACAACGGACAACGTTTGACCGAGCTGGCCCAAGACAGAACACCTCACCGACTGCATCTCCCTTGAATTACTATATAACGAGAAACTGCTGATTCTTATGGAAAAGTGACCTTAATGTAGCATATTTTGATTAAACCAAGTCTAGCAAACAAACATCTTATTGATGAGATATGTTGTGGGGGACAAGGTGGTGGGACAAACGGTTTACAATATACAGAGGTCAAGAAGAGTTTAATCAATGTCTCTTAAATTCTGTGGTCCACAATTCAGGGCTATGTGTTGACCACCCTGCCTGAACTATCGTGTTTGCACGTCGTCATTTTATATTGCCTTTTGATTTCTCTTCCAGGGGAGCTTCAAAGGATCCATTCTGAATTTGTGAAGACAGTTAAAATCGCAGTTATCAAAGGTCTCCTGGATGACCTTTTGCAGCAGAAAGTGTTCAGTACTGAGGACAAAGACTCTGTGATGGAGAAGGGGAAGATCAAAACGGACATGGCAAGGTGTCTGATCGACATGGTTATCAGGAAAGGGGAGAGAGCAAGTCGGATAATGATTGAAAGTATGATGAAGAGGGACCCTGACTTATGCCCCACCCTGGGTCTGATCGCTTCTCCTGCTGGTGTGGGTGAGTTGCTACCATGAATGTACTTGTAAAGAAACGTTCAGTACCAGCTTTGTTTTGACAAGAGGGGAGCTTCTTTGTCCTTTAATCCACTGGGATCCACTGATTCATTATCGTCCACTCGGGATTACATTTGGGTGGAATAAAACTTTACACTTGGAAGGTGTATTGTTGACATCGTAAGACTGACTGACGATCCTTTTTCATATCGTAGGACATACATCCGACAAGACGGAGGTAAAGCCAAGGAAACAAAATAAAGGTAAGGGTTTTGCTGTGATCCTTGGCTCCTCTGAGAACATATTACATATTTCCTTCTAAAAATGCTGATTCGACCGGAAACCTTTCATAGGTTTGTTGCAGGTTTGTGGACTCGCCCTAACCCCGTAAATCAGTGGCGATTTCTCTAAGACTACAAGGGAAGCTTGGCCTCACCTAAAACTTAAAAAGTCAAATATATACTGTTGTGTTAACATTTCATTGACTAAAAATGCGTTAGAAAACTTCAATCTCGAAGACGAGTTTGTTCAGAATCAGCTGTTTATCGCAGGTCGACTGACTATATTTCCTTCTCATAAATTCCCATAGCGCCACAGTGCATTTGCTTATTGAAAGTAACCGTCTACCGACTTCAATGGGGCTGCGTAGAAAAACTTATTTTAGTGCGTTGACGGTCATGGATTATGCTGCGATTATGTCCCTCCCACGGACTAGGCTTTGTCCAGTTAGGCTTTGTCAGATTGCACCAGAAGGTTTGGTGAGATACTCTGCCGTTTTTGCTTTGCCTGTTTCTGCTCTACCAATTCAATTCTCTGCCTTGTGATTTTCTGTTTTTTGGATTTTTCATTCTATGTTGGAACTTTGCCTGGATCTTTTGTGCGTTACAGTTTTGACTCTAAGATTGACTTTTTGGCTTGTCTACCCTGTGTTTGAATCCCTCCAATGAATAAATATTTTTGCCTGGGTCTTCACCTGGGTCCTTATCTGCAACCCTTAACAATGGAGTTGGACAGTGCAATGCCTCAGCTTTACAAAATGTTCTCATTAGTGGCAACAATAGGAGCTACATCTGCAGGTGTAGAAAGGAGCTTCTCCTGTTTAAAGTGGCTCAAGTCCTACACCCGTAACACAATGGGCCAAGGCCGTTTAACCAGCCTATCTCAGCTGGCCACTGAGAGGACAATGATGGTCACTGGAAAAGACAGCTAGTTGGTATCACAGGGTCTCAGAGCATTTCCTTGAAAGGGAACAGGGCAGAATTTACACATAAATAAATTGACAATTTATATAATGTACGTCTTCAGGAAATGGAGGCCTGAAAAGAAATGGAAGTAAATCAGAAGAAGTGGCCAATAAGAAACCTTGCACGGTTGATGTGTCAGGTGAGCGGGTGTCATCTTTTGAATCAGATGATTGGTCTCAGGACAAATGTTTAAGAAGTATGTTTCATGAGTGTTTTATCTTTTGAGATGACTTGATCTGCCTGTATGTGGATTGTCTTTGTCTTTTTTTCCCAGACAGCATCACTGAAAACCGCTCCATAGGGCAGACTCTGACTGACAAGGAGCTCATGAATGTGGCCAAAACGCTGGGAAATGAGTGGGAGCAGATTGCCATCCATCTGCAAATAACGACCAAAGCTTTGGAGGACATCAAGGCAGAACATAGATCTGTGGCCATGCAGAAGCTGAAGATGTTGGTGATGTGGAAGTGCCGAAGTCCACCAGGAAAGGCCACAGCTCAGGACCTGCTGGAAGGTCTGAAAGACCTGGAGGACGTACCGGCCGAGACTCGTCAGTTATTGACGGATAAAGTACTTCACCCACGCACGGTGAACGTCCAGACCATTTGAGCAGCTCCCCTCTTTTACAGGATCCATTAGTTGACATTACATATTATTTGTGGTAGTAATGTAGTGTGGTCGCAGTTGCAATTGAGTTTAACTTGTTTTTTGTATGTGCACTAAGGACGTGTCTCTTTGCTTCCTCAGACTTGATTAAGCAGTTGCCATAGTGAACTAGATGGCTCTGTCCAAAGAGAACAATGAAGATATGCAGAATAACCTGAAACAGTGAAGCTGTCTGTGAATGCATCCTGGTCGTTGGGATACGGCCAGATGATGACAACAGAGACATTATTCAAAAGTGTAAGCAGCCGTAAGAGCTAGGCTCTTGTCGAGTCCATCTTTACCGTATAAACTGTTTAAATGGCACAATTGCTCATCCAGCTTTGCTCCACCAGTGGTCAAGATGCATTATGTGCCAAGGCATTTTTGAAGCGTCAGTATCAGTTGGGACCCTGTGCTGTGTTATCGGCCCCTTCCACAATGATTAAAATATGGACCGTTTTTTTAAATTCTGTACTTTTAGATTACATTTATCTAACTGACACTTAAGTGCAAAGCGACTTACAGTAATTGCATTCCACAATGGGAGATTCAACCCAAAAAGAGCAGGAATCGTGCAAGTACATGAAATGCATTCGGTAAGGAAACTTCTTTAAGTGCTAAATTATAGAAACAAGAGATGAGTTTTCAGTCTGCAATCTTTTTCCAAATGTCTTGAACTTAAAGTAATTAATGATGTCATGTTTAGAATAGGTCCTCCTTCTTTTGCTATTACTAAGCTATTCCCCTCAGGTACCTCCTATAGACAAGACTAGATGGTTGAGATCACAGAGTTTCTGAAACAAGTTGACTATATGCCAAAGAAAGATAATGATCATTGCTAGTATTGTGTCAGTTCATTGTTTTTATATATATTATGTTAACTTTCTGAGACCGAGCCAGGAAGGTTCAGACGTCTGTTTGGTGAAAAATAAAAGTGGTTTGTGGGAAAGGCTTCCTTCTTGCTTTATTGTCCAACATATTTCTGTACTAGTCATGCCAACATATTCAATATCAATTAAAACGTTAATGACATTAATATAATTCAACAGCATTCAATAGATAATGGGATACATTAGTGTGAAGCTATTAGTCCCATTCAGCTCAATGATTAGTAATTATTATGTTGACATGGAAAGAAAATTGCATTCAATGTAAAAGGACCTTTACTTGTAAGCTGTGACCTATAGTTTTACATTTACAGACTTAACTAGAATTCTTACCATTCCTGAAGAAATGGTACTTGCACTGCCACTACATCTGTGTATTTGTTTGTGTATGTGTATATATTACGTATGTATGCAGCAAATTGTATCCTGGATCGTGTTCTGACAAGGCCATCGTGGAATCCTGGAGGTCTTCAAGGCAGGTGATCTCATACTTGCTGATGAGGGATTTCTAATCGTAGCCATTGTGCCAGAAGGAGTTAGTGTCAACATACCTCCATTTTTTATCATGGCAGGTTGAAAGAGTGATCAAACTAATTTAAGACATTGCAGGGACCAGGATCCATGTTGAAAGGGCAAAAGCCCATTTGAAAGAATTTAAAATCCTGCGTTTCCTTCCGCACACCTTGCGAAGCAACGCTGATGTGGTGGTGCAGCTCTGCTGTGCTTTAGTAAATCCAGAATCCATTGAGGATTTACGATTCATTTGGATAAGTTAGTTCCAGTTTGCAGAGCCCACCACAGTGAAATAAAATGTACTTGAATTCGGTGTTTGAATCGCTTTCAGCAGAATTTAAAAAAAGAACAAATTAGATCACTAAATGAAGGTATAATTACCTTCACTATACCCATTGTTCTCCTTGGAGGTTTTGGATCAATAGCGTCCCTGTTCGAAGGTACCGTCCTCCTGATGAAGGTAGAAGGACATCTCCTGCACTGAGTCCCTCCACCAGAATGGGCCCTTCACCTCAACGATGTCTGTCTCTCCCGCCAGACCATCGGGGAGGCACCCAGGATCCCAGAGTCAGCCAGCCACAAACCAGGCCCTCTGACCTTCATGCCCGTAGCTTCTTCAAATGCCTGCTTCCCTTTCTGCTCAGCTCTACCCCACTGTACAGCCAGCACTCCATGCAGTTCCTGATTCCCAGAGCTTAGAAATGAGGGAAGGGATGACACACTTCGCCATCAGCACCCTTCCAAAATGGCTTGCCGCCAGCCGCCCCTTCCTCAGAGCATGCCAGAGGGGATTGTCCTTCTGCCCCGCTGTCTGAGTCGCCAGTGCAGACCAGTAAAGAATTACATCCCACTCACAGCCTGTTCACCACAATGAAGAGCATTGGGTGTGATCGGACTTCAAAAATAACACAATGATCCATACATTTTACATTCCTTAAGTTTCCTTTTGATTTACAGGATATGATAACTAACGTGATCTTATTTGTCTATGTAGTGTCAACATGACTATAAGGAAGGGGCATATTGATCTTCCCAATTATTTATCTTATTGTTTGTTATACCATCATCATAGTAATAATAATAATAATGGATTGAATTCATATAGCGCTTTTCTAGACACTCAAAGACGCTTTACAGTGAAGGGGGGACCTAACCACCACCAATGGTAATGGTTGATATTATTGCGCAGTGAACATCTAAATCTGAGTATTTTGCTCCAGCTGGCAAACCCAATAGATAGAGTTCAGATTTATTGACCGTTTTTAAAGCAGTTCTATAATAATAATAATAATAATAATACATTTAATTTAGAGGCGCCTTTCAAGACACCCAAGGTCACCTTACAGAGCATATAGTCATCATAAATTGTTTAAGAAAAACAAGAAATTGTGGAAAAAATAAACATAATAAAAAAAAAGACAAAACAAACAAACAATCACGTTAGACGTGTGCGAGTTTGAACAGGTGAGTTTTGAGTTGTGACTTGAAGGTTGTAATGGTGTCTGACTGTTTTATGTGTGGGGGGAGGGAGTTCCAGAGCCTGGGTGCTGAACAGCTAAATGACCGGGCACCCATTGTAGTGAGTCGTGATGTAGGGATACATAGTAGTCCAGCAGAGGTTGAGCGGGAGGGAGTGTATTCTTGGAGGAGGTCGCAGTGGTAACTGGGGGCTAGGTTGTGGAGAGCTTTGTAGGTGAGGAGTAGGGTTTTGTATTGGATGTGGAAGTGTACTGGGAGCCAGTGAAGTTGGATGAGGACAGGGGTGATGTGGTCAGATGATTTGGTGCGGGTGATGATCCGGGCGGCTGAGTTCTGAATGATCTGTAGTTTGTTGATGAGTGGTGGGGAGTCCGGTGAGGAGGGCTTGCAGTAGTCTAAGCGTGATGTGACAAATGAGTGAACTAGGATTTCAGTGCTGGATTGGGTCAGTGATGGGCGGAGTCTGGCGATGTTGCGGAGGTGGAAGAATGCAGTCCGGGTGATGTTGTGAATATGGGGTTCGAATGAGAGGGTGTTGTCCAGGATGACGCCGAGGCTCTTGACTTTGGAGGAGAAGGGTACTGGGAATCCATCGATGATTATGAGTGGAGCTGGGGTGTGTTGTGATTTAGTGAGGGTGGATTTGGATCCGATGAGCAGGGCCTCGGTCTTGTTTCCATTGAGTTTCAGGAAGTTCCTGCTCAACCAGCTCCGGATCTCTTCCAGGCACGTGATGAGGGAGGTGGGGGGGATGGCAGCGGTGGGTTTGGTGGAGATGTAGACCCGTGTGTCGTCAGCGTAGCAGTGAAAATGGACCCCATGGTGACTGAGGAGTGTGCCCAGCGGGAGGAGGTAAGTGGTGAACAGGAGTGGACCCAAGACTGACCCCTGGGGGACACCCAGTGAGACACCTGAACACCCAGACTTGTGGTTGCTTAGTTGAACAAATTGTTGACGGCCGGTGCGGTAGGATGTAAACCAGGAGAGTGCAGCACCAGTGATCCCAATGCCAGCCAGGCGGTCCAGGAGCAGAGGGTGGGAGATGGTGTCGAATGCTGCGCTGAGATCGAGGATGAGAATGGTGATCAATCCAAAGTCGGCTGCAAGGAGGAAGTCGTTGGTGATTTTGACTAGGGCTGTTTCAGTGCTGTGTTTTGGACGGAAGCCAGATTGGAACGGTTCGTGGAGATTGTTTGTGTCGAGGTGGGACTGTAGTTGTGCGGCAACCACCCTTTCAAGTGTTTTGGAGATGAAAGGGAGATTGGAGATGGGCCGGTAATGGTTAAGGTCAGTTGGGTCAGCACCAGGTTTTTATAGTATACTATTTTATGGTATACTAATAGTATACTATTATAGTTTTTGCATTATTTACACTTTTATTATTCTTTACTCACTTTTTAAACACCTAAATTAGCTCACCTTAGCTATCTTCTCTTAAACCATTTCATCCTTTTCACTAATAGATACTTTTATCTACAGCTAACTAAACTTAGTAACAGTTCTCAAACTTTCCATAAGTCTTGTCATCAGCATTACATTTGTAGCTAGACCTAGTGCTTGTATTTTAATTTATATAATATATAATATATTATATAGTATTCACTGCAGCATGATAATGAGATGATTAGTACAACTCAAGCCAGCTCCCTAACTCACCTCAACCCTGTATGTCTTCTCTTTCAAGCTGGTCCTCACAAACACAACAGTACACGGTCGGACATGTACTTGTTTTCCCCCATTTAGACACTCTGTCCTCATCTCTAATAAACCGTGTCATATCCGAAAGCGACGTCAGCGTCGCTCCGTGATCGAGTACAGCGGTAATCGACATTAATCGATGCATTCACTTTCGCGGGCGCGGGTTAACGTTTCCATGGTAACAGCGAGCTCCACCAATCATAGACCTCGTGTTACACCTTAAAATTAGCTAGATTGTGGGTAGTGTAGTGCAGGAGCATATACCAACATGATTGATGGATGGATGGATGGATAGATGGATAGATGGATAGATAACCACTTTATGAAGCTTTTATTAAGGCAAACTGGAAAACGGATTTCCTGCAGGAAATGCGGTGAGTTCTGTAGTGCAAAGTGAGGTTGAAAATATGTTTTAATAAAGCCACATAGTTAAAAACGTGAAGAAATGCTGGGTCGGCCTACCTCAAAGTTATTGCTAATTTCAACCCTGATAATGATTTTGACCATGCGTAGCACTAGACGTCTGGCAGTGATTTGCTTCCATAGTTGATAGTCATAGTGATCTTTTAAAGAAGTTTCTGCAGCGACCTCTTGGTCCCACTGGGAAGTGTGCTATTTGATCTCTGATATAGGAGGTCCTGCCTTTATTGGGACATTAAAAATGTTATTAAAAATATTTTTTCATTAATGAATCAAGCAATTTCAAATAGACGCATGGCAGTGATTTAGTTCAATAGTTTGTGTGATCTCTTAAGGAAGTGTCTCCCTCCTTTAGTTGCTGTTCTCCACCTGTCCCAGATGTCCTCTGACTCTTCCCCTTCAAAGATCCTGCCACTCCCATCTGAGATCGCTTCATTCCCCTCACCTTCCCTTCTTACATCTTCCCACTTGCCCCTCAATCCCTGTCTCTCCCCATATAGGCTACCATATATATGTTAACTTCATTTGTTCCCTTGTTGGGTCGTTACATGCACCTTTTTAATTCTAGGTTTCCTGCTGTTAAACCTCTCTGTGCCAGTTCATGGACCTGTGGTCCACATTGTCTTATAGAATGGTGGAGTTATATTAATGTAATCGTACCAAACGTCAATACTACACTCCACCTAGGAGACTACTTCTTGGCTCCTCCAGACGATGGACGCAGGGTGGTGGTGCTGGTTTATTGCAAAATTATGATTATTAACATGACAAGAGGGCTCCCCTACCATGCAGTAGTTCTCCGGAGTACGTGTGTCTAATGGCTGGTTTAACCTGCGCACCTTGATTATACAATATGCAACAGGAGCGCAGCCTCACCCAGCACCAGGGTCCAATCAGTCTCCGCCAGGTGAGGCTATGGCCATGATCCGCACACACTCCCACAGTGATTCCATTTTTACTAAAGTTTACTGATATTAATTGTGTTTGCATGTGCATATAAATATGTCAAACAAATGAAGCAAGAAAGCATTGGTTTGACCATTTTATTTTGCCCCGAACAGAGGCCTGAACATTCCTGGGCCCAGTTTCCCCAAAAGCATCGTTAGCCTAAGTGGATCGTGGAGTGCGTCGTACGAGCATCCCACAGTTCTCACACCGTTTCCCGAAAGCATCGTTGGTAACGAATGTCGTGAAAACGCTCGTAGCTACCGAGGGCTCAAGGAGTACCTACTCGTAGGATGCTAAGAGCATCGTTAGCCTAGTATAGCCTCAGTGGCGTCACCAGCGGACATTCTGTGTATTGGATGCCTTTCAGTGGCGGTTTTAGGCACGGGCGAACCAGGCAGCCGCCCGGGGCGGCATATTTGTGGGGGGCGCCAAATCATATGGGGGGCGCCACGAGCAGGAAAAAACAAACATCAAATCCCACGGAATGCCCAACTGGCGCAATTTCGCAATGATGGAGACATGTTAAACGTCAACAACAACATCATTTATTGCAGCAATTTAAAATTCCAAAAATACATGCGCAGCCGAAATGTACCGATCAATCGCCACGTCACGGCATATAATAAAATCAAATGATTCCATTGGTCTTGTGTGGGAGGTCACTTTCGTACTGCACTTGCTGTCTCCCTCTGATTTTAATTCAACCATTGTGGTTAAAATGTCCTCATATTGATCAATGACAGAAGACATAGGCTACTAGACATGCATCATACTGAGACCAGCGGGTGTCTGAGAATTTCTGCATGCGTTTTTTGTTGCGATTGTTTGCATTAAGCACTGTAGGCGCTTCGGTGAGGCTGTGATGAAGTTCACTATTTATTGGACCGTGTCTAGACAGTAACGAACATCCCTGACCATAGTTAATAACGTTTGTAGTCTAAACTCAGACGTAGAGGCGGACAGAGTACACAGCTTCCTTACTTGAGTAAAAGTACAGATACCCCTTGCTAAATTTTACTCAGGTAGAAGTTAAAGTACTACAGTCAGATGTCTACTTAAGTAAAAGTACTGAAGTACTTGTTCTTAAAAGAACTTGAGTATCATGAGTACAAGAGTACATTTTCGAAATATTGCATTACTACTGCCACAGTGCTTACATTTATGAATAGAAACGTCCTACATGGAGTTATGAAAAATGTTAATACCTTGGAGAATGTAAAAGGAATTGAAAGTAAAATCAAGTCATTTTCATCTTTTTACCATGTTGCTTTATTTAACATTTCACACTTGCCCACAAGGCAATAGCACAATAGTATACACTCTCAAATTTACTTGAGTTAAGTCATGAGTATTCCCCAAAAATGATACTCGAGTAAAGTACAGATACCTCAAAATTGTACTTTAGTACTGTACTCAAGTAAATGTACTCCGTTACTGTCCGGCTCTGCTCAGACGTGAACTCATTATTGCATGCGGGTGTCTTCATTCATAAAAAAATTACAAATAATACAATAATACAAATTATTCTAAAGAGGTCAGAGACTCCGTGCGCAGCCCCGCCTAATCCAGTAAACCAAGAAAGCCCGCGCCGTGAAGAACGGGGGATTTGACCCCCTTGGTTTTACACAGGAAACTTGAGATAAGAAGGTGAAATCACCCGGGCGTGCCAAGCTGCGACTGAACCGGCTTGGCAGTGTAAAAAGACCCATAGCCTACTTCATCCTGCCCAACAATATGGGCAGGATCTAGACCAAGCTCTCCTAATCGGGTCAGCAGTAGCCGTGTGTCAATGCCTAGCCTCTGCGTTTGAATTATGGAACGTTGCATTTTTAATTTCTACAATTATTCTAGAGTGTGCGCCAATCAATGAGACCTTATGCGGAATCAGATAAAGTCGGCTTTCTTTGCTGTGCAAGCACGTTTCAGAAATCAGAACATTAAGAAACATGTAGTTGTCACACAAGCTATTTTTGATTTTTGTTAATATGGAATTATTCCGGGGGGGAAATGCCGTGAAAAAATGTATGCAAACTGCATTCAGGATTAGGACTGATGCATAGGTCGCCCTAGGCCTAATCAATTGTGTTTTAATATCTTTAGCATTCATATAAGCAGTCTATTCTTTTCGTATGCTACACTGCTGTTGGCCTTGATGGTGTGATTTTTTTAACGCTTTTTAACCCCATTTTCCTGTGACATTCCTGCGTCTCCCCCTCCTATGGAGCCCATTTCAGCACCGTGTCCGTAGACAGTTACAATCCTACAAAAGTTGTGAGTGCAGTGAACGCGCGTTCATGTTAAGAGGAGTTTCGGGGAAACGCTCCAAAGAAATTGACGATGAATCGCAAGATCCATCCTGAGAATGATCGTACGAGCGTGGATCCATCGTTGTTGGGAAACAGGGCCCTGGTCAGGCTAATGTTATTGTGAAACCCCGCAAGTTGGATTTTAGTCATATCCATGATAACATATAAAAAATTATAAAATAATAAATAAATAAAAATCCAACCCTAATAAAATTCAGTGGATTGTTACAAATGTCCAGATAAGCAAAAATCTTTTCTTTCTTTGGCATAATCAACTTTATTTATTAAACTCCATGATAACAACCATACTAAAATTATTTTAATAAAATGTAACAAAATTCCTATCTATACTTGGATATAGGAGGTACCTGAGGGGAACAGCTTAGTACACATGTAGTAGCCCAGGAAGGAGGACCTGTTCTGAACAGGACAGCAGCAATTACTTTTTCAGCTTGTCTTGTCAAAACAAAGTTGGCAGTGAGTTTCTTTAAAATTACTAAAATTACTTAGGGAGAAGAGATCAGGCCCAAGGGGATGCATAATTCAAGGTCCCTCTGTCTGATCACCATGTCAATCAGACACCGTGCTCGGTCCGCTCTGATCTTGTGGTTCTCCATCACAGTGTCCTTCTCCTCAGTACGGAACACTTTCTGCCACCAAAGGTCATCCAGGAGACCTCTGATAACTGGGATTGAAACTCTCTGCACACATTCAGAATAGATCCTTTGAAGTTCCCCTGGAATAAAAAGGCAATATGAAATAACCTTACATATCAACAGATACTCTGAATACCTAATGATGGCGTGCAATCACGATAGATGATTAATTAAACTTCTTTATTGGGGTAAATATAAAACCGTTTTTCACCCCCACTTTGTCACACACAAAATCAGCAAAACTTAAAATTCGTGTTGGTTGTTGTGATTTGTTTACTTACCCAAGTGCTGTTATACTAAAGTATGCCTACTGTATAAGATAAACACTTATTTCAGCTGGGGAGAAAAGGTTGAGTACAAATACTTGATATGCTGAGCTACTGTAATTAGCAAATGTTTTATGCTGTACAGTAATATACAAATTATGCGTTTGAAAAAATGGGGGCAGAAGTCTAAACTAGAACGTATCATCACGGGGATATGTTAACTCAAAGTTCGCTCGCGCTACCACTTGCGCTAGGACCATGGGTCCTTCCTCCTACAAACGGAAACAGGCGAGAGTGAAGCCAGCGTAATGCACTGTGGTAGTTGAAGGATTTCTTACTTTTGAGCCAGAGAGACACTTTTTGCCTTTTCTCAGGCTAGGATGAACCCATTTCATTTCATTTTTTTTGCACATTTATAATACATAGAATTATTTAGTTCATATAACCTTCATATCTCCACCGGTGAAGTATCCCTTTAACAATACATTGATTACTGGTCAACAACAGTAGCTTTTATTAAGATTAATGTTTTGGCTCGATCCAACATAACGTTTAATAGTTTAAACATCTTCCATGACTCACCTGACTGACTGACCTGGGGTCTCATTTATAAAACTGTGCGTGGGATCGTTACTAAAAATGTGCGTACGCCCAGAAGCCAAGTTTTGCGTGCGCCAAAAAATATTCGGATTTATAAAACACTGCGTACGCACACCTGTACGCAATCTTTGCTTTATAAATCACATACTGACTATAATTGTGCGCAGCTGAATCAGCTTCACGTTCCGCCCTCTACACGCCCCTTTTTAACCATAAATGGTCAATGCAAATGACCTCATGAATGCGATCTGCATATAAAACAGACTCAGATGCCGGTATTATGTCTTGTTGGAAACAATGGCAGAAGTACTGAGAAAATCAAAAAAGCGAAATTTCACGGAGGTTGAAGTGGAGACACTTGTGGGTGAGATGGAGGCCCGAAAGGTAGTTTTGCTCGGCGGTCACGGGATTGGAATCGCCAACAACAAAAAGCAGAGTGGGTGGCCACATGTTGCTGCAGCAGTGAACTCTGTCAGTAGCACGGAGCGCACAGTCCCAGAATTAAAAAAGAAGTGGTCTGACATAGAGTTACATATTTTTATGTAGCCTACCAATAAATCGTTATGGTCCCTAAATACCCTCTCCCTCCGAATCCTGCATGGTCCGCCAGAAGTGCCATATGGTGCAGCATTACCACGGCGCTCACCTCTGTATTTATAGGGTTACGGTAATAAGACTGACGAGAACGCCTTGGATAATCAGTTTGTAATTACCCACGTAAAATGTTCTTGAACATAACCCCTTTTTAATGCCTGATTTGTCATGAAAAGCATCAAGAGTAACGGACAACGATTGTGATGAGTGTGGCTTGGTTTTTCACACTTGGGATTTAATTGACATTTGATCATGTGTTTACAGTGTCACATAAAAATATTATGTTATTGACACATGTTGGACAGATGCTTTATTCCATGCAGTCGCGCCGTCAGTGGACAGTATGGAGTGACGGGATTAAATATAGAGAATTTCTTTTTATTTCTATTCTAAGGAGATATTTCTGGAGTTATAACTGAGAAATAACGCAGTGGATTTAAATTATTCTGATTAGGATTTAACGCATGATACGGGTTGAAATTAAATTGATGAAGGGCGATGATAAAACATAATCGTTCTTCTCACTCTGTAATTCTTCGGTCTGACTTCAGTTCACCACCACACCGTCTGTGTCGCCAATTCTCCTTGTCCTCCAAACCATGCGTACGCATGGGTCAGAGTTTGCTTAGGGCTGCGCACATTTTCCCGTCAAGTTGGTTTTTTATAGATCACAACCTTGGCGTGAAAAGTCACGTACGCAACTTTCAGCCCCGTTTTGTGCGTACGCAACGGTTATAAATGAGACCCCTGATCTTTTGTCCTTGGCTCTGCTCTCCTGAAGAGAAGGGGCAAGTAATGGCTGAATAAACGTGCCTAATAATCCTACTATCCGATTGGAACACCAACAATGATCCAAAGAACACAGCATCACAAAGAAAAGTGTATCTCCCGGTCTGGTGTTTGCCACTTGGGTCTTCTTGAAAGTTAATAACCTACGTCTTGGTTATACACTTGGTTTCTTCTTGAATTTCCAATCCTCTAGAATTTGTCACAGAAAAGAGCATCAGAGTCTTACGATGCATGCCACAAAAACAATTCCAGTTGTGTCCATTGGTTACCTTCTCTGATTGTAGCAGACCACAAAGGCTCATCACAGTCCGAGTCCTTCAGAAACAATTCGAAAGGAGGACGCTCACCGAAGCGTACTTCAAAAAATCCCTTTGACGAAACAAATTCTAATTTTTGTGCACACACACACACACACACACACACAAAGTTAGATATTTGTAAAATATCTTTCTGAATGTTAAATGAAAACTTTTTCACATGTAAGCACATGTAAATGAGAATAAATAGGTTCACAATACATACCAGGGGTTCAATTTGCCTTTGGCTCGCTTGTGAGGCAGTGGAACTTCTCTCCCAGCCTACAGGCGGCCGATTTGTACATCTTGATCAATATGTTATGAGGAGAGAGCACCTGTTCCTCAATAGCCTGCACACACAGGAAGAAGATGTGCAGGAAAAAATGGTGGCGTTAGAGAAAAAGTAAGAGGAAGGTATTAATATGTGAGATGTGGGTTATTTTCAAGATTGCAGATCACAGAAACAGAAAGACAGATGCACCCTCAAGAGAGAATTTTACACTGAGTTACCTAGCCTAGCCAGTGCAGTCTAGCCTAGCCCAGTCTCACTTAGCGCTTTCTAGGGCAGCCTAGTCCAGCCTATTTTAGTCCCTCCCAGTTTAGCCTATAGCATGGTTTGGCCAAGTTTATCCCAGCTTGGTCAAGCACAGCTTAAGTCATTTTAGCATAGCCTAGTTTAGTGTAGTCTGTCCGTTTATCCTGTTTATCAACACACAGGGACTCTCATCCGCTTTGCTTCATCACCTGGATCTCATAGGCCTTTCACACCGCCGCAAAATTGGAGCCCGTTCCGGGCTAGTTCGGAGCTAGAGCCAGGGTTTTGGTTTCACATCGCCAGAGAACTGCCTCCGGCCTCTAAAAACCGGTTCAACTCCAGCCCCAGGATTGAGCTGGGCTAGAACGAGAACTGCCTTTACGCCAGGGGCAGGGGGCGGGGTTATCCTTACCTTCATAAACAGGAAGACCAACGAAGACCGGCCTTTTTAAAATCACTGAAGTAAACAATGGGCGTGAAGACGAAAACGCAGTGGACCGTTGAGGAGACAACCTTTCTCCTTGGATTCTGGTCTTCTTCCGAGGTCCAGAACAAGTTAGAGGGAGCAACCCGGACAAAGGCTATCTTTGAAAGCGGAGACGTATGCAGACGTTTGCAGTGACGTCATGACGTTGCTCTCGCCGGCTCCATGGCTGGCTTTGGCCAATGTGAAACCAACTGGTTCATAACTGGGATAAGGCTGGAACCAGTTTTGAACTGGCCCTAGCACCAGCCCGGAACTGGCTCTTGGTTCTTTTTGGTGTGAAAGGCCTAACAGAGACGTTGTTCCCGGCCAAAAACACGTGGAAGATTGATATCTTTTTTTGGTATGTGATCCGCTCCTTGTAAGTCAGCACCAACGCATGGTGCTTCACCTGCAGACTGCTCGGAATGATGAGACCCAGGAGGAGAAAGCGAGGAAACGCTCCATTTAAAAGGGCTCGCCATGAAGTCCACCGTCGACTCAATGTTGGCATGGCGTTCCTTTACATGCAGAACATTGAAGCTCAGCTCATGCTCCGGTTCTGTGGAAAAGTTACATTATTTATTCAAGCCTGTTGGGAAATTATAATAGCCAGTATATACATAAACTCATAAGTCTGGAGAAACACATGTGAAAGTAAAACAATAAACATATTACAAGTTGTTCTAGAGATGATTTTGTAATCCAGATTGCATTTTAAAAATAAGCAGGGATCTTGTACAATTTGAAAACAAGGGGAAAACTAGACTGGGAGCCTTGAGATGGAACGTCCTTCAAAGCTCCATGGAAACCAAGAAATTACCAGAATGGTTGGTCAGCAAAACACTGCCAAAGCTGCCATGCACACAGAGATTCTTAGAGTATTCGGCTTATGAATCCCCCCCTCTTCACAGTCAGCGTGTGTTCTTACCAGCAAGGGACAGAGAGTGTGGGAAATGGATAAACTTGAGCACAGATGGATCCTGACCACATCCCCATCATAAACCGATCCAGCAGGTCTCCAGGAGTCATGGAGGAACTCAGAGAATTGGAACCAGGACAGGACCGAGTAGCGGACCAGTGCCTGCTCCGACACTTCAAACACCAGACCTGTAGCCGAACACTCATAGGTCTTTTCATCAATCTTTTTATATATTTTTATTTTTTAAATCACGAGGAGGTGTTGCCTTCGTTGCCTCCTCTAAGGAACCGCCCCTGAATAACAGTCGGCCTCATGATACACTGGCAGGCAGCAGGCTGCTCACCTTCATCAACCTCAGCACTGGCAACTGGCAAAAAGACAAAGCAGAAGGGAGGGTGAGATGGAGGAATGGTAAATCTGTAACCAGACACAATTCTGCAGTTAGTAGTGATACGTTTTGTACAGAAGCAATCTGAATCAGAAGCGTCCTTCTCTTCAAACCAGCGCACCGTGGGCAACATGCATGCTGTGGCTTTTGTGAGAAAGAGAGAGAAAGAGAAAGCGAGAACAGGTTTTGTCATGCACTACACTATATTCCTGTATCTGAATATTGAGTGTGTGTGTTTAGGAAATGTTATACTCCAATAAACGATTGTTAACATGAATACATTTGTATTTTGCTTCTAATTAATAGTCATGTTATGTACATTTTTGCATATTTTTACCCACAATACTGAAATTGAACAGCTGACTTCCTTTGGTTCCTACTAATATACAAAATTCCAAAAATAACCCAACTGGACTCTCAACATGACCACAGCTTTCAGGGTTTTCATGTAAACTTACAACCTACATTAATATAGGTATCATGTATCATGATACATGATAGGCCTACTCAACGTGGAGCCTATTTTCCGAACACTTTGGGATTAATTAAATGCAGACAGCGATTCTTAAGGGCATGTTACTTATCAACTGTTTATTTTTCAAGTGTTTGTGTGGTGTATCAATTCCCATTCGGCCTGACTATAAATTCACTTTTTTAATCTATCAATCACAACATCCATCAATTTATCTACTTTTGCAGACAAATATTTGAATACAATTATCTGTTACAAGTAGGCCTATAGTAGAAGACCTTCGTGGAAATTCTAAGAGCATTGCTGTGCTCGTTTCTACCTCAGGTAGGGGTACCTCCCTTCCTACTGTAGACCATCTCTGTTGTGCAGAACAATATGCAGGAAACGCGACTCGGTACAGACGGACTACTGAACGCAGCCAGAATAGACTTGTATCACAATAATATTAATTATACATTGTATTTTAAATGCACCTATATACAACAAACCCCATGTACAGTGTTGTGGAATTGGACAAGTCGAAATAAAGTTGAGTTTTAACTTGAACTCACTGATATCACAGTGAGGAGATAAATATGAATTTCAGGAGTCACACCAGGAGTCTACAGAACACAAGTACACTGGATCTGAACTCAGTCCAAATTTAGTAATGTTCAATAGCACAGACCAACCACTATACGGTAGGCCCTATACCTAAACTCTGACCACACTGATCGATCGCAATAGCCTACTTCTAAAACTGATGTGAATATCCCGTCATATAGTAGCCTCATAAATGGTGTAACAATGTTACAAAGTCCAAAGGTATTTCGAGATCAATTCGGTTTACCTCCCAAGGTGCAGTAAACATAGGCTACGTGACTAACTCAGATGCGATATCAACCACTTTAGTTTTCACTTCTTCTTCCGCTGTGTTGCAGGCTTTCCAGCCTACCAACTGTCAGAACAGTTATTTTCTTCATGGTAAGAACAAACACTTTAAACTGCGCTATGAAGTTCACTTCCTCCTTTTTCTAAAATGATACTGAAAAATATCGTATCATTTAACTTCATTTCTGTAGGGTTGCTGAAATAAAATGTAAGTGTGCTTGAGCAGCACTAAAAAGAGTCTAAAATCACCGCTGCTGCTACGTGTTGTCATAATGTTTATCAGGATGGAAATGAGCTCCATAACCGCCAGGTAGTTCTACCCAGAGAGGCTGGGTGTGGTAGGCTACGGCGTGTGATGACCTAAGGCGGTTTTATTGGTGTAACCTGAACCTGTTGGTCTGCATCAGTTAGAAACACGTGATGGAAAAGAGGATAATCCAACCAATTAGAACCCTGCAAGATAAAGGAAGTCTGTTAAAAACGAAAGTAGATTAATCATATTGGTCGATGTTGCAACGTATGCCTACGTTCACAAGAAACTATGGAAGGTAAGCCGTTTTTGTCAATAAACCATCTTTGGACTTTGTAACATCTTAATATAGGCCTACCTTATTATTAGTCTACTCGTAGGGTGACCAGACGTCCCGATTTTGAGTTGCGTGTCCCGACTCCCGACAACCTTTTGGGACACTAAAATGTCCCGATTTCCACCAACCACTAACCCCTTTATTCCGCGATTAAATAGCCAACGTGGTCTTCTTATAGCCCGAGCATTAACTAAAAAACACATAAAAACATTAAAGCATCCAGCATATGATTTCAACAATGTGTGAGGGGTCATGTGATCCCTATTGCCCATAGGCAATAGGGATGATCGCACAGTCGAATGCTGATGGACATTTTAAAACCAGCGGTCGAGCGCTGGGTGGAGATGTTCGCGCATTTCAGAAGCACGGAGATTCCGTACAAAAATATACGTCTAATTTGTCAGTTTGCCGTTTGTCTGCCTGCCACTAATGCTCCCGTTGAGCTGAACTTACCATAATGAACAATACTTGGACTGACTAGAGGAACCTCACCGTTCCCAACCTAAAGGCGTTGCTTATCCACGGGCCAATTTTGATGACACCTGTCCGCAATTCCACAGCAGCAGGCTATCAGCTTAACCAATCGATTAGGAGCAAATTCACTCCTCAAACAAATCTGTGTAGGCTAATTTGAAGAGCGTTTGTCTCTGTGCCCTATGAGGTTGACGTCTCTCTCTCTCACACACACACACACACACACACACACACACACACACACACACACACACACACACACACACACACACACACACACACACACACACACACACACACACACACACACACACACACACACACACACTAAGCTTTGTTCACAATTTGCTTTGTTCACAAACGCTTCAGGCTAATTCATAAAAAAATTATAGTTAGTCCCACAAGACTCATTCAATGTCTTTTCATATTTCCTCTTAAAGGTGTATAGGCCTACCAAATACATATATCATTTATTTTCCACATTAGCTTAGTTGTGAGCAGTAGTAGCCTACTATGGGACAGTGAACATGATTTGCCTCAATATCAGAATAACACCCATAGGACAAATAGCAATGGTTGGTGGATTGCCATGAAGTAGGTCTGTGTACTGTATGTATATCATAAAAGCAGTGGCAACATTTAAATATCTTTTAACCATTCAGCCAACAAAAGGCAACAGACTGATTATCATTTAGCGGGCCACTCAATGACTTGCAGAAGCGTCATCAACACTGAAGTGGTGTGAGAAATACAGACGTTCTACTCCTCATTCACATACGGTAATTTACATTTCCTACAGAGAAAATACTACCTCAGGGGTAGCATTATTCAGGAGATTTTCAGGTTACAAATGTCAGGATATGTTGTCTGGATATAGTGTGTGAGGATTTGATTACATCATAAAATTAATCAAATTATGGTAACAGGGGTAATTGTTCAATGGAAAGTGTAGTATACTATGCATGCAAATCAATGATTAAAAAGCTTTTACTGTTATTCAGGGCTGAAAAGTGCATTGACATTTTAAAATGTCAACTGGTATTGGTTAGTTGCAAATAATAATCATCGTTGGGATTAAACATCTCTTTCGGTGTCCTGGCCAAGACACACTGTAAATAACAACCTACAGAATTTACCCAATTCCTCTCAGGTAACAATTTGCATATACTATGGTTGGGTACATTTCCATATTTTGAGTAAAGACTACCTCCATTCAACAGCTATGAAATACTAAAAGAAATTAGATAAAGTTTGCCCACGATTTTTCAATACAAATTACTCCAAATAATTCAATAAGAATAATTTAAGACTGTTAGGCATTAATCTACTTAATAATATCAGTAATAATTAGCTAATATGACTAATTAACTATTACCTATTCAGGGAAGGTTCGATTTACTTGAAGTTATTTTCAGACACAGCAGAAAGTGTTGATGAATTCAACTTTTTTCATCAACCAAATGATCAAAAGTTTCTTGAAGAATATGCAAGAGGATCACAAAACATTCACAATACATTCAAACAATAATAAAGGGTTTTGTTTGCTAATTTTTTATTTCATATAACTCAGTGCTTTGTGTGTGTGTGTGTGTGTGGGGGGGGGGGGGGGGGGGGGGGGTGGGTGTGTGGGCTGGCGGGTGTGATTATGTGTGTGTGCACCTTGGTGACTTGGCAGCTGTGAATGTGTGTGTGTGTTTCTGCAGCCAGGTCATTTCAAACTGGTTTCTGAACAACCATACATAACAGTACATTTAAACCGGTTTGCTAAAAAATAAATAGCATGCATAATACAACTCAGTGCTTCTGCTTTGTTTGTGTGTGAGTTTGTGCCTGTGTGTGAGAGTGAGTGAGTGTGTCTGTGTTCAACTGGTCACTTTGCAGTTGTAAATGTTTGTTTGTGTGTGAGTGTGTGTGTTTTCTGCAGCCAGGTCATTTTATAACAGAACATTTAAACCTGTTTGCTCAAAAAAAAGTGAGTGAGTGAGTGAGTGACTCTGTGTGTGTGCGTGTGCGTGGGCGTGGGCGTGTGTCCAGTAGCTTGATTTTGGGCAGCTTTGCCCCATCGAGCTCCGGAAAAAGTTTCTGGAATGCCTCAAATGCGTTCCTCTTGGGATACTCCAGGTTGAGGGCATAAATCAACCCCATCAAAAGCATACAAGCCCGGCTGCGGTTCCCACACCTGGTCAGGACTTCGTTGCCCTCGCTCACAATGGACACTTGTTCCTCCTCACTTGTGGGCTCATAGGTAACAATCACCTTCATGGTGTGGTGGGCTCATGGGTAACAATCACCTTCAGGATGTGGTGGGCTCATGGGTAACAATCACCTTCATGGTGTGGTGGGCTCATGGGTAACAATCACCTTCATGGTGTGGTGGGCTCATGGGTAACAATCACCTTCATAATGTGTCCCTCACATTGGTCCTCCATGTTAATAATAGAAAGCAGTTGCAGATGTGAATTAACAATATGCTATTCCAGTACACTTAAGTTATTGGTCAAATGTAGTACATTGTTATTTTAAACATTGGCATTGGCCCAAATTTCACAAATGTTGCATCCCCATTTCCCACAATGCAACCGAGACGAGTGGTGACAAGACATGAGGAGGAGAATATAAGAGAAGAGGAGAGGAGAGAAGGACAGGAGATGAGGAGAATAGGAAGTGAGAAGAAATGAGAATAGGAGATGAGAAGAGGACAGCAGAGGTGGAGAGGAGAACTTTATTTTGTCAATTTTCAATCATCCAGTTCCGAAAACCATAATCAAAGCACAAACTTGTGAAGACACCCTCAAACATTCAACGGATCACATGTTGATGCTCTTTCACACAGCACAACTCATCACCACAAGCCATGCATGACCAGATCCATATCCTGGCATGAGATGAGAGGATGTGTAACCATGTGAATACTACGGTGGCCTTCAAGTGCCAGCATTTCAAACAACACACCAGCAAATCATGCATCACACCAGCAATTCATCACACCGGAAAGGGTAGGTACACATTGGTCAACTTATCCTCCTCCTGATTGGTTGCGCCGTCTGTCATTTACAATGCTTAATACAACGTCGGCAACAGCAGTTTCTTGCAACCAATCAGGAGGAGGGTCAGTGGACCAATAAGTACCTAATCTTTTCGTTGTGATGAATTGCTGTTGTGGTGCGCAAATTGCTGGGGGGTATACCACGAACCTCGCTGAACATACCCAGCTTTTCTTGGGAAAACCTGGCTCGACAGAGCCACAACTCGCAATCAGAGTTAAATGGTACCACGACGCTCACTTTAGATTCAATTAGTTGAACCAGGTTTTCCGCTTTAGGTTCAATGCGGGGGCGTTTCACATAAAAGGGGCGTTTCTCGCGTCATTTGACTCACCCTTATGCAAAATAAATCGCGCGAGAGCGGTGTATTTCATCCAAGGCGAGCAGTGTATTATTATGAACTCCTACGAGGAATTCAAAGTTCAAATCACAGCCAAGGGGAACACGGTTGCCCATAATATGGATAAGGGGGCGTGCTGGCAAAAAATAGCCGACCGTGTTAATTCGTAAGTGAAGATTCTGCATATTGTCTAAAAAATGTTATGTATCATCATCCCTTTTACCCCCATATATGTGGGGGTCAAAAATAAATATAAAAATATTATTTATGTGGTAAGTTGTAAGCATCCATTTGAATAATTTCAGGTGAATCTAGCCTATGATTTGGTTTTCCGACTATGGAGGTGATTTTTCTTAACAATTCTCACAGCTATAATATGAATTTGTAGAATAAAAAATGCCTAGACCTAATTGTGTCACTGACATAGCGGTCATATAAGGGATAATGGGCAACACGGCACTTGACTATACACTGTAAAAAAGAAAACTCAAAATTGTTGGTCTCATTATGATTTCTGAGTAAAATGAATATAAAACATTAAGTATTCATGTACAACTGTGCAATGCAATTTAGTCCAACCAACAATGTTGAGTTTTGGGTCAAGAGTTGGGCTCACTGTAGTCTCTTTGTTAGCAAGACACACGGGTTTAAGTCAGACTCTGTCTGAGGCTGGGCCAACTACGGTGCACATGCGCATTTCAGCACTACCCCCCGGGGAGTCTGGGTATTCGTGATGCCGGATGGGAAAAAGGGGTTTATTACCTTTTGTCAATTTGTTTCTGTTAGGTTAAGTTGGGTTAACGGGTTTGGGGTCTTTATTGTTTGTGCGTTGTTTATTGTGCGTAGTGTTGCCGCCACCGTTACCGAGACTTGCATGTCCGTTGGTTGGGTGTGCGGTGCGCTGTGTGTTGCGGATGTGTGTTCAATAAAGGCAGCTCTCGGGATCGTGCGGTGTATGAGGCACGAGAGTTGCGTCACCGTTTAACCTGGGCTCCCGTCTGGTGCAGAACAAGTTTGACCATAATGTCAAACTTGTTCTGCTCTTTGGTTTGCTGCATTTAGACAGCGATTCTCTGCTGCTGAACTAGCTACATGTTGCTTGTTCTATTGCTGTCTGGCATTCAGAAATTTAAAATGGAAGTTTATAAATTTTAATAAAGTGAATTTAAAACTCGTTTTGCCTTCTTTGCAATGTTTTTTTTTTTTAATAATATTAACCTTAATTTGAAATATTAAGTTAACACCCCTGACTTATTTTTTGGAGTTTGTAAAATATAAAAATCTTAGTTGGTATAACTCTAACTTTCAAGTTTGTCTAAAGAAGAAAATCACGTTTTCGATGGGCTCAGAACTCAAAAATTGATTGCAGTAAGTTTCCTTGCAATTTTGAGTTTGCTCAACTTTTTATTTTTTACAGTGTAGGTTAATGTACGTTGAACGTGCGGGGCCACCTTCGAACTTGAAACACAGACACACTGCGCAACTCTAGCCGCGTTTACATGGCACATCTGATCCGCGTAGATTTCTATGCGGAATAGATCTGTTCCTAAAGTTTGATCCCCTACTACTGTATACATGGCAGTAACAAAAGTGTCCGTTATGTCCAGTATTGGGCAAGTTACTTCCAAAATGTAATATATTTCATATTACTAGTTACTTGCATTTGAAAGAAATAAGTTTCTTTACAATATTACCTTCTGTGTAGAGTAATAAGTAATAAGTTACTTATTACTTTCACCAAAATAAACATTCAGGACAAGGCGGGGGGGGGCAAACATTAAAGTCTAATGAGGTCTATATTGCATCTGCATGTAGTGTGTACCATGAATAGCTGAATTACAATAATGTTATGATATAGAATAATTAAACAACCAAAACCTTTACACGACATGACACAAACTGTCTTTCTATGCCTCATTTATTAGCTCCTTAGTTACAAAGTGCAGCCACACAAACATTTAACAAAAAAAGTTGCATTTCCATGAAATCAAACATGTTAATAGTTTATACTATTTCAATAATAAAATAAAAGTGCACTTCAAGAATGACGTCTAACAGCCACCAGACAGGGCATGTTTTGTAATTAAGTATTTTAGAACCTGAGCATATATCCTTTCCTGAAATAGCAGTAAATAGCAGTAATAAAAAAGAGCATGAGAACAGCATAAATAATGAAACACATTCAACATTTCAGTCCCACAGAGACTTTACAAGGAACTTATGCTTAGAGCCTATTAATGTTTTGGTTAGGACCAAACAACAAAGTCTTAATAGACAAAATATACAGCTAAACAAGGGCTGGAGTTTGTGTGGCTCGGATTGTAACCAAGCCCCCAGGAACACTGCATACTTCCGCAATCCACCAGTGCTCAGCGGCCAAGCCTGGTATTGCAGCTGTTTAAGCGGGCTGTGGACGGGTCCCTCAAATCATGGGACCCAGAAGTAGATATCTCTGTTCACTCCAATACAAGTGGGGAACAGGAATGTGTCTCCGCAAAAAATGTCTGGATATCAATCAAAGGCTAATAATGACCTTCATGCCATGTCCTCAAAACGCCACCTCAAGCGTTTTATTAGCCCTTATCTCGCTGGGGAAGAGGGGTGTGCAGCTGAAAGGAGTCGTAGTGAAACAAATGGCATCCGAGAGGGCCTAGTTCAGTGCTCCGTTAACGTGTCAGATTTTTGGACTGGTTCATCTGCTGCTCAATAACTCTCACGGTCCTCTGCTTGCGATCATTGTGATTCATCATGTATTGATCCATTTATTCAAAAGATCCAAAGACAAAGAACAGGTGCATTACGGTATCATTTTATATTGTTGTTGGACCGGAGTGGGGGGGTGGGCACGCATGCGTTCTATATTTCTGCATCCGGTATGTCACGGACTAGGCCACGTGTCTTGGCCCCATAACGCGGAAGCAAATCGCTCCTGTATGTTACCCTGCGCCACTGAGCAGTTTGTATATGAATGAATGGGCGGCCACTTTCCAGTCCGTGGTCCATCCTTTATTATGTCCATGACTGTAACGCGTTACCGGACTCAGTAACTGTAATAATATTACCGAAATATAGTTAGTAACGCGTTATATTACTCCGTTACTGACTAAATGTAATATATTACGGTAACGCGTTACTTTGGTAACGCGTTACGCCCTACACTGGTTATGTCTCTCGCGCACACCTGAGACATCTCTGGACCGGCGGCGACATAATGGACGTCTTATCACTATTTGGCATTGTGAATTTGATTTTAATGAAAGCACAGCAGGAGAGAGCTTTTCTCTGCCTGCTCCTTCAATTAAGAAGGAGGACAGCACAGCTACGTCCAATCTTTATATTTACCCCCACCTCCGCCGCAAACGAGAGGAATTTGAATGCGAATCCGCAGCCAAGACTGGTGGGAGAGTGTGGTCTCTAAGTTAAGAAGTATTTTAACGTTCAGCCTGCAAAAAGGGGTTGCAAAAGTACTAGTAGTAGCCTACTCATTTACAGTTATCTCGGACGCGCACGGACACTACGATACGCAAACACATCATTAATAAACACCCATGTCCCGTCGCTTAGCAACCGGACAGGCTTACCGGACTACCTACGAACAAAGACTTGAATCAGGCAATAAATCCACTTTCCTTGACAGCGGTCAAGTTCGGTGTGCATAAAAGTACCAACGGAGCTCAGTGGACCAATTGCGAACTACTGCAGCTGCTCTAAGTTAAACCCCAATCCGTTCGGAATAAGTGTATACATGTCGATTAAAATGGACTACACCACCTCTTCTATTCAGCATAGAATATCAACCCGGAGATTTTTCCAATCTCCGGGTTGACTAAGCTGAAAAGCTGCTCTCGACCAGGTTTGGTTGCGAGTGTAAGTCACCATGGTGATACAGCGACGCTAAAAGAGATCGACTTTCATGGTACAGCTAACCCAGGCTTTTAGCTCAACATACCTCGGTAACCCTCTAATCAAGCTTCGTAGTACAGGCCCCTGGTGTGTTGTGTGAATTGTTGGTGTGTTGTGTTAATTGCTGCTGTGCTGTGATGAAATGCTGGTTTGTTGTGATGAAATGCTGGGCCCTGTACCACGAAGCTCGCTTAGAGGGTTAGCGAGGTATGTTGAGCTCCAAGCCTGGGTTAGTTGTACCACGAAATCCGATCTCTTTTAGCGTCGCTTTATCACCATGGTGACTTATGCTCGCAACCAAACCTGGTCGGGAGCAGTTTTTCGGCTTAGTCTAGCCGGAGATCGGCTAATTAAATCGGCGTGCGCAGCTTCCTAGCCCCTCCTCTGACAATGGCGTCACCATTTGTGGGTGTTCCCTTTGACCCCGGCGCACTTCTCGTACAGGCGTCTCTCCGGAGACAGAGGGTTTTACGGGACAGAACCGATCCCTTGGCATTGTCTGACGATATTCAGATTTCAGACTTTATTGTCATTGTGCAAACAACGAAATTGGGGTTCTTCATGAGAGATACAGATTCTCATCAGAGGGTGTTCGTTATTTGATCGTCCTTTTGGACCTTATGTAGACAATGATTACTGTTGCGCATTGTGTCTCCGTGACAGTGTGCTAGAGTGGAGGTAGCGCGTCAGTCTTGGATTTCTGCGCGGGGGGTTCGACTCCCATGTGATGCAAATTTATGTGAAGCTTAACAAGTCCTAATTCTCATGCATATGGAATACTTATTCACTAAAGCTTATGGAATTATATTTTTGTGCTTATTTCGAACTTGAACCCATGTTTTCAAGGCCGTGCTGGCACCACATCTATGGGGGTAAAATGCATGATGATAGACCGGCAAAATTGAACCCCGGTCGCTGGCGTTCGGGTCTAATACCAATCCATTACGCTACCTCTCAGCAGTCGAAAACATGCGATACATTTCTTAAATAGGGTGTATTTAAAGTGAATTCCCTAAATGATAGAATAAGGCAGGATGGACGTTGCTTATGCATTTTTAAATCATCATCATTCTATTTGGATTAATGGCGAACAATTCTGCATTTGGCATAGTTATTTTACAGACAATATGCAGAATATTTTCACTTATACTCACTGCTTGATCTATCGTAAAGGTGAGAAAAATGACGCAAAAAACGCCCCTTTCACGTGAACGCGCACTGAACCTAAAGCGAAAAACCTGGTTCAACTAATTGAATCTAAAGTGAGCTTCGTGGTACCATTTAACTCTGATTGCGAGTTGCGGCTCTGTCGAGCCAGGTTTTCCCAAGAAAGCCTGGGTATGTTCAGCGAGCTTCGTGGTATAGGGCACTGGTGTGTTGTGTGAATTGCTGGTGTGTTGCGTGAATTGATGCTGTGTTTGGCACTCCAGGGCTCCGTTTCCCAAAAGCATCGTTAGCCTAAGTGGATCGCAGAGTGGGTCGTACGAGCATCGTACAGTTTTCTCACGTTTCCAGAAAGCATCGTTGGTAACGAACGTCTTGAAAACGCTCGTAGCTAATGAGTGCTCCAGGGTACTCGTAGGACGCTAAAAGCCTCGTGACAGCTATGTTGCAATGTTGTGCAACATAGCTGTCACACATATCACAGCGCATGACTTGGCTGGCGAAAACTGGAGCCCTCCGCTGGACTTGTGGAGGCATCTAAAGCGCAACTTCCACCCCGATCGTGCGCTCAACGATGCACCGGGCCAGACGGTGGGGTTCATTGTATTCCTCGTCATTGACGTCTCCCAGGTTAGTCACAGGTGTGAAAAGGTGAGGGCGAAGAGGATAGCCACTGTCTCCGAGGAGCCGCCACTCTCCTGGAGGCTGCAGCCAGCCGGCTGATGGAGGACTCGCGGAAAACGAAGGAGTCGTGTGTGCTTCCAGGCCATCTCGCCACGACTCCAAGGATGATGCCCTGATGGTCATATGAAAACATGGGCATCCACATGGGGCGTAAGAATTGGTACTAAGGTTCCGTCCATGGCTCCGGCCACTTGAGGGATGCGGAACGACCGAAAGAGTTCTTCTTGGGTCGCAGTCATCTCGTCTCTGGTGTGGAAACGGACGTGCTGCGGAACCAGTCAGAGGAGGCTGTACGTCACTGCCTGGAGCGACCTGCAAACTGACGCCTTGGACAGGCCCTGGCCATCTCCAACGACCTGCGGAAAGCTCCCTGTGGCGTAGAACCTGAGGGTGGCCAAGAGCTGTACTTGCGGTGTGAGCGCAAAGTTCCTCCTGGTTGCGCGTCTCAGGTCTTCGCTGATCGTCCCAAGAAGCTGTCTGATGAGCTCCCTGGGCAGCACGTAGCGCTGGATGACTGCCGCGTCATTGTAAACCTCGAGGGGGTCAAAGTTGTTCGAGCATTAATTGCAACAAGGCGACTCCGGGGACGCCTCGGCCTCTCGGCCTCTCTCTCTCGCTCTCTCGCTCTCTCTTGCTCACGGAGCGCTAGCACACGCTGTCTCCCAGCCATTATTTGCACTGACGTAGCCTAATGCGTGGCCCCTTGCACTATATAGGCCTATGTTCCGAGACTAATTAATACAACCTGCCAACGAATAATGTTAATTAGATGCGTCATGCCTCCACAACACTATCAACACATTAACAATCAGTCAGACACTCGGTTATGTTAACCAGTTAATTTGTTAAGGGTATATCAAACTCATTGCCGGTGTTTCCACATGTATTACTTTATAGTTCGTATAATAGCTTTATAGTATTATAGTCTTTATTATAATTATATAGTAGTAGCCCTATATTTAAAATTGCTTTTTAATGATGCTATGTAGCCAGACAAATCTTTTTCCTCTCAAGGATTTAAACCAAGACTAATTTTAAAAGCTTTAACACAAAAACATGCACACATGTTCGAGAATGAAGGCAACACAGCCGCTCAGCGGCCATTGAAGTGTGCTTTATCATTTGTGGAGACGATTGTGGTTCATATTAGGCTGCATTTGACTGAAACATAGTAATTGCATGATTTTCACACATCATTTGAAAAACAAAGTTTTTTTTATTTCAAAACTCAAAGAAAAAACGGTTAAAAGGTGCCCACTAGGGGTGTGAACAGAGGTGGGTAGAGTACTGAAAATCTATACTCAAGTAAAAGTACAATTACTTCCTTCAAATGTACTTGAGTAAAAGTAAATTTTCCAATTGTAAAAACCTACTTGAGTAAGAGTAAAAAAGTACTTTGTTTTAAAGTTACTCAAATTACAAATTACTTTACATTTTTGTATTGCAGTGCTTGGATCAGTGAAAAAGACCTAACATGTGTATGTGTGAGAAAGATGCACTCTCAAACATTTCCTCACAAGTTGCTTCATTGTGTATTGTTCATTAAACAAACATAGGCCATCAAACAAATTTACACTAAACATGGAATTTAACTTCAGCTTTGACAAAAGCATTGTAGGAACAGTTACCAATTAAACGCTAACCTGGCTGGGGGGGGGGGGGGGTGGGGGGAAGAGAGAGAGAGAGAGAGAGAGAGAGAGAGAGAGAGAGAGAGAGAGAGAGAGAGAGAGAGAGAGAGAAGGATACCCCTTAACAGTGGTATAATGAGCACATAGCACAGCCTGTCGTGATCTATTGCTTAATTATAAATAGCTCTGGTTGTTGTTTCTGTTCCACGACATTTTGTATGTCATGTTTGTGGTGTGGGATGAAGAGAGTGGTAATGAATCAGATGTAGTGAGTGTACCATAATTCACCTACAGTATTTTGTTGTGTGTTGTTCTTTCAATTGTGCTGTCGTTTACTGCATATCATTTACTGTTTTGGTGGTTCAGGGATCGCTGTCCCTTTAAGGATTATGGCGTCTCATGACGTCAGAGCCCATGCAGGATTTGTTTACCTGCAGCACGTTTTGATTCCCGGCTTTTCTCTTTGACTAAATAAACGAGTCACACCACTGTGTGCTCAACGTGTGAAATTGTATCTTTCACTTATTGCAATTTCCACACAGATTTGTTTTGACGCAATTGCGATTCAGCCTGTGCATAGCATGGTCTGGCTCGAGTCCTCAGCCCCAACGTAATTGTGAGCTGTCTCCCCGGCAATGGAATCGCTACAATATTGCAATCTAGGGAGGGGGCGTCGCTAACGTGTACGCTTGTATTACAGTCAACGAAGATAATATGTTTATGAAAATACTAATTTTAATGAAGGCACGATGGAAAATGTAATTGAGTAAAGAGTAGAATTCCAAATCAAATATTTACTCGAGTAAGAGTAAAATTACAGACTTAAAAAAGGAATGTGAAAAGTACTTTTTATCCGAAAAAAGTACTTTTTTACTCATTTGCGTTACTTGTAACACGTTACTACCCACCCCTGGGTGTGAACGGTTACAAAACATTGTAAACGGTTACACAACCCCTTTTTTTTCGTGTACAAGTGGACCGCAGTCGCGCTATACGACCAATGGTGGGTAGAGTTTAGATCGGGCCGAGAAAATCAAGCCCGACCCGGCCCGAGCCCGTGCCCGTGCCCGTGTCTGAGCCCGGCCCGACACATTAACTGTAATTATGAGCCCGAGCCCGGTTTCATACATGTGTAACTTTGTAAACATTTGGAACCGTTGAAACACACAAGACCGGAAACATAGCAACGCCAGTAAACAAACCCCGAGAAGCCCAATCCCTATGAGAGCTCCACGCGATACGGCCATCCGGAGGCGCACAGAGCTTTTGGCTGTGATATTATATGTACAAATATTATATTATATAGCCTTCTATTATATTATATATAGAGCTCCGGGAGTCGCAAACGGCAACATTCACTTTCTCCTCCAAGCTGCAGTTCACCGCCCGGACTGCACTGCACTGAGTTTGACGGTTGAACGCTGATTGGCTGTTACGTTACACATGTGACTCAGTGGCCACGTTACATGACGTAGCCTATCTTATGACCGGTGTTCAGTTACCTAACATTTATCGCATGCATTTATTAGCTCCTTAATGTTGTCCAAGTGGAACATTTGTAGCTTTATTAATCGCTAAATAAATAGTAGCCTATGTGTTATTTTTGATAAAATTATTATTAATTTTTATTTTTTTTCGGTTTTCGTTTACTGATTTTTCCTAAACGGTTATGATTTACCAACCGGTTACACGTGTACCCGGTCACACCCCTAATTTGAATACTGTGTTAGTGGCCCACTAATACCTACATGAAAGCATCCATAAAATAGCATGTCATGGGACCTTTAATGTAGGCTGTGAATTAAGATGAATCCAGAAGCTTAGGTAAAGTTGGGAAATTCGTTTTTTGTGGCATCTTGAACCAACACTACCACCACAAATGGTAATCTAAGAAAAGTTGTAACGTTTTGTTTTTCTCTTGATTTGTCTTTCAGAACTTGGAAGGATTCGCTCTAAATTAGTCGTACTGTTATTGGACCAAGATGTCATCAATCTCCTGCGTTACCTTAGGGAGATGAATGTGTTGAATGACGAGGAGAAGGAGACTGTAGAGGGGTGGATGACAAGTGAAGACAGAGCACGTTGTCTCATTGATACGGTGATGAAGAAAGGGGAGAGAGCAAGTACCGTGATGGTTGATTATCTGACTGAGAAGCCCCCTGAACTATGGCCGACCCTGGGTCTGACCCCAACTTCTGCTCTCATCAGTGAGTTTGACATTTTCATAAAGTTACCTTAACATGTGTGTTAAGTTTGTCAGCAACTAATTTGCTGAAATGTTGGTGTCAATCAAAGTAATTGATGTTAAGCGTAATGCACCACTTCTCCTGTAGGGGCCCAGAATCACATATAAACTGTGTGTGTGTGTGTGTGTGTGTGTGTGTGTGTGTGTGTGTGTGTGTGTGTGTGTGTGTGTGTGTGTGTGTTTCACAGGCGAGTTGTGATTTTGAGTGTATATTTTAAAGACTTTATCAATTTTTATCCCAGAAATTGTCAATGCAGAGATAATTTGGTTGAGAAGAAACTTAAATTTGTTTAATTTGCCTTTTCTCTTGATTTGTATTTCAGAACTTGGAAGGATTGGCTCTAAATTAGTCTACACGTTGTCGGACCACGATGTCATCAATCTCCTGCGTTACCTTAGGGAGATGAATGTGTTGAATGACGAGGAGAAGAAGACTGTAGAGGGGAAGACGACCACAGAAGACAAAGCACGTTGTCTCATTTATACAGTGCTGGGGAAATCGGAGAGAGAAATAAGCCTGATGGTTGATTATCTGACGGCAAGGCAACCTGAACTATGCTTAACCCTGGGTCTGACCCCAACTTCTGCTCGGATCAGTGAGTTCAAAATGTTTATAAAGTTCCCTTAACATGTGTGTTAAGTTTTCTCAACAACTATTTTGCTTAAGTTTCGGTGTTAATCAAAGTAATTGCTGTTTAGCGTAATGCACCACTTCACCTGTAGGGGCCCAGAATCACGGATAAACTGTGTGTGTGTGTGTGTGTGTGTGTGTGTGTGTGTGTGTGTGTGTGTGTGTGTGTGTGTGTGTTTCATAGGGGAGTTGTGATTTTAAAGAATTGATAAATTATTTTCCCAGAAATTATCAATGCAGATTATTACGTTGAGAATTTTCTTTTACTTTATTTAATTTGCCTTTTCTCTTGATTTGTCTTTCAGAACTTCAAAGGATTCGCTCTAAATTAGTCTACATGTTGTCATGCAACGATTTCATCAATCTCCTGCATTACCTTAGGAAGATAAATGTGTTGAATGACGAGGAGAAGAAGACTGTAGAGGGGAAGACGACCAGAGAAGACAAAGCACATTGTCTAATTGATACGGTAAAAGAGAAAGGGGGGAAAGCAAGTAGCCTGATGGTTGATTATCTGACGGAGAAACACCCTGAACTATGCTCAACCCTGGATCCGACCAAAACTGCTCAGATCAGTGAGTTTAACATGTTTTTAAAGTTCCCTTAACATGTGTAAAGTTTTTTGTCCGTAACTAAATTGCTGAAGTTTCAGCGTCAATCAAAGTAATTGCTGTTAGGGGTAATGCAACACTTTACCTGCAGGGGCCAAGAATCACATGTAAACTGCATATTTTAAGTGTGTGTGTGTGTGTGTGTGTGTGTGTGTGTGTGTGTGTGTGTGTGTGTGTGTGTGTGTGTGTGTGTGTGTGTGTGTGTGTGTGTGTGTGTGTGTGCAAGCGGGAAACGCTTGAAAAGGCGGTCGCCTGGGTCGGCGGTGTGCGGGCTGCAAATACCTCGGGGGCTGCTTGCAGTCCTAGTTATTATTATTATTACTATTAACATTAACGCAGGGAGCGAGGGAGTAAAGAGGGAGAGGGCGGTTCTTAGTTGTTTAGTTTCATAACCTTGCTCTCTTCTGCTCTTTCTACTCTGTTTAGAACTGTCAAATCTAATAATAGATGGTATTTAAGATTAATCGACACCAACACCAACAATGCATTCTGATACCAAAATCTTAAATATTGTCCATTATGTGTACTGGATGTAATCAGTAAATTAAGATGAACACACAGAAGCTTATGGGTAAAGTTGAGAAATTCGTTATATTTGGCATCTTCAACCAACACTACAGCTGCAAGTGGTAATTTGAGAATAGTTGTAACGTTTTGCTTTAATGCCATTTTCCATTTCTCTTGACTTGTCTTTTCAGAACTTGGAAGGATTGGCTCTAAATTATTCGGCATGTTGTCGGACCACGACGTCATCAATCTCCTGCATTACCTGAGGGAGATGAATGTGTTGAACGACGAGGAGAAGAAGACTGTAGAGGGGAAGACAAACAGAGAAGACAAAGCACGTTGTGTCATTGATACGGTGTTGGAGAAAGGGGAGAGAGCAAGTAGCCTGATGGTTGATTATCTGAAGGAGAGGCACCCTGAACTAAGGATAGGCGAGTTGCTATTTAAATGTATTTTTTCATTATTTTCAAAGGAATTATTTACCTTCATTCAATTATCATCTCTTTTGTCCAAAACTATATGATTCTTAAATGTGTTAATAACAGGAGGAACTGAGGTCATGTAGTGAACTCAGCCTCCCACTGCGCAATGTGTCGTCGGAGTGATGTCTTTTCTGTGTCATTATTGGTCGTCAAATTTCGGTCCACTGAAGGGATTGTTTTGTAACGCCAGGCGACGTACTTTTTTCGACGTCTACCGAACGTCTAATGTTGACGTCCTCTGGACCTCTGTGCAAGGGCTATTTAGTGCAAATGTGGTCGTTTGTGTAGACTTGTAGACTCATTTTAGACATCTTTTTTATACTACTTCTATAATTTATTTAATTTATTTATATGTTGATGGTTTTTGCCGTCAGAAAAGGATAAACGGCGATTTATTTAATTGCAGCGTCGGATAAATGATTATGGACCGATCAATGGCTCTCCCTCCCTCCGTCTAGCTCGCATGCTTTTGACCCACCCGTAGGCCACATGCCAGTGCACACACACACACACACACACACACACACACACACACACACACACACACACACACACACACACACACACACACACACACACACACACACACACACACACGAAAATGTAAAATAACAACAAAATATCATAATATACAAATATTACATCATGCATACATTTCCTGCACCTGTCATACGCTTCCAAATGACGGCCAAAAACCGTACCCTGTTCTAAGTCGATATGCTACAGCTACAGGAAACCTAATGGTACAGAAAACATCTTGAAACATTAAGAAGTAGTATAAAAAAGACGTCTAAAAGTAGTCTAAATTTGATGTTGAAAAGGCGTCCACAAACGACCACATTTGAACTAAATAGCCCATCCACGGAGGTCCCACAGAAGTCAACATTAGACGTCGCCTGGCGTTACAAAACAACCCCTTCAGTGGACCGAAATTTGACGACCAATAATGACACAGAAAAGACGTCACTCCGACGGCATTGCGCAGTGGGATCATGTATACATTTCCTGCAGATGTCATTGGCGTCCAAATGACGTCCAAAAAAATTACCCAGTTCAAAGGTGAAATGTTGAACGTAAATATGAAGTCCAAGTTGGGTCATGGTTTGACATCCAAATTGTGACCTAGTTTGAACGTCAAATAGATGTCCTGAATGGGTCATGTACCGACCGACCTGATATAAACATGATCTGCACGTCTATCCAACGTCCAATGTTTAGTGGGTTGGTTATTTGTGGCACTTTGATCAAACACTGAAACAATTTGGTTTACCAGAGGTCAACTGAGGAAGTGTTAATTTTTATTTCAGTATTTTTTTAGTCAA
This sequence comes from Gadus morhua, assembly GCF_902167405.1. Lineage (NCBI taxonomy): Eukaryota > Metazoa > Chordata > Actinopteri > Gadiformes > Gadidae > Gadus > Gadus morhua. The sequence goes on from NC_044063.1 coordinate 3,215,119, forward strand.
TTATTTTTCAATTAATGCCATCTTCAAATTCTCTTGATTTGTCTTTCAGGGTTTGGTGGGGATCCGTCATTCAGTAGCGGACAGGAGAGATTTGGTCTGATGTCCCCGTCTCTGCCCCTCAAAATGCATGAAGGCGACAGCAAGCTGGGTAAGTTTAAGGCTCCTTGGTTTAGGAGTAATAAGTAACAAAACCCTCTATATCATAGTTCTTCCTTGGTTGGACTAAATTGCATTGCACAGTTGACATGAATACTTAATGTTTTATATTCATTTTACTCAGAAATCATAATGAGAGCAACAATTTTAAGTTTTCGTTTTTACAGTGTAGGTTTAGGACTAATAAGTAACATAACCCTCTATATCATAGTTTTGCCCTATCAAAATACATTACACAATACTCACCAGATAATTACAGATCATATAATAACATAATACCTAATTTAATAAATATATTTTTGATATATATATTTTTTTAAACAAGGTCAAAGGTGTGTGGCATGTTGTGGAATATCAGGGGGATCTGGGATAACAATTCTAAACCTATGGCTTGTTTCAAACATAAATCATTCGCATGACATATGGCATATATTTTAGATTATAAACTTTTTGTGGAGGTCGACATTTTACTGAACCCACCAGAGTCCACGCATTCCATTTCTATAGCTTCTCAAATGACAAAGACTGGAGAGGACTTGGTCAGACATAGTTCTTGGCAGTAAGGTGTGTGTGTGTGTGTGTGTGTGTGTGTGTGTGTGTGTGTGTGTGTGTGTGTGTGTGTGTGTGTGTGTGTGTGTGTGTGTGTGTGTGTGTGTGTGTGTGTGTGTGTGTGTGTGTGATGTAAAAGTAGCACAATGAAGCAGTCTTAACTGGCTGTTCTACTAAAAACCCTCCTGGTCTCTGATGCAATCCAACATTCATCAGTTAAAATATCCATGTAACCCGTCTATAATAAAATCCCTTAGATATGAAAGGCCTAATATGTAACATTTACCAATTAAATATACTTTGTTATATGTTATGTTGAGTTACTTGACCAATCTAAAATGTTTAAACAATGTTTAAACCCAGAGATATCCATAGTTTTATTCACAGTAATGGTCCGTTGTGCCATAGGTCAATGTGGATGGCGTCATATGGCCTTTACCCCCTGTGGGGGGGATTCAGGAACCAAGTCAATCGTTTCTGTCTAAACTGTTTAACGAAATAGTCATCTGAATTTATAACAATTAGGCTAGTTTATTTGAGTTATAAACGTGCACAAGCATACAACAAACATTCGCCCTGAGTTCGCCCTGCGCCTCTCTATTAGCGTCCCCAAATGGGAAATCAACCTCTGCCGCTCCAAGAGCTGCGCAAGCTGGAGTCTGCCGCATTGTCTAATACGAGGACAAGAGCGGCCACACCGCCACCGCGGCCACACAGAAACAGATGAAAGGGTGGCGAGGGGACAGAGCTAGGAACTAACATAAAATGATAGAGTGCCCTGCGACATTCTTCTTATATCAGTTTTTTGTGGATTACGTCTGCAGTGTTTTCACTCAATATTGGAAGGATCTCAAGAATCGCTCTCCGCATTAGTAACTTATACCCAAAAATATCGGAAAAAATAGGCTTACGGTTGAGAAATCCCAAAGTTTCCTTTAACTCTCTTTCAATCCAAATCTATGAACAGCTGGTACTTCCCATAATTCTACACTAACAATACATTCTGATTCATGGACTCACTTTGATAAATGACATGATACGTGACAAACATGATACATGATACAGTCATGTTATATTTATTTACAGCGTAATTCATGTGGGCTGTAAGATGACATGAAAAACCGGTCCAGGTCATGTTGAGGATTACTTTGGGTTCTTTGTGAAAAATGTTACATACACTGACACATTAATGTTTAAGCAGTATCCGAGGAAGTCAGATGTTACATTTCAGTATTTTTCAGAAAACTAAAAAATATTTAACGCAATTTGCAAATTCTATTGATTTGTCTTTCAGAACCTCTGATGACATCAGGCAGTAGCGGACCGGGGAGCTTGTCCAAGCCTGAGCTGTCCGGCCCTGTGGACTCTGAGTCCTCACTTCCACTTGCAATGCCTGGTAGCACGCAGGGTGAGTTCAAGACTCCTAGTTGTACGAGTTATTAGTCTACATGTACAATACAATACAATACAATACAACTTTATTTATCCCACTAGGGGCAATATGTATAACCCTCTATGTCATGGTCACCCACCAGATGAATACGTAGTGTATCCTTTTAACATTTTTAAATGTTATATATATATATTTGGCCTGTTGGGGGTTCTGGGATACAGATTTTAAACCTATGGCTTATTTCGAACATAAGTCATATGCATGACTAAAGGGTTTTTGGGGTCGTCATGCAGTGACTAAAAAAGAAAGATGATCAACGATGGCAACTCAAAGCAGGTGTAAAAACCTAATGGAGTAATAATAGATTATTTCTTTAAAAATGTATCAGCTTAAGAATCCACTGTCCACTGATATGGTTTTAAAGCTATTGTTATCCAATGTTTTATCTCAAAACGACTTTAAATGCACTTGGATAAAACCAACAATCGTACTTGCATGTCCCACAACCTCGCTAGCAAGCTCAGATTATTTTGGAACTATGCATTTCTAAATACAGAGGTACGTTCATGTTCGTGAGACTAATTATCATGTTGTGTACGATGTCTGAAAGCAACTCCGTTATGCCAACGTTAGCTTACGAGAAGTGATTAACGGCTGATTTGGATATATTTCAAACAAAGTAGGCTGAACCAAGCAACCTAATGTGGAACCTTACCTGGGAAAGAAATATGAACAAACAAGATAGGCCTAGTTCCTTTTATTACTCAACTCAATTACAATGTGCGCGAAACTACTGTCTGTGTTTGGTGAGTCTAACAATCATTTTAAAGTCAAAAGTGTTCTCGACACAGCAATTTTACCAAGGATGCACCGGTTGGTATCTTGTAGGAACTTGGCAGCACAGATACCCCAGAATAAATTTTTGCATTTTAGCGAAAAGCGGCAAGCAGCAGAGCAGACGAATAACGCAACGTGTTTTTTTTTAATTATCGTATGCATTCAAATTCTATTGATTAGTCTTTCAGAGCATCAGGAATCGATCTGCTGTTTTCATACGGTGATGTTTGTGAGATGATTGTGTAACAAATGAATAGCAAGTCCAAGGTAACGATCATGTTCTGTAAGATGTCTGAAAGCAGCTCCATTATGCCAAGGTTAACTTATGAGTGATTAACGTCTGATTTGGATCTAATTCAAACAAAGTTTGAACCAAAAAAATAAATCTTTAACCCCAAACTTGTAAAGAAATATGAACAATCTATAGTTTATGTCATTGCTTATGGTATGTTTGGCAGATATAGGGCATGGAAATGATCATGGTAAAACAAGAAAAAAGGTATCTGTAAAAACTACAATTTCTCTGAACAGGCAGGAGGAAAACATATTCCAGCAAACTGCTGCTGGACAGCAGTTTAAGTCTTAAAGAAACAAGGGACACACATCATGTTTTATAAAGGAGGTTGAGGACCTTCACAGGCCGATATACAATATTTAATAAAACACCAATTTCAGGCCGATACAAACCCTTGTCCACATTATTCTCAATATCAAAGTGTGTCATTCAGGGAAACAACATCAACCATACTCAGTGGAGAAGGAGAGTCCAGGTATTCAGTTGTAGTCACTGCGATATGCAATGCAACACGCTAAAACAGACAGAATAATTTGTAAGAAGGGGAAAGTTGGTCTGATTTCAGTAATATTTTTCTCAGGTGAAAGAATACAAGTCTAATTATACTTTTAACATAGAGAGAGAGAGAGAGAGAGAGAGAGAGAGAGAGAGAGAGAGAGAGAGAGAGAGAGAGAGAGAGAGAGAGAGAGAGAGAGAGAGAGACTGAAAGAGACTACATTACTTGTACTGAAACTTTGCTAGTCTCTCTTTCAGTGCAGCAAAGCGGTAAATGACTTTCTCATTGAAATCACGCATGTTGAGGACTAGTTCCCTCTCCATGGAGAGCATGGCCAGTGCATTCAGACGTTCCTGGCCCATTGAATTTCGCAGGAATGTCTTAATTATTTTCAAAGTTGAGAAACATCTCTCAGCTTCAGCTGTTGTCATAGGAGTAGTTATGAGAATGTTCAACAAACTCACAGTCTCAGAGAAGGTCTCCTGGAGGTTGTAGCTCATGATAACCTGGTACAGTGCCAGTGCACCACAGAAAGCCTTGATTCAGGATTCTCATAGATCAGAGACAGCTCCGTCTTGAGCTTTGCCTTGTTCAGCGAGGGATATGTCTTCACAGAGGCATTCAGAGCCTCAGCAGGAAATGAATGGCAGTACCTTTCAAACATATTCCTTGTACTAAGGTAGCACTTACAAGGTGGCCAGTGAAAGAGAACCTCGCTTTGATGTGAGCCAGGATGGTGTCACAGACCTCTTCAGACAGCCTCTGCTTCGCCTCTTCTGTCAAAGCCGTCCTTGGTCTGTCGGTACCTGATGGCCCTTGCAGCTGGTCAGAGTCTCTGAATGCAAACAAACCAATAATGTGTTTGTTAGGCTGTGTACAGTACTGTAGTCTACGTGATGCACATGTTCACACTTTATCCAGTAAAAATATGTCAGCATATCCACTTAAAATGGGCAGGAATGCATAATGTTAGTGTTAAACACAGTTTTTTATCTATTGTGTTGGTAACTTCACTCATAAATCTATCTACAGTCAAGTATGTATTTAGACAAATACGATAAAATATCAATATAATATGGGCAACCTTTTATGTGTGGTTGTTCAAGACACACTGAAGGCATGATGAGTATACCCACTTAAAATGGGCAGGGATGCATAATGTTAGTGTTAAACACTGTTTTTTAAGCTATCCATTGTGCCTCGCCTAACCAGGATGTCCAGCACAGAGTAAAGCAAGCTAGATTACACCACTGGCAATATATTATAAAAAATAACATATATTATAAAAAAGAACACAAATACAGTTTCCTTTAATGCATATGTTCTCATAACAAAGCTTTGCTTTGAGAAGGATCAAATAATATAAATCTTATCTTACCTAATGGTCTGCACGCTGCTTGTCAAGCTCTCGAGGGCACTTTTGATGATGACTGCTGCATCAATGTCCTTCTTCTTGGGCCTCTGGTACAGAATGTCGAGGTGCGACCGCTTTTTTTATTGATTTTGGTCTTTGTGGTCCTGATTGTTTTAATGCCAATTTATCTGAATTGGATCGTCGACTTAAAGGAACTTCTTTCAGAGACCCAACGGAATTGCACACATTAGCAGCCATATTGAAATTAGCAAGTGACTTGATTGAAGATATCCCTTTGCTCAGTTACGTATGACGCAAGCACGTTAGGGCGAGTCCCAAATCCCGATTGAAAATGCATTGAAGGCTCATATTCCGAAAAGAATAGTTTTAACATGACAGTCAACCGAGAACCCTGGGGCGATTTTCCCCGTCAATGAATTCGCCCAGAGAGGCGGGACCATTTGAAACGCGACTTGAATCTGACGATTCTGATTGGACAATGATAATATGTCTAGAACACTGAAAACTACTTTTGCTGCGATAGAATTTGTTAGAAAAAAAATCCTCTTTCTCCCAGTTCGTAGTGCGTCGCCCAAATCGCCCCTATACACCATCCGCCCCTGGCCTAGGATTATGACGTGTCCAGCGAATCGCTTGAGAAGGCGGTCGCTGGGGACGGCGGTGCATGGGCTGTGAATACCTCGAGGGCTGCTTGCAGACAGTCCTAGTTATTATTATTATTATTATAAATGCAGGGAGCGAGGGATCAAAGAGGGAGAGGGCGGTTCTTAGTTGTTTAGTTTCATAACCTTGCTCTCTTCTGCTCTTTTCTACTCTCTCTTTTGAACTTTCAAATCTAATAACAGCTGGTATTTAAGATAAATCTACACCCACAGTACATTCTGATTCATTGTCTTACAAAAGAACATCAAATATTACGATATCTGCACCAGACAGCCAATTTTATAATGTCACACCTGTAAACAGAGCGCATGGTACCGTGGCTGCAAGCTGCTCAGGGCCACACCCCCACCCTCCTCCTTGACCCGCCTCTCTCCTCCTCATTTATATTAAAGCAACAGACACCAAAACAGCGCATTTGGGGGAAGCTCAATGTGCGACTGGCTCGGAGTGGCTGTAACTCTGCACCACGGCTGAATTTCGGGAACGTATTTGAATACTGTGTTAGTGGCCCACTAATACCTACGTGAAAGCATCCATAAAATAGCATGTCATGGGACCTTTAATGTAGGCTGTGAATTAAGATGAACACAGAAGCTTAGGTAAAGTTGGGAAATTCGTTTTTTGTGGCATCTTGAACCAACACTACCACCACAAGTGGTAATCTAAGAAAAGTTGTGTTTTTCTCTTGATTTGTCTTTCAGAACTTGGAAGGATTCGCTCTAAATTAGTCGACATGTTGTTGGACCCAGATGTCATCAATCTCCTGCGTTACCTTAGGGAGATGAATGTGTTGAATGACGAGGAGAAGGAGACTGTAGAGGGGTGGATAACAAGTGAAGACAAAGCACGTTGTCTCATTGATACGGTGATGAAGAAAGGGGCGAGAGAAAGTAGCGTGATGGTTGATTATTTGACGGAGAAACCCCCTGAACTATGGCCGACCCTGGGTCTGACCCCAACTTCTGCTCTGATCAGTGAGTTTAACATGTTCATAAAGTTCCCTTAACAGGTTAGTTACGTTTTTCAGCAACTCATTTGCTGAAGTTTGGGGTCAATCAAAGGAATTGATGTTAAGCGTAATGCAATACTTCACCTGTAGGGGCACAGAATCACGTATAAACTGTGTGTGTGTGTGTGTGTGTGTGTGTGTGTGTGTGTGTGTGTGTGTGTGTGTGTGTGTGTGTCTGTGTCTGTGTGTGTTTCACAGGCGAGTTGTGATTTTGAGTGTATATTTTAAAGAATTTATCAATTATTATCCCAGAAATTGTCAATGCAGAGATAATTTGGTTGAGAAGAAACTTACATTTGTTTAATTTGCCTTTTCTCTTGATTTGTATTTCAGAACTTGGAAGGATTCGCCTTAAAGTAGTCTACACGTTGTCAGACCACGATGTCATCAATCTCCTGCGTTACCTTAGGGAGATGAATGAGTTTAATGACGAGGAGAAGAAGACTGTAGAGGGGAAGACGACCAGAGAAGACAAAGCACGTTGTCTCATTTATACAGTGCTGGGGAAAGGGGAGAGAACAAGTAGCCTGACGGTTGATTATCTGACGGCGAGGCACCCTGAACTATGCCTAACCCTGGGTCTCACCCCAACTTCTGCTCGGATCAGTGAGTTCAGCATGTTTATAAAGTTCCCTTAACATGTGTGTAAAGTTTTTTCAATCAAAGTAATTGCTGTTAAGCGTAATGCACCACTTCACCTGTAGGGGCCCAGAATCACATATAAACTGTGTGTGTGTGTGTGTGTGTGTTTTTGTGTGCGTGTGTGTGTGTGTGTGTGTGTGTGTGTGTGTGTGTGTGTGTGTGTGTGTTTTACAGGGGAGTTGTGATTTTGATTGTATATTTTAAAGAATTGATAAATTATTATCCCAGAAATTATCAATTCAGATTATTATGTTGAGAATTTTCTTTTAATTCATTTAATTTGCCTTTTCTCTTGATTTGTCTTTCAGAACTTGAAAGGATTCGCTCTAAATTAGTCGACATGTTGTCTTACAACGATTTCATCAATCTCCTGCATAACCTTAGGAAGTTAAATGTGTTGAATGACGAGGAGAAGAAGACTGTAGAGTGGAAAACGACCAGAGAAGACAAAGCACATTGTCTAATTGATACGGTAAAAGAGAAAGGGGGGAAAGCAAGTAGCCTGATGGTTGATTATCTGACGGAGAAACACCCTGAACTATGCTCAACCCTGGATCCGACCAAAACTGCTCAGATCAGTGAGTTTAACGTGTTTTTAAAGTTCCCTGAACATGTGTGTAAAGTTTTTTGTCCATAACTAATTTGCTGAAGTTTCAGTGTCAATCAAAGTAATTGCTGTTAAGCGTAATGCACCACTTTACCTGCAGGGGCCAAGAATCACATATAAACTGCATATTTTAAGTGTGTGTGTGTGTGTGTGTGTGTGTGTGTGTGTGTGTGTGTGTGTGTGTGTGTGTGTGTGTGTGTGTGTGTGGAATCACTTGACTAGTCCAAATGTGGTCATTTGTGTAGACTTGTAGACTCATTTTAGACGTCTTTTTTATGCTACTTCTATAGTTTATTTTATTTATTTACATGTTTATGTAATAAACATGTTAATGATTATGGATAAATGGATAAATGATTATGGACCGATCAATGGCTCTCCCTCCCTCCGTCTAGCTCGCATGCTTTTGACCCACCCGTAGGCCACATGCCAGTGCACACACACACACACACACACACAAACAAATACACGCCTAGGCCAATTATTGACTGAACTTTTCCAACAAACCACATTTTCAAGTAAATAAACAGATAAATGCAAAAATAAATATATATGTATAAAAAACAACTTGATTACTTAAAATAAATAAACCAGAAAATGTAAGATAGCAACAAAAAATCATAATACACAAATATGACATCGTGCATACATTTCCTGCACCTGTCATACGCTTCCAAATGACGTCCAAAAACCGTATCCAGTTCTAAGGTGAAATGCTACAGCTACAGGAAACCTAATGGTACAGAAAACATCTTGAATCATTAAGAAGTAGTATAACAAAGACGTCTAAAATTAGTCTCAATTTGATGTTGAAAAGACGTCCACAAATGACCACATTTTAACTAAATAGCCCATATTCGGAGGTCCCACAGAGGTCAACATTAGACGTCGAAAAACGACGTCACCTGGCGTTACAAAACAACCCCTTCAGTGGACCGAATTTTGACGACCAATAATGACACAGAAAATACGTCACTCCGACGGCATTGCGCAGTGTGATCATGTATACATTTCCTGCAGCTGTCATAGGCGTCCAAATGACGTCCAAAAAATGTATGACGTCCCAAAAAATGACGTCCAGAATTGGCCATGTACCGACCTGATATAAACAGGATCTGCACGTCTATCCAACGTCCAATGTTTAGTGGGTTGGTTATTCGTGGCACTTTGATCAAACACTGAAACAATTTGGTTTACCAGAAGTCAACTGAGGAAGTGTTTATTTTTATTTCAGTATTTTTTTTGTCAATTTTTTTTCAATTAATGCCATCTCAAATTCTCTTGATTTGTCTTTCAGGGTTTGGTGGGGATCCGTCATTCAGTATCAAACAGGAGAGTCCTGGTCTGATGTCCCCGTCTCTGCCCCTCGAAATGCATGAAGGCGATAGCAAGCTGGGTAAGTTTCAGTCTCCTACACTGTAAAAAATAAAAAGTTGAGAAAACTCAAAATTGCAAGGCAACTTACTGCAATCAATTTTTGAGTTTTGAGCCCATCAAAAGATCATTTTCTTCTTTAGACAAACTTAAAAGTTAGAGTTATACCAACTAAGATTTTTATATTTTTCAAAACTCAAAAAAGTAAGTCAGGGTTGTTAACTTAATATTTCAAATTAAGGTTAATATTATTTAAAAAAAAAAAAAATTCAAAGAATGCAAAACAAGTTTTAAGTTCACATTATTAAAATTAATAAATGGAAACTTCCATTTTACATTTCTGAATGCCAGACAGCAATAGAACAAGCAACATGTAGCTAGTTCAGCTGCAGAGAATCGCTGTCTGAATGCAGCAAACCAAAGTGCAGAACAAGTTTGACATTATGGTTAAATTTGTTCTGCACGAGACGGCAGCTCAGGTTAAACGGTGACGCAACTCTCGTGCCTCATACACCGCACGATCCCGAGAGCTGCCTTTATTTAACACACACCCGCAACACACAGCGCATCGCACACCCAACCAACGGACATGCAAGTCTCGGTAACGGTGGCGGCAACACTACACACAATAAACAACACACAAACAATAAAGACCCCAAACCCGTTAACCCCACTTAACCTAACAGAAACAAATTGACAAAAGGCAATAAACCCCTTTTTCCCAACCGGCATCACGAATACCCTCACTCCCCGGGGGGTAGGAGTCGCCAAACCCTGTATTTTCCAAAGTGTCGAAATGCGCATGTGCACCGTAGTTGGCCCAGCCTCAGACAGAGTCTGACTTAAACCCGTGAGTCTTGCTAACAAAGATACTACAGTGAGCCCAACTCTTGACCCAAAACTCAACATTGTTGGTTGGACTAAATTGCATTGCACAGTTGACATGAATACTTAATGTTTTATATTCATTTTACTCAGAAATCATAATGAGACCAACAATTTTAAGTTTTCGTTTTTACAGTGTAGGTTTAGGACTATTAAGTAACATAACCCTCTATATCATAGTTTTGCCCTATCAAAATACATTACACAACACACACCAGATAATTACAGATCATATAATAACATAATAAGACCTAATTTAATAAATACATTATTTTTTTTAAAGAAGGTCAAAGGTGTGTGGCATGTTCTGGAATATCTTTGGGATCTGGGATAACAATTCTAAACCTATGGCTTGTTTCAAACATAAATCATTCGCATGACATATGGCATATATTTTATATCATAAACTTTTTGTGGAGGTCGACATTTTACTGAACCGACCAGAGTCCACGCATTCCATTTCTATAGCTTCTCAAATGACAAAGACTGGAGAGCACTTGGTCAGACATAGTTCTTGGCAGTAAGGTAGGGGGGGGGGGGGGGGGGGGGGGTGTGTGTGTGTGTGTGTGTGTGTGTGTGTGTGTGTGTGTGTGTGTGTGTGATGTAAAATCCCTCCTGGTCTCTGATGCAATCCAACATTCATCAGTTAAAATATCCATGTAACCCGTCTATAATAAAATCCCTCAGATATGAAAGGCCTAATATGTAACATTTACCTATTAAATATACTTTGTTATATATTATGTTGAGTTACTTGACCTAAATGTTTAAACATTGTTTAAACCCAGAGATATCCATAGTTTTATTTACAGTAATGGTCCGTTGTGCCGTAGGTCAATGTGGATGGCGTCATACGGCCTTTACCCCCTGTGGGGGGAATTAAGGAACCAAGTCAATCGTTTCTGTCTAAACTGTTTAACGAAATAGTCATCTGAATTTATAACAATTAGGCTAGTTTATTTGAGTTATAAACGTGAACAAACATTTGCCCTGAGTTCGCCCTGCGCCTCTCTATTAGCTTCGCAAGCAGACGTCCCCAAATGGGAAATCATCCTCTGCCGCTCAAAGAGCTGCGCAAGCTGAAGTTTCCCGCATTGTCTAACGCGAGGACTTCTTAAACCGTGGCACAGGTCTCAGAAATGCTGAGATGAGCTCTGCTCCACACATGATTCGTGATGGAAAAATCTATCATGTTGTTTCCCCTTCATCATGTAAGTTGTATATCCTGTTCCTTGCATTGTCTAGCCACTCTACCTTTTCCTAGCGTTATCTAACATTAACCTTTGTGCCTGGGGTATACCGGTCACGAGGGAGCAGAGATCCCCTTATGCATTCTCCTCCTTGATGAGAATACAGGAAACTCTGTCCTTTAAGTAAATATTATTTGATTTGCTCATTGACAATTATAATGTAGGGTCTCATAGTGGTGACTTCTCAGTTTGATCCTTTGACCCTTGACCACCCCAATGGTGTCAGCCCTTATTTTTTTGACAGAAGAGGCCTAATGTATTGATATGATACGTCAATAGCAATCTAGCTTAAATGTCTTCTCGACACGCCCATTTTACTCAGGATGCTCCGGTTGGTATCTTGAAGGAACTTGGCCGCACCCCAACAACAGAGCAGACCATGAGCGCATTGTTGTTGTTTTTACAATTTTCGTACACTATTTCATCACTAAATTCACTTCTGATAAAGTTTTAGGCGAGGAGTCAACTGTGTAGATTTCGTATTCAGGGGCAAGCTAGCTAGCCAGCCGGCCAGCAGCTCTCTGAGACCCTCTCGCCCCACGTACCACTGCAGCTAACAGGGCAGACGGCGGACGACAATGGTTGAAGAAAAGCAGGCCAACAACTGTCTAACATTTATTTGATCAAATAAACTACAGAAGCAGTATGGAAGGGTTGTTTTTGTTTTTAATAGACTTTACATTTTTAGTGTACAGTTGAGGAGCAGTTTGAGCTTCAATTGTTTTCGGTGATAAGCCTGGTTCCTATTTTGGAGGAATGCAGGTGTCCTCTGTAGTTTACACAATACCAGTAAGAGCGCACCGTCTCAAACTCTCAACAGCGTTCTGCATGCTCAGTACTCCTCTTCTCCCCTTAAGGTTGAGAAATCCCAAAAGTTTCCTTTAACTCTCTTTCAATCCAAATCTATGAACAGCTGGTACTTCCCATCATTTTACACTAACAATACAATTTGATTCATGGACTCACTTCGATAAATGACATGATACGTGACAAACATGATACATGATACAGTCATGTTATATATGTTTACAGTGTACTTCATGTGGGCTGTAAGTTGACATGAAAAACCGGTCCAGGTCATGTTGAGGATTACTTTGGGCTATTTGTGATTTTTTTAACATACATTGACATATTAATTAGTTAAGTAGTTTCCGAGGATGTCAGATATTACATTTCAGTATTTTTCAGAAAACCAAAAAAATATTTAACGCAATTTGCAAATTCTATTGATTTGTCTTTCAGAACCTCTGATGACGTCAGGCAGTAGCGGACAGGGGAGCTTGTCCAAGTCTGATCTGTCCGGCCCTGTGGACTCTGAGTCCTCACTTCCACTTGAAAAGCTTGGTAGTACGCAGGGTGAGTTCAAGACTCCTAGTTGTACGAGTTATTAGTCTACATGTATAACCCTCTATGTCATGGTCACCCACCAGATGAATACGTAGTTTATCTTTTTGACATTTTAAGGCTAACATTTTTATGGCTTATTTCGAACATAAGTCATATTCATGACTAAAGGGTTTTTGGGGTCGTCATGCAGTGACTGAAAAAGAAAGATGATCAACGATGGCAACTCAAAGCGTGAGGAGTAACAAATAAATGATGGATTATTTCTTTAAAAATGTATCTGCTTAAGAATCCAATGTCCACTGATATGGTTTTAAAGCTATTGTTATCCAATGTTTTAGCTCAAAACGATGTTAAATGCAATTGGATAAAACAAGCAATCGTACTTGCATGTCCCACAACCTCCCTAGCAAGCTCAGATTATTTTGGACCTCAGCATTTCTAAATACAGAGGTACGTTCACGTTTGTGAGACTAACTATCATGTCGTATATGATGTCTGAAAGCAACTCCATTATGCCAACGTTAGCTTACGAGAAGTGATAAACGGCTGATTTGGTTATACTGTATTTCATACAAAGTAGGCTGAACCAAGCAACCTAATGTGGAACCTTACCTGGGAAAGAAATATGAACAAACACGATAGTTCCTTTTATTACTCAACTCAATTACAATGTTGGCGAAACTACTTTCTTTGTTTGGTGAGTCTAGTCTAACAATCATTTTAAAGTTTAAAGGGGACCTATTATGCTTTTTCGACTTTTATGACCTATAAACGTTGTTATAATGATTGATAGTCCTGTTCAACCATACACAAAAATGATGTAGATTTTCGGGAAACTCTTCCTCTCATCTGGGCACTTTCAGCATTCTCTGTCAACGCTCGGTTTCGTCCTTCTCCGCCCCCTCGCCCCCCTCCTGCCAACCCAACTCTGTGGTGATTGGTTACCTTCCTTGAAGCACGCGCGCGGGCAGATTCGACCATGCATTTGGGGGCGTGGCAGGAGTGCCTGTACGTAGATGATTTCCCGGAAATGTGAACAAGTGAATCGCAATCGTTGTCCCGAGTGTTTAGCGCTCTGCACAGCCACCCCAGTGTCAGCAGGGAATACGTTGAAGTGCATGTACGTCATTATTTGACACTTTAGTATGGTTAAACATGACTTTCAATCATTATAACAACGTTTATAGGTCATAAAAGTCGAAAAAGCATAATAGGTCTCCTTTAAGATTAAGTTTGCATTTTGCAATGAACGGTCAAAAGTGTTCTCGACACAGCAATTTTACCCAGGATGCACAGGTTGGTATCTTGTAGGAACTTGGCAGCACAGATACCCCAGAATTCATTTTTGCATTTTAGCGAGAAGCGGCAAGCAGCAGAGCAGAAGAATAATGTAACGTTTTTTTTTTTTTTACAATTATCGTATTCATTCAAATTCTATTGATTAGTCTTTCAGAGCATGTTCTCTGTTCGATCTACTGTTCTCATATGGTGATGTTTGTGAGATGATTGTGGGACTAGTGAATAGCATGTCCAAGGTGACGATCATGTTCTGTAAGATGTCTGAAAGCAGCTCCATTATGCCAAGGTTATGACATGAAAATCTCACTTTATGAGGTTTTCTAACCTAAATATGAGTTCACCTAGCCTGCCTATGGTTCCCCAGTGGCTAAAACTTGCGTTTGGTGTAAAACGAGCACTAGCTGTTCTGCTCGCCTTTGAAAAAACGGAGGCTCCAGCGAGCTGATTTGGAATGTCTTTATTTATGTCGTCATAAAGCATCTAAGCTCCTTCCCTTACTCTGCCTGGCCCGCCCAGAGACGTTGGCCCGCCAATGAGACACGACCGTGCGAGCGCCACATGTGTGTGTGTGAATACACACACTGTAACGCAAGTGTTTCTTGTCGGTTCTTTGACGTCTCTTGTATTTCCACAACGAGACTGTAGTGGGGGTTATCTGAGCCATGGTTGAGAAGGAATTGGGGGAAAGGAACTTTGGCTTTGACTCGCTGAAGTACATGAACTGCGACATGCCGCCGGTTGCCGCGAGGCACCATCGCCCGGCAGCGGGCAGCCGGCAGCAGGCAGCGCGCGGTTCAGTCGACTTCAGGTTGATGTGAAAGTGGAAGAACCAGAGACGTTGCAGAACCCGACAAAGTCGTTTGTGATTCATAATATCGTCTGGAGGCGCACACAGCTTTTGGCCGTGATAATATGTATTATATGATATAGATATCTATGTATTATATGATATTATTTAGATATAGAGCTCCAGGACTGTAACGCAAGTGTTGTACACTTCCTTATTATTTGGATAACCGTTCTGCTTTTGGTGTTATGGCGCATATCACGTCGGACTCTCGTCTCTGGTATTTCTACAACGAGACTCGTATTGGGGGTTATCTCAGCCATGGTTGAGAATGAATTGGGGGGAAGGAACTTTGGCTTTGACTCCCTCAAGAACATGAACAACGAAATGGAGGAGAAGGGATTGTTGGCGGCGAATGTCTCCCGCTTGAGCTGTGGACGTGGAAGACGTGGAAGAACCAGCATGGTACCGTGGCTGTAAGCTGCTCAGGGCCACACCCCCACCTTCCTCCTTGACCCGCCTCGCTCCTCCTCATTTGCATTATAGCTACAGACGCCAAACAGCGCATTTGTGGGAAGCTCAATGTGCGACGGAGTGCCTGTAACCCTGCACCATGGCTGAATTTCGGGAATGTCTTTGAATACTGTGTTAGTTGCCCACTAATACCTATATTAAAGAATACAGCGAACGTTTAAAAATGGCCTTTTTTTTAAACACTGATGTATTTCTAAATATAGCACCAAACCTCCTTAGTAGCTTGATTAGGGTCCCTACGCATAAAGTTATCCATATTAGTGTTTAAAAAATCCCGGTTTAAAGGTTTCGCTGTGCCCCTAGCCAATAACATTTGGCTAGGGGTGAGTTTATTGGGGCTTATTTGATGAGTACATGCCAAAACAAAGACCCTGGGTTAAATTTTTGCCAGAATTACACTTTAAATGTAAGAGAATTTAATTTATGCCTATTTTGAGGGTGACTTTATTTCAGCTCATGTATCAAACATACAATTTGTGTGTGTGTGTGTGTGTGTGTGTGTGTGTGTGTGTGTGTGTGTGTGTGTGTGTGTGTGTGTGTGTGTGTGTGTGTGAGACAGGATACCTTTTATAGGTTTGGTTCAGGTTTGTAGCCTCACTTTATCCCCTCACACCAATTTCTCAAGTGGTAATATCTGCATTTTTGCGTCAGAATGTGGAACTTGACCCGCCTGTGTGTGGATTGTGTTGTTTCTTTTTCCAGACAACGTCTATGAAACCCGCTCCCCAGGGCAGGATCTGTCGGATAAGCAGCTCCGGGTTGTTGCACAAACTCTTGGACGAAGGTGGGAGCGGGCAGCCATCCACCTGGGGCTGACTGACGAAGATCTGGACGACATCAAGAAAGAAGAGATGGCTGAGTTCAAGCAGAGACGGAAAATGTTGCTGCTGTGGAAGGAGCAAAGACCAGGAAAGGCCACAGCACAGGACCTGCTGAGTGCTCTGGAAGGGCTGAAGGTCCTACTGGTCAAAACTCGTCGGTCATTGGAAGGTAACGTATTTAACCCAAACCCAGGGTCGTCATAGTGGGATGAAAACTTTGATCGGGGGAGGAGGAAAACACATTCCAGCAGTGGTGCTGGGCAGCAGTTTAGTTCATGAAGGAACAGGGGACACACATCATGTTTTATAAAGGTGGTTGAGGACCTTAACAGGCCGATATACGATATTTAATTAAACGCCAATTCCAATCTGGTACAAACCCTGCTCCACATTATGCTCATGAACAAAGTGTGTCCTTCAGCATGACCCATACTCAGTGGAGAAGGAGTGTCCAGGTATTCAGTTGTAGTCACTGTGATATGCAACGCAACACGCTAAAACAGACAGAATAATGAATTAGAAGGGGAAGGTTGGTCTGATTTTAGTAATATATTTCTCAGATGAAATAATGCTATTCTAGTAATACTTTTAACATTTTGGTCAAAACAAAGCAAAGGTTCAAACAAGACATCAAGATTTTTAACACAGGCACTTTGCGGGAAGACCGAGCCATCGAGACATAGCGGGACCGCTTAGAGGGGCCGTCATCCTCAGCAGACAGTCCTTTTGAAGTGTGACTGATCCGCTCCCCACCAATCACCAGCCACCACCTGTGAGTGAGAGTGGGAGTGGGAGAGAGTGAAGGAGGGAAAAAACAGCACCTCACTCTGGTAGGGAGGGACAACACACTCAAATACAGACTCAAATGACCCATGGTCCTAGCAATTACATACAGTCTTTGTGCATTTAACTAACTAGAGCTCCACTGACCACGCAGTTCTTTAACTGCTTTTTACTGTTGTTGACCTAGTGGGGTATACTTCTGAATCTGAGATGTGTTCTGTTCAATGAATTAATTAATTGTAGGTGTGCTATTAGGGCAGAGTTATTTTTAATTGGCCTATTTTTTACAAGTATAATCCAAACAATGGCTCTATAGACAGCCGATTGAGAGTTGAGTGTAATTTGAATATTTTTTCCATTATTTTCCAAGAAATTATTAACATTCATTGAGTTATCAATTTGTAACTACAAAACGATATAATTATTAAAGGTGTTAAAAATAGGAGGACCGTGATACAAAATCTACATTGAAGGAATTCTGATTCATTGTCTTTAATTAATTTCACCCAAAGTGACAGCACACTGCGTAAGTTTAAGTCTTCTAGTTTTAGCAGTAATAAGTCTACCTGCATAACCCTATATATCATAGTTCTTCCCTGTAAAAATACATTTCACACACACCATTTAAAAAGTTCATCATATCATAACATAATGAGACCTAATTTTATAAATACATAATTCCTTTTCTAAACAAGGAATATCTGTTAGGATTCTGGGATACAAATTCTTAACCTATAGCTTTTTTCAAACATACATCATACACATGACTGAAGAATATTTTTGAATATGAATGCAATCTATTTATATTTCTAAATAGTTGAAAATGGTCACACGTTATCTTTAATCTGGTGACAATGAATTGAACCGGGTTCATAAGGAAAGGCAAGGCAACTTTATTTATGTAGCACTTTTCATACACAAGGTAGACTCAAAGTGCTTCACATATAAACATTATCATACAATAAAATAAAATAGTACATAAGTGAAAGAAAACATGCAAAGAAATGAGTAAAATAGAAAGTTAAAAAGGCATTTTAGCAATAAATTAGGAAACAAAACAAAGTTAAAAAAGCTTTTTAGAATCTTAAATACTTTTTAGCATTTAAGATTTAGCAGAAAGCTAAAGCAAACATAAAAGTCTTCAGTCTTGTTTTAAAGGAGCTCAGTGTAGGGGCAAGTCTTGAATCCTCAAATCCCCCCCCTTTTTTTCACTGCAAAACAGATGCGTTCGCTCATTGTCTTTCCTTTGTAAAACCGAGGGGGTATATTCCCCCTTCATAAAGGAGCCAGCTTTTTTGGTTCATTGGAGCAGGCGGGACTACGCAAGGTGACCTCTTTAGAATAATTTGCATACTCTGAATGTTTATTTTATTATTCAAGCCACTCGCATGCAAGATACTACATCTGAGTTTAGGCTACAAACACGATTAACTATTTACAAGTGCAAAAACGCAGACATATCCTTTGTGGATTCCACCGTCTCTCCAGTTGAAGTGCTCATGTTGCTACGTGATCAACTCCTCTACCCAAGTCCTGCCCCTGCTACCGCGATGCCGTTTGATCACTTTTCAATGAAAATGAAACCCCCAATATGTGTAGGGTTCGAGAGGGGACATTGGGGTAGGAAAAAATCAAGATGGTATATTTCCTTGGTCGGTGTAACTGCGAGGACCATGCCAGGAAAACAATTCAAATAAGACGGGCATATTTGGAAGCGTAAAAACGCTTAGTGAATGCCTCAACTTCTTTTGACCACTTTGTAATTACTTTGTGATTTAGCTATTGCTAAATCTTATTGAAAAAAACACCATTAAGTGGTCAGCGGCTGTGCAGTGTCTGATATTGTCATCAGTTTCTAGGACACTAAACAGTCAAATTAAAACTAGTTTCCATTAGGCACTTGCATCAAATAAACTATAAACCATCAAAAACTCCAGCTTTTCCGTCTGCCCACTTAGAAATGCGCGATGACACTTGAAATCACTTAGTTAAGGGTTATTTTTGTTTTAAGTACACATTATATCTATATATTTTTTTTTCTTTTGTGTACGGTCGAGGAGTAGGTTAAGCTTCAATTGTTTTAGGTGATAAAGTCTGGTTCCTATTTTGGAGGACTGCAGGCGTCCTCTGTGCTGTGCACAATACCATCAAGAACACACCGTCTCAAACTGTCAAAAGCGTCCTGTGTGCTTGTGACCTTCAAGTTCATTCTTCCAAGAACAACTAGCAAGAACGTTCCTCCCACTGATTGTAAAATGAAGAGTTGATTACATGAATGTCCGTAAAATATAGTTCGGACCAAAACTAGAGAGAAGGCTCACCTCACCACCACCGCGGCCACACAGAAACAGATGAAAGGGTGGCGAGGGGAGAGAGATAAGAACTGATATAAAATGAAGAGTGCACTGTGGCACTTCCATAGGAGTCACCAATAAATAGATAAATGAATAATAGATCAGACCTGGATGGACACAATAACAAACAGACCGTGATCAAAAAGGTAAAGAAACAAGTTTTATTTTTCTGTAGGGATCCTTTCCATAATGGTTATATATAATGTGAGCCGGTCAGTGGTAAAACCAGCACATTAAGAGGACGTACATCGACGAGCGCTTTGCCCCAAATGATCACATTGCAGATGTTTTTTGTGGATTACTGCTGCAGTGTTTTCAATCATTGCTGGAAGGATCTTATAAATCACTCTCCCCATTAGTCACTTAGACCCAAAATGATAGAAAATAGGCTCAAGGTTGAGAAATCCCAAAGTTTTCTTTAACTCTTTGGATCCAAATATATGATCAGCTGGTACTTCACATAATTCTACACTACAATTATATGATACATTCTGATTCATGGACTCACTTTGATAAATTCCATGATACGGGACAAACATGATCCATGATAATGATTATTATATATTCTTACAGCAGGCGCGTGCCGTCCATATTAGCAGGTGGGGCAGCAAACTACTTGCAAAAGCATGCTCCCAAAAAAATAGTTCCTCAGTAAATCATGGCTCCAAGTCTATTTTTAATAATGTGAATTTCACATTAACTATATAGTTTCTGTAGACTTTCTGACTATTTTTGGTCTGTTGACATCACATTTTGGGTGATGGTGGCGATTCTAGTTGAGTTTAACGTGTCATGCAATGTGGGGCAGGATAGCTCAGCGACCGCGTTCCTCCGTATGTTTATCGCATAACCCTGCAGGCTGCAACAAGAATTGCAATCCGCGCAAAAAGACGCCTTTATGGTCGTAAAGTAGTCTGCCCCATGGTCATACTCTAGAACTGTTTTTACTCAAATTATTCTGCGCGTATCTTTCATCGTTTCTATATCAGATGCAGATATGGCGAGTGGTGTTGCACCTGTGATTAACATTGTTGAGTTTCTGTTAAAAAAAACATTTGAGAGGTTCAAATGGGAAGAGAAGTTAGAAATCAAACAACTTGGCCCAGACAGACCGGACATAAACATTATAATGGTTTACAGTGTACTTCATGGGGGCTGTAAGTTGACATGAACAACCTGTCCAGGTCATGTTGAGGATAACTTTGGGTTATTTGTGAAATGTTTAACACACACTGACACAATAATGTTTAAGTAGTATCCGAGGAAGTCAGATGTTGCATATCGGTATTTTTCAGAAAACAAAAAATATTTAACGCAATTTGCAAATTCGATTGATTTGTCTTTCAGGACTGATAAAGAATACATCTGCTGGTCTGATGACGTCAGGCAGTAGCAGAGAGGGGAGCTTGTCCAAGTCTGAGCTGTCCGGCCCTGTGGACTGCGGGTCGTCGTTTCCAACTGAAATGCCTGGTAGCTCGCATGGTGAGTTCAAGTCTCCTAGTTGTAGGAGATATTAGTCTACCTGTATAACCCGTGGTCGCTCACCAGATCAATGTAGTTAATCTTTATTAATTTTTGAAACAAGTTTCATTTGGCCTGTTGGGGGTTCTGAGAACACATTTTAAACCTATGGCTTATTTTCAACGTAAGTCATATGCATAACTGAAGGGTTTCTCTGGTCGTCATGCAGTGACTACAAAAGAAAGATGATCAAGGATTGGCTACTCAAAGCAGTTGTAAAAACCTAATGGAGTAATAAATAAATAATGGTTATTTCTTTAGAATGGTATCCGCTTAGATTAAGATGGTGCAGAAAAGGAGTCAACTAATATGGTTTTGAGCCATCGTTATCCAAAGTTTGATCTCCAAATGGCTTTAAATGCAACCAACAATCCTACTTGCATGTCCCACAACCTCCCTAGCAAGGACCGATTATTTTGGACCTCTGTATTTCTAAAGTCCTGCATACCTTCATGTTTGTGAGACGAATGTGCAACTAATGAATAGCACGTCCAAGGTAACTATCATGTTGTGTAATATGCCTGAAAGAAACTCCATCATTCCAACGTTAGCTTACGAGAAGTGATTAACGGCTGATTTGGATATATTTCAAACAAAGTAGGTTGAACCAAGCAACCTAATGCGGACCCTTCACCTAGGAAACAAATATGAACAGACACGATAGTTCCTTTTATTACCCAACTCAATTGCAATGTTGGCGAAATTACTGTCTGTGTTTGGTCTGTCTCGTCTAACAATCATTTTAAAGTTTATGATTGTAAATGCATTTGGCCTTCTGCGTTCTTGTCTGTACTTGCCTTATTGGGTCTTTGTAATACGTACTCGGATGCTGACCAAGTACTGTCCTAATACACAAGTTTGCATTTTGCAATGAACGGTCAAAAGGGTTCTTGACACAGCCATTTTACCCAGGATGCACCGGTTGGTATCTTGTAGGAACTTGGCAGCACAGATACCCTAGAATTATTATTTTTACAATTATCGTATGCGTTAAAATTCTATTGATTGGTCTTTCAGAACATGTCAGGAATCGATCTGCTGGTCTCATACAGTGATGTTTGTGTAACCTATGAATAGCACGTCCAAGTTAACATCATGTTGTGTAAGATGTCTGAAAGCAGCTCCATTATGCCAACTTATGTTGTAATTTGAATGTATTTTTATCTTTTTTTCCAAGAAATTATTAACATTCATTCAGTTATCAATTTGTAAGTACAAAACTATATAATTCTTAAAGGTTTTAATAACGGGAGGAACATGATACAAAATCTACAATGAAGAAATTCTGATTCATTGTCTTTTATTAATTTAACCCAAAGTGACAGCACACTGGGTAAGTTTCCTAGTTTTAGGAGTAATAAGTCTAACTGCATAACCCTCTCTATCATAGTTCTTCCCTGTCAAAATACATTTCACACACACCAGTTAAAAAGTATATCATATCATAACATAATGAGACCTAATTTTATAAATACACATTTACTTTTTTAAACAAGGAATATCTGTTGGAATTCTGGGATACATATTCTAAACCTATAGCTTGTTTCAAACATACATCATACGTATGACAGAAGTATATATTTTTGAATGCAAACTATTTATATTTCTTAATAGTTTACCAAAACAAATTGGTCACACATTATCTTTAATCTGGTGACAATGAAGTGAAACGGGTTCATTATGCATTTTTACACTGCCAAGCAGGTACGGTCGCTGCTTGGCAGAGTTCACAATTTCACTGTCTTGCTTCTTGTTATCCCGATGAAAGCCTCGTAAGGAACCTTTCTCTGCTACTTTCGTAGATTGCCCCATCTTTCACGTCTTCGTTAAATTCGACTGCATCCTCTTCTCTCCAACGATAGTCAGCAGCTCACGTATTTCTCCAGTTAGAACTACTCATGTTCCTACGTCATCAACTCCTCTACCCAAGTCCTGCCCCTGGTACCGTGATGCCGTCTAATCGCTTTTACATGAAAATGAAACCCCCAATATGTGTAGGGTTCGTGAGGGGACATTTGGGTGCGAAATCAAGACGGTATATTTCCTTTGTCAGTGTAAATGCGAGGACAATGCCAGGTAAAATTTTTAAATAAGACGGGCATATTTGCCAGTGTAAAACCGCTTAGTGGATGCCTGAACTTCTTTTGACCACATTGTAATTGCTTTGTGATTTAGCTATTTCTAAAGGCCTTATTGAAAAATACACCATTAAGTGGTCAACGGCTGTGCAGTGTCTGATATTGTGATCAGTTTCTAGGACACTAAACAGTCAAATTAAAACTAGTTTCCATTAGGCACTTGCATCGAATAAACTATAAACCATCAATAAATAAATATTTGTTGACTATATAAACACTGTACGACTGTATACCAGCCTGCCCTCAGTACTAATGTGCGAAGGAGACGACGGGATACTTGAGTCTTTTGAATAGGTCATTTATTGCTGCTGCTGCCAGCTCTGGTCAGAGTTTTAGGGGCCACTCACACTAGGGCCGTGGTCCCGTGCCCGAGCTCATTTGCATACTAAAGTCTAGAACGTTTGGCTAGTGTGACCACGCCATCCGTATTCCAGCACGGAACAGCCCCTTGGCCACGGCACACTTGGGAGAGGAGTGCCGTGGCCAAAGTACAGATGCTAATGAGATGACACGCGCGGATACGCAACATGAGCTGGATGACGTAGTCCTTGCGCGACCCTTCTTTCTTTATAGGTCCATGCCCTTCTTCCCCACAACAATCATTTTAAACAATGGCGGCAAGCGGTTCACACGAGTGGGTTTACGTTGGCGCGATAGTGAAGTCGAGTGTTTACTTGAAATTTGGGCTGACGACAGCATTCAAGTCGCAGTTGGACACCACGCTTGGTGATGACGTATTTATCGCATGACGTATTTATCGTATTACGACGTGATGACGTATGTATGAAGGAGCAATCGTGCCCAGGCCACGGCCTTTGGGAGCAGTGTGACCACGGGCCAGCGGGGGAGTGGGGAGGGGGGAATCGTGCTGAATCTTCCTGCTGCACGGAACAGGCAAACTTGCCTAGTGTGAGTGCAGAAAAAGAGACAGAAAAAAACAGAGTTGGTCATTCGTCAGAAACAATTACAACTCAATAATATAAAATACCCTATCTAAGAAACAATAAATGCAAAAATACAAAATAAAGAGTTTAGAATTAAGTTTCCCATACAAAAATACAAAAATAATAATTTAAAGATTCCATGGCATGCTAATTTATGTATACCTTTATCTAGCTGTTAGTGGGCCCCTAATAAAGTACTTGAAGACGTTCGAGAAATTCAATCTTGGTGCATAATTACAGCCACTACGAGCCAGTCCCACAATGAGCTTTCGCCATTTTTTAGAGGCGGGTCAAGGTGGAGGGTGGGGGTGTGGCCCGGAGCAGCTTGCGACCACGGTACCATGCGCTCATGTTTCAACCCAGTCTCACGGAAATACGTGACACTGTCACGTCATTTAATCTATTTATTCGTGATCTGGGACACGTATTTTCAATTTCTTCGTGCCAAAAAGCACACATTTCTAACAATATGACAGCTTTTGGCCACCCGTTTCTACTTTCACCTTGGATTCTGAGAAATTGTGACAATTCACAGATATATTTTAAGCAGGTGCGCTGCTCTGTAGGCAAACCGTGACAGAAAAAAGGTAGCTGCTTCATCTCTTCTTTTTAGAATGAGTTTGAAATTTGTGTTTTTGGCACCAAAAAATTTAAATTACGTGTCCCAGATCACGAATGAATAGTTTAAGTGGTGTGACGTGACAGTTTCACGTGAGACTGGGTTGCATGTTTACAGTGGATGTATCGCAATGGCGAGGCACACACAGCTTTCAGCCGTGTTCTGTAAATATTCTACAACACGCCGGGTGCGTTGGGAGTCCTGGAGCTCTATATCTAAATAATATCATATTATACATAGATATCTCTATCATATAATATATATTATCACGGCCAAAAGCTGTGTGCGACTCCAGACGATATTATGATTCTCAAACGACATGTTGAGTCTTGAGTCATGAGTCATGTTCTCCGACGTCTCTGGTTCTTCCTCTTCCAGATCAAACTGAAGTAGACTGAACCGCGACATGGAGGAGAAAGGGATTGTTGCTTGCGATTGTCTCATGACGGAGCCCCGCTGCCCGCTGACGAGACACCACGCCTCGGATGCGGGCAACGCCGAGACGGTGATGCCGAAACAATCGCGTGCAACAATCCCTTCCTCCTCCATGTCGCGGTTCATGTACTTCAGGGAGTCAAAGCCAAAGTTCCTTTCCCCCAATTCCTTCTGAGCCATGGCTGAATTAACCCCTACTACGAGTCTCGTTGTGGAAATACAAGAGACGTCAGAGAACCCGACGTGTTATGCGTCATAACACCAACAGGAGAACGGTTATCCAAATAAAAAAGAAGTGTACAACACTTGCGTTACAGTGTGTGTATTCACACTGCCATCTATCCCGCACACTGGAAATTTCTCCGGTTCACGTTTCAGAACAGGGCTTACGAATACCAAGTAGTCCCGTTCGGGCTATCGTTGGCCCCGAGAGTGTTCAGCAGGTGTGTGGAGGCAGCACTGTCACGGCTAAGAAACAGCGGCATCAGAATATTCTCTTATCTGGACGATTATGTTCCATTTCACGCGAACAGGCACTCAGAGATTCTACTACAGTGGTAAATCATCTGAGGACTCTGGGATTCTGCGTAAATTGGGAAAAGAGCCATGTGGACCCCACACAATGTGCGGAATATTTGGGTCTACACATAAACTCTCTCTCTTATCGCGTCACACTATCAGAGAGGAGACTAACGTCTCTCATGCAGTGTCTCTCCCTCTTCAGGCAGGGAGAGACCGTATCGTTCTGGTTATGCCTACGCCTACTTGGCCTTATGGCTTTGGTGATATTAGTAGTACATTTGGGGCTTCTGATGATGAGAGATTTTCAGCGCTGGGTCGCAGCACTACGTCTGTGCTCCCGTCGCCACCTGAATCGCAAGGTGAAAGTAACACCAGCGTGTGTTACCGCTCTCCGGCCATGGTCGGTGCGCATGGTTCTGACAGCGGGCGTCCCGCTGGGGGCGGTGTCGTCCGGGGTAACCATGACAACGGACGCGTCCTTGTCAGGGTGGGGTGCGACAATGATGGGCAGAGCAGTGAACGGCACCTGGAGCCACAATCTAGCTCAGGCTCACATAAACCTCCTGGAACTTTGGGCAGTGTTCCTTGCTCTAAAACACTTCCTGCAATTTATCCACGGCCGCCATGTCTTGGTAAAGACAGACAATTCCACTGTAGTGGCATACGTGAACCAGCAGGGCGGCACTCGCTCACTGAAACTACACGAGTTAGCTCGAGAAATTATCTTAAATCTTAAATGCCCTAAATCTTGTGGAGCAGCACCAGGCTCCTGTCCCTTCGGGCGACACATGTACCAGGTGTCCTGAACAGAGGAGCAGATCTTATGTCCAGAGGAAACCCCCTGTACGGGGAGTGGACTCTTCACCCACAGGTTGTGGGACAAATATGGCGGAGATATGGCTTGGCAGCCGTAGATCTCTTCGCCTCGCGGGAAAACACTCAGTGCCCGTTGTTTTTCTCCCTGTCAGACAGAGTCCGTCGCTAATCCTGATAGCGCCGTGGTGGCCATCCAAACATTGGGTGGCGGAAATAATACAACTCCTGGCGGGCGACCCATGGCCCCTTCCCCTGCGCAGGGATCTCCTCTCCCAAGCGGGCGGGGAGATTCACCATCCGCACCCGGACCGCATAGCGCTCTGGGCTTGGCCCGTGAGAGGTGGAACTTGAATGCGGCAGGCCTGCCTGCACAAGGTCGTTGACACTATTCAGAATGCAAGGGCCCTTTCCACTCGCCGGCTCTACAGTGGCAAGTGGCGGGTTTTCTAGGACTGGTGCGACTCGAGGCACGCCATTCCATGTCAGTGTTCCGTGGTGGACCTACTGTGTTTCCTGCAGGGATTATTGGAAAAGGGTAAGGCCTTTTCCACGATTAAAGTGTACTTGGCGGCCATCTCAGCTTGTCATGTTGGCTTTGGGGATAAGCCTGCAGGGCAGCATCCCTTGGTTTGTCGCTTCATGAAGGGGGCGTGTCACAAGCTCCCGGTTTCCAGGCCCCTGGTCCATTTGTGAGATTTATCGGTGGTGCTGGATGCCCTGTCTCATCACCCTTTTGAGCCGTTGGAAACGGTGGAGATGAAGTTTGTGTCGCTGAAGGTGGTGTTGCTCTTAGCTTTAACCACAGCTAAGCGTGTGAGTGATTTACAGGCATTGTCTATCCGTCCCTCCTGCTTGCAGTTTGCTCCGGGGATCTCCAAGGTCTGCCTGCTGCCCAATCCGGCTTTTGTGCCTAAGGTGGTTGAGTCGACCTATAGGTGTCTCACGGTGGAACTGTCGGCGTTTCACCCGCCTCCGTTCTCCTCTGCGGAGGAGCAGAGACTCAATACATTATGCCCAGTGTGGGCCCTACATGTATATGTGAGTCGTGCAGCTGCTTTTAGGAAAGGGGAACAACTGTTCGTGTCTTGGGCCACTCCCCATAGAGGCAAGCCTTTGTCCCGCCAGAGGATATCCCACTGGATTGTGGAGGCTATATCTCTTGCTTATGAAAGTAGGGGCTTGCAACCCCCCCATGGCTTGAGGGCCCACTCCACAAGGGGTATGGCTACTTCATGGGCCTTATTCAGGGAAGTGTCAGTGCATGACATTTGTGCTGCGGCAAGCTGGGCTATGCCTCACACCTTTGTTATGTTTTATAGGCTGGATGTCTCAGGGCCTTCTGTTTCTCAAGCCGTGCTGGAGACGATCTCAGACTCAAAGGGATATTTGCTGCCTGGCTGAATTTGCATCGGGAGACATATGCAATACGGGAGTGGTCTATATCTCCCATAGTGAAACACCGAGCGAAGTTAGAAAAATAACTGTGGGTTACTTAACGTAATCTCTGGTTCTTTGATAACAGAGTGAGGTGTTTCACCAACACGTCCCTCCTTGCATTTACACGGAAAGAAACCGGTATAGAATGATTTGAGGAGGGCGGGTAGACTGTATAAGTGCAGGGGGCGGGACCCTGTGGCACAGTCCGACCTGTCTGTCAAGGACAGACGTGGTGCAATTGGAGTTTCCAGTAGTAGGTCACGCCTAGGCGATTCCCATAGTGAAACACCTCACTCTGTTATCAAAGAACCAGGGATTACGTTAAGTAACCCAAAGATATCCACAGTTTACTTTACAGTAACGGTCCGCTGCCGTCGGCCACAAGTCGATGACGTCATATTGCCTTGCCCCGTAACTTCAGGGAAACACACGAAAACAGTAATCCAGTAAAGGCCTAATGTATCGATATGATGCATCAATAGCAATCTAGCTTACTACGCTGTTCTACTTTGGCAAGTGGCTCATGCCAGACATCAAGCTAATGCAACATTCAAAGACTTTACTTAGGCAGGTTGTTTTTTATTTTTAAACAGTCTATGTTAAATCTGTTAAATCTGTATTATTTAATGTTAAATCTGTTTAATCTGTATATTATACGGTTTAAATTATGTCAGTTTAACCATACGTCGTGCTGAGTTGTCATACAGTGATACAAAGGTGAGTTGACCAAGGATTTCCGACTCAAAGCAGGTGAAAAAACCAAAAGGAAAAGCTGCAATCGACCACCAGGAAAGGCCAAAGCAAAGGACCCGCTGAGAGGTATGAAGGGCCTTGAGGACCTACCGGTCAAGACTCGTCAGTTTTTGATAGGTACAGTACTTCATCCACACACAGGGGTGTCATAGTAGGGGGGGGGGGGAGAGCAGGACTGGTTACATAGGGCCCCAATGGGGGGAGGGCCCTCAAAGCCTGAGATGAAAAGGCAGGACAAGTAGCCATCAGGGTTTCCCACAGCATTTTACAGCCTATTCTTGTTCCAGGTGTTATTTTGAATAATTGTGTTGAAATAATATTTGAGTGTAGTCTGTAATCTATCGCGCAAACAAGCCCATACATTATTGTGCTTGAGTTGAAAAAAAAAAAATCCATCAGTAATATCTCTTGATTTGTCCTTCAGGACTTGTACAGAATCGTTCTAAACCTGTTAAGAAGAAGCCGTCATGCAGTAGCGCACAGGGGAGCCGTCCTGGTGAGCTGTCCTCATCTCTGCCCCTCAAAAAGCCTGCTAGTGACGGGACGCTGGGTGAGTTGAAGTCTCCTAGTTTTTGTGAGTCAACCTGCATAATCCTGTAGTCAACCTGGTCTCACAGAAATCCGTGAAATTACCACGGACGCTTAACTCAAAATCCGTGGAATCCTCACGGAAACACACCAATTCCTGTGATATGGCCACAGATTTTGCTCCAATGCAAGTTAATGACACTCATATTCCGTGGCAAAAATTGTGTACTTATTGTAGGCTATGAATCAAGTAGAACACACAGAAGTTTAGGTGATGTTGAGAAATATAGCGGACAGAAAGGCCACCCTGGTCCGACGTTCCCGTCTATATCCCTCCCCAAAATACCTTAAAAGTCTCCTACTTTTAAGAGTAATGGGTAACATAACTCTGTATCATAGTTTTACCCTGTCAAAATACATTTCACACACACCAGATAAATAAAAGATCATATAATAACATATTGAGACCTAATACATACTATGGGCCCTATTTTAACGGTCTGAAACGCAAGTGGGAAGCGCAAAGCGCAAGTAGCTTTGTGGGCGGTTCTACGGCGCTATCGCTATTTTACAGGCGGATAAATGAAACTAGCGTCGCGGCGCAAGTGTCAAAAGGGTTGGTCTGAAGCAGCGTAGTTACCCGTAGGTGTGGTTTGGGCGTAACGTCCAACAAACAAATGAGAGTGCGAGCTCCCATCCCCTTTAAGAGCCATGAGCGCATTTGAATCGGACGAGTTGATATTTTGACAGCGAGTCTGCAGTCTCCGATGAGACGGATGCACATGAATTTCAAACTGCAAATGGCTCAGTTTACTGCCAAATAATATGGCCTAATTCACACATGGAATAAGGGGTTTTCTTCCACAACTTCAGAAATACTGAGTCCTCAAATAAATTTCGGCAAAGAAAACGTATATGATATAACATATGATATGCGGTAACTGTGGTTCTATTTAATGATATACGCAATACATTATAAACATTGTTTCTTATCAGTATTGTATGCTATCCTAATATGCATGTGTCCCCGCGGTAATAGACATTGCCATTGATTGTGCGTTACGTGTTTAGTTTGCGTGTGTTTAAACAGAGCACACACCCGCGCCCGCATTCATTCATTCTTTTTAACACTCACTCGCGGTAAAACAATGTTTTCACGATCAAATACTCATCAATCCTAAAAGTTAAGGGCACGTAGGCCTACACCATGTCTCTGTCAAGAAAATATGTGTTTGCTGTACGGTGTTTGCAGATGCATTGATTTAAAAGTACAACTTATTACCGCTGCATCAGCTGTTCTTTCCCAAATAATTTACCAAGAATGTGCGGCTAGGTAGATGGGAGAAGCAAAGTGTATGCGCGAGGTGCACAAGCAATCCGTATGCATCGCATGCGCCCTTAAAATAGCATCTGAACAACGCGCCACTGACTTTAAACCAGGTATTTCCTGGTCAGTAGCGCAATGGTATTCAGAAACGGCAAAATACCGTTTGCGCCAGAACACGCCTCCTCCTTCCGCCGAACCGCCCCTTGGGGCGCATGATCAATCCCTAATTTACCGGCGAGTGGCGGTGGTGGGAAAAGAACGCTCTGCGCCAGTTGTAAACTAGCAACGACACATGCGCCAGTGACGAAGTCACTTGCGCCGGATGCAAGATAGGGCCCTATGAGTTATAAATACATGATTTTTTTAACAAGGTCAAAGGTGTGTGTTCTTTGGAATATCTGTTGGGGATTCTGGGATATAAATCCTAAACCTATGGATTGTTTTCAAACATAAATCATTCGTATGACTGGCATATATTTTAGATTATGAAAATCTTGTGACGGTCGACATTTTATGGAACCCACCAGAGTCCACACGACCCATTTCTATAGCTTCTTGACAGTATGGTCTGTGTGTGTGCGTGTGCGTGTTGTTTGATGACAAAAGAAACACAGGGTACACAATATCATATTATAATTAGTGCTGTCAAGCGATTAAAATATTTTTTTTTCTATTCAAATTATCCCTTGATTTCGTGCTGCTAGCCTTTTAGTGAGATCAGAGAGTGTTGCGGAGGACAGTAATAAAATATATTTGGCAAGATTGATATAAGAAGAGAGACCCGCAGTGAAGTCAACCCGGTCCACTTGACATCGGGTAGGTGCATGACAGTGGTAGGCCTACTGTAAAACTTCAATAGCCCAGGCTTTTATTTGTTTCAATCACGGAAATACTATAACATTTATTATTTAAACCAGTATGAATATTCCTACCGTACGTAGGCCTATACACATTACCAGGCTAGTGAATAACACACACACACACACACACACACACACACACACACACACACACACACACACACACACACACACACACACACACACACACACACACACACACACCAGAGATGGAAATTAACTTTTTTGCCCACCAGCCACTGTGGCAGGTAGATTTAAAAATCTACCAGCCACTCATCTTTTTTACCAGCCACTTTTTATACGCTATATATTTTTTAATATATGCGTACATTTTAAACAATATAATAGTAACAATAGATAAGAAAAGTGTTTTTCATACACATCAGTTGGTGTTACGATGACAAGTTTGGGGATAATTCATCTATACAAAGTATTTTCATTAAAAAACGAATTGACATATTAATAATAAAACAACATGCATGGCTACACCATCACAAGTCAATAGGAACATTGGTTTTTTTGTATTTACATGTGACTGCATACAAATGTGTCCACACAGACATGGTAACTAACGTATGATAGTAAGCATTATATGCCCTTAACACTAATATTCAGAAGAACAGTCTATGTTAAATCTGTTCAATCGGTATAATATACGGTTTATGTTATCTCAGTTTAACCATACGTCGTGCTGAGTTGTCATGCAGTGTTACAAAAGTGAGTTGATCAAGGATTTCCAACTCAAAGCAGGCGTAAAAACCGAAGGGAAAAGCTGCAATCGCTCACCAGGAAAGGCCAAAGCAAAGGACCCGCTGAGAGGTATGAAGGGCCTTGAGGACCTACCGGTCGAGACTCATCAGTTATTGAAAGGTACAGTAGTCCATCCACACACAGGGGCGTCATAGTGGGGGGGGGGGGCAGGACTGGTTACCAAGGGACCCAATGGTGGGAGGGCCCTCAAAGCCTGAGATGAAAAGGCAAGACAAGTAGCCATCAGGGTTTCCCTCAGCATTTTACAGCCGATTCTTGTTCCAGGTGTTAAACAAGTCTATAATAGAATACCTCAGATATTAAAGGCCAAATATGTAACATTTACCTATTAAATATACTATGTTATATTTCTGTTGAGTTGTGTGTTTGCAAAATCCAAAATGTTCCCAACAATGTTCAAACCTAGAGGAATCCATAGTTTACTTTACAGTAACGGTCCGTTGCCGTCGGTCACATGTTGATGGCGTCATACTGCCTTTACCCCCTAACTTCAAGGAAACACACAAAAACAGCAATCCAGTAATCCAGTTGAGGCCTAATTTATTGATATTATACGTCAATAGCAATCTAGTTTACTACGCTGTGCTACTTTGACAAGTGGCTCAGGCCAGACACCAAGCTAATGCAGTTTTTGACACAAAGACTTTGCATAGGCAGGTCGTTTTTTATTTTTAAATGGTCTATGTTAAATCTATTTAATCTGTATAATATACGGTTTATGTTACGTCAGTTTTACCATACGTCGTGCTGAGTTGTCATACAGTGTTACAAAAGTGATTTCCAACTCAAAGCAGGTGAAAAAACCAAAAGGAAAAGCTGCAATCGCTCACCAGGAAAGGCCAAAGCAAAGGACCCGCTGAGAGGTATGAAGGGCCTGGAGGACCTACCGGTCGAGACTCAACAGTTATTGAAAGGTACAGTAGTCCATCCACACACAGGGGCGTCATAGTGGGCGGGGGGGGTTACCAAGGGACCCAATGGGTGGAGGGCCCTCAAAGCCTGAGATGAAAAGGCAGGACAAGTAGCCATCAGGGTTTCCCCCAGCATTTTACAGCCTATTCTTGTTCCAGGTATTATTTTGAATAATTGTATTTGAATAATATTTCAGTAGTCTGTAGTCGCCCAAACAAGCCCATTCATTATTGTCCTTGAGTTGAAAACGAAAAAAGAAAATCCATCTGTAATTTCTCTTGATTTGTCTTTCAGGACTTGTAAAGAATCTATCTAAACCTGTTAAGAAGAAGCCGTCATGCAGTAAGGGACAGGGGAGCCTTCCTGGTGAGCGTTCCTCGTCTCTGCCCCTCACAATGCCTGCTAGTGAGGGGATCCTGGATGAGTTGATAAATAATCATCATCATAATACATTATACATCAATCATATAATATAACATAATAAGAAATAATTTTATAAATACATACTTTTTAAACAAGTTCAACGGTGTGTTGCTTTCTGGAGTCTGGAACATCAATTCCAAACCTATGGCTTGTTTCGTACAAATGATTCACATGACTGACATTTCATAGAACCCAACATAGGCCACACAATCCATTTCTCTAGCTTCTCAAATGACCAAAACTGGAAACACTTGGTCAGAGATTGTTCCTAATGGATGTGTTTGCATCCATAGCCCGGTCATAGAACTCCATAGTTTACTTACAGTGATGGTCCGTTACATGTCGATGGTGTCGTATGGCCTTACCCCCTAACTTCAGGGAAACAGGAGAACAGTAATCCAGTGGCCTGTACTACGAACCTCGATTAGTGGGTTAGCGAGGTATGTTGCGCTCAAAGCCTGGGTTAGCTGGGACACGAAAGTCGATCTCTTTTAGCGTCGCTGTATCACCATGGTGACTCATGCTCTCAACCAAACCTGGTCGGGAGCAGGTTTTCCATTTGATCATCCTTATGCATGTGACCGGCTGAATCTGCTTTGTGTATTTTTCTTAAGTCAAGACGTGACCCAGGATCTCAGTCCGGACTCGGGAAATCCGACGTCCATTTATTGTTTGCCGCTGAAGATAAATATAAAACAGCTTCCTTTCAGAAAGTGCCCTTAAACAATCCTCCAACTCCTATACAAAGCACACAGAGGGGAAGGGGTACTAGCATGATTACCCGAAGGTCAGGTGGTGCATGCTAGCATATCGGAATAAAATATAAAGTTCACCAAAACACTGCAATCTATGCATTGATATTTACATGACAATGTATAGTCAAAATAATTAATGTAAAGAATGGTAAACTACAAAACCACAAAATGGGGGGAAATAAATGCATACACCTCTTCCCAAGAGAATCAGAACAAAAGGGAAGCGGGCAGGGGGGGACAGGAAACGTATGGGGCTCGGTGAGAGAGACAGAGTGGAGGTAGCACGTCGGATTTGAACCCCGGTCGCTGGCCTTCGGGTCTTATACTAATCCACTACGCCACTGCCGCGGCGCTAACTCTCTGCGGTTGAAAACAGATGTGATATATTTCTTACATAGGGGGTATTTAAAGTGAGTTCCCTAAATTATAGAATAAGGCAGGTTGGGTATATATAATAAGGCAGGTTTTCAAAATGCCTTTGCATTTTGATATCATCACTCTATTGGGATTAATGGCGAACTATTCTGCATTTGGCATAGTTATTGTATAGAATATATGCAGCATCTTTTCACTTGTACACATTTATCTAGACTGCCTGATCCATCCAGTTTGTAAAGGTGAGTCAAATGACGCGATACACGCCCCTTTCACGTGAACGCGCATTGAACCTAAAGAGGAAAAAACCTGGTTCGACTAATTGAATCCTAAGTGAGCTTCGTAGTACCATTTAACTCTGATCTCGAGTTGCGTCTCTGTCGATCCAGGCTTTCCCAAGAAAGCCTGGGTATGTTCAGCGAGGTTCGTAGTACAGGGCACAGAAGAGGCCATTTGTATTGATATGATACGTCAATAGCAAACTAGTTTAAAAGTGTTCTCGACACGCCCATTTTACCCAGGATGCACCAGTTGGTATTTAGAAGGAACTTGGCAGCACAGGTACCCCAGAATTCATTTTGGCATTCCAGCGAGGAGCGGTAAACAACAGAGCAGACCAAGAACGCAATATATATTATTTGTATGCTATTTCATCACTTAATTCACCTCTGATAAAGATTTGGGCGAGGAATCTACTGTGCAGGTTTTGAATTTTGGGGCAAACTAGCTAGCCGGCCGGCCAGCAGCTCTCTGAGACCCTCTCGCCCCACGGACCACTGCAGCTAATAGGGCAGACGGCGGACTACAATGGTTGAAGGAAAGTCGGCCAACAACTGTATAACATTTATTTTATCAAATAAACTACAGAAGCAGTATGAAAGGGTTATTTTTGTTTTAAGTAGCCATTATATATTTTTTGTGTATGTTTGAGTGGGTTGACCTTCAATTGTTTTAGGTGATAAAGCCTGGTTCCTATTTTGGAGGACTACAGGCGTCCTCTGTGCTGTGCACAATACCATCAAGAACACACCGTCTCAAACTGTCAAAAGCGTCCTGTGTGCTCGTGACCTTCAAGTTCATTCTTCCAAGTACAACTAGCAAGAACGTTCTCCCCACTGATTGTAAAATAAGGAGTTGATCACATGGATGCCCTTAAAATATAGTGCAGGCCAAAACAGTGGGGAGAACGTATATCATAGTTCTTCCCTGAAAAAATACATTTCACACACACTACTTCAAAAGTATCTCATATAATAACATAATAAGACCATACATACTTTTTTTACCAAGGTCAAAGGTGTGTGGCTTTCTGGAAACATCCTTTTGGGATTCTGGGATATAAATTGTAAACCACTGGCTTGTTTCAAACATACATCATACACAGGACTTTTTCTAGTTGTCATACAGTGATTCAAACGTTTATCAAGGATTGCCAACTCAAAAGCAGTTTATAGTATTAATCTGAGAAATTGCAGGACTTTGTAGAATAACTTCCAGAGCGTGAAATAGTGAGTATTTGTGCTGAGCAGGAATTTCCCCGGCGGCCACGACTGCCATGGCCGTCGTCGCCCCGCTATCTGGCCGTGATGCCCTTCTGAAAATCGTATGCCCAGAGGGAGGGTTATTGTCATTTTTTAGCAATCGTTATTATAATGTGTAATTAAAAATACATATATTATTTATGGCAAATACTAATCTTATAGACAATAATAAAGTTTTAACGTTTAACAAAATTCAACAAATTCACTCAACTTATTTTCTTTTTGAAAAAGATGTGGAGAATTATGCAAAAGGAATCTTCAAGATGCAGATAAAAAAAACTGCAAAACAATGAACAATTTCTCTAGAAGTGTTACGCTGTTTAGTAAAAAGGTGTTAATGCTTTTAGAAATGTATTTGTCTATTTAAGTTAAATCTAAATCATGTTTTTTAACTTAAGGTCTTGATGCCCTGGCATGTGGCCTTTGTGCCCCAAAAGAATTGCCCCGCTGCAGGCCAAGTGGCCTTGCCCCTAAAATCACGAAATTCCAGGCCTACTCCAGAGTAAATAAAAATGCCTATTCTCATATTGAGACAAATCATGATCACTGTCCTATAGCATCCATTTTTTGTGAGTCTCAATGTCTAATTCAAATGCTGTTAGAAATATGGGACAGTTGCTTCATTTTGTTTACATGCTACAGGCCGAAGGTTTTTTAAGTATAACATTGCTTGGGGAGTCCAATTCGTCCACTGAAAAGGGTGGAAAGTTCTTACAACTCTATGCTAGTTAGCGATCTATCTCTTCTCTACATGTAGTTGTGTTGCGCGAATACTCCTGAGGGAGGTAGCCTATTTGATGGATTCGCTGAATTGTCCAATCATGTGGTGATAACAAAAAAGAAAAGCAATACCATTGGGCTGGGTCGCACACTGGTTCGACCCGAGGGCGAATTTTCTTTGAATGTTGTGTCTGCTTGATAAGGCAGCAAAAAGTTTGCGAGCTTACATTGACATCAACGTGGCCGCCGCCCCAGACATGGAGGAGGGCTTTATTTCAAATGACCAATAACTAGCCTAGCCCAAATCATTGAAGTTCAGACGCATTTAAATGGTTGCTGGCAGTGCGAGTATGGTATATCACACAATTAAACGAGGATAAACACCATGCATTTTTGGGGATTTATACTGTTTATACTGTATAATGTTGATTCATACTTGGCAGAAATATTCAAGTGGATATTTCACGGAGGGGCGGTGCCCTTGCGCCCTCTATTGACCCACCGCCACTGCTTGGAAGGTTTATGGTTGACATTGTAAGACTGACTGACGATCCTTTTTCATATCGTAGGAAATATATCCGAGAAGACGGTGGCAAAGCCAAGGAAACCAAAAAGAGGTAAGGGTTTTGCTGTGTTCCTTGGCTCCTTTGAGAAAATATTACATCATTTCTTCTAAAATGCTGAATCGACCATTTTAGAAGAAATGGTCGATTCATGGTCGGTTTGTAACAGGTTTGTAACAAACCTGTTACAAACCTTTTCATAGGCTTGTAACAGGTTTGTAGGCTCGCCCCTAGCCCGGCCTACTACAGTTGATGTATGACTATAATATTAAGAACCTTTGCTGTATGGTCTAAGGAACAGATAAATATAAATATTAATGCATAGCAGTACACACCTACCTACCTGTACTTAAAACATTGGGCCAATTAGTAGGCCTCCAAACATTGTTGATATAGGCTTCATTAAGAGCACAGACAACGGACAACGGTTGACCGAGCTGGCCCAAGACAGAACACCTCGCCAACCGCATCTCACTTGACTAACTATATAACGAGGAACTGCTTATTCTTATGGAAAAGTGAACTTAATGTTATACATTTTGATCAAACTAAGTCAAGCAAACAAACATCTTATTGATGAGATATGTTGTGGGGGACAAGGTGGTACGACAAATGGTTTAAAATATACAGATGTCAAGAAGAGATTAATCAATGTCTCCTGAATTCTGTGGTCCAAAATTCTGAACAATGTGTTGAACACCCTGCCTCAACTATCGTGTTTCCATGCCGTCATGTTTTTTGCCTTTTGATTTATTTTCCAGTGGAGCTTCGAATGGTCCGTTGTGAATTTGTGAAGACAGTTAAAATCTCAGTTATCAGAGGTCTCCTGGATGACCTTTTGGAGCAGAAAGTGTTCAGTACTGAGGACAAAGTCTCTGTCATGGAGAACGAGAGGAGCAGAAAGGACCGAGCACGGTGTCTGATCGATATGGTGATCGGTAAAGGGGAGAAAGCAAGTCGGATAATGATTGCTAGTATGAAGAAGAAGTACAATGACTTATGCTCCACCCTGGGTCTTATCTCTTCTCCTGCTGGTGTGGGTGAGTTGTTACCATGAATGTACTTTTTAAAGAAACAGTCAGTACCAGCTTTGTTTTGACAAGAGGGGAGCTTTTTTGTCCTTTAGTCCACTGGGATCCACTGATTCATTATCGTCCACTCGGGATTACATTTGTGTGGAATAAAACTTTACACTGGGTAGGTTTATGGCTGACATCGTAAGATGGACTGACAATCCTTTTACATATCCTAGGACATGTAGACGACCAGACGTTGGTAAAGCAAAGGAAACAAAACAAAGGTAAGGGTTGTGCTGTGTTCCTTGGAGAACATATTACATATTTTCTTCTAAAAATGCTGATCTAACCGGATACCTTTCATAGGCTTGTTACAGGTTTGTAGACTCACCCTAACCCCGTAAACCAGTGGCAATTTCTCTAAGACTACAAGGGAACCTTGGCCTCCCCTAAAACTTAAAAAATTAAATGGTCAACTATATACTGTTGTGTTAACATTTCATTGACTAAAAATGCGTTAGAAAACGTCCATCTCAAAGACGAGTTTGTTCAGAATCAGCTGCTTATCGCAGGTCGACTGACTAGATTTCCTTCTCATAAATTCCCATAGCGTCACACTGCATTTGCTTGTTGAAAGTCAGTGTCCACCGACTTCAATGGGGCTGCATAGAACAACTTTTTTTAGTGCGTTGACAGATTTTTGCTTCGATTATGTCCCTCCCACGGACTTGGCTTGGTCCAGTTAGGCTTTCAGATTGCACCAGAGTTTGGTGAGATAATCTGCCTGTTTTTGCTCTGCCTGTTTCTGCTCTACCAATTGAATTCTCTGCCTTGTGATTTTCTGTTTTTGGATTTTTCATTCCATGTTGGAACTTTGCCTGGATCTTTTGTGCGTTACAGTTTTGACTTTAGAAAATGAATAAATATTTTTGCCAATTGCATCTGGTCTTCACCTGGGTCCTTATCTGCAACCCTTAACAATGGAGTTGGACAGTGCAATGCCTCAGCTTTACAAAATGTTCTCATTAGTGGCAACAATAGGAGCTACATCTGCAGGTGTAGAAAGGAGCTTCTCCTGTTTAAAGTGGCTCAAGTCCTACACCCGTAACACAATGGGCCAAGGCCGTTTAACCAGCCTTTCCCTGCTGGCCACTGAGAGGACAATGATGGTCACTGGAAAAGACAGCTAGTTGGTATCACAGGGTCTCAGAGCATTTCCTTGAAAGGGAACAGGGCAGAATTTACGCATAAATAAATTGACAATTTATGTAATGTACATCTTCAGGAAATGGAGGCCGGAAAAGAAATGGAAGTAAATCTGAAGAAGTGGCCCATAAGAAACCTTGCACGGTAGATGTGTCAGGTGAGCGGGTGTCATCTTTTGAATCAGATGATTGGTCTCAGGACAAATGATTAAGAAGTATGTTTCGTGAGTGTTTTCTCTTTTGAGATGTCTTGATCTGCCTGTATGTGGATTGTCTTTGTCTTTTTTTCAGACAGCATCACTGAAACCCACTCCACAGGGCAGACTCTGACTGACAAGGAGCTCATGAATGTGGCCGATACGCTGGGACAGGAGTGGGAGCCGGCTGCCATCCACCTGGAGCTAACGACCAAAGATTTGGATGACATCAAGGCAGAACATAGACCTGTGGCCATGCAGAAGCTGATGATGTTGGTGCGGTGGAAGGGCCGAAGACCACCAGGAAAGGCAACAGCACAGGACCTGCTGAATTGTCTGACTGACCTGAAGCACCTACCGGTCGAGACTCATCAGTTATTGACAGGTAACGTACTTCACCCACACACAGTGAACGTCCAGCCCATTTGAGCAGCTCCCCTCTTTTACAGGATCCATTAGTTTCCATTCAATATTATTTGTGGTAGTAATGTAATGTGGGCGCAGTTGCAATTGAGTTGAACTTGGTTTTTGTATGTGCACTAAGGACCTGTCTGTTTGCTTCCTCAGAATTGATGAAGTGCCATAGTGAACTAGATGGCTCCGTCCAAAGAAAACAGTGAAGATATATGCAGAATTACCTGAAACAGTGAAGCTGTCTGTGAATGCATCCTGGTCGTTGGGATACGGCCAGATGATGACGACAGAAAGACTATTCAAAAGTGTAAGCTCTTGTCGAGTCCATCTTTACCGTATAAACTGTCTAAATGGCACAATTGGTCATGCAGCTTTGCTCCACCAGTGGTCAAGATGCACATACTCTGCCAAGGCATTTTTGAAGTGTTGGCATCAGTTGCGACCCTGTGGTGTGTTAATGTAACCTGACTCGCGACCACAGAGGAATTTCGTTCCAACTAGCACCACTCATCCATCTGGGATCGCTCCCAGATTTGGGGACCAGATTTAATGGTCGAGCCAATCAGGACTGTCGGGCGGGATTTGTATATATGTGACGTAGCGGACAAGGGACTGTTTTGATTCAGACAACAATGGCGGCTCGCATCGAGGAGGCAAGCGTCAACATTGATGATGCTATTTCATCCGTGTTGTTCAATCTAGCGAATATTCTTTCGTTAAAAGAACATCAGAGAACGCTCTCATCAGCGTCACGGGTTGGTTTCGATGTGAATGGTTGAAGTAGCACGTCAATAAAGACGGCGGACAAGTGGTTTATCCAATCAAGGATTTTTGTTA
Organism: Gadus morhua; assembly: GCF_902167405.1. NCBI lineage: Eukaryota > Metazoa > Chordata > Actinopteri > Gadiformes > Gadidae > Gadus > Gadus morhua. The sequence continues at coordinate 3,256,204 of NC_044063.1, forward strand.
TGGCCCATCCTTCTAAAACACCTCTCCAATGGATTGATCATACATGGATGAGTGGAGCTAGGTGGAAAGAATTCATCGGGCGAGAGTCAGGTTAGTGTTATCGGCCACTTCCACAGAAATTCAAAATATAGACCGATTAATTAAATTCTGTACTTTTACATTACATCTATTTAGCTGACACTTAAGTGCAAAGCAACTTACAGTAATTGCATTCCACAATGGAAGATGAAACCCAAAAAGCAGGAATCATGCAAGTACATGAAATGCGTTCAATAAGGGAGCTTCTTTAATTGCTATATTACAGAAACGAGAGATGAGTTTTCAGTCTGCAGTCTTTTTCCAAAGTCTTGACCTTGTAAAGTAATTATTGATATCATGTTTAGAATAGATCCTCCTTCCTCTGCTAGTACTAAGCTGTTCCCCTCAGGTACCTCCTATAGACAGGTATAGAGGTGGTTGTGATCACTGAAACAACTTTTTTCTGAACATTTGTGTTGACATAGTGCCAAAGCAAGATAATGATTATTTTTAACAATCCACTACGATTGTGTCAGTTCATTGTTTTTATATATATATTATGTTAACTTTCTGAGCCCGAGCCAGGAAGGTTCAGACGTCTGTTTGGGGAAAAATAAAAGTGGTTTGTGGGAAAGGCTGCCTTCTTGCTTCATTGTCCAACATATTCAATATAAATTAAAACTAGTCAGTAATAACTCAAGTAAAGCTATTAGTCCCGTTCAGATTAGTAATTATTAGATTGACATGGGTATAAAATTGCGCTCAATGTAAAAGGACCTTTACTTGTAAGCTGTGACCTATATGCCCTATCCCAATGTCCGGACTCACAGACTTTGCTGCGTGTTCTCGCAAAAGTGTCCCAATGTCAAAATTCAAAGGGCGTGAGGGTTTGAGTCCACACTTACCGAGCCCTTTCTGTGAGTCCATATTCATGGTTTACATAGGAATAAATGGGCGCCATTTTGGAATCCGTTGTCCATATCAGTGCAGACTTCACCTAAGGGAATTGTCCACAGTTCAAAGCGTTGTGACGTTTACCGCGGAGACCATAGGGAAATTACGAAGGCAAACAAGACGACGCTACTGTCAATCAAGCCCATGGACATATTATTTATGTTACCTATTGTGGATGGTCCGGCGATTTGAGCAGGAATACGCTGAACAACAGCCCGGCATTCTGTTTCTGCTGTAGACGCCACCTGTTGCTGCTCCCGGTTGACCACTCCAAGATGGCGGCAGTATTTCTCGCGTCCCAGCAGCCAATGCTGCGTCTATGTTATAAGATGTCTATAGGCTGAATCCGAATACTCATACTTGACTGCTATATAGTATGCATTTTGTAGTACGCCACAAATATAGCGCGTCCGAATGCTCAGTACGCATTGTGTAGTACGGAAAACGTTTCCGATGCGTACTACCGCCACAGTAAACCATAGACATCTTATATGATAGACCGAGCATCGAATGCTACCGCCTACTGGCACTGAGGAGACTCGGGGCCGCCCTCTTGGAGTGGTCATCCACTCCACTCAGTGTAATCCGTTTGGCTGGAGCAATGAACTGTCAGCGCATTTAATTAATCATACCTCACTGAATACCACTGATTTTCATGCGTTTTTTTGTCATACGTGTAGCTATGATAAAGGCCACATGGTTTGTTTTATTATTCAATACCAATTATACCATTTATACAGAATTATGAAATGGTTTCAATGGAGAGGAAGTAATTATCTTCTGGTCCCAATCTTTATATGCCCTGGATTACACATAATATGTTGTTTGTGGATTTAAATGATAATTTTTCATGCAAAGAAAATGAAACATTTTCGTGAAGAAGTTTGATAATTTTAGGTGTTATGTGAGGCCGCTTTGTGAACCACAGCTCTTCGCTGCTCTCGACGCATATGATATACGTCCCCAGACCCGCACTTGGAACTCGGCACAGAGATGGCACATAGAGATGGCACATAACTAAAACTCTCCACATGCCCCGACTTATAGTGGTTTTCACCTCTTTCTGTGCTTTTATCCTCGCCTTGAAAAATAGTGGTTAAGTGGAGCAGAGAGATCGCCATCTCTGTGCCGAGTTCCAAGTGCGGGTGTGGTGACTAGTGTTGGCTCGTTCGTTCGCGAACCGGTTCGAATGAACGAGTCTTTAGGACGAACGAACCGAACCGGGTCGTCCCTCTCGTTCGGTCGTCTCGTTCACCATTCGATTCACCGGAAACTCGACTGAACGAACGAACGAGTTTCCGGTAGCACTAACTCCACTGAGTCTGACTGACTCGGCTGAGAACTGTGCAATGGCGTGCATTCCATGATGCGATTCACCGTTACCGGAAACTAGGCTGAATCGCGAACGACTCCTCCACGTTCAGTCGAGTTTCCGGTGAATCGATTCACCGGAAACTCGACTGAACTGGGAGGAGTCGTTCACGAATCGTATGTTCGTTCAGCCTGATTTCCGGTAGCGGTAAATCGCATCATGGAATGGACCCCATTGCACGGTTCTCAGCTGAGTCAGTCAGACTCAGTGGAGTTAGTGATACCGGAAACTCGACTGAATGAATGAACGAACGAACGATTCGCGAACGACTCCTCGTGGCGAACTGAATCACGCGAACTGGGTCACGGAAACTAATCATTAAATCCACCAGAGTCCATCTTCTTCTGAAAACCCATGAGTCTGTGACTGGTTTTATATCTCTGATGGCGCTTTTCCCATAATTCCCTGGGATAGGACCCCATATTTAAACAAACTCTTAAAGGCCCACTATGCAACCTCGGGCATTCCTTGGCTGTTTTCTTGATTTTGGCACGCACATTTCTCTACACAGCGCCCCCTACAGCTTCGTAGTAGATATTTCACAACACTGTCGTAACAACTCGTTGACGACCCTTCCCCATGCACTTCTACGCGAGCCATGTGCATTTGTTTTCAAAGAAGCCGGCGAATGCGTGGAGCCATGTCCGAAGTAGATGTTCATAAAGTGTAGGCAAGGTTATACATTTTTAAAATGGTGTATTTGTATTGCAATAAACATAAATCCATCCTTTTTTATAGTTGACGGGGAGAATTTATATCCTAGATTATAATTGTTATATCTTAGGTTGAACAGAACAATCAGTGTAAGAGGTTTGGCCAACATAATAATCTAAATAAACAAGAACCTGGATTCGGGGATTCAGTCTGTATCTGGGGGACGAGACGGACGAACAGCAAAACACCCATGGAAACAAAGGTGTTTATATGGTTGCAACCAAGCAAGCTAGAAACATACAGGGCTCACAACAAAACGGTCGAGAAAACAATTTTTACAGGGCTCACAACAAAATGGTTGAGCAAACACATTTGTACAGAGACTATCAACATCAAGAATACCACGAAGACAAAGTTCACCCAAGGGTACTTTCAATTTCAAAAGCAACACGGCCGAGTCGGCGTCTGATTTGCAGTCTTCTTTTTCTTTCAGTTCACGCTATTCCTGAAAAGCTTGCCCAAGTTTACTCGTGTCTGGCCTCTCTGTCGGTCAGTCTCCCTTTTCTCTTCTTCTGTTCCTCCGACATTGGGTTTCTCTGTCTCTTTTTAGTCGGCTGATCTATGATGAATATAACAATCCCTTAGTTGTTTGTGTTTATATCGAGCCGGTTCCGTGTTTCGGGGTCTGTGCCGTAAAGCACCAACGCCCGGAGTTCAGAACTTTCAACGCGTGACGCTTAGCGACGATAGCCAATCAGCGTGGAGCTTGACCCGACGTCACTGACAGAGAGTAGTGACCCTTGCACAGAAGGATACGGCCGACATCTTTCTTTATTCTGGGTGGAAATAGTAACATAGTTACGCCATTAAATGCGTTTATGGAAACATTTTTAGCGAGAAATGTGCATTTTACTTTCATAATGTTCGCTCGGTAAATGTGAAGGATGTTTGGTTCGATAGTTATGACGAAGAGTGAACGCTCCGTTCACTTGCATGGACAGCGTCTCTGGTTGATAAGCAACCTCAACGTCTTGGCGGACTATTTCTCTGCTGATCAACACTACGAATGCTGGAAACACACCAGACACACCATGTGAAGTTATTTAACCCGATTATCGTTATTTATGAGTCTTTAGCCCAAGTGAAGGAGTTCAAGTACCTCGGGGTCTTGTTCGCGAGTGAGGGTACTATGGAGCGTGTGATTGGCCGGAGAATCGGAGCAGCGGGGGCGGTATTGCGTTCGCTTTACCGCACCGTTGTTACGAGACTCTGTCCATGCAAGTGAACGGAGCGTTCACTCTTCCTCCATTGGGAGGTGTTTCAGGCACGTCCAGTGGGGAGGAGACCTCGGGGAAGACCCTGGACTAGGTGGAGACCTCGGGGAAGACCCTGGACTAGGTGGATAGATTATATCTCAACACTGGCCTAGGAATGCCTCGGGATCCCCCCGTCAGAGCTGGTCAATGTGGCCCGGGAAAGGGAAGTCTGGAGCCCCCTGCTTGAGCTGCTCCCCCCGCGACCCGACCCCGGATAAACAGATGACGATGAGATGAGATCGTTATTTATATCCGAGATTATTTAATCTAACCCGATCTAAACTCTATCATGCACCCAAACACGGCGGCGTTTGGGTTTCCTACCTCGGACTCTAGCGCAGCCACATGCGCGTTGGGCGTGTTGAACCATTTTTGTGACACACAATGATCAAGCGTCAGGTTAGGCGCGTTAGCGTTATCCAACGCGAGTAACGCGGTTGGTGTGGCCGTACCATTAGTCGATTGATCCATGATGAATGCAACAATTGCCTCGCAACTGGCTGTTTATATCTAGCCGGTGCCATGTTGGGTGTGTGTCTGTGCCGTAAAGCATTTTCGAAACTACAATCTGACTACATTTTCGAGGATACTTCCGTTGCGTCACATCCGGATTGTGTCGGTCCGAACAGAGCAAGTTGCATATGCGCTTTTTCACTGGAGAGGCGACATGGGTAAATGACACACCCACCAATCGACCCAGAAATGGATGCAGAACCATCAGCATAACTCTCAACCTGCATACTTAATGTAATTTTGGCTAAAAAAGTTGCATAGTGGGCCTTTAATACAAAAAGGGGAAGTAGTAGCAATGACACAATATCTCTTTTTAACAGTACAACTTAAATCCTTTTTAACCAAAGAATAAATCCATGAATTCAACAAATAATAAAATCATGAATTAAACAAATACTTTTAATACATATTTATAATCTCTGTAATGTCCAGACTGTCTCTGAGACAGTTACAGGCTTCTTTATCCTATCATCTCCTGAGATCCAACCATTAATTATTGTCGTTCGGGGATATTAATTTAGACTGGCATATCCAAAGCCGATCTCCGACTAAAAACCAGTTCTGTGGCTGCTAAATCAAAAATAATGCGTGAGTCAGATTTGCTGAAAAAGTATGGCCTGTATGGCATTAGAGCAATAAATAAGCCATTACTTTTTCAGGAGTGGCAGTAATCCAGTTCAAACCCCGCTTAGAGTCTGTGTTGAGACTTGAAAAATGCCATGCAAGTCCATGCAACTTCCATCCAACGTTTCAACAATTCGCCTCCTACTCACTCCTAATTATAGTGGAAAATATTGTAGGCTATAATATGATTATATTTGATATAAAATGTAGGTGTGATTGAGCAGCCCAAAAAATTGTCTGAAATCGCCACTGCCTGTTGTCAACATCTTAATCAGTGTTGAAATGAGATTCATAACTGCCAGGTAGGCGGAGAGGCTGAGTGGGTTAGGCTACATTGTGTGTCCACAATATTAATATAAACCTGTTGGTCGGCATCAGGTGTGCATACATGAAGGCTACGTGGACCCACAGCTATGGCAGGTAAGCCATGATTGTCATAAAACTACCTTTTTTCAAAGTTTTCGAAGTAATGCGAATGATAACTGTCGCCAAAGTTTTTGGGCCTTCTAAAGTGGTTGGTCTATACTGTAGCATTGAAATGGAAAATTACTAAATATACACTCAGTTCAGAATCACTGTCCTTGTGTTCTGTAGACTTCTGATGTGACTTCACTCCTGTATTCTACGTTCATCCCCTCACCTCATCGCATGAATTAACTATGTCAACTCTGTTTTGGGACTTTTCAGATTGCATAACACTTAACGCGTTGTTGTTCATATTAACATGTTGCTGCTTGTGTTGGCTTTATTAATAAAACTATCAGTAGGAAGCCTGTTTCTGGTAGAACTACCTTTACAATGTTTTACCTTTGGACAAAAGTAATGGGCCTACGATACGAAATAGTGTTATTTTATACTGCTACGCTAAAATATTTACCAGGAATGAAATTCGATCCATAACTGCGGTATAGTTTTATCTGGAGAGGCTTATTTGGGTGGCTACAGTGTGACAACAATTAGGTGGGGTAGATAGAACCTATAGGTCTGCATGCATGAAACACGTCATGAAAGAGAATATTTCTAACCAATGAAAAACAACGCAAGATAAAGGAAGTTGGTGAGGTCAAAACAAAGCAGATTCAAATTGGGTTATAATGCATCTCAACAAAGTCCCGTAGCCCACGCCGACCCAGAACTATGGCAGGGAAGCCGTGTTTGTCATAAAACTATCTTGGGACTTTGTAACATTTTGGTGCACCCTATTACGCTACTGTAGACTATGATATTATATGCACATTGGTTTCATAATAATGGAGAATGATCAGTGTCAGAGTTTTTTTGTAGAGTAAATTGGTCGGGTTATAGCCTACTATGCTATTGTAATGCAAAATTACAAACTGTGTAAAGTCCAGGGGTCTCATTTATAAAACTGTGCGTGGGATCGTTACTAAAAGTGTACGCACGCCCAAAAGCCAAGTTTTTTTGTGCGCCAAAAAATAATCAGACTTATAAAACCCTGCTTACGCAAACCTCTAAGCAATCTTTGCTTTATAAATCACAGAGTGCCTACAAGTGTGCGCAGCTGAATCATCTTCCGCCTTGTATACGCCCCTTTTTAACCATAAATGGTCAATGCAAACGACCTCATGAATGCGATCTGCATATAAAACAGACTCAGATGCAAGCATTATGCCTTGTCGGAAAGAATGGCAGAAGGACTGAGAAAAGCAAAAAAGCGAATTTTCACGGAGGTTGAATTGGAGACACTTGTGGGTGAGATGGAGGCCCGAAAGGTAGTTTTGTTCGGCGGTCACGGGATTGGGATCACTAACAATAAAAAGCAGAGTGAGTGTCAACATGATGCTGCAGCACAGAACTCTGTCAGTGGCACGGAGCGCACAGTCCCAGGATTAAAAAAGAAGTGGTCTGACATAAAGCTCCGAATCCTGCCATTTGCATGGTCCGCCAGCAGTGCCATGTTGCAGCATTACGCACGGGTCTCACCGCTGTATTTATAGTGTTACGGTAATAAGACTGACCGAGAACACCTTGGATAATCAGTTTGTAATCACCCACGTAAAATGTTCTTGAACATAACCTTTTTAATGCCTGATTTGTCATGAAAAGCATCAAGAGGAACGGACAATAATATAACGATTGTGATGAGGAGTATGTGTCCTGGTTTTCCACACTTGGGATTTAATTGACATTTGATTATGTGTTTACAGTGTCACATAAAAAATATTATGTTATTGACACATGTTGGACAGATGCTTTATTCCATGCAGTTGTGCCGTCAGTGGACAGTATGGAGTGACAGGATTAAATATAGAGAATTTTGATTTTGAATTTTGATTTCGATTCAAAGGAGATATTTCTGGAGTTATAACTGAGAAATAACGCAGTTGACTTAAATTATTCTGATTACATAGATTTAACGCATGATACGGGTTGAAATTAAACTTATGAAGGGCGATGATAAAACATAATCGTTCTTCTCACTCTACATTTCTTCAGTCTAACTTCAGTTCACCACCACACCGTCTGTGTCGCCAATTCTCCTTTTCCTCCAAACCATGCGTACGCATGGGTCAGAGTTTGCTTAGGGCTGCGCACATTCTCCCGTCAAGTTAGTGTTTTATAGATCACAACCTTGGCGTGGAAAGTCACGTACGCCACTTTCAGCCCCGTTTTTTGCGTACGCAACGGTTATAAATTAGACCCCAGATCCACTTGTGTTCTGTAGATTCCTGATATCTTCAGGGTCCACAACAAACACTTGAACGACCAGTCCGCGTCGTTACGACGTCGGCATCGACCATTAAAGCAAATAAACTTAGACATGTTTCTTTAACACGACCAAACTCGTGTTTGGTCGTAATATTAACGCGTGATATTTCGATTTAGATTAGACAAGTTAATGTCGGGTAGATAATCACACATCAAACCTCTCATTTTGGTGGTTTAAAAGTCCCATGGCATGCGACTTTGTGAATGGTTTAATATAGATATTAGTGGTCCCCAAACACAGTGTTTGAAGACGTTCCCGAAATTCAGCCGTGGTGCAGAATTACAGCCACTACGAGCCAGTCGCACATTGAGCTTTCCCCAAATGCGCCGTTTCGGTGTCTGTAGCTTTAATGCAAATGAGGAGAGAGGAGGATCAAGGAGGAGGGTGGGGGTGTGGCCCTGAGCAGCTTGCAGCCACGGTACTATGCGCTCTGTTTACAGTGGAAGTATCGCAATGGCGAGGCGCACACAGCCTTTAGCCGTGTTCTGTAAATATTCTAGAACACACGGGAGTCCTGGAGCACTATATCTAAATAATATCATATTATACATAGATATCTATATCATATAATATATATTATCAAGGCCAAAAGCTTTGTTAGCCTCCAGACGATATTGAAGTACACTGAACCACGACATTGAGGAGAAAGGGATTGTTGCCAGCAGTTGTCTCCCGCCAGAGCCTCGCTGCCGAGGGACCGCGGACCGCCTCGGCAGCGGTAATCGCTTAGGCACCGCGCCTCCTGCAGCGCCGAGGCGGTGGTCCCTTGGCAGCGGGAAACGGGGCTCAAGCGGAAGACATTCGCGTGCAACAATCCCTTTCTCCTCCATGTCATGGTTCATGTACTTCAGGGAGTCAAAGCCAAAGTCCCTTTCCCCCAATTCCTTCTCAACTATGGCTGAGATAACCCCCACTACGAGTCTCGTTGTGGAAATACCAGAGACGAGAGTCCGACGTGTTATGCGCCATTACATCAACAGCAGAACGGTTATCCAAATAACTAGGAAGTGTACAACACTTGCGTTACAGTCCTGGAGCTCTATATCTAAATAATATCATATAATACATAGATATCTATATCATATAATACATAGTATCAGAAGCTGTGTGCGCCTCCAGACGATATTATGAATAACAAACGACTGCATCGGGTTCCACTTTCACATCAATCTGAAGTAGACTGAACCTCACACTTCCTGCTGCCTGTCGCAGTTCATGTACTTCAGGGAGTCAAAGCCAAAGTTCCTTTCCCCCAATTCCTTCTCAACCATGGCTGAGGTAACCCAAACTACAGTCTCGTTGTGGAAACACAAGAGACGTCAAAGAACCAATGTGTTATGCGCCATAATACCAACAGCAAACACTTGCGTTACACTGTGTGTAATCACACACACACCATGTGGCGCTCGCACGGTCGTAGCTCATTGTCTTATTGGCGGGCCAAATTCTCTGGGCGGACAAGGCAGAGAAAGGGGAGGAGCTTGTTCCCTTATGACAACATATGGGACCACATTCCAAATCAGCACGCCTGAGGTTCCATTTTTTCAAAGGCGAGCAGGACACCTAGTGCTTGTTTTACACCTATAGCAAGTTTTAGCCACTGGGGGCGATCGGCTGGCTAGGGGAACTCATATTAATGTTAGAAAACCTCATAAAGTGAGATTTTCATGCCATGGGACCTTAACGTGTTAATAGGCGACACAGCCAACTAGTTGTTCCATTCTTATTTAATATGTTTTTTAGAAACATTACAGCATAAAGCTGATGTTGCTAGTCTCATACATTCTCTAAATGAGTGGCATCATAAGATATTACGGGAACTTTTTTAAACTTCACCATCCCCCGCTGTACATTTAAATTGGCTTCTTCTAAACCCGAGGCTGTTGTTTAATCGTTTCCTCTACGGTCAGTGTTGCCAGATTGAGCGGGTACATACAATTTGGGCTGGTTTTGAATATAACTATAATTATTTTTTACAAAAATCAATCAATACCAATAGACGTGAGGTTGAGTTGACTTTTCGATTCTACCCAATAGAGTTAATATTAGGGGTGGGGGATGGGCATCTGTCCAATAGTAATTAGGGGCGAGGGAGGGCCATCAGACCTGTCACTCAAACCTCTGCACCAGTCTTAAGGAGATTTGATTCATGATGTATTAGTGGAGCTGGCGTGGACTGAACATAGTCTGGTTGATGTTCTTTAAGTTCAAATGATTTCAAGTTTAATTTCTACTTAAATAAAGATAATTAGGTTTGTAGCCTCACCTTAACCCCTCCCACCCATTTCTAAAGAGGTAATATCTAAATTTTGGTTGACTTGTACATCATCTCGAATAGGTGGAACTTGACCTGCCTGTGTGTGGATTGTCGTTGTCTTTTTCCAGCCAGAGACTATGAAGCCAGCTCCCCAGGGCCGGATCTGTCTGATGAGCAGCTCCAGGATGTTGCAAAAACTCTGGGACAGGAGTGGGAGCAGGCGGCCATCCACCTGGGGCTGAAGAACGAAGATCTGGACGAGATCAAGAAAGAAAATAAAGAGTTCATGCAGAGACGGAACATGTTGCGGCTGTGGAAGGACCGAAGACCAGGAAAGGCCAGAGCACAGGACCCGCTGAGAATGCGGAAACACAAGATGTTGCAGCGGCGGAAATGCCGAAAACCAAAAGGAAAGACCACAGCACAGGACCTGCTGAGAGGTCTGGAAGATCTGGACCTACCGGTCGAGACTCGTCGGTTGTTGACGGGTAACGTACTTCACCCACACACAGGGGTGGGGCGGGGGGTAGTTTAGATGTGGTTCCGTAGTGTATATGGCTTTATTTAGTGGGAGTCTTTGTAATATTACTAATTTAATCAATGCATACTTGATTTTAATAAACAAGGCCAAAGGTGTATGGCTTTCTGGAATATCTGTTCTGATTCTGGGTTATCAATTCTAAACGTATGGCTTGTTTACAACATAAATAATTTGCCTGACTCACGTTTGTACTTTTTCAACATTTTCCGGAGTCCATACATTCCATTTCTATAGCTTTAAAATGACCAAGACTGGCGAACACTTGGTCAGACATAGTTCTTGGCAGTAAATTGTCATTGTGTGTGTGTGTGTGTGTGTGTGTGTGTGTGTGTGTGTGTGTGTGTGTGTGTGTGTGTGTGTGTGTGTGTGTGTGTGTGTGTGTGTGTGTGGTTCTAGAGGACAAAAGAAACAAAGGGTACATAATTTCATATTATAATACAGAAGCTGAGAAGACTGATGTCAAAGCAGCACAATGAAGCAGTCTTAACTGGCTGTTCAACTAAAAACCCTCCTGTCTCTGATGTAATCCAACAAAAGGAAACATAAGCACGTCTTTAATACAATTCCTCATATATCAAGGCCTTATATGTAACATTTACGCATTAAATATACCTAATATATTCTGTTGAGTTGTGTTCTTTCATAATCCAAAATGTATCCAACAATGTTCAAACGCAGAGATATTCAGAGTTTAATGTACACTAATGGTCCGTTGCGTTGGTCCCATATTGATGGCTTCATATGGCCTTACCCCCTAACTTCAGGGAAACTCACGAAAATACCGTAGAGGCCTAATGTGTTGCTATGATAAGTCAATAGCAATCTAGCTCACTACGCTGTGCTACTTGGACAAGTGGCCCAGCCAGACACCAAGCTCATGCAGTGTTTAGCACATAGACTTTACTACCTTCCAGAGATCAGGTGGTAGTAGCAGACTTCAGGCAGGACTGGATGGAACAGCCATCCTTCTCTCATTCATCGAGCAGAGAAGCAGAGACACATTCCGCCCGTCACCCTCCGTAGCGGGCGCTACATCGCCGCGGTGCGCTGTTAGTGAAATACACAGGCGGTCCGCACACGGCCACGGGATTTATAGTCGCCGCTTGTTTGGACGTAAATAGTTTTAGATCGAGTTTATCCACTAGGCGTCATCCAAATACTTGAACATAAAATCCACAATCCATCCGCTAGTAACCTCCTTTGAAGGAAACACAGATTAAACCATTATATGAGGACTCAAACAATATTACGGCGTCTTACTTTGAAGACTTGGTGGTTGCTCATTCTGGAGGAAGCTTTTGCCATTGGACTGAATATGTTAGTTCAATAGCAATTGCAAGAACCATAACAATATTCTGCTTTTATAGCATGTGATGAGACAAGAAATATGTAATCTCTATCTATATTTTATAATACATGAGCACTATATTGATGACATTTATATCGGATAATATTCAGATTAAATCGGATTTAATCTGCGTTGCATATTAGATTACTAAAGGCGTGAATGTCTATTTTCTATTTTCCAGTATTTGGATGCAGTAGCCTAGCAGACTAGAACGCATGCATATTCACTATCGGGAAACAGACACACTGAACATCTAGATGTTTAGTTGTTTATAACTTATGTTCTTATGTTTGCAGAGTTCTTCAAGGAAAGGGATCGAATCCAAATGAATAGCTTTAAAGAGACTTTATTTGTATAAAGTATTTTTGGTATGGTAAACTGATACTCTGAAGTAAAGAGAGATTGAAGATGTATTCTAAGCACGTGCGAGTATTCTCCTAGCTGATCAAAAACATAAACCCATCTATGTCTAATCGCTGCCGAGAGAGTTCTAGCCCGCCTCCACGATCTGGAGGCTCTTATGGACTCAGCAGCGAGGACCGGAAGAATTGTGAGGAACCGGTGTGACGTAATCCTCGGCTTTCCTCGCCTGGTCTGTGGTGCTGCCTTCTGTGGCTAAAGTATCTTTTGCAGCCTTCAGTAATGTCCTGCTTCCCTTGTGGCTATGTGTAGTATTTACGGCTTATATGTTTGGTTAAGTGAGGGAAATACAGCTTGTGTTCTTAAAATACGTAACATGTTCATAAGTTATAAAATGCAACGGCGCAAAAATGAGGCATTATGTAATCAAAAACACTTAATTTTACGTCTTTTAAGTCAACACCCGTCCCCAATGAGGCGTAGTTGGGACCCCTTTGGCCTCCCACTGGACTCCCAGGTTTGGCTCCCCAGCACGCAATCATTCTCACGTGGGAAGCCGAGCGGCAATGACACAGCCCACCACGATATAGCCAATCACTTCTAACCGGTCGGCCATTTCCCCACACTAGAGAAACGGCAGATATCATACACCCGACACTCGAAGCTGGCAGATCTGACGGGCACCCAGGTCAAGCCTCAAGACCTTTGTGAAAAAACAGAGGAAATGCTTTAAGTCGCATGCGTTACCGCATTTTCTTGACAGCCCCGATATATATAGGCCTATATATATATATAAATATAAATTAAACTCTATCTCTTGCTTCAATAATGGAGCACTTGAAGCAGTTTGCTTATTGTATTAATTGTATTTACTCTCATTGTATCTTCTTGGTTGACAACAATTACTGTTGGTCGCTTTGGTCAAATGCGCCGGCAAAATAAATGTAACGTAATGTAAAAAGGTGTGTTTTGTGTCATAGGTGCGCTGCCACAGCTACAGAGTTGAAGCTGACATCGCTGTAATGAATGGTTTGCTTGCACAATACTAACTGCACACTGGTGCCATTGCAGTCTCGAGCTTTGGAGGGTCTCAAATTACTTCTCTAGGCCAATAATTAATACAAAACCAATCACCATCACTGCTTGGTAAAAAACAGTGAAACTATTAATTAAAACAATCACTGCTAACTGCAAAATTTCTTGTTGTTGCAGATTTACTATCAAAAGTGGAAAGGTGTCATATAGGTATGTATATATATGGAAATAAGCCATGGATTGAACTTTCAACTAAACTCCCTGTGATTGGTTGAGGAGGTGCTTACAGACATTTCAGAGTTTGATTGATCCCCCTTTCACAGGGACGAGTCTCACCGAAGACATAGCAAGCATGTCTTTGATGAACAGGTATGAAGAGGACGGTTCTGATTCTGGTAAGAGTCTTGGTTCTTCTGGTTCTTCTCTCACGCTACATACCTCCAGGCTTCTCCATACCACCCTCTCACCCTCCCTTCTTATTTTGTCTTTTTCCAGAGGTAAAAAGTACTGAGATTGATGAGGATGATAAAGAGGATGAAGGTAAGCAGTGTCACTCTTCCATTGAGCTTTGAGTCTCAATGACGAGGTGATGTATTTCAGTGGTTGTTAAAAAATATATCCAGGTTCACTGAACCAGGAATGCTGCCTGCCAGTCTATCATGAGGCCAACTGTTATTGGAGGGCTTATTGTCCACATTACTCTTACACTGGACATGCTGTCGGTTTTGTTGCTGACAATAATTATTCATCCTGACAGAGGAGGTGCACTTCAAGTCACATTGTGAAAAATGTAAAGCAGCTCAGCAGGTGAATTTCAACAAAATATATACCTTTGCATTAAATGTACATTCCATAAATTCAGTATTGCTCTTTATTGTTGTTTGGTTCTGCTTTTTACAGAGTCCTGAATATGTGACGGTTACACCAACAAAGATTTCTAAGTGGAACTTCGAGTGGGTGACATTCAGTCCTGACACCAGTCCCATGGGGTTATCAGAATAACATGGTCCCAACCACAAACAGATTCTGTTGTAATGTGTGTGTGTGTGCGTGCGTGTGCGTGTGTTCACGTGCGCGTGCGTGTTCGCGTGTGTGTGTGTTAGGGTACAGCTGGAAGGCAAGGGGACCTATGAGTGTTCGGCTACAGGTCTGGTGTTTGAAGTGTCGGAGCAGGCTCTGGTCCGCTACTCGGTCCTGTCCTGGTTCCAATTCTCTGAGTTCCTCCAAGACTCCTGGAGACCTGCTGGATCGGTTTATGATGTGGATGTGGTCAACAAGGATTCATCTGTGCTCAAGTTTATCCATTTCCCACACTCTCTGTGCCTTGATGGTAAGAACACACTCTGACTGTGAAGATGGGGGGATTCATAAGCCGAATACTCTGTGTGCATGGCAGCTTTGGCAGTGTTTTGTAGACCAACCATTTTGGTTATTTCCTGGTTTGGGCTGACTCACTCAGCTCATAATGACTTTTGAAACTCAATATAATATATACCGTATATATTATTTCACTATTCGTTATTTTCCTAAAATGTTCTGGACTTTAGAATTGTAAAGATACCAAATAGGCAACGGAATACCTTTTTTCTAATATTTGATTTATTGACATGGAACTTGCCATGGCTCCCAGTTTAGTATTCCTCTTGTTTTCACATTTTACAATAGCCCTGCTTATTTTTCAAATACAATCTGGATTAGAAAATCGTTGCTGGAACCACTTACTGGCTATTATCATTTCCCAACGGGCTCGAATAAAGAATTGTTCATGTTTCAACAGAACCTTTGCGTGATCTGAGCTTCAGTGTTCTGCATGTAAAGGAACGCCATGCAGACATTGAGTCGACGGTGGACTTCACGGCGAGCCATGTTAAATGGCGTGTGTCTTCGCTGTCTCGCCTGGGTCTCATTCTGATCAGCATTCGGAGCATTTTTTCAAGCCTATGGATGGTGAAGCACCACGCGTTGGTGCTGATTTACAAGGAGCTGAACAAAAAATACTTCATCCTCCAAGTGTATTTGGGCTCGAACAGCAGTTCTGAGATCAAGGTGATGTAGACAAAACGGTCAACGATTAACTAATAGAACGAGAGTCCCTGTGTGTTGATAAACAGATTCATGGATAGATGGACAGACTACAGTAAACTGGGCTAGGCTAAGATGAGCTAAGACTTAGCTCATCTTAGCTGCTAAGTTGTGCTAGACCAAGCTGGGATAAACTTAGCTGGACTGGACTAGGCTATGCTGAACTGGGATAGACTTAAATAGGTTGGACTGGGCTAGCCTGTAACAGGCTAGACTGCACTTAGGCTAGGATACAGGATGCATCACTCGGTTGAAGATCCTCTCTTGAGCCTCCATCTGTCTGTTTCTGTGATCTGCTATCTTGAAAGTCATCGCACATATTAATACCTCCCTCTTACTTTCCCTCCCTCTCTCCATCTCTGACCATTTGTTAATCCTGTTGCTGTGTGTGCAGGCTATTGAAGAACAGGTTCTCAAGGCCAGGACGAATGGCATCAAGATTACAGAAACATACAAACATCTCACCTGTAGGCTGGAAGAGAGGTTCTACTGCCTCGCAAGTGAGCCAGATGGACAAATTGAACCCACGGTATTATTGTGCCCCCATAAGCTTATATTTATTTTGATTCTCATTTGCATGTAATTAATCCTGCAATGCAAATGAATGTGTGTGTGTTCACAGAATGTAGAATTCACCACTGCAGTGTTGGCGCTGAAGGGCTGTTTTGAAGTACGCTTCAGTGAGCGTCGTCCTCCTTTCAAATTGTTTCTCAAGGACCCAGACTGGGACAAAGCTCTTTTGAAATTTACAATCAGAGAAGGTAAACAATGGACACAATTAGAATTGTTTTGGTGCTTGCGTATTAAGACTCTGATGATCCTTTATATGGCAAATTCTAGAGGATTGGCACAGTGAGGAGAAACCAGAAAGGACATCTGATCTCCCATCTTCACCTCGCCTCTCTCTGGAGCATGTACGGTCAGCCAACTATTTGGGGTCTCTGTGTAATTGATAATACACTCCTATATTGTCATTATTAGGTGAGTGCTGCATGCAGCACTCAACTATTTTTGTTCTTAGGCTTTATTCTTCTTTATTCCCAATATTTCAGCACTCTACTCCTCCTAAATTATTTGGGCTGGAGACTCCATTCCAATTGTAAAATGTTCATATTTGCTTGGAATCATGAGCGACTCGTTTTATACCTATAGTTTTTTAAATATCCAACTTTTAAAACCTTAAATACCTTAAGTAAACAACTTTTCTAACCATTTCAAGTTGCGGAGCCCAATGTCAATATTTAACCTAGAAAAACAATGTAGAGCTTAAACAGTTACGGTATTTCTTGTTATATTGGCGCTAAAATAATGAATCCATTGGAAATATGATTTTCACGTAACGGGCGATTGTGTGAAGACCCCCGTTTATCTGGCTAGAGGCTAGGCCCTTTATCCGGTGTACTTTCGGCAGAAGCTTAATGCTAACAACAATTTCAAAAATGTCTATCTACACAAACAATATATATAATATGAAAGCTGAGACTCCACAGAGTCCAACGGTACAATCCTCATCATTCTGTGAGCTTATCTCGATTAACTGGATGTGAAGGGATAAGGTCAATAGCATACTTTTCCAAGTTCCTACCACACACACTCACTTACTCACTGTGAGTGGCTTAATTAAAACATATTTAAACCACCGCATTTCCTGACGGAAATCCATTTTCTAGTTATTAATGTTGAACATTAGTTACACCTTGTAACTAATTAAATGTAATTCTAAGTCAAATTATATGGAGTTTATTTGTAAAGTGCTACCTTATATGCAGTAGAATGTCTTAATACAGTATGGATGAACTGTATGTTTCAAAACAGCCTGCAGGTCATCCAACATCCAGCACCACATCCAGCCCTCCAGCCACCTCCATGCTGGATGTTGGATGACCTGCAGGCTGTTTTGAAACATACAGTTCATCCATACTGTATTAAGACATTCTACTGCATATAAGGTAGCACTTTACAAATAAACTCCATATAATTTGACTTAGAATTACATTTAATTAGTAACAAGGTGTAACTAATGTTCAACATTAATAACTAGAAAATGGATTTCCGTCAGGAAATGCGGTGGTTTAAATATGTTTTAATTAAGCCACTGTGGTAGGAACTTGGAAAAGTATGCTATTGACCTTATCCCTTCACATCCAGTTAATCGAGATAAGCTCACAGAATGATGAGGATTGTACCGTTGGACTCTGTGGAGTCTCAGCTTTCATATTATATATATTGTTTGTGTAGATAGACATTTTTGAAATTGTTGTTAGCATTAAGCTTCTGCCGAAAGTACACCAGATAAAGGGCCTAGCCAGGTTCTGTGTAATAACTGTTTGAAACCTTCTCTCAAGCAACGTTTTTTGATTTTTTTGAACATCAACTGAGGCAACTTTCTAACCCCAACAAATGTCTAACAGCCACAGATACTATTAGGAGGGCAGGGCTAGCGTCTTACATGGTCAGTGATGGACTGGCTACATCAGGCAAGCCTCAGACGTATGGAAAAAACCCTAACCCTTTCACATACAAGCCAGTGATTTCTATCCATTCATTTTTTTAATTAGCAGAATTACAAACAAAAACGATGACTTGATGATACGTGACGTGAGTTTGAGAACCACTGAATTACATCAGTAAAATGAGGTCAGGAATCTTGATTTCAATGGTTTTTGATGGTAATAAGCCTTCTAAATCAATTTATGGCAAAATGGACAAGACAATGTACAAGACCTATGTTCATGACTGATTGTGAATATTTGATAGAATTACAGCAAAAATGGGTCTGGATTAGTTCATATCGACCATATTGATCCGTAACATAACTGCAGCTGTAACATACATTAACTCAACTCACCTTCAGCCTCCAGCCACCTCCAGGGCAACACAGGCTGCAGGACATCCAACATCCAGCCCCACATCCAGCCCTCCAGCTCCCTCCAGGGCAACACAGGCTGCAGGACATCCAACATCCAGCACCACAATCAGCCCTCCAGCTCCCGCTAGGGCAACACAGGCTGCAGGACATCCAACATCCAGCACCACATCCAGCCCTCCAGCTCCCTCCAGCGAAACACTGGCTGCAGGACATCCAACATCCAGCACCACATCCAGCCCTCCAGCTCCCTCCATGGCAACACAGGCTGCAGGACATCCAACATCCAGCACCACATCCAGCCCTCCAGCTCCCTCCAGGGCAATACAGGCTGCAGGACATCCAACATCCAGCACCACATCCATCCCTCCAGCTCCCTCCAGGGCAACACAGGCTGCAGGACATCCAACATCCAGCACCACATCCAGCCCTCCAGCTCCCTCCAGGGCAACACAGGCTGAAGGTGAGTTGAGTTAATGTATGCTACAGCTGCAGTTATGTTACGGATCAATATGGTCGATATGAACTAATCCAGACCCATTTTTGCTGTAATTCTATCAAATATTCACAATCAGTCATGAACATAGGTCTTGTACATTGTCTTGTCCATTTTGCCATAAATTGATTTAGAATGGCTTATTACCATCAAAAACCATTGAAATCAAGATTCCTGACCTCATTTTACTGATGTAATTCAGTGGTTCTCAAACTCACGTCACGTATCATCAAGTCATCGTTTTTGTTTGTAATTCTGCTAATTAAAAAAACGAATGGATAGAAATCACTGGCTTGTATGTGAAAGGGTTAGGGTTTTTTCCATACGTCTGAGGCTTGCCTGATGTAGCCAGTCCATCACTGACCATGTAAGACGCTAGCCCTGCCCTCCTAATAGTATCTGTGGCTGTTAGACATTTGTTGGGGTTAGAAAGTTGCCTCAGTTGATGTTCAAAAAACTCAAAAAACGTTGCTTGAGAGAAGGTTTCAAACAGTTATTACACAGAACCTGTGCACATTTGACGCACTGAGGATGAGGGAAGTCCTCACTCCCAGTGAAAGTGAACCCCATAGTAATATAGTTGTTGTTATAGACCCCAACCTCCCTGTCAATTTGGTGTTTCCCTGGGGCGGGGGTCTGGGGGTCTTGGGCTGCTTCGTCATCACTGTCCATACTGGTCCATACTGGCAGCACCAGTAGAGCTACAGCAGCATCAGAACTGGTGATCCTACCAGTATGACCTGAGGAGCACCAGTAGAGCGACAGCAGCATCAGAACTGGTGATCGTACCAGTATGACCTGAGGAGCACCAGTAGAGCTACAGCAGCATCAGAACTGGTGATCGTACCAGTATGACCTGAGGAGCACCAGTAGAGCGACATCAGCATCAGAACTGGTGATCCTACCAGTATGACCTGAGGAGCACCAGTAGAGCGACAGCAGCATCAGAACTGGTGATCGTACCAGTATGACCTGAGGAGCACCAGTAGAGCTACAGCAGCATCAGAACTGGTGATCGTACCAGTATGACCTGAGGAGCTGCTCCCACAGCAGCCCGGGCTTGTCATGTGTTGTACCAGTGCAGTTTTCTTTTGCCTCTCTGGGTGTGGGATTAACCTCTTTAAGCCATTTATCCAGTATCATAATTTTTCTCAACAAGGAGAGGTGTAAAAAACAAGCTTACATGTCCTTGATTTTAAATTACCTTTTGATTTTTCTTCCAGGGGAGCTTCGAAGGATCCGTTCTGAATTTGTGCAGAGAGTTTCAATCCCAGTTATCAAAGGTCTCCTGGATGACCTTTGGCAGCAGGAATTGTTGAGTACTGAGGACAAGGACTTTGTGATGGAGAAGGGGAAGATCAAAACGGACATGGCACGGTGTCTGATCGACATGGTTATCGGGAAAGGGGAGAAGGCAAGTAAGGAAATGATCGATAGCATGAAGAAGAGGGACAATCCCTTATGCATCACCCTGGGTCTGATCACTTCTCCTACTGCTAGTGGGCCTGAGGTCTAACTATGAGTGTATTTTGAAAGAAAATTATTACTGTCGACTTTGTACGTAATTGTTCAACACATGTTTAGAATAGGACCTCCTGCCTGTGCTAGTACATATACATACATACAAATATAAAGTGTACTAAGCTTTTCCTATATCCAGACATAGGAGGTTGGCAGGTTGGCTTGTAAACAGAAGGTTGCTAGTTGAATCCCTTTTCTGTGTCCCTGAGAAACACCTAACCCTAACTGCTCCCGATGAGCTGATGGAACATTGCAGGGTTAACTCCGCCGTGTGTAAGTCACTTTGGATGAACGCGTCTGCTAAATTCCCAAAATGTAAATATAGATAGGATTTTTTTTTACATATTTTTCATGTTATTTTTGTATGGTCGTGATTCCAGACTTGGTAAAACAAGTTGACATTCTGCCAAAGAAAGTTTTTGTTTTTGCTTATCTAGACATTTTTGATAATCCGCAATGATTAGCACAATCTTTAATAATTTTACCCAATTGGCAGCTAGCATTGGGTTATATCGTGTATATATATATATATATATATATATATATATATATATATATTGTAAATGTTAACATGGATATAACCAAAATCCAACTCTCAGGGTTTTGACTGTCACATAATCCTGACCCAGGATAACGTCTGTTTGGGGCAAAATAAAAATGGTTTATGGAAAAGGCTGCTTTCTTCATGCCAACATAATATCCATCAATACTTTTAATTTAATAAATATTATCACATTACTATAATTCCGCACCATTCTATAAACAATGGAATACATCAGTGTAAAGCTATTGGGTGACCATTGACACTTCAGTGGATTCATGTGTAACGTTATTCATGGTTTCACTCATGGCTCTAAAGATCTGAGTAGAAATGTGAGCTCAGGTGCTTTCAGAGTGAGTTGGGGCATGTATTCCATATAATAAGTAGAGAGACTGAAGGTTAGCCAGACAGTAGCGTGTAAATTAAATGGAAAGTGGAACTAGGAACTATTTAGGATTACTTTGTATTGAAATCATTTTTCATGGAAAAGACTTTGACTTTACTATCTCACCTTATTTCTTTGCTTCATCAGCAACAAAGATTATTCTAGTACACAAAGTATAAGAAATGGTGACCAAGACGTTGGTCAGTTTTTTACCTGTTCCATTTCAAAATGCAAGCTGTAAAGAGGATTGTTTAGAGCAGCGGTCCCCAACCTTGGGCGACTCATGTGGTACCAGGTCGCGAAGAAATAATAAATAACTTTTAAAAAACTTTTTTGGACTTTATTTTGAAAATCACCAGATGCTTTTCCGTCACGCGATAACATGAGCGCCTAAAAATAAAGCCCACAATCGGATTAAAATGAAAAACAAACAAAAACTGAAAAAGAAAACGGTGTAAAAGACAATTCCAGGAGTCCTATCTTAAATACGGCTTCATTGCGACCGGTGTTTCAGACGCCCCGAACCCCCTCTGCATAATATGTGGTGACAGGCTCCCAAATGAGTCAATGAAGCCTTCAAAACTGCTTTGCCACTTGGGGACACAGCACCCGCATTAAAGTCAAGACGTGCCGTTTTTTTAAGATAAAAACAAGTGAAAATGAAGCACAGAAGCAATTAGTGAAGGCCCCCACATCAACAAATTCAAGTGCACTGAGAGCTTCATACTAAGTAGTGCATCGCATTGCCAAGTCTAAGAAAGCCTTCACTATAGGAGAAGAGCTGATCCTGCCAGCCGCCAGACATTTGCGTGAACTTTTAGGAGAGGCTGCAGTTTGGTGTAACTTATTTTAGTCTATGCTACTTCTGAGGACATGTTTTAAGCTAACAACAGTCATGAATGGTTTCTCCTCCACATAATGGGCAACACCATATAAGGTTGTATGAGTTTGTAGAGGTTGAAAACAACAAACATTGCCACTCTGCTAACTCCACTAAATCCAAGACGGACCAAGGGTTTACCTGGGTAAAGAACCCCGCAATTGTTGGAGAGAGCTACAGAGTCACCGTGTTACGCCATACAGGTTGACGGGTCGACTGATTTGTTGACAATACTGATATTGACAACGGGTTTTTTGTTATATATATATATATATATTAGAGCTGTCAGTTAAACGCGTTATTAACGGCGTTAACGCAAACCAAATTTAACGGCGTTAAAAATTTTATCGCGCGATTAACGCAATTACTTTATAAAAAAAAAAAAAAAAATTTTTTTTTTTTTTTTTCTTTGGCTCAAAACAAAGAAGCAGTAGCCTGACTGCTATGTTCAAATGACATTTGTTCAAAGCAGTCGTTTAATTGCACTATAGGCTCTTTTTTTGTATCGTCCTGTTTTGATCAGTGTATATGCCAATGTTGTTATCAATAAAAAATCATTTGCACAAGGCAAGCCGATGCACTTCACCATGTTGATAAGAGAATTAAAATGAGAAGAATTATGGGACAAAAAAATCAAGGGATATTTAGCATAGAAAAATAATTTGCGATTAATCGCGATTAATTAGAGTTAACTATGACATTAATGCGATTAATCACGATTAAATATTTTAATCGCTTGACAGCTCTAATATATATATATATACACACACACACACACACATATATATGTAGCGGCATCGTGAGCCCCTTCTTACTGGGGCACGTGCCCCAGTAATAGTCTCCAATACCCCAGTAAAATTCCAGTGACAATTATTCGATTAGTCTGCAGTAGCGGCGCTCTCGCTATGGAACCGGCATGATCCATCAAGCGCATCTCCTGCTGCCTAGGAGTCCTGAGTTGAGCCTGCCACTTGCAGCCAATCAACAATAGAAGAGGGCTACGTAATAGCCAGCTCTCGAGATGAGGGGGGGTGGCATCCCCCTTTGGAATTAACATGATCAAATCATCCCCCTTCTGAAACAGCCATCCCCCCTTCCCATCCCGTTATTTTATCAATTAAAGTGGACATTTTACCACTACTTCATTTTAGCGGTTTCCTTTTTCAATTCGGCGCAACCTTACTTTTCCCAGGGACAGATTTGACAGCGATAGTGCATTCTCGGGCAGTATGCTATTTATGAAGGTATTATTGTAGCAAAAATCTTTGGCACCTGTAACTGCAGATTTTGAATGCGTACACTAAAGTCACAGTAAATTTGAAGTCGTATATATTTATTTTGCATGTTCTACAGTCGCAAATGTGTAACGGTACATTTGAAGTCGTAAATATTTTTTTTACCATTGTAAACACAAAATAGGGTCTAAGAGTATGCAAGTCTGTTTTACAGGTGCACAAATACCTTTGCTACAATCATTGCAACGCAGTTGGCGCAAAACACATTCGCACACCCGTGTTTCATAATCTGAGAGCATGCCCAAAATGTGTGCATTCGTAAAACTGAACTAATGCATCAGAGGTTGCACATCTGTGAAAAATGTCCTCACAAATAAAATGATATAGAACGCTATGTTGATTCAGCATTTTAATGAGCGAGCACAAGTCCATCGTTATAACTGCTCAAATCTGCTCCTGCAAGTCTCAGCTGTGTTTTTTTTTGCAAGTAGTTTTGCAACACATTTAGGTTGTACATTTGTAGCAAAAGTGATTTGTATCCGTATGAGGCAGAGCGTCCGCGGGCGGGACAAAATTGCAGCAGTAACCAATGAAAGTCGCCGGCAGGGGGTGGATTTTTCAAACTACACTGGGACCATCCAAGCAAACTCGTACTTTCTTGAGTCTTGAAAGTAGACAAGAGGGCATCCTACACGACGGAGGATGGTCCAAGTGTAGTTTGAAAAATGCACCCCCTGCTGGCGACTTTCATTGTAATCAGTAATCAGTTTTTACTAGTGATAAAATATATAATAATATTATTAGTATAATAATAATAATTATCAAACCGTTGGTCTCCCACTATATGCGCTGTCATCAGCACAAATGATCTGTCCCTAAAAGTTAAAATCCAACATCGACAACAAATTGACAACTTGTTTGACACAAACAAGGACAACTTGATTGCTGTTACTGTGCGTTCACCAGTGTTGGGCAAGTTACTTCCAAAATGTAATATATTTCATATTACTAGTTACTTGCATTTGAAAGTAATACGTTTCTTTACAATATTACCTTCTGTGTAGAGTAATAAGTAATAAGTTACTTATTACTTTCACCAAAATCAACATTCAGGACAAGGCGGATGGGGGGGGGGCAAACATTAAAGTCTAATGAGGTCTATATTGCATCTGCATGTAGTGTGTACCATGAATAGCTGAATTACAATAATGTTATGATATAGAATAATTAAACAACCAAAACCTTTACACGACAAGACACAAACTCTTTTTCTATGCCTCATTTATTAGCTCCTGAGTTAAAAAGTGCAGCCACACAAACATTTAACAAAAAAGTTGGATTCCCATGAAATCAAACATGTTAATAGTTTATACTATTTCAATAATAAAATAAAAGTGCACTTCAAGAATGACGTCTAACAGCCACCAGACAGGGCATGTTTTGTAAGTATTTTAGAACCTGAGCATATATCCTGCCCTGAAATAGCAGTAAATAGCAGTAATAAAAAAGAGCATGAGAACAGCATAAATAATGAAACACATTCAACATTTCAGTCCCACAGAGACTTTACAAGGAACTTATGCTTAGAGCCTATTAATGTTTTGGTTAGGACCAAACAACAAAGTCTTAATAGACAAAATATACAGCCAAACAAGGGCTGGAGTTTGCGTGGCTCGGATTGTAACCAAGCCCCCAGGAACACTGCATACTTCCGCAATCCACCAGTGCTCAGCGGCCAAGCCTGGTATTGCAGCTGTTTAAGCGTGCTGTGGACGGGTCCCTCAAATCATGGGACCCAGAAGTAGATATCTCCGTTCACTCCAATACAAGTGGAGAACAGGAATGTGTCTCCGCAAAAAATGTCTGGATATCAATCAAAGGCTCATAATTACCTTAAATGCCATGTCCTCAAAACGCCACCTCAAGCGTTTTATTAGCCCTTATCTCGCTGGGGAAGAGGGGTGTGCAGCTGAAGTCGTAGTGAAACAAATGGCATCCGAGAGGGCCTAGTTCAGTGCGCCGTTAACGTGTCCGATTTTTGGACTGGTTCATCTGCTGCTCAATAACTCTCACGGTCCTCTGCTTGCGATCATTGTGATTCATCATGTATTGATCCATTTATTCAAAAGATCCAAAGACAAAGAACAGGTGCATTACGGTATCATTTTATATTGTTGTTGGACCGGAGTGGGGGGATGGGCACGCATGCGTTCTATATTTCTGCATCCGGTATGTCACGGACTAGGCCACGTGTCTTGGCCCCATAACGCGGAAGCAAATCGCTCCTGTATGTTACCCTGAGCCGCTGAGCAGTTTGTATAGGAATGAATGGGCGGCCACTTTCCAGTCCGTGGTCCATCCTTTATTATGTCCATGACTGTAACGCGTTACCGGACTCAGTAACTGTAATAATATTACCGAAATATAGTTAGTAATGCGTTATCTTACTCCATTACTGCCTAAATGTAATATATTACGGTAACGCGTTACTTTTGCAACGCGTTACGCCCAACACTGGCGTTCACACCAAACGCAACGGGGCGACAGGATCTCATACAAAGTGAACTTATTGATGTGTATCGGGCGAAATTTTCGCGAGAGAAAACCGGGGACAAGTTTTGATTTGTCGCGCCACACTTTCGCCGTGCACAAGCGAGCGTGTTCACGAGGATTTGTGACGCGCCAAAATTCCCTCGAGTTGAAATATTTGAACTTTGACACGAATTTCGCGTGATGACAGCCAATCAGCGTTCAACAGCGTGGCCACTGAGTCACATGTGTAACGTAACAGCCAATCAGCGTTCAACCGTCAAACTCAGTGCAGTGCAGTCCGGGGTGAACTGCAGCATGGAGGAGAAAGTGAATGTTTCCGTTTGCGACTCCCGGAGCTCTATATATAATATAATAGTATATAATATAATATTTGTATATATAATATCACGGCCAAAAGCTCTGTGCGCCTCCGGATGGCCGTAGCGCAGGGAGCTCTCATAGGGATTGGGCTTCTCGGGGTTTGTTTACCGGCGTTGCTATGTTTCTGGTCTTGTGTGTTCCAACAGTTTATTAGGTAGGCCTATCTAATAAATCTCTGTCTATTCAATACTTCATTCACTGCCTCTTCCGTGGTCATTACAATATTATGAATATACTGCGTCGGGTCCTCCGAAGTCTCTCCCTCTTCCACAAAAGGTAAAGACATGCAATGGTGGTTATCTTGTTGTGGCGCGACAAATTCGACAAAACTTGCACTCACTCACTCACTCACTCACTCACTCACTCACTCACTCACTCCACTCACTCACTCACTCACTCACTCACTCACTCACTCACTCACTCACTCACTCACTCACTCACTCACTCAACTCACTCACTCACTCACTCACTCACTCACTCACTCACTCACTCACTCAATTCACTCACTCACTCACTCACTCAACTCACTCAACTCACTCACTCACTCACTCACTCACTCACTCACTCACTCAATTCATTTCAATTTTATTTGTATAGCCCTTAATCACCATTACAGTCTCAAAGGGCTTAACAGGCCAAATATTTGTGACACCCCCCTTTACCCATGCCCCCACACGGGCAAGAAAAAACTCCCTTGAATCAGCAAGGAAGAAATCTTGAGAAGAAACGCAGTGTAGGGGAGCCCTTCTTCCAGGGATGGTCAGGAGTGCAATGGGTGCCACAATTGACATACAGGTAAATACATGCACATCATATTAAAGTGGTGATGGGGTTCTGGCCGGTTATCCATGAGGAGAGTCCAGGCATCTAGTCCAGTACCCGCAACACGCTAGAACAGACAGAATAGTGAATTAGAACGGAAAAGTACATAGTGGGAATGTATAATGTAATAAGAAAAGCACAAGCAAACAGAGTAGTCTTCACTTCGCATCTGTCGTTTTCACACTCCAAATGCAAGATTATAGAGGTGCGTTTTGAGCTTTCCCTCACTCACTCACTCACTCCCTCACTCACTCTCTCACACACACGTAAATATTGACGGTGCAAACGGTGCACTGGGCTAAGATGAAGCAGCGTTATGATCAAAAAGCTGAGCGTCGTTTGTTTGAAGTAGGGGATAAAGTCCTCGCTCTTTTGCCGGTCTTGTCCTCACCATTTCAGGGAAAGTTTGCTGGTCCGTATCGGATCTTAATTATCTGCTGGCTATTCCTGACAGGAGAAAGAGCTCGCAGCTATGTCATGCCAACTTGCGTAAGCCGTATCATGAACGTCCGAATGTGCCTGCAGGAGGCGCTTTTAGTGCTGTTGCTCTGAGTGAGGGTGTTCAGCGCCTAATTCTCCTGTAAATCCTTCGGTGGAAGCGCAGGAACAGGATGAGATCAGGGCTCCTGACGATGGCGTCTTGTGTGCGCGCTTAGATAATTCTGAGACCTTGAAGCAGCTTCCCCAGTTGCTGCAGCGCTTGTATGGGGACAAGCGTGCAGAGTTAATTTGTCTTATTCAAGAGTTCCCAATGTTGTTTTCCGATACTCCAACTCAGACACATTTGTTGGAACACGATATTGATGTTGGCGATAGTTTGCCAATCAGACAACGTTTTTATCGCGTTTCTCCCCAGAAAAAGAAACACATAGACAAAGAGGTGGCCTACCTCCTTGAGAATGGACTTGCTGGCCCGTCTTCATCAGCCTGGGCGTCGCCGTGCCTTCTAGGGGGCAAGCCGGACGGTACTTTCAGGTTCTGCACAGACTATCGTAAACTCAACGCTGTTACAAAACCAGACAGTTCTCCTCTCCTGAGGATCGAGGACTGTGTAGACCAGGTCGGTGCTGCCAGGTTTGTCAGCAAGTTTGACTTACTTAAAAGTTATTGGCAGTTGCCCTTGACCGTGCGAAGGAAGTCTCCTCTTTCATTACGTCAGAGGGATTGTTCTCGTACAATGTCATGAGTTTTGGTTTAAGGAACGCACCAGCCACCTTCCAGCGTCTTATGAACACCCTCTGTAGCTGGGCTGGATGGCTGTGCTGTGTCTCTAGACGATATAGTGGTCCATAGCAATACCTGGGGGGCGAACTTGGAGGTCATCAGGGCTCTTTTTCGTCGCCTTTCTGAAGCCCGTCTGACTGTCAACCTTGCCAAGTGTGAGTTTGCGAGGGCGACAGTCACTTATTTAGGAAAGGTGGTAGGACGAGGACAGGTGCGTCCTGTTCGGGCATCGATCGCCCAGTTAGTTTTTTTTCCGAGGAAGTTTCTCTCCTATCAGTCCAGCTACTCTGTGATTGAAAAAGAAGCGTTGGGGTTAATTTGGGCATTTCAACATTTTGATGTTTATGTAGGGGGTGCTGTTTCTCTGGTGGTCTTTTCTGACCATAATCCTCTGACCTTTTTACAGTCACTTCAGAACCCCAACCAGCGGTTGATGCGCTAGGCTATTTTTCTTCAGCCATTTAATTTAGATGTACGTCATATTAAGGGCTCGCTTAATGTGATTGCTGATACCCTATCCCGTGCTCCCACTGACTAGGTTTGGTCATGTGTGTTTCTCCATGTTTTCTTTTGTCTGCTTTGTTTTCCAGGGCCCGGATGACAAAGTTTTGGACAAAGTGGAAAACGCCTTCAAGGAAAAGGGGTTTTAGTTGGAGATAGTTTCGGAAATGTAGTTGTTGTTTTGTATTTGTGGTGTCTTTAGATACTCTGTGTTACGGCCACATTGGCCTTTCAGTTGTCGTTGTATGTGTGCTACTTGTTTTGTCTGCCTTGCTCTCATAGGCCTGGACCCAGGGGTGGACTGGCCATCTGGCATGCCGGGCATCGTCCCGGTGGGCCGTTGACCCAATGTGTGCCGGTCCGGTCCGCTATGTTTTGTTTTTTTCTCTCTGACTAAATTCCCTCCAATTGGGCCGGCCAATGGGCAACAGAGGGCTAGCAGTGTGTGGCCAGCATCGACACATATTATTGGTCCATGTTTGTCATTGTCAATCAAACATGGGCTGACAGGCTCAGAGAGCCCTGACAGTGCTGTCAATCACAACAGAAACCAGAGTGGGCTGGACCTCATGGCATGGGCCGGGGTCGTGGGAGTCGGAATGGAGCTGAAAATGGATAAGCGTAAGAAACGCCCGGGTGGCGCTGAAAAACTGCGACTCACTGGAGGTGGAAGCTGCTAAATGTTCAAAATGTACAGACCTATTTGGTGCCGGGGTCAACACCCCAGGTGGTGCTGCTGCGCCGGGAGACGAGCGAGTGGAGGCATATATGCTAAGTAACGTTAGCCTGGGGCTAGCTACGCTACATTTTGAGACATGTCCAAAACAAAACGTTTTTTTACATTGAATGTGATGTGACCGTATTAACTGCATACTTGTGACAAAATATTAGCCCAGAGTTGAAGGGCTGTGACTGTTGGTAGTTGCGGTTGATTTTGTTTAAATATGCCGAATTGTGATATTATGGGTTATTAATGTTCAGATGATTTAGCTAAGGTAGCTAACAGCTTCTAACGTCAGCAGTCTCTTGTTGCCATAGCATCAGTAAACATTGACATGGACTAATGAGCTGTAAATGGAGATGCAGAATCATGCTGTATTGTAAATACAGATGAGATACTTTGAATGTTAGCACAAAATACAAGTAGACCTATAGAAAATAATTTGTTTAATTTGCAATATTTGCCATTGAATTTATTGTAATCTTTCAATTCATTTGTTTACTGAGGTGATGACTATTACATGTGGTGAGAGGAATGCAATATGTGTATGTTTAAAGGTTTATGTGAAGAAACATACTACATGTGTGATAAAATGACGATTGGTAATTCATAAATGTCTTTTTATATTCTCTGCTACCATCATCGCCTGTCAAACAGGTTTTCCTGACCTAATAGAAGTTCTTCTATGATGAGAGAGAGAGAGAGAGAGAGAGAGAGAGAGAGAGAGAGAGAGAGAGAGAGAGAGAGAGAGAGAGAGAGAGAGAGAGAGATTCGTCTTGACTTTGCGAGTTTACTATGCAACATGTTTCGTCTCAGATTGAAACAAAGGTTTATTTCCTGGTTGAAGATTTTCATATTGATGATTTTAATTTCAAACATCTGCATTTCTTTTAAGTTCAATTAACAGTTATGCAGGTAGGTCTTGGGGCTATTTTGAGACTAAGTCATCCTTCATGACAGATAGATTTGTTCACTAAGTGTCACTACGTCACAAAAAGTCTACATTGCTACATATACTTGTCACTCAGTACACAGATACTGAGTGCAAGTTCTGTTTGCTGTTTCTTGCAGGTCATGAATTGGGTGAGGAGTGTAGCTGGCTGGCTGCGGACGAGGAAGTAGGCCAATATATATAAATATAACCATAAATAGAGAATTGATATTTTTTGTTTTTATCTATAGCTGTGTGAAAAAGTCTAATGTCTAATATGAGAATGCATATCTGTTCAGACCTGTAATTCATGTCTTAGACTTTTTCTCTCAGCTACAGATAAAAAACATTAAATTCTCTATTTATGGTTTCACAATGACTGAGTCACAGTTGAAACAAATGAGTTTCAGCTCTAATGCTGCTGCTGTCTGTAATATGTTTCTATTTAGATTATTTGTCAGGATATTTTGTTATTATTGTCCGAGTCTGGTTTTAACTAATGCTGGGCTTACACCAAAAGATATTCACATTCACAGACTAAAAACTGCGAATTTGGCATTGGATCAAGTGTGATATTTAACAAGGGTTTTGTAGATATGTAGATATGGGGGTTTGAGATGCAGCGACCACAGGATGTCTGTTAACTTCCTGTTCAGGTTACATACCTTCCTTGTCAGCAGCACAAGAGACACAAACTTGAAAAACAAAAACAAAAAAAAGCAACAACTGCTATTTGCAGTGCTGTACTATTATTCGGATGTATTTGATTACATTGTTTTAATAGAGTACATGCAGGGTTCTTCCCGTTCGTCTCGTCCCACCCCTAGTGCTGATAATGTAGTGGGCTGGTCTGGACAGAAAAGGCCAGGGCTGAATTTTTGTCCCAGTCCACCCCTGCCAGTAGGCCTAATCAATGTATTGTTAAGTTGAATAATAATTTTCCCATATAGCCAAATTGATATTGGTTTAATGTTTGCGTACAGCCTGCAATTAAATGATTAAAACTAATGGAAGCCGAAAAGTGTAAAGATACCAGTCATGAGAGGGTTCCTCAAAACCCTTTTGTATAGGCTAAATAATAATACAAAACCAATCACTGCCGAGTAACAAACAGTGACTCCCTGAAACTATTAACTAAACACTAATTATGTGCTGTTGCAGATTTACTATCAAAAAATGGAAAGCAGTAGCTCAGGTATGTTCGTATTTTGAAATAAGCCATGAGTTGAGCTTTCAACTAAACTCTCCATGATTGGTTGAGGAGGTGCTTTCAGGCATTTCAGAGTTTGATCGATCCCCCTTTCACAGGGACGAGTCTCACAGAAGACATATCAAGCATGTCTTTGATGGACAGGTATGAAAAGGAGGACAGGTGTGATTCAGGTAAGAGTCGTGGTTCTTCTGTCACTCTACATACCTCCAGGCTTCTCAATACCTCCATCTTCTTCTCTCTTCTTGTTTTTTCTTTTTGCCAGACGCAAGTGCTGAGATTGATGAAGAGGATGAAGGTGAGCAGTGTCACTCTTGCGTTGAGCTTTGAGTCTCAATGACGAGGTGATCTGACAACAGAAGTATTTCACTGGGGGTTAAAGAAACTTTCCCGGTTCACTGAACCGGGAATGCTGCCTGCCAGTGTATCATGAGGCCAACTGTTATTGGAGGGCTTAATGTACACATTACTCTTGCACTGGACAACATGCTGTCGGTTTTGTTGCTGACAATAATTATTTATCCTGACAGAGGAGATGCACTTCAAGACACATTGTGAAAAATGTATAGCAGCTCAGCAGGTGAATTTCAACAGATGTATATACCTTTAGATTAAATGTACATTACATACATCTCGTATTGCTCTTTATTGTTGTTTGCTTCTGTTTTTTACTGAGTCCTGAGTATGAGAAGGTTACCCCAACGAAGATTTCTAAATGGAGCTTTGAGTGAGTGACATTCAGTCCTGACACCAGTCCCATGGGGTTATCAGAATAACATGGTCCCAACCACAAACAGATTGTGTGTGTGTGTGTGTGTGTGTGTGTGTGTGTGTGTGTGTGTGTGTGTGTGTGTGTGTGTGTGTGTGTGTGTGTGTAAAAACAGCGACCCCCAGTCTCATTTGAAGTGCAGAGACCTCGAGCGCCGAGACAGCAGAGCCGCAAGAGAAGCGCTCTGCAACAGACGGGGAATGACGTCACGGGAAGGAGCCGCTCACCCCGCCGCTGCAGGAAAGAGGAAGTTTGACGTAAAAACGAAAGTAGATTGATATTGGTTCATATTGCATCGGAACGACTTCACGTAGCGTAGGCCTACGTGAAGTCGAAAGGCGAAAATATGGCAGGTAAGCAGAGATGTCTTAAAGTAACTTTTGTATTTTTGTGCATGTTGGTGTAACGTTACCCTATATGTACGCTGCGATATGCGGCTTTGTTTTCAGAAGTATTGCGATCGATTATTGTGGTCAGAGTTTAGTTGTAGGGCCTACTGTAGTGGTCGGTCCGCACTATTGAACATTACTAAATGTGGACTGAGTTCAGATCCACTGTCCTTGTGTTCTGTAGACTACTGATGTTAGTCATGTAGATCATGTTTAGATTCAGATTCAACTTTATTGTCAGAGTACCTACTCTGTACTCTGTGCAGAGTACAGAGTACAGAGACAAGTGCAAAAGAGCGGTTAAGGTGCAGTTTCAAAATGATTTTCATGTAGTGCAATCAGGGCCGTAGCACCAAATCCTGGGCCCCTATACTATAGGTACTGATGGGCCCCCCTGCGCCAGGTTGTTGACGGGGGGGGGGGGGGGAACCGGAGTGATTGTATCCCATATATTAAATATATGGGATATGACTATCCCATATATTTAAATAATATGGGATAGTGCAAGAGTAGTGTAAACGGTCAAGAAGAGGATACAGCAGCAAAAAAGTTGACGAGGTATGAGCAGCATAGATGGACAGTACGGTATCTATGAACAGTATGAAAATATGATGATATAATATAGTATATAATATAATACAAAATATGATAATATAATAATAGTGGATTGGATACAGATACACTCATAAAAATGATTCAAGCACTTCTTAGATGTGACAAATTAATATTCTATTGGTCTAATGAAATATATATTAATTCAAATAAAAACCAAAATAGTTTAACTCGTACAACTTAAAATGTATTAATCGTCTCCGCTGACGCTGCTGACCTATCCGTTCAACCCAAAAAGATTGAGGTCAATGACGGAAGTATGCGCACGTGAGGTGACCACGCCCCTCTTTCCATGCCCTGAAGCAGCGCGCCGTTTTGTTCATCTTCTGCCTGCAGCGAGCGACTTCAACTTACTCTCGGTAAGTTTGCATTCTTTTCAATAGTCCCAAAGTGGGAGCTATTGCATGCTGTTCTATAAATTGGCATCTGTAAAGTTGCCGTGATAATGTAAAGAACAGAAGAATTTCACATGGTTTTTTAAAGGTTGAGTTGGCAGGCAGTGGCTGTGTGAGGCCTCATTTCAGTTTTGAGCTAGCTTAATATAGTAGTAAAGAAGCGCTCAATCACGCGGGAACCGACATAAGCACGCTGTCTTGTAATGATGATTTTTTTTTTTGTGATAGATTTACTTGTTTACAAGGGGCTCTCATTGATTTAAAGCTTTAAGGCCAATTTATGTATCCTGAATAATGGGCGCGAACGTTGCGGAGTCATGCCGGACATGCTCAGTGTCAGTCAGCACATGGCTTAGAGGGAAAATAAAACGAGTTACCTCTGCAGGAATATAACGGTTTAACGTATAGTCTACTTTCCGTTAGGCTAGGTGAGAATCTGCTCGTTTTTTCACTGCAGAGCAATTTTATTACAATTCCGGTATTTTGAACATTGAGCCCCATTTCTGGTTGGTCTCAGTTGACACCGAAGTTTTCAGAAATGTGCAACTCACCGAGTGGTTAGTGGTGTTCGTTCGTTGTTCCAAATCAAGTATCGTAGCGAAATACAGTTTCTACCGGGCAATGATTCTTCCAACCGGAATCAATGGGATTTATAAAATGCGATACATGTGCAATAAAACATGACAGAAACTGTATTTCGCTACGATACTTGATTTGGAACATCAACGTACACAACAACTCGGTGAGTTGCACATTTCTGAAAACAAACGTTTTTTTAAGGACAGGTTTGTGCATGCACATAGCCAGCCATTGTGTTAGCCAATACCCGAGAAAGGACCAATAGTCAACATTTTGTGTGTGTGTGTGTGTGTGTGTGTGTGTGTGTGTGTGTGTGTGTGTGTGTGTGTGTGTGTGTGTGTGTGTGTGTGTGTGTGTGTCTAACAATTTGTGATGCTCACCTAGTCCTCTTATTTTGAGTAATGAAATGCAGCCCTTTTTTCAGGAATGTATGGACAAACTGAACCTCAGGAACTTGGTGTCTATTTCAATGGATGGGCCCAATGTGAATTGGAAACTCTTCGACCTTTTCCAGAAAGATCAAGCTGAGCAGTACGGAGGTGAGGAGTTTATAATGCTATTACTGTGTGTGTGGGTGAGTGTGGGTGAGTGTGTTTCTGATCCATTAGTAATTATAAAAATGTATTTTATTTGTAGTGCACTTAACATTGAATAAACAATTTAAAAGTTCTAATTTGGTTTCTAATATCAAGTTTGCATTGAAACCTTTAGGTCTTCAGCTCGTTTGTGTGGGGAGCTGTGGCCTACACACGCTACACAACTCCTTCAAGTGTGGGTTCACTGTATGGCAGCTGGACAAATTGCTGAGAGCAATGCACACATTGTTTCACAATACGCCTGCCAAGAGAGAGGATTACATCACCGTAACCAAGTCCAGTGTGTTCCCTCTATCTTTCTGTGCCCATCGTTGGGTAGAAAACCTTCCGGTTGTGGAGAGAGCCCTGGCAGTCTGGCCATCATTTCTCCTGTACATGGAAGCTGTGAAAACAAAGAGACTCCCGAACCCTGGAACAGGTAGGCCCTTCTTAAATGATATGAATAGGTCTGTGACTGTGGCCTAACCCTGGTGGTGGTGTGGCCTTGTCATAGTTTTTGTAATACATGGCTAAGTTGAAATGTCTGACTGTCTGTATGTCTTTTTCTCAGCATCATATGACACAGTTGCAGCAGCCATAAAGGATCCACTCGTCTTGGCCAAATTGCAGTTCTACGCAGCAATTGCCAGGACCTTCAATTCCTTCCTGAAAAAATATCAGACGGATGAGCCTGTGCTCCCATTCCTCCCCAAGGACCTGACCGAGTTGATGATGGTTACAATTTACTTAACGTTATAACCACTGATTGGGCTCAATTGATCCATTACGACAAAATGGGGTTTGTGGTTAGGATGTGTAAAAAATAGTGGCTACATTGTGCATCATCATAAGATAATTTGATGTTGGTGATTAATGTGCCGCACCAGACATTTTTGTGTTTGTCTGTTGACAGAGTCTACTCAGACGCTTCATAAAAGTACTACACGATATCACTGCCCTGCAGCTGACCAAACTGGATGTCACAGACAAGACCATCTGGCTCAGCCCACAAGGCATCAGCATTGGTCTAGGTGCAGAGTCAGTCCTTTAGGTAGTGTGATGTTTTCAAAAGATAATTTTACAAATGGTTAGGGTGAACCAGGTGTCATTGAAGACATGTTCTATATTCATGGCTAATTTCTCTCTCTAGAGAATCAAAGGTGCAGAGCTCAGGGTGCTCGAGTTCAATAGAGAGTGCATGCAGGGACTGAGTAACATGATCAAGAAAGTGCAGGACAAGAGCCCCCTCAAGTATCTGACTGTTATGCAGATGGTGTGCCTGGATCCGTCAGTAATGTATAGAGAACCAGAAAGAGGCAGGAATCACATGAAAGGGCTGGTTCAAAGGTTTCTCCAGGACAAACAGCTTACTGATACTTCTTCGGGTAAGAATAAGGCAAATTATAGGCTACACATGAATTTATCCTCAATCTAATTAGCTGGTAATGCCCAAAGATTTATCAATGTTTTTCTCTATTTTCTCATTTGTTTTGTCGTAGGGGATGTCATACTGCAGCAGTTTGACAGTCTCCTGTCCTTGGAGAGCCGGAGTGAGGACTTCCTCTCCTTTCAACCCATGCAGAAGAGGCTGGACATCTTCCTGAGCAGCGCCATGGAGCCTTATCCCGAGCTGTGGGCCTTCTGCAAGAAGCTGCTCATCCTCTCCCACGGTCAAGCTACAGTTGAGCGTGGATTCTCAATCAATAAAGAGGTGGAGTCTGATAACTTGGCGGAGGATACTGTGGTCACACGGAGACTGGTGTGTGACTACATCATACAACATGGAGGTGTTACCAAGGTAAGATGACTCCTGTCTGGAGTAGTAATATGCTGTTGACTTAAAAGTTGATAGAATCAACATAGTTGGTCTCTTGAGTTTGTCACTGAATCGGGTTCTCTTTCCCCAACCCGATACCCAGGTTCCACTCAGTAAACCGCTACTGGAAAGTGTAGCAAGGGCAAGGACAAGGTATCGTACCCATCTGGAGACCAAAAGAAGGAACAGGGAGGCAAAAGACCAGGCTCTCAAGAGGAGGGAAGCAGAGGACTGTCTTGAGGAGCTGAAGGTTAAGAGGAGACGTGTACAGGAGGTATCTGAGGGTCTGGCTAGGGATGCGGACAAGATGGCTGAGGAGGCTGAAGCGAAGGCAGGGAGCAAGATGGCTTGCCTGATCACCAGGTCAAACATCCTGCGGAGAGGCCATAAGGAGAAGTTGGCAGAACTGGCTCTCCTTGATAAAGAGATCGCTGCTAAGAGTGCAGAACTTAGGAGTTGACTGTGTGATCATAATTTTATTTATTGTTGAGTTGATTTTCATTGTTTATTGTTCAGGAGTCTGTGCTGTTGGCGTAAGTACTCACCACTATGCTGCAATATTCCATCATTC
Source organism: Gadus morhua (assembly GCF_902167405.1). NCBI lineage: Eukaryota > Metazoa > Chordata > Actinopteri > Gadiformes > Gadidae > Gadus > Gadus morhua. Next base: position 3,293,961 of record NC_044063.1, read on the forward strand.
CATAATGCTTTACAGTCCACATTTTCACATTTGTTGAAATAAATGAACAAATTTTGAACAAACGTTGTCGGTAGGTCTGTGAAATAGGCCGTGAAATAGGTATTAATTTTTATATAAGTGGTCTTAAAAGGGACTTAAAAAGACTTGAATTTGACTTGAACAAATCTGTAGGAACCCTGTAATAAAATAACCTCAAACAGCTAATGTCTCATGTATGTTATATTGGGGTAGGGGGTAGAATGGGAGGGGGGGATTTTTGAATAATTCATTTCCAATGAACCATATATTTTTAGGTTGAACAAACACAATTTATTTTAACTACTTTAATATAATAACTTTTGTTTACCTCTCTTTGTTACACATATGCAGTGGTAACTCAATCTAATTTCATTAGATAGATGAATTTAGTTTCAGCTGGACCAACTTAAAAAAAAATTGGTAGATGAACTCAAATACATTGTATTGAATCGATGGACTTGTTTTAGGTTGGGGTAACATATATTTATTGGATGGAAATCCTGCCCACAATTTAATTGAGTTCATCCAATGAGTTGTTTTTTTGAGTGTATTAGATAAATTACATACATTATCGATATATTTTATGTTTATCTCCTCACTGTCTGTGGTATCCGAAGTTCACTCACTTTCACACTGATCTCTGTTTCGTGACTTGTCCAACTCCACAACACTATACTGTGGCGAGCAGTGCGGGAAGGACGAGACGGGAGCCCAGGTTAAGCGATGACGCAACTCTCGTGCCCGATACACCGCACGACTACGAGAGCTGCCTTTATTTAACACCACCACATAACAGAAAACACGGCACACCTGACCAACACACACAACACTCTCACTAATGGTCCCGATCACACTTCACATCACAATTAACACACAAACAATAAAGACCCCAAACCCGTTAACCCCACATAACCTAATAACAGAACAAGTTATCCAAAACCCCTCTTCCCCAAACATTCTGAATACCCAGACTCCCCGGGGGGTAGGAGTCGCCACAATACTTTGTGTGTTGTATACTTTGAGCCAGTGAACCTAAAACCACCTTTTTGTTTTCAAACGTGGTGATTTGTCTTATATGATCCTTAACATAGTGATCTATGTTATCACTTGATGAAGAAAGGTAAAGAAACAAGTTTTATTTCTCTGTTGGGATCCTTTCCATAATGAAGGCATCACTCCAGTATTATGACTCCTCCATTGACTCATTATCTGCTCACCCGTTGACTTCAAGGTCTCAATCTGTGGGCTTCAGATGTTAAGTTGTAGAACTTTGTAGAGGAGCTTCATAGAGAAATGTCGTATTAAAATAAATAAATATATATTTACAATTTTTCAGGATTTGGAAGTGAATATATGAAGGGGGAGACCGGGAGTGGGTCTGGGAAGCCGTCCTCACCTCCGTCACTCGAAAAGGAGAGTGGAGAAGAAAACATGGGTGAGTTAAATTTAACATAAAAGTGAAATAGTCACTCAAATTAATCTTTTGAATCATGGTCCTGAACACGGAATCTCAAATTTGACCTGATGCATTAAATTGGGTCAGGGTTCGGGTCTCACCCTCTACGTTGATTACTTCACTCCCTGTCCTTACGTTTTTTGCATCTCTGATTGTCCTCCCTCATCTTAATTATCTCACCTGTCCAGTGACGGCTGGTGGTGATTTTGGGTGGGTGGGCTAACGAATGCATTACATTATCAATACTTCACAGCAGTGGCGGCGCCAGAGATTTTTTTCTGGTGGTGCTATGGGGATGCTCGGCGTTTTACTGAGGGTGCTATGAAATTAGGGTGATAGCATATGAGTCTCATTTTTCTCTACTACAACACCTCCCCACCATATCGTCACATGTTTACACGTTTGCTCTCTAACGGGTCTTTGGGGTACATAAAAAGCGCCATTCAAATCGATCGTATTATTATTGTCAGGCTACTTCTGACGGACGCGCACAAAGCCGCGTTCATCTCCGACGGTCAAAATGGATGCAGCATGTTATAGATAACGTAATCCCAAATACTTCACTTACTTCAGTGTGTGGATTAAAGTTTGCGCCAGATGACTACCAGGTCACCACTACCATGAGCGACAAATTAAACTAAACATACCAAGTTCAATACACTTCTAACTAAAGACGGCAGATTAGAATGTCAGATAGAATTAACTTAAACAGGCAAAGAGTCAGAAATGCTTTCAAAAAGAGTATATTATTTTAGGTCACAATCAAAACATGAATGAAACCAAACAGTATTTTTAATATTGGTATTTTCGGACCATCCTGGGCGTTCATGCTTAAGTCACCCAGGGTGCTAGCATCATGGCTAGCAGTGCCCTCAGTAGAGGTGAAGGGTTGACTTGGACCAGGACGTTCCTCTTCTTCTACATCAGAATCAGAATCCACTACCTCTTGCATTTTTTCTTCCTCTTGAACGTCTTCTTCAACTCGAGGAATTTTTCGGATCAAATACCGATCCATTTTCGTGATTTTGTGAACGCTTGACTTAAAATTGACGATCGCCAGGATTACTGTTACTTAGCCTACTACTCATTGAACAATCACGTTCACGCACGCAACGTGTCTGTGTCGTGCTACGTGAACAATCTGTTTATTTCAATCTGTTATTTTCTTTTGTGATTAAAATATTATTATCACGCAATACATTTTATTAAGAACTCAGAATGAAATTAAATAACAATAATAAATAAACCATTATTTTCTTGGGGGTGCTATGGGGGTGCTATGGCCAATCTAGGGGATGCTCTAGCACCCCCTAGCCCCCCCCTGGCGCCGCCACTGCTTCACAGGGCTCCAGACGCCATGAGGTCACCTTTATATCTCTGTTCATAACTTTCATATAATGTGAATGATTTTTAAACAAGGATAAGGTGTAGAGAAATGGCTGTCTTTATTTGAAGCACAATTATAAATAAAAAGAAAAATAAGGTGTTTAAAGTGCTTCACTGAGCTGAAATTGAACATTTCGAACTAAACCATTAAGCAAAATAATTTTTTTTTCGTGCTTAAAGTATTGCACAATTAAAATGTTGACCGGTCTCCCTTTGCGCAAAATGCGGCTGTAGACGATCACACACTCTTTGGTAGACGTCTGTGTCGCCGTCAATCATGAAGGACATGTAGGCCTATGTGGCGTTTCCGACGTCCGCAGCTGTCTTTTGCTTTAAGAGACAGCTGCATCTCTGCAGTAATGAATTGTGCAATGAACTGCAATGAATTGTGCACATGCCATCTCATTGCTATACGTCGGGTTGACGTTTAATCCATTTTTCTTCATGAGAATAATTTCGGATTTAAATTTGGTGAATGGCAACTCCTCTTTGGAAATTATCATTAAATTAGATCATTTCCGATTCCTTAGACAACCTTATTGTTACTGCCTGTCGCTGAAATTCAGCTGGGAGAGGGGCCACTTTCTCTACACTTGTCACGCCATGTTGGGTTATTTAGACATTATGCTTTTTTAATGTTTCGATACGAAACATTGTTGACCCGCTTACAAATGCACTATTACCGGCCATATTCTGACCGCACTCCTGACAGTAAAAGCAGTGCGGTCCGTAATGCACTGCGTAATGATAAAATGTTACATAGATGAATCAGCATTTAATTCATTTGTGTGACAGAAACAACTAAATTTCATGGATACATTTAAAGTTTATTCATTTATTTAAATAAATAAATTATGATAAAAACGTTCAAAAACACATACTACCCATACGCCATACTGCACTTGCGCTACTGTGCTGTGATTAGTCGAAGGTCACTGTACTGTAGCTACGGTGCTAGGTCAGCCTTTGGGCTAAACTAATTTAGCCCAAATTGGAAGCATATGAAGTGGGGGTGTCAGGGCACCTGTCAATCAAACGTCAATGGAAGCTTACGCTACTGTGCTTGGGCTAAATGAAATTAGCCCAAATGGGGGCGTCTCACGACACCTGTCAATCACAATTAAATGGCCGCTTACGCTACTTACGCTATATTTGAAATCAGCAAACATATGTGTGTGTGTGTGTGTGTGTGTGTGTGTGTGTCTGTGTGTGTTTCTGTGTGTGTGTGTGCGTGTGTGTGTGTGTGGTTCTAGATGACAAAAGAAACAGGGAACACACTGTAATTTCATACTACAAAAGAAGTGATGATGTAAAAGTATCACAATGAAGTACAGTCTTAACTGGCTGTACTACTAAAAACCCTCCTGGCCTCTGATGCAATCTAAAATTCATAGGTTAAAAAAAACATGGAACTCTGTAGTGGCGATTTGTCCTCCTCAATAAAACAATAACTGGAATATAAAGAAATCAAACTAAGCAACGTATTGAAAATAGCCACTGAGGCACCAGGGGGACGAATCTTACGCAGTGTGGGTTAAGAGTCAAGTGTTCGGTCGGATTTTGGGGTTTCTGATGGTTTATTTTCCGGTGTTACAAGCAAACAAAATAAATGTGCCTGACTGGGAACCTGCCGCCTCATCTCCTTGGTCTCTCTGGTACAGCTGGTAAAGAACCATGACCCTTCCCAGTGCCTGTCTTACCTATTCCCTTCTACCTCTATGTATAGGTCAGACACCCGGTGCGCCACAGCTGGCCCATCATTTCAATTGACTTTAATTTATAATACAAACAAGCAAATAAATATAAAATAATCATATTATTTAAGCAAATTTATATATTAAGCAAACAAACTAAATAAATGTTTTATAATTAAATCTTATAACTGAATAGCTCCAACACGTCTATAATAAAACCCTCATGCATCATATTTTGTCCTGCAACATTCAACTTAAATATATCAAATTTAAAACATAATAAAATGCTATCATCAAACAATCACACAAAAACTAGCTGGGGGGCAATACCAGCGGAATTGAGAGCATGGCCGACTCTGAGCTTGGTGAGTTGAAGTCTCTGAAGAGTTTTAGGAGTATTTAGTTTACCTGCATAACCCTCTATGTCATGGTTTGCTCACCAGATAGAAAGTATATCATATAACAACAATAACATAACTGATATGTAATGAATACAGTAAGTTTGATATATTGATGGTATGATCAACCCTGCCCATCCTTCAGAAGCCTCCTACAACATGGTGGAAGGGGATCTAAACATGTTGCTGCTTGTGGGGGCTTTACTAATGAGACCATCAGTAGGCTACACCATAACTTTTCAATGTACTGTTTTCAGACAAAGGATTTACTTCATTATCTACTTTGGTGGATTTTTGTTCGGCTTTCCATTGAACAAACGTACAAACAACATGTTGAATAACATTACAATGAAGCATACAAATACATATCACAACAAGATAGAATAGTGCAAATGACACTCAGCAGCAAATAAGTTAAATAAATTGGGTAAAAAGCAGATCTGTTGTAAGTGGTAAAATCAGACTGTGTTCGATGCCTGAATGGCAGACTAGGGAACGGGAGCCTACGGGAGTTCAATGCTCAAGTCTGAAATATCCAGCCTCACCATTTTCATCGAGTATTAAACAGCATAAGCTAGCGAGAATAACTACTTTAACAATGAAGATACACCCTCAAAAGTGCAGGAATAATGTGAGTATATAAAATGAAACAAATAAGCAAACTGCTTTCAGTAATCCTTGACGGACAAGGTCACGTTCGCAACCAAAAACAATGTGGTGAATGGCCACGCGTCCTTCTCCCCCTGCCCCTCCGGATTCACACCCTGAGCGAGCCCGCCCAAACAGAATCTCCCCCTCTCAAATTCATTCAACTTGGTCTCTTTAACATCCAATTCATCGAAAATAAAGCTTTACTGTTGACTCTAGCTCTTTGTGAAACACCACTGACAAATAGATTTCCTCTGTCATACTGAAACTTTGCATATCCATCCCAATGTCTTTTGCCATTTTGCTGCAGGCTATGCCTGTCGGTGGGTTTTTAGAATTATTAACAAACAATCACAGTTGTAGCCCAGCCTACTACAGTTGGTGTAAGACTATAATATTAAGTACTTTTGCTGTATGGTCTATGTACAGATTGGTTTTACACCTTATAAATGCATAGCAGTACATACCTACGTACCTGTACTTAAAACAGTGGGCAAAATAGTAGGCCTCCAAACATTGTTGATAAAGGGTACATCAAGAGCACAGACAACGGACAACGTTTGACCGAGCTGGCCCAAGACAGAACACCTCACCGACCCTATCTCACTTGACTGAGTCTAACTATATAACGAGGAACTACTCATTCTTGTGGAAAAGTGGACTTAATGTGGCATATTTTGAGTATACCAAGTCTATCAAACAAACATCTTATTGATGAGATACGTTTAGGGGAACAAGGTGGTACGACAAACGGTTTAATATTAACAAAGGTTAACAATTCAGAACAATGTGTTGAACACCCTTCCTCCAATATGGTGTTTGTCCGTCATTTTATATTGCCTTTTGATTTCTCTTCCAGGTGAGGTTCGAAGGGTCCGTTCTGAATTCATTCAGAGAGTTTCATACCCAGTTATCAAAGGTCTCCTGGATGATCTTTGGCAGCAGAAGGTGTTCAGTACTGAGGACAAGGACTCTGTGATGGTGGAGCAGAGGTTCAGAGCAGACCAAGCACGGCGTCTGATTGACATGGTGATCGGTAAAGGGGAGAGAGCAAGTCAGATAATGATCTATTGTATGAAGATGAGGGACAAGCACTTATACTCAACCCTGGGTCTGATCCCTTCTCCTGCTGGGGACATCAAGGCGGAAGTAGAGCTAAAGAGGCTTTTTTCAAGAGGTAGGTGTTTTACTTAGTGCTGCTGTGTGCCTTGGCTCATTGGTGTTAATGATAGGATACCTTTTATAGTTTGGTTCAGGTTTTTAGCCTCACCATAACCCCTCACACCCATTTCTAAAGTGGTAATATCTACATTTTGGTTGAGTGGTACATCCTCTAGATAGGTGGAACTTGACCTGCCTGTGTGTGGATTGTCTTTGTCCTTTTTATAGCCAGAGACAAGAAAACCCGCTCTGCAGGGCAGGATCTGTCTTATAAGCAGCTCATGGAGGTGGCCGAAACACTGGGACAGGAATGGGAGCAGGCGGCACTCCACCTGGGGCTGAAGACCAAAGATCTAGACAACATCAAGGCAGAACATAGACCTGTGGCCATGCAGAAGCAGAAGATGTTGTTGCTGTGGAGGCGCCGAAGACCACCAGGAGAGGCCACAGCTCAGGACCTGCTGAGAGGTCTGGAGGACCTGGAGGACCTACCGGTCTGGACTCGTTTTTTATTGGCAGGTAACGTACTTCACCAACACACACACACACACACACACACACACACACACACACACACACACACACACACACACACACACACACACAAACACACACACACACACACGGGCGTAATTGTGTGTGTGTGGGGGGGACTGGGCACGCAAAGCCTGGGATGAAAAGTTGTTTTTGAAGTATCATGTCGTAAATACCTTTTTAAATTGGCTGAATAAAATGTTTCTTCTTAGGTCATTCTTAGATTTATAACCCCACCACGTGCGTGCGTGCGTGTGTGTGTGTGTGTGTGTGTGTGTGTGTGTGTGTGTGTGTGTGTGTGTGTGTGTGTGTGTGTGTTGTGTGTGTGTGTGTGTGTGTGTGACGTTTGATTTGGGGACTAACATAAGAGCCAGTGCTGAAGAAAGCCCCGCCCCTATCGGAGGCATAGTTGCGTCTAGGATCATGACGTGAATCCCTTGATAAGGCGGTCGCTGGGGTTGGCGGTGGGCGGGCTGTGAATACCTCGGGGGCTGCTTGCAGTCCTAGTTGTTATTATTGGGTGCCAAGCAACTATGTTGCGAGACAACCTATTGTTTATGTATGAATTCTTATTGGGTGTCAAGCAACAAAGTTGCTTCGAAGCACCCCTGGAAGAGAAATATCCGCGACAGCCAATGATATTCGGCCGCGATGCCGCCAAACCGGAAACACGCCAATATCTCCGCAGCCCTTTGACATATCATGACCAAACTTGATACATAGACCCATGGCCTCAAAAAGGTGACACTCAATGAATTTGGTGACCATTGATTTCTAGGGGGCGCTATAATTAATGAAGACGTGTTTTAACTCCTCTCTCTTCACATGAGTACATTTCAAACTTATTTTCAATGTCTGATGATACTGTCAGACCTCCCCATATAGCTTATAAATTATTTCTCATGGCAACATCAGAACTTGGCCACCATGTTGAAAGTTGTCAAAAATCAGTTTTACATTTCCACAGGCCACAAATTATGTTCAATCTTCATGGAACTTGGCATATATGATCTTCAGACCAAGCTGAACAATTGTATCAAACAGCTATCTCAAATTCAAAACCGTTTGGCCGTGACAGCCAATCAAACTTGACGGCGCTCATTAATGGGTAGACACTGCACTCGTGTGGCGACAAGCGGTACTTAATGTATAATGCAACAATAACAATATTTACCATTCCGCCCACCTACAATATAAACTGCAATTCCCACTGGATTAGATGCTTCACGAACCACCTCCAGAACGGATGCTTGTTTACATTGTGTCTCTTTTAGGGATATTGTTCCGAATACCCCTATGTATTTGTGACATTTGTTCTGTCAGGCAGACTGTATTGCGCCCTTACCTCTAGGTGGGGTCCTTTTCCCATTTACTCATCCCACCGGCTGTCGGTATTGCCGATTTCCGAGATGGTCGTCATGTAGCCCCCTGGCCGATTACGTCCATCCGGCAGAATTAGCCTACCGAGTCCCATTATGCTTGACACCCACATTGCTGCTCGCAGCTATATTTATTATTATTATAAGTAACAAAAATGACTTCCAGAAACTATTAACTAAACTAAAACAATCACTGCTAACTGAAAAATTTCTTGTTGTTGAGGATTTACTATCAAGATTGGAAAGGTGTCATATAGGTATGTATATATATGGAAATAAGCAATGGTTTGAGGTCTCAACTAAACTCCCCGTGATTGGTTGAGGAGGTGCTTTCAGACCTTTCAGAATTTGATGGATCCCCCTTTCACAGGGATGAGTCTCACCGAAGCCATAGCAAGAATGTCTTTGAGGGACAGGTATGAAGAGGAGGACGGTTCTGATTCTGGTAAGAGTTGTGGTTCTTCTGGTTCTTCTCTCACGCTACATACCTCCAGGCTTCTCAACCCCTCCCTCTGACCCTCCGCAGGCATGAAAATCACTCACCTTTCGGCGAAATTCGCCGTTTTGAAACCAAAATAGGTGACCTCCATGAATCGTGTAGATTCGATGAAAAAATATTGTGGGGGGGGGGGGGGGGGGGGTAGGTTCAGAGGCCGGCCAGTTTATAGTCCTCCGTAAAGTGCTGTACTTAGACACGGAGAGCCTGTCGGAGAACCTCTCCGTAGTTTACGTGCGCATCCAATATTTTTAACTATCAGTCGTCGCAACAGAGACGGTAAGGGCTGTGATTGGTCCTCTAACAAAATCATTTCTGCTACTCGGTTTGACTTTGGACCTTATTTACTTTGTACGTTGTTTACTTTGCACAGGACCAATAAAATACCAAATAGGATTTTTAAAAGCTTTGGAAGTTTATTTACAAAACTATTTACAAATATTTTGTTGTCAACATATAAGATCGATCGGGCGGAGAATTGCAATGCGCATCCGACATCCCGACGGAGAACTTTGAATGCGACGCGTTGTTAGACCTGGGCATTCGAGGCTATAGCCCCGGATCTTTTGGGAATATCCCCGGATCGCTGTGCCGTAAAAAAAACATAATGCTGAAAATAGCCCCGTAGAGTTTACTTCTTCTTCTTTGTGATTGAATTACCAGCAGCCACAGATGTTGCGAGTGAAAACCGCAAAATTCTGCCGTGTATGGACAGTATTAGAATAATTTGTTGCAAAATGTTGCAAATTCAACGTCGGTATTCTTTCTTCTCTATGCATAGCGCATCTCGTCGATATTGCTGTTTCGTGCTGCCAGCCTTTTAGTGAGATCAGAGAGTGTTGAGAAGGACAGTACCAAAATATCTTTGGTAAGATGGATATAAGAGAGACCCGCAGTGAATTCAACCCGGTCCACTTGACATCGGGTAGGTGCATGACAGTGGTACCGTAAAACGTCAATAGCCCGGGCTATTATTTGTTTTCTATCACTGAACTTTCGAACAAAACTCTTGCTCAGCAACGATGGGAAATAGCCTACTATCAAATGCATTATTTAAACCAGTATGAATATTACCGTAGGCCTACATGTTTACCAGGCAGTTGAATAACGCCTGCACACACACACACAGGCACGCACGCACGCACACGCAGAGTGGTAATCGGGAGAGTTGGGAGAATTCCCTGTGGCCCGTTAACGTAATCGGGGGGCGCCGGGTCAACGTCGCAACCAATTCGATTTTGTCTACAGGGGAGTAACTGAGCGCCCCCTCCCGAAGTGGTACAGCCCAGGTCGGCCTTGAACTGCGATTGGTCAGAAAGACGTAACAGCTAATGACAACATTGAACTCTCATGCAGGCTCGAACAGAGTGACACACAAACACACACACACACATAGTTTTTCACCCACTCGGTATCCAGCTTGTTCCACGCTTAAAGCACCCAGGCTACTATGCGGCGTGCTGGGGCTCTCATGTTCTCCCCTGCTGTTTATTCCTATTCCGCATCCCCTGCCATCCAGTTGTCATACGATTCATGCAGACTGGCTTTGAACGGCTGATTCCATGGATGTACTTTGCGTGTGCCGTGTTTTCCCGCCGATGTGGCGAAGCTGTATGGTTATGCTGTTGAGAGCTTAAATAAATGCACTATTTAAGTTGACTAGGAACAATTATTGAAGTTTAACATTTTGTTCAGCACATTTGACAACTGACAGATGCAATATTGTAGCCAGTGAAAATCGCAAAAATTCTGACTTGTACATTAATGGGCAAATTTAGAATCATTACTTGCAAAATGATGCAAATTTGATTCTCTATGCAAAGCCCATCATGTCGATATTGCTGTTTAGTGCTGCTCTAGTTTGCACTGATTCAGGAGACCCGCAGTGAATTCAACCCGGTCCACTTGACATCTAGGCGCATGAGTGTTTATTTGGCTACAGGCTTTTCTAATGTCTCATTTTGGCTGCTGTATGTGGTGCACTTTCCTATCCATAACGTAAACATTAACCTATTCAGTAGGCCTGCCCCGACGTGAGTCAGACATGACGATTTCTCTTTCCTTTACTTCTCAAACTACGTGACAATTGCATGTTCATCAGCCCGATTTTCAAATTTCCTCGGGGGAGAAACCCCCAAACCCCCGTTTTTAAAGGACTCTTCTGGGCTACAGCCCCGGATGTTTTCAATTGCTAGCGACGCTCTTCTCCGTAGTCTGTCTTCCACCCGTCACCCAGCGGTGTGTACCGTTCAGACAACACGAATCTCAGATATTCCACCACGATTTAACATGTCACACTGTCGGAAGACTGGCCACACTATAAGATTCACGTTTTGCAAGATATTTAGACCCTATTGGACCCCCCTAGAGGGATAATATCCTTCTCACCTTTTTCACCCCTGACCCGTATTCATGCCTGCTTCTAGTTTTGTCCTTTTTTCCGGGCGCCAGTGCTGACATTGATGAAGATGATGAAGGTGAGCAGTGTCACTCTTCCGTGGAGCTTTGAGTCTCAATGACGAGGTGATCTGATAACAGAAGTATTTCACTGGGGGTTAAAGAAATATATCCTGGTTCACTGAACCAGGAATGCTGCCTGCCAGAGTATCATGAGGCCAACTGTTATTCAATTTTTTTTTATTTCTGTATTGTAGTAGAAGGTAGAAAAATAAATGAAATCCATTTGCATATTCTCTTGATTTGTCTTTCAGGACTTGTACAGAATCAATCTAAACCTGTTAAGAAGAAGCCGTCAAGCAGTAGCGGACAGGAGAGCCGTCCTGGTGAGCTGTCCTCGTCTCCGCCCCTCAAAATGCCGGCTAGTGACTGGACGCTGGGTGAGTTGAAGTCTCCTATACAGTAATAAGTCGAACTGCATAACCCTCTATATCATAGTACTTCCCTTATACATTCATTGAGACATAATTTATCAATACATAATTCCTTTTTTAAAAGAGGTCAAAGGTGTGTGGCTCTCTGGAATACCTTTTAGGATTCTGGGATACAAATTCTAAATCTATGGCTTGTTCGAACATGTAAATTGGACTGAAGTATATTTATGTACATGAATTGAAACTATTTATTTCTAAATAGTTTACCAAAAGAAATTGGTCACACATTATCTTAATCTGGTGATAACAAAGTGAAACGGATTCATTGAATGCTTAAACTTATTTTGACCATAATGTAATTGCTGTGATTTAGCTATTGCTAAATGCCTTATTGAAAAAAAACACCCTTCTAAGTCGTCAGCATCTCTGCCCTCAACCTAGTTCTTTACTTATTAGATTTCTACCCCCCCCCCCCCCAGCAGTCCAGTTAGAGTCAGGACACAGGTTACCAGGTAAGAGTCCATTTACTTAGAGGTTTTATTTGATCCTCCACATACTGCAGAACACTTGATCAGACATAGTTCTTGGCAGTAAATAGTGTGTGTGTGTGTGTGTGTGTGTGTGTGTGTGTGTGTGTGTGTGTGTGTATTTGTGTGTGTGTGTGTGTGCGTGTGTGTGTGCGAAAATACAGTCTGTTGGCCTGTATAATATACAGTGCAGTACAATATACTGTATATATACATGTGTATATGTACAGTACAGTACAATCAGGCCTGCATTAACTGCCCTTGGGCCCTGGGGCTGAGAGTGTTCGTAGGCCCCCTGAGAGGGGATCTTACAGGCGGCCTTGAGTACAATATACTGTACAATATACACGTGCGTTAAACCCACACTAGAGCTCCACTGACCACTGTCTGTCTGTCTGTCCGTCCGTCCGTCCGTCCGTCCGTCACTCACTAGTAGATAGACTAGATAGTGAACGCATAGGGGAACTTGTATGGAGTTAGAATCATGCCAAAACCCCCCACACACACAAAACGTGTTATACTCATGCACAACGATTCACAAACACACAAAACGTGTTTTACTCACGCACAACGATTCACACACACACACACACACACACACACACACACACACACACACACACACACACACACACACACACACACACACACACACACACTCAGTGTGGTTTGCAAATACAAAACGTCATTCACAAACTGATGCATTTTGTTTTGCAAATAAGAAATGTACCTATCAAACAAATACATCATGCTTCAGAAACAAATACTGTATGTTTTACACATACAAGGAAACATATTTCTTCAATTACAAAAAAAAAACCTCCAAGTAGAAAACTAAAATCTTTCAAGTTCAAAAAAAGAATTATACAAGTACGGAAAACTGAAAGTTGTGTGTGGATCTGAAGGCATTTGTGTGTGGATCAGCAAGGCGGAAAATTAGTGCCAAAAGTCACGTGACAAACAACTGTACTGTGATTCACACTACACAACAGCAGGTGGCGCTGTTGAGCCAGTTTAAGGCCGCCAGGGCGACCTTTTTTTCTCCCCAAAACCTTTATTTAATGCCGGCCAACAGGAGCTACCTTGAGTGGATTCGACTTGCCGCCATTAGCTGCGTTTCCATCTAAAAGGTGATGCGAATCTTTAGAAAGTTCGCAAAAAAGTAATTTGAATAAGGTGCGTTTCCATCAACTGGTTGTAGCGGAATAGGGTGATGACGTTACACGTTGATTTCGGCAGGGTTGCTATGGCCGGTCGTTATGCGGAAATCGGAAAGACTGTCAGTCCTGTGTGTTCAAAGTTCGCTACGTCACAGTTGTTTCGAAAAGTGTGTTTCCATATCCCATTTTGCGAATTTACTATCTTTCGCATTTCTCAAAAAACACCTCAAGCGAGCGGATAGTATGAACATCAGGGCTTGACATAGCAAACCTAGATGACAGTGTCAGGGATGTCAGATCACAAACTCATCAAATGCTGCCTTAAATCCCACCACCCACCCACCCATCACAATGAAACGTCTCATACAATTTAGAAACCTGAAGTCCATAAACCCAGATCTAACAAATCTTCTCCAGTCTTCTTCTGACTCCGTCACCAACTACAACTCTGCTCTTGAGTCTGTATAGGATGGTGTGGCCCCCCTGAAGAATCCCACAGTCTCCTTTTTCCAGATCCTCTCCCTGCTTTAACAAGGAGCGCCGCTCACTGAAAGTGGCAGGCAACCGTCTGGAGCGTCAATATAAGAGAAGTGGTCTGACGATTCATACACAGATGGTTGAGCAGCACCAACAGGACTTTAAAAATGCACTGAACTGCCACTATTCCAACCGCATTAAGAATCAATGTCAATATGGTTTGCTCAAACCCCTTGCGTTTGAGACCCCCCCCCCCCCCCCCCTTGTACACATATTGGTCAGCCTAGATAAAGCTTATGTGTCAAAGCTAGGACGGTGTTGGTGTCCTCCACTCCAGTGCAGTCTGCAACCTGGGAGTGATACTGGACAGAAAACTATCCCACAGAACCACACCAAGAACTTCTTAACTTCTTCAACCTCGGGAACAAAATCCATCACCTGTTCATCAATGTCCTCATCTCATCCCTTCTGGACAATTCGAATGCCCCCCTTGTGGGGGAATCTGCTAAATCCATCAATGGGCTGCAGTTAGTCTGGAGCTTTGCGGCTCTCTGGAATATCTTTTAGGATTCTGGGATACAAATTCTAAATCTATGGCTTGTTTGAACATGTATCATACGCATGACTGAAGTATATTTCTGAATATGAATTCAAACTATTTATTTCTAATTAGTTTAACAAAAGAAATTGGTCACACGTCATCTTAATCTGGTGATAACAAAGTGAAACGGATTCGTTGAAAGCTTAAACTTATTTTGACGACATTGTAAATGCTTTGTGATTTAGCTATTGCTAAATGCCTTATTGAAAATTATGAAAAACACCCTTCTAAGTGGTTAGTGTCTGTACCCTCAACCCCCCCCCCCCCCCCCCCCCCCCCCCAGCAGTCCAGTTAGAGACCAGGTAAGAGTCCATCCACTTAGAGATTTTATTTGATCCTCCACAAACTGCAGAACACTTGATCAGACATAATTCTTGGCAGTAAGTAGTGGGGTGTGTGTGTGTGTGTGTGTGTGTGTGTGTGTGTGTGTGTGTGTGTGTGTGTGTGTGTGTGTGTGTGAAAATGCAGTCTGTTAGCCTGTATAATATACAGTGCAGTACAATGTACTGTATATATACATGTGTATATTTACAGTACAGTACAACTGCCCTTGGGCCCTGGGGCTGAGAGTGTTCGTAGGCCCCCTGAGAGGGGGGGGGGGGGGGCAACTGGCGGTGTCAAGTGGCCACTGGGCCCAGCTAGTGGCCCCCTTTTTTATTGGCTCTTGATAGGCCTCTGATCTTTGGAAGCCCAAAACAAAAAGTCACATTGTCTTGGGCCTACGCCGATCGGGGGACCTATCAATGATCCAGTATTAAAAAAATAAAATAATAATAATATTTCCATTGTTTTTTTTTCTGCAGTACATTATAGGCCCCCCGACCGGCAGAGGCCCTGGCACCTCAGCCTAGGTAAGCCCGTGCATTAGGCGGCCTTGAGTACAATATACTGTACAATATACATGTGCGTTAAACCCACACTAGAGCTCCACCGACCACTGTCTGTCTGTCTGTCTGTCTGTCTGTCTGTCTGTCTGTCTGTCACTTACTCACTAGTAGATAGACTAGATAGTGAATGCATAGGGGAACTTGTATGGAGTTAGAATCATGCCAAAACCCCCCACACACAAAAAACATGTTATACTCACGCACAACGATTCACACACACACACACACACTGGTTTGCAAATACAAAACGTCATTCACAAACTAATGCATTTTGTTTTGCAAGTAAGAAATGTACCTATCAAACAAATACATCATGCTTCAGAAACAAATACAGTATGTTTTACACATATAAGGAAACATATTTCTTTAATTACAAAAAAATATCCTCCAAGTACAAACTAAAATCTTTCAAGTACAAAAAAAAAGAATTATACAAGTACGGAAAACTGAAAGTTGTGTGTGGATCTGAAGGGATTTGTGTGTGGATCAGCAACGCGGAAAATTTGTGCCAAATTAATTAATTTTTTAATAAATTTAGCCAAAATAGAGTACTTTGGCACTCGTGACAAACAAATGTACTGTGATTCACACTACACAACAGCAGTTTGCAAAAAAGTTATTCGAATTAGGTGCGTTTCCATCAAGTGGTTGTGGCGGAATAGGGTGATGACGTTACACGTTGATGTCGGCAGGGTTGCTATGGCCGGTCGTTATGCGGAAATCGTAAAGACTGTCAGTCCTGTGTGTTCAAAGTTCGCTACGTCACAGTTGTTTCGAAAAGTGTGTTTCCATCTCCTATTTTGCGAATTTACTCTCTTTCGCATTTCTCAAAAACCACCTCAAGCGAGCGGATAAACCTTTTTGCAAATTAGAGGATTTTTATGCGAATTTTGGTGTTTCCATCACCGTTTACTGATTCGATACTTCAAAGTACGCATAAAATCAGGGGGATGGAAACACGCACCTAGTGTTGTTAATAATGGCGTTTAAAAGAACTGCGTTACGTAACCCGTTATTTTTTCAGTAGCGGGGTAATCTAACTAATTACTATTTCCGTCGTTACAACGCAGTTACCGTTACTGTACGAAAAATGCAGTGCGTTACTATGAATTGATTGAATAAACTGCTTAATCCGAACGCACCCCTGGCTCCAAACACAAACTGCTAGCCAGGAGACCGGGTGGGTTAACAACGACATAAGCGATTATGATTGGCTAAGGCAGAGTCATGTTTCATGGTAGCCAATGGAGCCAGTGTTTTTACACACAAGCCAGGACACGCGCGCCACACACACACGCAAACGCACACACCCAACCGATTCGATGAAGCAGCAGAAATGGCCAGTCCGGAGCAATCCGATGAAAAGTTGGCATTTTCTGTAGTATCTGGCAGATGTTCCACAGCCTTTGCAACCAGGCAAATTGAAATCCAGGCCCCATCCACACTAACCCGGCTAAATGTAAAAACGCGCTTCCGCAATGAAAATGATCTCCGTCCACACTATCGTTTTCATATAGTTTTCGGAATGTTTTGCATCCACGTTCCCGTTATTTTAATAAACAGTTGTCATGGCTACGTAACTCCGCCACGCCTCTCTGTTTAGATTACAGGCGCGCGATCAGATGATATATACAGTTGATCAGCTGGTTAATCATTTTTGACCCGCTCTTGCCCAGAAACGCCGCTCCAAGTACGGTTTGAACTGTCGTCTTTCGGGTTTTTTACCATCACTTAAGAACATTAAGTAGCCTACAGCCATGGGCGTCAGTTTGGTTTGAAATGTGCTGGGGACAGAGACGCATTCGGAAGTGCATTTTCAGAGGTCCTGGGTACAATGAGGACGCACTATTTTTTCTCTCTTGAGTGCCGGTAATGAAAGGTTCTGATATACGGCATACCCATGTAGCTAATTACTAAGGAATAAAATGTATACAAAATCTGTCTGGCACGTTTTATGAAGAAAAGGTTTCCAAAAAGCATCGGACATATGACCCACTATGTTCTGCTCCATTTATCCTTTGTTGACAACGTGACATGACATGGCTAAGCTAACAACATAAACAAGAGGAGCTAGGAAAGGAAATGAACTGCGTGTTTAAGTTAGAAAAGATTAGAAAATAAAAGAATATTTTTGCACAGCTGAACGCTGTTGCACATGTTAACACACACTGACACATATTGTTTAAGTAGTATCCGAGGAAGTCAGATGTTACATTTCAGTATTTTTCAGAAAACAAGAAAATATTAAACGCAATTTGCAAATTCTATTGATTTGTCTTTCAGAACCGCAGCCGCAGTCATGCAGTAGCAGTCAGTGGAGCTTGTCCAAGCCTGAGCTGTCCGGCCCTGTGGACTCTGAGTCGTCATTTTCTTCTCCCCAAAATCGTTATTTAATGCCGGCCAACAGGAGCTACCGTGAGTGGATTCGACTTGCCGCCATTAGCTGCGTTTCCATCTAAAAGGTGATGCGAATCTTTAGAAAGTTCGCAAAAAAGTAATTCGAATCAGGTGCGTTTCCATCAAGTGGTTGTGGCGGAATAGGGTGATGACGTTACACGTTGATGTCGGCAGGGTTGCTATGGCCGGTCGTTATGCGGAAATCGTAAAGACTGTCAGTCCTGTGTGTTCAAAGTTCGCTACGTCACAGTTGTTTCGAAAAGTGTGTTTCCATCTCCTATTTTGCGAATTTACTCTCTTTCGCATTTCTCAAAAACCACCTCAAGCGAGCGGATAAACCTTTTTGCAAATTAGAGGATTTTTATGCGAATTTTGGTGTTTCCATCACCGTTTACTGATTCGATACTTCAAAGTACGCATAAAATCAGGGGGATGGAAACACGCACCTAGTGTTGTTAATAATGGCGTTTAAAAGAACTGCGTTACGTAACCCGTTATTTTTTCAGTAGCGGGGTAATCTAACTAATTACTATTTCCGTCGTTACAACGCAGTTACCGTTACTGTACGAAAAATGCAGTGCGTTACTATGAATTGATTGAATAAACTGCTTAATCCGAACGCACCCCTGGCTCCAAACACAAACTGCTAGCCAGGAGACCGGGTGGGTTAACAACGACATAAGCGATTATGATTGGCTAAGGCAGAGTCATGTTTCATGGTAGCCAATGGAGCCAGTGTTTTTACACACAAGCCAGGACACGCGCGCCACACGCAAACGCACACACCCAACCGATTCGATGAAGCAGCAGAAATGGCCAGTCCGGAGCAATCCGATGAAAAGTTGGCATTTTCTGTAGTATCTGGCAGATGTTCCACAGCCTTTGCAACCAGGCAAATTGAAATCCAGGCCCCATCCACACTAACCCGGCTAAATGTAAAAACGCGCTTCCGCAATGAAAATGATCTCCGTCCACACTATCGTTTTCATATAGTTTTCGGAATGTTTTGCATCCACGTTCCCGTTATTTTAATAAACAGTTGTCATGGCTACGTAACTCCGCCACGCCTCTCTGTTTAGATTACAGGCGCGCGATCAGATGATATATACAGTTGATCAGCTGGTTAATCATTTTTGACCCGATCTTGCCCAGAAACGCCGCTCCAAGTACGGTTTGAACTGTCGTCTTTCGGGTTTTTTACCATCACTTAAGAACATTAAGTAGCCTACAGCCATGGGCGTCAGTTTGGTTTGAAATGTGCTGGGGACAGAGACGCATTCGGAAGTGCATTTTCAGAGGTCCTGGGTACAATGAGGACGCACTATTTTTTCTCTCTTGAGTGCCGGTAATGAAAGGTTCTGATATACGGCATACCCATGTAGCTAATTACTAAGGAATAAAATGTATACAAAATCTGTCTGGCACGTTTTATGAAGAAAAGGTTTCCAAAAAGCATCGGACATATGACCCACTATGTTCTGCTCCATTTATCCTTTGTTGACAACGTGACATGACATGGCTAAGCTAACAACATAAACAAGAGGAGCTAGGAAAGGAAATGAACTGCGTGTTTAAGTTAGAAAAGATTAGAAAATAAAAAAATATTTTTGCACAGCTGAACGCTGTTGCACATGTTAACACACACTGACACATATTGTTTAAGTAGTATCCGAGGAAGTCAGATGTTACATTTCAGTATTTTTCAGAAAACAAGAAAATATTAAACGCAATTTGCAAATTCTATTGATTTGTCTTTCAGAACCGCAGCCGCAGTCATGCAGTAGCAGTCAGTGGAGCTTGTCCAAGCCTGAGCTGTCCGGCCCTGTGGATTCTGAGTCGTCATTTTCTTCTCCCCAAAATCGTTATTTAATGCCGGCCAACTGGAGCTACCGTGAGTGGATTCGACTTGCCGCCATTAGCTGCGTTTCCATCTAAAAGGTGATGCGAATCTTTAGAAAGTTCGCAAAAAAGTAATTCGAATCAGGTGCGTTTCCATCAAGTGGTTGTGGCGGAATAGGGTGATGACGTTACACGTTGATGTCGGCAGGGTTGCTATGGCCGGTCGTTATGCGGAAATCGTAAAGACTGTCAGTCCTGTGTGTTCAAAGTTCGCTACGTCACAGTTGTTTCGAAAAGTGTGTTTCCATCTCCTATTTTGCGAATTTACTCTCTTTCGCATTTCTCAAAAACCACCTCAAGCGAGCGGATAAACCTTTTTGCAAATTAGAGGATTTTTATGCGAATTTTGGTGTTTCCATCACCGTTTACTGATTCGATACTTCAAAGTACGCATAAAATCAGGGGGATGGAAACACGCACCTAGTGTTGTTAATAATGGCGTTTAAAAGAACTGCGTTACGTAACCCGTTATTTTTTCAGTAGCGGGGTAATCTAACTAATTACTATTTCCGTCGTTACAACGCAGTTACCGTTACTGTACGAAAAATGCAGTGCGTTACTATGAATTGATTGAATAAACTGCTTAATCCGAACGCACCCCTGGCTCCAAACACAAACTGCTAGCCAGGAGACCGGGTGGGTTAACAACGACATAAGCGATTATGATTGGCTAAGGCAGAGTCATGTTTCATGGTAGCCAATGGAGCCAGTGTTTTTACACACAAGCCAGGACACGCGCGCCACACACACACGCAAACGCACACACCCAACCGATTCGATGAAGCAGCAGAAATGGCCAGTCCGGAGCAATCCGATGAAAAGTTGGCATTTTCTGTAGTATCTGGCAGATGTTCCACAGCCTTTGCAACCAGGCAAATTGAAATCCAGGCCCCATCCACACTAACCCGGCTAAATGTAAAAACGCGCTTCCGCAATGAAAATGATCTCCGTCCACACTATCGTTTTCATATAGTTTTCGGAATGTTTTGCATCCACGTTCCCGTTATTTTAATAAACAGTTGTCATGGCTACGTAACTCCGCCACGCCTCTCTGTTTAGATTACAGGCGCGCGATCAGATGATATATACAGTTGATCAGCTGGTTAATCATTTTTGACCCGATCTTGCCCAGAAACGCCGCTCCAAGTACGGTTTGAACTGTCGTCTTTCGGGTTTTTTACCATCACTTAAGAACATTAAGTAGCCTACAGCCATGGGCGTCAGTTTGGTTTGAAATGTGCTGGGGACAGAGACGCATTCGGAAGTGCATTTTCAGAGGTCCTGGGTACAATGAGGACGCACTATTTTTTCTCTCTTGAGTGCCGGTAATGAAAGGTTCTGATATACGGCATACCCATGTAGCTAATTACTAAGGAATAAAATGTATACAAAATCTGTCTGGCACGTTTTATGAAGAAAAGGTTTCCAAAAAGCATCGGACATATGACCCACTATGTTCTGCTCCATTTATCCTTTGTTGACAACGTGACATGACATGGCTAAGCTAACAACATAAACAAGAGGAGCTAGGAAAGGAAATGAACTGCGTGTTTAAGTTAGAAAAGATTAGAAAATAAAAAAATATTTTTGCACAGCTGAACGCTGTTGCACATGTTAACACACACTGACACATATTGTTTAAGTAGTATCCGAGGAAGTCAGATGTTACATTTCAGTATTTTTCAGAAAACAAGAAAATATTAAACGCAATTTGCAAATTCTATTGATTTGTCTTTCAGAACCGCAGCCGCAGTCATGCAGTAGCAGTCAGTGGAGCTTGTCCAAGCCTGAGCTGTCCGGCCCTGTGGACTCTGAGTCGTCATTTTCTTCTCCCCAAAATCGTTATTTAATGCCGGCCAACAGGAGCTACCGTGAGTGGATTCGACTTGCCGCCATTAGCTGCGTTTCCATCTAAAAGGTGATGCGAATCTTTAGAAAGTTCGCAAAAAAGTAATTCGAATCAGGTGCGTTTCCATCAAGTGGTTGTGGCGGAATAGGGTGATGACGTTACACGTTGATGTCGGCAGGGTTGCTATGGCCGGTCGTTATGCGGAAATCGGAAAGACTGTCAGTCCTGTGTGTTCAAAGTTCGCTACGTCACAGTTGTTTCGAAAAGTGTGTTTCCATATCCCATTTTGAGAATTTACTCTCTTTCGCATTTCTCAAAAACACCTCAAGCGAGCGGATAGTATGAACATCAGGGCTTGACATAGCAAACCTAGATGACAGTGTCAGGGATGTCAGATCACAAACTCATCAAATGCTGCCTTAAATCCCACCACCCACCCACCCATCACAATGAAACGTCTCATACAATTTAGAAACCTGAAGTCCATAAACCCAGATCTAACAAATCTTCTCCAGTCTTCTTCTGACTCCGTCACCAACTACAACTCTGCTCTTGAGTCTGTATAGGATGGTGTGGCCCCCCTGAAGAATCCCACAGTCTCCTTTTTCCAGATCCTCTCCCTGCTTTAACAAGGAGCGCCGCTCACTGAAAGTGGCAGGCCGCCGTCTGGAGCGTCAATATAAGAGAAGTGGTCTGACGATTCATACACAGATGGTTGAGCAGCACCAACAGGACTTTAAAAATGCACTGAACTGCCACTATTCCAACCGCATTAAGAATCAATGTCAATATGGTTTGCTCAAACCCCTTGCGTTTGAGACCCCCCCCCCCCCCCCTTGTACACATATTGGTCAGCCTAGATAAAGCTTATGTGTCAAAGCTAGGACGGTGTTGGTGTCCTCCACTCCAGTGCAGTCTGCAACCTGGGAGTGATACTGGACAGAAAACTATCCCTCGAGAACCACACCAAGAACTTCTTAACTTCTTCAACCTCGGGAACAAAATCCATCACCTGTTCATCAATGTCCTCATCTCATCCCTTCTGGACAATTCGAATGCCCCCCTTGTGGGGGAATCTGCTAAATCCATCAATGGGCTGCAGTTAGTCTGGAGCTTTGCGGCTCTCTGGAATATCTTTTAGGATTCTGGGATACAAATTCTAAATCTATGGCTTGTTTGAACATGTATCATACGCATGACTGAAGTATATTTCTGAATATGAATTCAAACTATTTATTTCTAATTAGTTTACCAAAAGAAATTGGTCACACGTCATCTTAATCTGGTGATAACAAAGTGAAACGGATTTGTTGAAAGCTTAAATTTATTTTGACGACATTGTAAATGCTTTGTGATTTAGCTATTGCTAAATGCCTTATTGAAAATTATGAAAAACACCCTTCTAAGTGGTTAGTGTCTGTACCCTCAACCCCCCCCCCCCCCCCCCCCCCCCCCCCCCCCAGCAGTCCAGTTAGAGACCAGGTAAGAGTCCATCCACTGAGAGGTTTTATTGGATCCTCCACAAACTGCAGAACACTTGATCAGACATAATTCTTGGCAGTAAGTAGTGGGGTGTGTGTGTGTGTGTGTGTGTGTGTGTGTGTGTGTGTGTGTGTGTGTGTGTGTGTGTGTGTGTGTGTGAAAATACAGTCTGTTAGCCTGTATAATATACAGTGCTGTACAATGTACTGTATATATACATGTGTATATTTACAGTACAGTACAACTGCCCTTGGGCCCTGGGGCTGAGAGTGTTCGTAGGCCCCCTGAGAGGGGGGGGGGGGGGGCAACTGGCGGTGTCAAGTGGCCACTGGGCCCAGCTAGTGGCCCCCTTTTTTATTGGCTCTTGATAGGCCTCTGATCTTTGGAAGCCCAAAACAAAAAGTCACATTGTCTTGGGCCTACGCCGATCGGGGGACCTATCAATGAGCCAGTATTAAAAAAATAAAATAATAATAATATTTCCATTGTTTTTTTTTCTGCAGTACATTATAGGCCCCCCGACCGGCAGAGGCCCTGGGACCTCAGCCTAGGTAAGCCCGTGCATTAGGCGGCCTTGAGTACAATATACTGTACAATATACATGTGCGTTAAACCCACACTAGAGCTCCACCGACCACTGTCTGTCTGTCTGTCTGTCTGTCTGTCTGTCTGTC
The DNA here is from genome assembly GCF_902167405.1 of Gadus morhua. Lineage (NCBI taxonomy): Eukaryota > Metazoa > Chordata > Actinopteri > Gadiformes > Gadidae > Gadus > Gadus morhua. The sequence continues at coordinate 3,317,915 of NC_044063.1, forward strand.
TGTCTGTCTGTCTGTCTGTCTGTCTGTCTGTCTCTCTGTCTGTCTGTCACTTTCTCACTAGTAGATAGACTACATAGTGAATGCATAGGGGAACTTGTATGGAGTTAGAATCATGCCAAAACCCCCCACACACAAAAAACATGTTATACTCACGCACAACGATTCACACACACACACACACACACACACACACACACACACACACACACACACACACACACACACACACACACACACACTGGTTTGCAAATACAAAACGTCATTCACAAACTAATGCATTTTGTTTTGCAAATAAGAAATGTACCTATCAAACAAATACATCATGCTTCAGAAACAAATACAGTATGTTTTACACATACAAGGAAACATATTTCTTTAATTACAAAAAAATATCCTCCAAGTACAAACTAAAATCTTTCAAGTACAAAAAAAAAGAATTATACAAGTACGGAAAACTGAAAGTTGTGTGTGGATCTGAAGGGATTTGTGTGTGGATCAGCAACGCGGAAAATTAGTGCCAAATTAATTAATTTTTTAATAAATTTAGCCAAAATAGAGTACTTTGGCACTCGTGACAAACAAATGTACTGTGATTCACACTACACAACAGCAGTTTGCAAAAAAGTCATTCGAATTAGGTGCGTTTCCATCAAGTGGTTGTGGCGGAATAGGGTGATGACGTTACACGTTGATGTCGGCAGGGTTGCTATGGCCGGTCGTTATGCGGAAATCGGAAAGACTGTCAGTCCTGTGTGTTCAAAGTTCGCTACGTCACAGTTGTTTCGAAAAGTGTGTTTCCATCTCCCATTTTGCGAATTTACTCTCTTTCGCATTTCTCAAAAACTACCTCAAGCGAGCGGATAAACCTTTTTGCGAATTAGAGGATTTTTATGCGAATTTTGGTGTTTCCATCACCGTTTACTGATTCGATACTTCAAAGTACGCATAAAATCAGGGGGATGGAAACACGCACCTAGTGTTGTTAATAATGGCGTTTAAAAGAACTGCGTTACGTAACCCGTTATTTTTTCAGTAGCGGGGTAATCTAACTAATTACTATGTCCGTCGTTACAACGCAGTTACCGTTACTGTACGAAAAATGCAGTGCGTTACTATGAATTGATTGAATAAACTGCTTAATCCGAACGCACCCCTGGCTCCAAACACAAACTGCTAGTCAGGAGACCGGGTGGGTTAACAACGACATAAGCGATTATGATTGGCTAAGGCAGAGTCATGTTTCATGGTAGCCAATGGAGCCAGTGTTTTTACACACAAGCCAGGACACGCGCGCCACACACACACGCAAACGCACACACCCAACCGATTCGATGAAGCAGCAGAAATGGCCAGTCCGGAGCAATCCGATGAAAAGTTGGCATTTTCTGTAGTATCTGGCAGATGTTCCACAGCCTTTGCAACCAGTCAAATTGAAATCCAGGCCCCATCCACACTAACCCGGCTAAATGTAAAAACGCGCTTCCGCAATGAAAATGATCTCCGTCCACACTATCGTTTTCATATAGTTTTCGGAATATTTTGCATCCACGTTCCCGTTATTTTAATAAACAGTTGTCATGGCTACGTAACTCCGCCACGCCTCTCTGTTTAGATTACAGGCGCGCGATCAGATGATATTTACAGTTGATCAGCTGGTTAATCATTTTTGACCCGCTCTTGCCCAGAAACGCCGCTCCAAGTACGGTTTGAACTGTCGTCTTTCGGGTTTTTTACCATCACTTAAGAACATTAAGTAGCCTACAGCCATGGGCGTCAGTTTGGTTTGAAATGTGCTGGGGACAGAGACGCATTCGGAAGTGCATTTTCAGAGGTCCTGGGTACAATGAGGACGCACTATTTTTTCTCTCTTGAGTGCCGGTAATAGGGCTGCACGATATGAGCAAAAAATGATATCCCGATATTTTTTGGCTGAATGGCGATATACGATATATATCTCGATATTTTCTATAGAGTGGGTTAGATGTTTTTTTTCTAAGTCAAAAGCCACATGTGAGATGTTGCAAGCACTTTTATTAAAACATAGGTCAGTATGACTGCAACATGTGATTTTGTATCGTTATTTTCAACAGAATTGAATGAACATGTTAAAAAAAAGGGACGTTTTTCACCTTCTTCACAAAATAATCACCTATGCAAAACATTATAAAGCTGTAGGTTAAACACATTAGCTTCCAATAAGAGCATTGGCTTCGTCGCATTGTCCTGTGTACTACGGTGAGGGTTTCAGTGCGCCGTAACTTTAATCCCCCGCCCCCTCCCTTCTCCGTTCCATTTGGGAACATGTTTGGTTTCATTTCGCTTGTTTCGTATATTTTAATTAATTAATTAAGAGCGTCACCAGAGGGCGCCCCCAACACATATGCCGAGCGCCGGCCCTGGTTTCGGGGCAGAAGAAACTGTCGCGGCCGGTGATGCAGCAGCACAGCCACGGAGTATTACGCATTCCTTATACTGCACTTTGTACCGCTGCTGTAAATGGTGGAACAGATTTGTCGTGCTTCCACTTTTAGTCGCAACGGTTTTGCTACACTCTCTACAGATGACCTGCAGCTGCTGCTCATCTGTTTTTTTTTAAACCCGAACTATTTCCACATTATAGAGCCGTTGTTTCTCCTCTTTGAAACAATTTCGTCTACCGCCGCCGTCTCGTTTTCTTTACGGGTATCATCCATGCTTGTTGTGTTGTGAGGGGGCGGGAATGAGGCGTCTTTGCACACGCACGTTCGGAAAGACAGAGTGGGAGGGGGAGGGGTCGCGCTCACAGTCTCCAAGGCATGCGCTGTAGACGCTTGAGGGGGAAACTGACCATTTTAACGCATATCGATATAAACGATATTGTCAAATCTTGTATCCCCGTGGAAATTATATCGATATATCGTACATAGCCGATATATCCTGCAGCCCTAGCCGGTAATGAAAGGTTCTGAAAGACGGCATACCCATGTAGCTAATTACTAAGGAATAAAATGTATACAAAATCTGTCTGGCACGTTTTATGAAGAAAAGGTTTCCAAAAAGCATCGGACATATGACCCACTATGTTCTGCTCCATTTATCCTTTGTTGACAACGTGACATGACATGGCTAAGCTAACAACATAAACAAGAGGAGCTAGGAAAGGAAATGAACTGCGTGTTTAAGTTAGAAAAGTAATATTTTTGCACAGCTGAACGCTGTTTCACATGTTAACACACACTGACACATATTGTTTAAGTAGTATCCGAGGAAGTCAGATGTTACATTTCAGTATTTTTCAGAAAACAAGAAGATATTGAACGCAATTTGCCAATTCTATTGATTTGTCTTTCAGAACCTCTGATGACGTCAGGCAGTAGCGGACCGGGGAGCTTGTCCAAGTCTGAGCTGTCCGGCCCTGTGGACTCTGAGTCGTCACTTCAATTTTTATTCGGTGAGTTCAATGGTGAATCTCAATTCACCCCTTCACCAAAACCCTCATCCCTGACCCTCACTTTTTCGCGATCACACGCAGGGTAGAGTTTTCCCGATTGTCATTTTATTGAGGGGTAAGGGGGAGGGCTGACATCCCCTTGAAAGTAAGATCATGCTCCCTGCCTCTCTGCCCTCTCCTGTCAAGTCCGCCCCAGCCACGGAATGTAAGTACGTACGTACTTGATTGGTCAACAGAACAGTAGCGTTATCAACAAGTGTGACCGATACAAGTTCAAGCGTTAAAGAGCTCTCGTTGACCCGATCCATACACCACAGTGATCCCAAAGACCATGTGACAATAAATGTAAGTGTTCGAAAAACGATCAACAAATAGCTTTTTTCTGAATCAAATTGCTTTTGAGTAGCTATTTTATTGACCAAGTACAATAATACAGTTTTTACATTTAAAGGGGACATATTATGAAAACAACACTTTTCCTGGGATTTGGGGTGTTGTTTTGGGTCTATGGTGCTCCCACACACATGCAAACTTTGTAAAAAAAGTTTGCCTAACCCTAGGCAAAATTATATTTCCTAAAAGCTACTTCCAGAAAACAGCTTCAAAAACATGTTTCCTGGATCTCAAATACTATGTTTACTTGTTGGAAAGACACCATAATATGTCTCCTTTAACAAAATTCAACAAATTCACTCAATTTAGTTTCCTTTTGAAAAAGAAGTGGAGAATTATTGCAAAAGGGCTCTTCAAGATGCAGATAATAACTGCAAAACAATGAGCAATTTCTCTAGATGTGTAACACTGTTTATTAAAAAGGCGTTAATGCTTTTAGAAATGGATTTGTCTATTTAAGTGAAATCAAAATCATGTTTTTTAACTTAAGGTCTTGATGCCCTGGCATGTGGCTGCCCGCATAAAAGTCACCCCGCTGCAGGTCAAGTGGCCTTGCCCCTAAAATCACGAAATTCCAGGCCTGGTCCTGAGTAAATAAAAATGCATTTGCAATTACTCTATGTAGGCTACTCTCATAGCCTACATCCTGACTTGCAGGGCCTGGACAAGCTTACTGTCACGGTTAGCGGGTGGCAGGCAGGCAGGCAGGAAACATAGCCACTCTCCCCCTTCTGGCCACCATTGTATACTGTATTGTGTTGTGTTGTATTGTGTTGTATTGTATTATAGTACTTAACTGTGTAGCAACTGCAGTAGCTGCTATCATTGCTGTAACACGGGGAATTGGTTAGCCTAGCGATTGTTGTACTTGCACTTGGTTCTATGACCATCCTTTCTGTACCGACAGCGATATATTGATGCACTTCTTATGACAAATGTACTTATTGTAAGTCGCTTTGGATAAAAGCGTCTGCTAAATGCCCTAAATGTAAATGTAGGTAGGACCCAATAGCAGAGAGTTCAGGTAAAGGGTAATTTATTAACGCAAAAAGGCAAGGAACACGGAGAACACCGGTGACGCAGGTAACACGGGTAACACGGGTAACACAGGTAACACACAGGACACAACTCACCACCAACCACAATGATCCGACGGGGAACAAAGGAAAGACAAGGGCTTAAATACCAAACACAGGGCACGCAACGAGGAACAGCTGAAACACATTTGGGGAGGGAGCAGTAATCACAAAGGAGGGAAACTCAACAGGAAATGGGGAGAAACAAGACAGAGATACCAAAGTAAAACAGGAAATACAGGGATACACACCAAAACAAGACAGACCATGACACTTACTCTGCATATAAAGACCTACTTTAATATCAACGACATTAACACCGGGACCGTTTCACGTGCTTGAACTGTGCATGACTGAACGTCAACACGCATCTAACGTGGGATGCCATATACTACACAATTACAACTCAATAAAATAAAATACCCTACTATTTATAAGAAACAATAAATGCCAAAATAAGAAAATAAAGAGCTTAGAATAACGTTTCCCATACAAAAACACTTAAAGAATAAATTAAAATAAATTAAACAACAGCAACTGTTCTAAGACGTCTCACACTAATACTTATTACAGCACCACACAGCAACACAAAATACGCGTTTTCAAAAAATGGCTAAGGGTAGTTTGTTGCTTCCTCTTCGTATTTACCGTCGAGCCGTTGGACATCACCGCGGCGCCGACTGAGTTGATACGCTGTCGTCTAGGTGACGTGACGTCAGGTCTAGATCATGGAATCTGAGACACACCGCTCAGGTTGAATTTATGAATGAAAGTATGTCAGTTCTATGACAGAACGGTCATATTTTCATTCATGAATTCAACAGAACTATCGAAATTGATATGTGTCATTGCGCATTTCTAAGTGGGTATGCGGAAAAAGCTGGAGATTTCTAAGTGGGTATACAGTGTATACCTGCGTATCACGTAGACTACACCACGGCCCCCCACAGCAATCCGGTTAGAGACCAGGCGAGAGACTTTTCACTTAGAGGTTTTATTTGATCCTCCCCAGACTGCAGAGCTTGAGTTCTTGGCAGGTGTGTGTGTGTGTGTGTGTGTGTGTGTGTGTGTGTGTGTGTGTGTGTGTGTGTGTGTGTGTGTGTGTGTGTGTGTGTGTGCGTGCGTGCGTGCGTGCGTGCGTGCGTGCGTGCGTGCGTGCGTGCGTGCGTGCGTGCGTGCGTGCGTGCGTGCGTGCGTGCGTGCGTGCGTGCGTGCGTGCGTGCGTGCGTGCGTGCGTGCGTGCGTGCGTGCGTGCGTGCGTGCGTGTTAGGCTACAGCTTAAAGGCAAGGGGACCTATGATTGTTTGGATACAGGTCTGGTGTTTTAAGTGTCAGAGCAGGCTCTGGCATATGTTGGTTGGGATTAAAAAAGACCCAGTGCTGAAGAAAGCCCCGCCCCTGTAGCAGCATGTTACCCTGAGGCTGAGTGGGCTATTCCTACCCAGAGGGGCTGAGTGGGGTAGTCCTACCCAGAGAGTGGGGTAGTCCTACCCAGAGAGTGGGGTAGTCCTACCCAGAGAGTGGGGTAGTCCTACCCAGAGAGTGGGGTAGTCCTACCCAGAGAGTGGGGTAGTCCTACCCAGAGAGTGGGGTAGTCCTACAGTCACCCACTGTCGCCGTCTGGTGGGTGACGGCGGTACACGCCGTCTACCACTGTAGACGTCCTCCACCGCTTGCTCAGGCCTCGGGTAGCCCAGGAACCCGCCCAGGCAGGTAGCCCAGGAACCCGCCCAGGCAGGTAGCCCAGGAACCCGCCCAGGCAGGTATCCCGTCTCGATAGGGCGTCGGCGTGGGTGTGCTCCCTGCCCGGTCGGTGGTCCACCGTAAACCTGAAGTCCTGGAGGGCCAGGAACCACCGCATCACTCAGGCGTTGGTGTCCTTGGTGCCAGGGTGTACTCCCTCCCTAGGAGGTAGTACCTCAACTTATGGAGGCTCCACTTGATGGCCAGGGCCTCCTTCTCTACAGTCGAGTAGTTTCTATCGTTTGGCAACCCTGATCCGTTATAACTTCCTTAGCTATCCCCACCCGACTAAACAATAGCATGAGTTCCCGGGCGACCGCCTTCGCGGTGGCTGCACGCAGGGGTTGAGCCTCGGGGTACGGGGTGGCGTAGTCCACTAGTACCAGGATGTACCGGTGACCCCGGCTGGTCTTGGGCAGGGGCCCCACTATGTCTAGAGCTATACGGTCAAAGGGGGTTACGATGATCGGCATGGGGACGAGGGGGTTCCTGACTGTGGCCCTGACTGAGTCCCCGAGTGCCCCTCTGGCACTCGGGGCACCCCTGACAGTGACGCTCTACGTCCCGCTTGACCCCCGGCCAGTAGAAACTTGCCAGATCCCGTTCCCGGGTTTTGTCCATCCCCAGGTTGGCTCCCAGGTGGGCTCCAAGGAGGTGGGTGTGGGCCATATAAAGCACCTTCCTTACATACGCTCGGGGCACTACCAACTGTTCCCTCACTCCCCGCCCTCCTTCTGCTACCCGGTACAACAGTCCCCCCCCTAGTGCTGAAGTGTGGGTGTGGCAGGTGACTCACCGAGTCTCGGGGCTGTCCGTCGTGTGACACAACGTGGCTCCAGGCATACTTCAGGGCCTCGTCTTGTAGCTGGGCGCTGGCGAACTGGCCTGGTCGGGCCGAACCTTCCGTCCTCACCGGATAAAAATCCGAGAACTCGGTCAGAGGGGAACTCTCCGGCTCCTCCATGGGTCTCCCCTCCCTTGCTCCCCCCAGGTCGGGGCGGAGGAGGGTGACCCCGCTGCCGGTGTCCAGTACGGCCTGCATGTCCCGGTTCATGTCCCGCGCCGGAATGGTCGGGCTCCCTGACGGTCCTTGCGTCCAACAGGTCGCCAGCATACAGGGCGGGCCCATCCCTCTGTCCGCGTAGGCCGACGGCATCGGCACATCCCGGTCTCCAGGGCAGTAGCGGGCGAGGTGGCCGGGCTGACCGCACACGTAGCATGCCGACGTCAAAGAACCGACGTGTTATGCTCCATAATACCATAATACCAAAGCAACACTTGCGTTACAGTGTGTTTAATCACGCACACACACGTGGCGCTCACACGTCGTGTCTCATTGGCAGGCCAAATTCTCTGGGCGGGCAAGGCCAGAGAATTTGGGGAGAAAGGGGAGGAGCTTAGATCCTTTATGACGACATATGGGACCACATTCCAAATCAGAGCGCTTGAGCCTCCGTTTTTTCAAAGGCGAGGAGAACACCTATTGCTCCTTTAAACCGAACACAAGTGTTAGCCACTGGGGCAGGCTAGGGGAACTCATATTTATGTTAGAAAACCTTTAATACTAGTGTCACAGGATACCTTTTATAGATTTGGTTCAGGTTTGTAGCCTCACCTTAACCCCTCACACCCATTTCTAATGAGGTAATATCTCAATTTTAGTTGAGTGGTACATGTGGATTGTCTTTGTCTTTTTTCCAGACAGCGACTATGAAACCCATTTCGCAGGGCAAGCTCTGAGTCTGACCGATGAACAGCTCCTGAAGGTGGCCGAAACACTGGGAAAGGAGTGTACGCAGGCGGCCATCCCCCTGGAGCTGAGCATCACAGATCTGAACGACATCAAGGCAAAACATAGATCTGTAGCCACGCAGAAATACAAGATGTTGGTGTTGTGGAAGCGCCGAAGACCATCAGGAGAGGCCACAGCACAGGACCTGCTGAGAGGTCTGGAAGCCATGGAGGACCTACGGGTCGGGACTCGTCTGTTATTGAAAGGTAACGTACTTCACCCACACACAAATAGGCGTCATAGTGGGGGGGGTGGACTGGGTACGCAGGGACCCCAATGGGGGGAGGGCCCTCAAAGCCTGGGATGAAAAGTGTTGTTTTGTTTACAAGTAAATCATGTCGTACATACCTTTTTAAATATGCACTTCGTGAACAAAAATGGTTTATTCCACTGCTGAACGCAGGGAACTCTGCTTGTTAATTTGTGACACTTTGAACAATTTGTTTGACCAGCATTAAACTAAGTTTAATTTTTTTTATTTCAGTATTTTGCTGATTCTCTTAATTTATCTTTCAGACTTTGCATCTTTAAGAATTCCGACATGCAGTAGCGGACAGGAAAGTCGTCCTGGTAAGCTGTTCTCGTCTCTGCCCCTCAAAAGGGATGGTAGTGAATGCACGCTGGGTAAGTTGAAGTCTACCTAGTAATAAGTCTACCTGCACAACCCTCTACATCCTAGTTCTTCCGTGTAAAACACATTTCACGCACACCTGTTAAAAAGTATATCATATAATAACTAGAGCTGTCAAGCGATTAAAATATTTAATCGTGATTAATCGCATTAATGTCATAGTTAACTCTAATTAATCGCGATTAATCGCAAATTATTTTTCTATGCTAAATACCCTTGATTTTTGTCCCATAATTCTTCTCATTTTAATTCCCTTATCAACATGGTGAAGTGCATCGGCTTGCCTTGTGCAAATGATTTTTTATTGATAACAACATTGGCATATACACTGATCAAAACAGGACGATACAAAAAAAAGAGCCTATAGTGCAATTAAACGACTGCTTTGAACAAATGTCATTTGAACATAGCAGTCAGGCTACTGCTTCTTTGTTTTGAGCCAAAGAAATTATTATTATTTTTTTTTATAAAATAATTGCGTTAATCGCGCGATAAAAAAAATTAACGCCGTTTAATTTGGTTTGCGTTAACGCCGTTAATAACGCGTTTAACTGACAGCTCTAATAATAACATAATGCGTCCTAATTTTATAAATACATAACTCCTTTTTTAAACAAGGTATACCTGTTAGGATTCCGGGAAACAAATTCTAAACCTATAGCTTGTTTCAAACATATACCATACGCATGACTGAAGTACATTTTTGAATATGAATACAAACTATTTCTAGATAGTTTACAAAAAAACAAATTGGTCACACGTTATCTTTAGTCTGGTGGCAATGAAGTGAAACGGGTTCATTAAGCATTTTTACACTGCCAAGCAGGTACGGTCGCTGCTTGGCAGGTGTTACAATTTCACTGTCATGCCTGTATAAAACCGAGGGGGTATTTCTAAGGGCCGTCTAATCGCTTTTACATGAAAATGAAACCCCCAATATGTGTAGGGTTCGAAAGGGGACATTGGGGTGCGAAATCAAGAGGGTATATTACCTCGGTCAGTATAAACGCGCGGACCATGGCAGAGTTTTTTTTCAAATAAGATGGGCATATTTGCCAGTGTAAAAACGCTTAGTGAATGCCTCAACTTATATATATTGTCATCAGCGTCCAATATTGTCATCAGTTTCTAGGACAATAAACATTCAAATTAAAATCTAGCATCAAATTAATTATAAATAATCGATAAATAAATATCAGTTGTCTATATAAAAACTTGAGTCTTTTGCATAGGTCATTTGTTGCTACTGCTGCATGCTATGTTCAGAGTTTTAGAGACTAGAAAAAACAGAGTTGGTCATTCGTCAGAAACAATTTGTAGTGTTTTAAACCGTTTTAATATCAACGACATTAACACCGGGACCGTTTCACGTGCTCGCTTTATTACTCCACTTTCGGTAACCCACAACTGCGCATGACTGAACGTCAACATGCATCTAACGTGGGATGCCATACACTACATCCCTCCCCTTCTTAGATGATAACTTACATCAATATGAATTGTAATAATACAAACTGTTTATACAGAAACTCAGTTAACTATTCCTGTTGATAATAACATATCACTATCAAGTAGTATATCAAGTAACTTAGACAAAGATGTATTACTCTTAGCAAAATTAATTTCACAAACACCTTCAACATTAATACTGTAATAACGTTTCCAACTACTTATTCCCCATCCCTTGGGAATAATCATATTCAACATAACTCTATAGTTAACAGACATTCAGGCACAGCTAGAAATGTAATCAAACATTTAGATTGTCACAGAAATATATATATGTATCTTAAATCTTAATTTCAGAGAAAACCTCAACATTTTATGTAACAAAACATGACCTGAATGGCGAGGGGTGGACTACCCTGCCATTAAGACAAATGCTGGGGATTATTCTGCCCCTTTATGGCACTGTGTCTAAACGATAGTCAACAAAGTGAGTTGGCATTCTCCTGGTTCTCTGAGGTCTAGTGTCCTGTTCATGGGTTTCCACTGGGGCTGTGCTGTGAGAGACCAACCTCTCTCCAGCCACACCGATTGGCACGACCGTGTCTGGTTCAGGCTGAACCCACCGCTTCACAAATGTCACATGACGCATTATCTGCTTGCCGTCCTTTTCAAGAATGACTGAAAATCCTTTTCGGTCCACCACAGTGTAGGGGTCTTGTTCGAACGGTGTAGATAGTTTGTTTTGTTTCTGCTGACGGAGCAGGACTATGTGACCCTGCTTCACAGTGCTTTCCTTCGCTCTTCTGATTCTGTCTGCATCCACACGTCCCTTCACCTTCCTCACAGCATCAGTCCTGCGAACAGCAGCATCCTGTCCTGTCGGTTGCAACTGGTTGTTCGCCAACAGTTCCGGAAGCTAGGTTCTGATCTGGCGGTTGAAGAGTAGCTCGGCCGGACTGCGGCCGGTGACACAGTGTGGAGTGCTGCGGTAAGCCATAAGAAAAACGTCAAGCTCACTGCGCCAGTCCTTGCCTTCAGCGTGAGCTGCACGTATGGCTTTACATAGTGTCCTGTTCTGTCTCTCAACTTCCCCGTTCACCTGAGGCCAATATGGCGTGACACGGCGATGTTCAATTCCACTCTCCTGCAGATATGTTTTGAATTCTTTTGACACGAACGGCGTGCCGTTGTCAGTCACTACAGACTCTGGGATTCCATGAGTCGCAAATAGGTGTTTCAGACATTTCATTATGTTAACTGATGTGTGACTTCTGAGGATATCGACATTCACCTATCTAGAGTAGTAATCAGTCACCACCAGTAGATGGTCTCCTGATGGGAATGGTCCACACATGTCCATTGCAAGCGTCTGCCATGGTTTAGCAGGGAGCTCGGACCTTGTGGTAGGAACATCCTGTGAAGTGAAGCTATTGAGTTGACAAGCGTGACATGACCTCACTAACTCCTCTGCTTCACGATCAATTCCGGGCCACCACACTTTTGTTCTCAGTCTTTGTTTTGTTTTGACTATTCCTTGATGTCCTTCATGCGCTAACATCAGCGTCTGTTGTCCTGTTGCCTGAGGAACGACAATCCGGGTACCTCTCAGCCCTATTTTCCCAACAGTGGAGAGCTCAGTCTTGACGGTTTTGTTATCCGCCCCGCATTTACTCCAGTCACCTGTCTCGATACTGCTCCGTACAGTAGCAAGAGTGTGGTCCTCTGCCGACAAGTTCTCCATTTGTCTTGGTGTGAAAGCATGGGGCACTGCATGTTGAGCCACGTAGTAGACATGCTCCTCCATGGTGCCAATCTGTACGGGCGGGTTGACTGTGAGGCGTGACAGCGAATCAGCTGCATTCTGTGGGCCGGGCTTATACACCACTTTGAAACGATAGGGTTGCAGCCGCAGAGCCCACCTTTCAATTCTCGCTGGCGGTTTTGACTTTGATGGTTTCGAGTGGCTTGTGATCCGTCATCATCAGAAACTCTTTCCCGTAGAGGAACACATGAAATTTCTCACATCCCCACACAATGGCAAGGGCTTCTCTTTCAGTCTGAGAGTAGCGGCGCTCTATGTCAGATAAAGCTAGGCTCGCGTAATAGACAGGCTTGTGTGTCCCGTCACTTTGCTTCTGGCTCAATGTTGCACCTAATCCCACTGGACTGGCATCCACAATCACATGTGTCTCTGCATCCTGGCTGAAATATGCCATTACATGTGAACTGGCCAGCTGTTTCTTTAGTTCTACAAATGCCATTTCCTGCTCTGACCCCCATGTCCATTTGCAGGATTGCCTGGTGAGTCTCCTCAGTGGTTCTGATGTCGTGGCCAGATTAGGAATGAACCTCCCACAGTAGTTAACGAGCCCTAGGAAACTCCTCACCTCAGCCGCATTTGTTGGCCGACGTGTGTTCTCCACTGCCTCAATCTTTGACTGAGCTGCTCCTATGCCATTTTTGGACAGTACATGACCCATAAATTCCAGCTGTGACATCCGGAACAGGCACTTTTTGCTGTTGACTGTCAGCTGTCTCTCTTGCAGTCGTTGCAGGACTTGGTGCAGTCTTTCATCATGTAGTTGAATGGTCTCACCTGAAACGATGATGTCATCTGATATGTTGTGCCCTCCAGGGATGCCTTGTAGGACTTGACTGATGATGTGTTGATATATCTCAGGTGTGGATGATATTCCAAACATCAGCCTCTTGTAACGCCACAACCCTGTGTGTGAGACGAACGTGGACCTGGACTCAGGTTTCAGTTCTATCTGATGATATCCCCACTTCAAATCTAAACACTGTGGCTCCCGTCATGTCCTCCAGTATTTCATCTATGATGGGGATAGGGTGTCGTTCACGCACTATGGCTTAATTTGCTCTGCGCATGTCCACACACAGTCTTGGCTCTTTTTTTCCATGTACAACAACGAGCGGCGAAACCCATGGTGTTGGTCCGCTCACTCTCTCGATGACATCCATCTCCTCAAGTTGTTTGAGTTTGTCATCCACTTGTTTCCTCACACTGAATGGTATTCGGCGAACAGGCTGGGCTACCGGCCTCACACTGCTGTCCACATGCAGCCCCAGCTGAAAATCTTTCAGTTTTCCTAGGCCATGAAAACAGTCTTTGTATTTCTCCTCCAAATCAGCCGTGAAAGCTGCTGTCTTTTGGTTGAACAGTATTCACTTGTTCAACAGGACCGATACGAAGCAATCCCAACTGTACAGCAGTCTTTCTCCCCTGCACACAAATCCGTGCTTCTTTAATTACTTGGATTTTTGCAGTGACAGTTTCAGATTTTCCATTTGCTTTAAAATCAGCCACAAAAATCCCTTTCGCGTGTAGTGGTGTTGTTGAAGCGAATGGATAGACTTGTTTCTCTGGGCACTGTAGTATGATGTCACTTTTGGACTGCAGTTGTGCGAACTTTGTCTCAGTCAAGATATTACATGTAGCCCCTGAGTCTACCAACATTTCCACTGGCTGCTCATTCACCAGCACTGTTAGTGTTCCATCCTCAACACTGTCATTCACTGTGAATACATAGTCATCTTCACTGTCACTGGATTGTCTGTGTGTGTCTGTGGTCGTTACACTGTTTATTTTATGTGTTTTCTTCGTTCTACACATTACAGCAAAATGTCCTTCTTTGTCACAGTTATTGCACTTTTTTTTTTTGTCACAGTGCACTCACAACTAAAATGACCGTCACGTCCACACCGGAAGCATTTCATTCCGTGCTCATCACGTGGTGATTGATTTCGAGTTGTGGAGACTCTGGGTCTTACCGTTTGACTCCTCCCTCTCACAGGTCTCTTCTCCACAGCATTGACAGTCAATTTCCCCATTCTTGCAGCCTGGTGATCTGCTACCTCCATTGTCCGTGCAATATCCAGGAGCCCTGGAAGTTTAAGGTCTTTCTCCCTCAATAGCCGTCGGCGCAGCGTGTTGGAAATGCACTTGTCAATAACTTGGTCACGGATAAAATCATCCTTGTTATCCCCAAACTCACACGTTGCTGCCATCTTCTTTAATCGGCTCACAAAACTGTCCATAGACTCCTCTTGTGCTTGTTCTACTTGTCTAAACATATGTCTCTCATAGGGAATTTTCTTCTGAGGCGTGAAGTATGCATTTAATTCGTTTACTGCTCCGTCGTAGTCGGCGTCATTTCCAGTGCCCTCCAACGTGAAGAATATGTCCTGAACGTCGGGTCCTGCTAAATGAAGCAGTAAAGCCCTTTTTCGCGATGCTTCGCGGATTCCTGATGCGGCTAAATAGAGTTTGAAACTATTTATCCACTTCTCCCAGCGAACCCCGACATTAGCCGACTCACTCAGCACATCGAAGGGACCGACCACCGGTAAACTCAACGACATGCTTGCTTCGTTGTCCTCTTTTTCCTCCCCTTGACGGACCAAACTTCACTTCAAGCACCCTCAACAGTGTGTGCAACATAAAACATTCCGTTTTAAATCCTCGTCGCCATTTGTAGTGTTTTAAACCGTATTAATATCAACGACATTAACACCGGGACCGTTTCACGTGCTTGAACTGTGCATGACTGAACGTCAACACGCATCTAACGTGGGATGCCATATACTACACAATTACAACTCAATAAAATAAAATACCCTACTATATATAAGAAACAATAAATGCCAAAATAAGAAAATAAAGAGCTTAGAATAACGTTTCCCATACAAAAACACTTAAAGAATAAATTAAAATAAATTAAACAACAGCAACTGTTCTAAGACGTCTCACACTAATACTTATTACAGCACCACACAGCAACACAAAATACGCGTTTTCAAAAAATGGCTAAGGGTAGTTTGTTGCTTCCTCTTCGTATTTACCGTCGAGCCGTTGGACATCACCGCGGCGCCGACTGAGTTGATACGCTGTCGTCTAGGTGACGTGACGTCAGGTCTAGATCATGGAATCTGAGACACACCGCTCAGGTTGAATTTATGAATGAAAGTATGTCAGTTCTATGACAGAACGGTCATATTTTCATTCATGAATTCAACAGAACTATCGAAATTGATATGTGTCATTGCGCATTTCTAAGTGGGTATGCGGAAAAAGCTGGAGATTTCTAAGTGGGTATACAGTGTATACCTGCGTATCACGTAGACTACACCACGGCCCCCCACAGCAATCCGGTTAGAGACCAGGCGAGAGACTTTTCACTTAGAGGTTTTATTTGATCCTCCCCAGACTGCAGAGCTTGAGTTCTTGGCAGGTGTGTGTGTGTGTGTGTGTGTGTGTGTGTGTGTGTGTGTGTGTGTGTGTGTGTGTGTGTGTGTGCGTGCGTGCGTGCGTGCGTGCGTGCGTGCGTGCGTGCGTGCGTGCGTGCGTGCGTGCGTGCGTGCGTGCGTGCGTGCGTGCGTGCGTGCGTGCGTGCGTGCGTGCGTGCGTGCGTGCGTGCGTGCGTGCGTGTGTGTTAGGCTACAGCTTAAAGGCAAGGGGACCTATGATTGTTTGGATACAGGTCTGGTGTTTTAAGTGTCAGAGCAGGCTCTGGCATATGTTGGTTGGGATTAAAAAAGACCCAGTGCTGAAGAAAGCCCCGCCCCTGTAGCAGCATGTTACCCTGAGGCTGAGTGGGCTATTCCTACCCAGAGGGGCTGAGTGGGGTAGTCCTACCCAGAGAGTGGGGTAGTCCTACCCAGAGAGTGGGGTAGTCCTACCCAGAGAGTGGGGTAGTCCTACCCAGAGAGTGGGGTAGTCCTACCCAGAGAGTGGGGTAGTCCTACAGTCACCCACTGTCGCCGTCTGGTGGGTGACGGCGGTACACGCCGTCTACCACTGTAGACGTCCTCCACCGCTTGCTCAGGCCTCGGGTAGCCCAGGAACCCGCCCAGGCAGGTAGCCCAGGAACCCACCCAGGCAGGTATCCCGTCTCGATAGGGAGTCGGCGTGGGTGTGCTCCCTGCCCGGTCGGTGGTCCACCGTAAACCTGAAGTCCTGGAGGGCCAGGAACCACCGCATCACTCAGGCGTTGGTGTCCTTGGTGCCAGGGTGTACTCCCTCCCTAGGAGGTAGTACCTCAACTTATGGAGGCTCCACTTGATGGCCAGGGCCTCCTTCTCTACAGTCGAGTAGTTTCTCTCGTTTGGCAGCAGCTTCCAGATGATGTAGGTGATGGGGTGTTCTTCTCCGGCCCGGACCTGGGACAGGACTCCTCCCAGCCCCACCTCCGAAGCGTCCGTGTGCACTATGAGGGGGGAAGCAAAGTCCGGTGACGGCGGTACAGGGTCTTCCGGGCAGGTCGTTCAGAGGGCTGGCCAGGTGGCAAACCCGACGAGTCCTAAGAATGATTTCACCTGCTTTTTGGTGCGGGGTTGGGGCCAGTCCCGAATGGCGGCCACTTTGCTTTCCTGTGGTCGGACGGTCCCACGCCCTACCTGGTACCCCAGGTTTGCGTCTCCTCCAGCCCGAGACGACACTTGGCTGGGTTGGCCGTGAGGCCCGCCTTCCGCAGCTCCCCCAGCACCGCCCTCAGCTGGCGGATGTGGACATCCCAGCTGGGGCTGTGGACGATTATGTCGTCGATGTGGGCGGCGGCGTAGTCCTGGTGGGGCCTCAGGAGCTGGTCCATCATGCGCTGGAAGGTGGACGGAGCGCCATGTACTCCGAAGGGTAAGATGGTGTACTAATACAGCCCCCCTGGAGTCGAGAACGCCGTCTTCTCCCGGGCAGCCCGGGTCAACTTTACCTGCCAATACCCCTTGGTCAGGTCCAGGGTCGTGAGGTACCGGGCTGGTCCGAGGCGTTCGATCAGCTCGTCCATCCGGGGCATGGGGTAGGCGTCGAACTCAGATGCGTCGTTCAGCCTCCGGAAGTCGTTACAGAACCGGTAGCTCCCATCTGGCTTTGGTACGAGGACTACCGGGCTGGACCAGGCACTGCGAGACTCCTCGATGACACCGAGCTGTAGCATCCGGCGTCCCTCTGCCTGGAGGGCCTCCCTCCTGGCCTCCGGGACCCTATAGGGGGGAACCCTCACTTTCACTCCCGGTGCCGTCCGGATGTCAAGCCGGGCGATCGTGGTCCTCCCCGGCAGCTCGGAGGATACGTCCCGGTGCTGCATGATGACCTCCCCGAGGTCTTGCTTCTGGGCCGGGCTGAGGTCCTCCCCCACCGGAACCTCCGGGATCTTGCGTTGGGCCGCCAGCGCTAGGGGGGCAGGGTCAGGGGGTCCCCCTCCCCCTCTCCACTGCTTCAGGATATTGACGTGGTACACCTGGGTAGGCTTCCTTCTCCCTGGTTGTCTAATCCGGTAGTTTACGTCACCCACCCGTTCCACTACCTCATACGGTCCCTGCCACTTTTTGCGAATTTGCACTCTGCTGTGGGGACCAGGACCAGTACCCGGTCTCCGGGCTGGAAGGTTTGCAACTGGGCTCCCCGGTTGTAGACCCTCGCCTGGGCCTGCTGGGCGTGTTCCCGGACGATGGGCCACACCTGGGCCAAGCGGTCCCTCACCTGCTCCACGTGGTCCAGGGTGGTGCGGTGGGGGGACGGCTGGCTTTCCTAGGCCTCCTTGGCTATGTCCAGGATACCGCGGGGTCGTCGTCCGTATAGGAGCTCGAACGGCGAGAAGCCGGTAGACGCCTGGGTAGGGATGGGAATTGATAAGAATTTCACGATTCCGATTGCGATTCTGCTTATCGATCCGATTCCTTATCGATTCTCTTATCGGTTCTCATTGGGTGAGAAAATAAGTACAAATGTGTTTGTTTGTATTAAATCTCTTTAATATCTGATCAGCAGTGCGTCTAGTATTAGGAAATTGTACATTTTCACATCAATTGGTCCAGATTATTATTTTTCTTTTGGCTTTTTAAGCCTAAATGCCATCATTATGTGCCATAAAACTAAAAACACAGACTGAAAACAGTCAAGTAAGAGCTTGTTCCTTTTGGAATACTAACAGTGCTCATTTGCATTCAACTTGTAACAAAATTCAACTGACCTAAGCAAAATAAATAAGTCTTCTGTAAAGATAAGAACACAACTAACAGCTTTGGCTAATTAACAATTTTTGTGCCGCTTGATTCACTTGCGTCGGTAGTTAGTAGTAGTGTATCAAACACGCGACATTCCTGCAAATGAATTGCATTTTGTGTAGCCAAATGTTTCAGCATATTGGCGGTAGTTCCCCCTTTTGATGAAATGGAAACGTTACAATTGTTGCAAGTGGCAATATTGTCGTCTATTCGCGTGAAATACAACCAAGCTTCAGAGCGTTACTTCCTCGGCGGCGCCATGTTTGCTGCGTTCTGAACCAAAACAAAGCAGTGTGTGTGTGACGTCATGACGCATTTGCCCACGACCAGAACCGATAAGTGGAATCGCTAAGCAGGCTTGCTAATGATTCCAAGGAATCGGTTGACTCGGCACCGGTTCTGAACAAGAACCGGTTCTCGATTCCCATCCCTACGCCTAGGGCACCTCCCGTACGGCGAACAGGCGTGTGGTAGCAGCTGGTCCCAGTTCTTGCCGTCCAGGTCCATGGCTTTTTTTAACATCTGCTTCAGGGTTTTGTTAAAACGTTCAACCAGGCCATCCGTCTTGGGCTGGTAGACTGACGTCCGGAGCTGCTTCACCTGCAGGAGCCTGAGTAATTGAGCATGAACCCTGATCCGTTATAACTTCCTTAGCTATCCCCACCCGACTAAACAATAGCATGAGTTCCCGGGCGACCGCCTTCGCGGTGGCTGCACGCAGGGGTTGAGCCTCGGGGTACGGGGTGGCGTAGTCCACTAGTACCAGGATGTACCGGTGACCCCGGCTGGTCTTGGGCAGGGGCCCCACTATGTCTAGAGCTATACGGTCAAAGGGGGTTACGATGATCGGCATGGGGACGAGGGGGTTCCTGACTGTGGCCCTGACTGAGTCCCCGAGTGCCCCTCTGGCACTCGGGGCACCCCTGACAGTGACGCTCTACGTCCCGCTTGACCCCCGGCCAGTAGAAACTTGCCAGATCCCGTTCCCGGGTTTTGTCCATCCCCAGGTTGGCTCCCAGGTGGGCTCCAAGGAGGTGGGTGTGGGCCATATAAAGCACCTTCCTTACATACGCTCGGGGCACTACCAACTGTTCCCTCACTCCCCGCCCTCCTTCTGCTACCCGGTACAACAGTCCCCCCCCTAGTGCTGAAGTGTGGGTGTGGCAGGTGACTCACCGAGTCTCGGGGCTGTCCGTCGTGTGACACAACGTGGCTCCAGGCATACTTCAGGGCCTCGTCTTGTAGCTGGGCGCTGGCGAACTGGCCTGGTCGGGCCGAACCTTCCGTCCTCACCGGATAAAAATCCGAGAACTCGGTCAGGGGGGAACTCTCCGGCTCCTCCATGGGTCTCCCCTCCCTTGCTCCCCCCAGGTCGGGGCGGAGGAGGGTGACCCCGCTGCCGGTGTCCAGTACGGCCTGCATGTCCCGGTTCATGTCCCGCGCCGGAATGGTCGGGCTCCCTGACGGTCCTTGCGTCCAACAGGTCGCCAGCATACAGGGCGGGCCCATCCCTCTGTCCGCGTAGGCCGACGGCATCGGCACATCCCGGTCTCCAGGGCAGTAGCGGGCGAGGTGGCCGGGCTGACCGCACACGTAGCATGCCGACGTCAAAGAACCGACGTGTTATGCTCCATAATACCATAATACCAAAGCAACACTTGCGTTACAGTGTGTTTAATCACGCACACACACGTGGCGCTCACACGTCGTGTCTCATTGGCAGGCCAAATTCTCTGGGCGGGCAAGGCCAGAGAATTTGGGGAGAAAGGGGAGGAGCTTAGATCCTTTATGACGACATATGGGACCACATTCCAAATCAGAGCGCTTGAGCCTCCGTTTTTTCAAAGGCGAGGAGAACACCTATTGCTCCTTTAAACCGAACACAAGTGTTAGCCACTGGGGCAGGCTAGGGGAACTCATATTTATGTTAGAAAACCTTTAATACTAGTGTCACAGGATACCTTTTATAGATTTGGTTCAGGTTTGTAGCCTCACCTTAACCCCTCACACCCATTTCTAATGAGGTAATATCTCAATTTTAGTTGAGTGGTACATGTGGATTGTCTTTGTCTTTTTTCCAGACAGCGACTATGAAACCCATTTCGCAGGGCAAGCTCTGAGTCTGACCGATGAACAGCTCCTGAAGGTGGCCGAAACACTGGGAAAGGAGTGGACGCAGGCGGCCATCCCCCTGGAGCTGAGCATCACAGATCTGAACGACATCAAGGCAAAACATAGATCTGTAGCCACGCAGAAATACAAGATGTTGGTGTTGTGGAAGCGCCGAAGACCATCAGGAGAGGCCACAGCACAGGACCTGCTGAGAGGTCTGGAAGCCATGGAGGACCTACGGGTCGGGACTCGTCTGTTATTGAAAGGTAACGTACTTCACCCACACACAAATAGGCGTCATAGTGGGGGGGGTGGACTGGGTACGCAGGGACCCCAATGGGGGGAGGGCCCTCAAAGCCTGGGATGAAAAGTGTTGTTTTGTTTACAAGTAAATCATGTCGTACATACCTTTTTAAATATGCACTTCGTGAACAAAAATGGTTTATTCCACTGCTGAACGCAGGGAACTCTGCTTGTTAATTTGTGACACTTTGAACAATTTGTTTGACCAGCATTAAACTAAGTTTAATTTTTTTTATTTCAGTATTTTGCTGATTCTCTTAATTTATCTTTCAGACTTTGCATCTTTAAGAATTCCGACATGCAGTAGCGGACAGGAAAGTCGTCCTGGTAAGCTGTTCTCGTCTCTGCCCCTCAAAAGGGATGGTAGTGAATGCACGCTGGGTAAGTTGAAGTCTACCTAGTAATAAGTCTACCTGCACAACCCTCTACATCCTAGTTCTTCCGTGTAAAACACATTTCACGCACACCTGTTAAAAAGTATATCATATAATAACTAGAGCTGTCAAGCGATTAAAATATTTAATCGTGATTAATCGCATTAATGTCATAGTTAACTCTAATTAATCGCGATTAATCGCAAATTATTTTTCTATGCTAAATACCCTTGATTTTTGTCCCATAATTCTTCTCATTTTAATTCCCTTATCAACATGGTGAAGTGCATCGGCTTGCCTTGTGCAAATGATTTTTTATTGATAACAACATTGGCATATACACTGATCAAAACAGGACGATACAAAAAAAAGAGCCTATAGTGCAATTAAACGACTGCTTTGAACAAATGTCATTTGAACATAGCAGTCAGGCTACTGCTTCTTTGTTTTGAGCCAAAGAAATTATTATTATTTTTTTTTATAAAATAATTGCGTTAATCGCGCGATAAAAAAATTAACGCCGTTTAATTTGGTTTGCGTTAACGCCGTTAATAACGCGTTTAACTGACAGCTCTAATAATAACATAATGCGTCCTAATTTTATAAATACATAACTCCTTTTTTAAACAAGGTATACCTGTTAGGATTCCGGGAAACAAATTCTAAACCTATAGCTTGTTTCAAACATATACCATACGCATGACTGAAGTACATTTTTGAATATGAATACAAACTATTTCTAGATAGTTTACAAAAAAACAAATTGGTCACACGTTATCTTTAGTCTGGTGGCAATGAAGTGAAACGGGTTCATTAAGCATTTTTACACTGC
This sequence comes from Gadus morhua, assembly GCF_902167405.1. Classification (NCBI taxonomy): domain Eukaryota; kingdom Metazoa; phylum Chordata; class Actinopteri; order Gadiformes; family Gadidae; genus Gadus; species Gadus morhua. The sequence goes on from NC_044063.1 coordinate 3,340,072, forward strand.
CAAGCAGGTACGGTCGCTGCTTGGCAGGTGTTACAATTTCACTGTCATGCCTGTATAAAACCGAGGGGGTATTTCTAAGGGCCGTCTAATCGCTTTTACATGAAAATGAAACCCCCAATATGTGTAGGGTTCGAAAGGGGACATTGGGGTGCGAAATCAAGAGGGTATATTACCTCGGTCAGTATAAACGCGCGGACCATGGCAGAGTTTTTTTTCAAATAAGATGGGCATATTTGCCAGTGTAAAAACGCTTAGTGAATGCCTCAACTTATATATATTGTCATCAGCGTCCAATATTGTCATCAGTTTCTAGGACAATAAACATTCAAATTAAAATCTAGCATCAAATTAATTATAAATAATCGATAAATAAATATCAGTTGTCTATATAAAAACTTGAGTCTTTTGCATAGGTCATTTGTTGCTACTGCTGCATGCTATGTTCAGAGTTTTAGAGACTAGAAAAAACAGAGTTGGTCATTCGTCAGAAACAATTTGTAGTGTTTTAAACCGTTTTAATATCAACGACATTAACACCGGGACCGTTTCACGTGCTCGCTTTATTACTCCACTTTCGGTAACCCACAACTGCGCATGACTGAACGTCAACATGCATCTAACGTGGGATGCCATACACTACATCCCTCCCCTTCTTAGATGATAACTTACATCAATATGAATTGTAATAATACAAACTGTTTATACAGAAACTCAGTTAACTATTCCTGTTGATAATAACATATCACTATCAAGTAGTATATCAAGTAACTTAGACAAAGATGTATTACTCTTAGCAAAATTAATTTCACAAACACCTTCAACATTAATACTGTAATAACGTTTCCAACTACTTATTCCCCATCCCTTGGGAATAATCATATTCAACATAACTCTATAGTTAGAAGACATTCAGGCACAGCTAGAAATGTAATCAAACATTTAGATTGTCACAGAAATATATATATGTATCTTAAATCTTAATTTCAGAGAAAACCTCAACATTTTATGTAACAAAACATGACCTGAATGGCGAGGGGTGGACTACCCTGCCATTAAGACAAATGCTGGGGATTATTCTGCCCCTTTATGGCACTGTGTCTAAACGATAGTCAACAAAGTGAGTTGGCATTCTCCTGGTTCTCTGAGGTCTAGTGTCCTGTTCATGGGTTTCCACTGGGGCTGTGCTGTGAGAGACCAACCTCTCTCCAGCCACACCGATTGGCACGACCGTGTCTGGTTCAGGCTGAACCCACCGCTTCACAAATGTCACATGACGCATTATCTGCTTGCCGTCCTTTTCAAGAATGACTGAAAATCCTTTTCGGTCCACCACAGTGTAGGGGTCTTGTTCGAACGGTGTAGATAGTTTGTTTTGTTTCTGCTGACGGAGCAGGACTATGTGACCCTGCTTCACAGTGCTTTCCTTCGCTCTTCTGATTCTGTCTGCATCCACACGTCCCTTCACCTTCCTCACAGCATCAGTCCTGCGAACAGCAGCATCCTGTCCTGTCGGTTGCAACTGGTTGTTCGCCAACAGTTCCGGAAGCTTGGTTCTGATCTGGCGGTTGAAGAGTAGCTCGGCCGGACTGCGGCCGGTGACACAGTGTGGAGTGCTGCGGTAAGCCATAAGAAAAACGTCAAGCTCACTGCGCCAGTCCTTGCCTTCAGCGTGAGCTGCACGTATGGCTTTACATAGTGTCCTGTTCTGTCTCTCAACTTCCCCGTTCACCTGAGGCCAATATGGCGTGACACGGCGATGTTCAATTCCACTCTCCTGCAGATATGTTTTGAATTCTTTTGACACGAACGGCGTGCCGTTGTCAGTCACTACAGACTCTGGGATTCCATGAGTCGCAAATAGGTGTTTCAGACATTTCATTATGTTAACTGATGTGTGACTTCTGAGGATATCGACATTCACCTATCTAGAGTAGTAATCAGTCACCACCAGTAGATGGTCTCCTGATGGGAATGGTCCACACATGTCCATTGCAAGCGTCTGCCATGGTTTAGCAGGGAGCTCGGACCTTGTGGTAGGAACATCCTGTGAAGTGAAGCTATTGAGTTGACAAGCGTGACATGACCTCACTAACTCCTCTGCTTCACGATCAATTCCGGGCCACCACACTTTTGTTCTCAGTCTTTGTTTTGTTTTGACTATTCCTTGATGTCCTTCATGCGCTAACATCAGCGTCTGTTGTCCTGTTGCCTGAGGAACGACAATCCGGGTACCTCTCAGCCCTATTTTCCCAACAGTGGAGAGCTCAGTCTTGACGGTTTTGTTATCCGCCCCGCATTTACTCCAGTCACCTGTCTCGATACTGCTCCGTACAGTAGCAAGAGTGTGGTCCTCTGCCGACAAGTTCTCCATTTGTCTTGGTGTGAAAGCATGGGGCACTGCATGTTGAGCCACGTAGTAGACATGCTCCTCCATGGTGCCAATCTGTACGGGCGGGTTGACTGTGAGGCGTGACAGCGAATCAGCTGCATTCTGTGGGCCGGGCTTATACACCACTTTGAAACGATAGGGTTGCAGCCGCAGAGCCCACCTTTCAATTCTCGCTGGCGGTTTTGACTTTGATGGTTTCGAGTGGCTTGTGATCCGTCATCATCAGAAACTCTTTCCCGTAGAGGAACACATGAAATTTCTCACATCAACAATTCCCACACAATGGCAAGGGCTTCTCTTTCAGTCTGAGAGTAGCGGCGCTCTATGTCAGATAAAGCTAGGCTCGCGTAATAGACAGGCTTGTGTGTCCCGTCACTTTGCTTCTGGCTCAATGTTGCACCTAATCCCACTGGACTGGCATCCACAATCACATGTGTCTCTGCATCCTGGCTGAAATATGCCATTACATGTGAACTGGCCAGCTGTTTCTTTAGTTCTACAAATGCCATTTCCTGCTCTGACCCCCATGTCCATTTGCAGGATTGCCTGGTGAGTCTCCTCAGTGGTTCTGATGTCGTGGCCAGATTAGGAATGAACCTCCCACAGTAGTTAACGAGCCCTAGGAAACTCCTCACCTCAGCCGCATTTGTTGGCCGACGTGTGTTCTCCACTGCCTCAATCTTTGACTGAGCTGCTCCTATGCCATTTTTGGACAGTACATGACCCATAAATTCCAGCTGTGACATCCGGAACAGGCACTTTTTGCTGTTGACTGTCAGCTGTCTCTCTTGCAGTCGTTGCAGGACTTGGTGCAGTCTTTCATCATGTAGTTGAATGGTCTCACCTGAAACGATGATGTCATCTGATATGTTGTGCCCTCCAGGGATGCCTTGTAGGACTTGACTGATGATGTGTTGATATATCTCAGGTGTGGATGATATTCCAAACATCAGCCTCTTGTAACGCCACAACCCTGTGTGTGAGACGAACGTGGACCTGGACTCAGGTTTCAGTTCTATCTGATGATATCCCCACTTCAAATCTAAACACTGTGGCTCCCGTCATGTCCTCCAGTATTTCATCTATGATGGGGATAGGGTGTCGTTCACGCACTATGGCTTAATTTGCTCTGCGCATGTCCACACACAGTCTTGGCTCTTTTTTTCCATGTACAACAACGAGCGGCGAAACCCATGGTGTTGGTCCGCTCACTTTCTCGATGACATCCATCTCCTCAAGTTGTTTGAGTTTGTCATCCACTTGTTTCCTCACACTGAATGGAATTCGGCGAACAGGCTGGGCTACCGGCCTCACACTGCTGTCCACATGCAGCCCCAGCTGAAAATCTTTCAGTTTTCCTAGGCCATGAAAACAGTCTTTGTATTTCTCCTCCAAATCAGCCGTGAAAACTGCTGTGTCTTTTGGTTGAACAGTATTCACTTGTTCAACAGGACCGATACGAAGCAATCCCAACTGTACAGCAGTCTTTCTCCCCAGCACACAAATCCGTGCTTCTTTAATTACTTGGATTTTTGCAGTGACAGTTTCAGATTTTCCATTTGCTTTAAAATCAGCCACAAAAATCCCTTTCACGTGTAGTGGTGTTGTTGAAGCGAATGGATAGACTTGTTTCTCTGGGCACTGTAGTATGATGTCACTTTTGGACTGCAGTTGTGCGAACTTTGTCTCAGTCAAGATATTACATGTAGCCCCTGAGTCTACCAACATTTCCACTGGCTGCTCATTCACCAGCACTGTTAGTGTTCCATCCTCAACACTGTCATTCACTGTGAATACATAGTCATCTTCACTGTCACTGGATTGTCTGTGTGTGTCTGTGGTCGTTACACTGTTTATTTTATGTGTTTTCTTCGTTCTACACATTACAGCAAAATGTCCTTCTTTGTCACAGTTATTGCACTTTTTTTTTTTGTCACAGTGCACTCACAACTAAAATGACCGTCACGTCCACACCGGAAGCATTTCATTCCGTGCTCATCACGTGGTGATTGATTTCGAGTTGTGGAGACTCTGGGTCTTACCGTTTGACTCCTCCCTCTCACAGGTCTCTTCTCCACAGCATTGACAGTCAATTTCCCCATTCTTGCAGCCTGGTGATCTGCTACCTCCATTGTCCGTGCAATATCCAGGAGCCCTGGAAGTTTAAGGTCTTTCTCCCTCAATAGCCGTCGGCGCAGCGTGTTGGAAATGCACTTGTCAATAACTTGGTCACGGATAAAATCATCCTTGTTATCCCCAAACTCACACGTTGCTGCCATCTTCTTTAATCGGCTCACAAAACTGTCCATAGACTCCTCTTGTGCTTGTTCTACTTGTCTAAACATATGTCTCTCATAGGGAATTTTCTTCTGAGGCGTGAAGTATGCATTTAATTCGTTTACTGCTCCGTCGTAGTCGGCGTCATTTCCAGTGCCCTCCAACGTGAAGAATATGTCCTGAACGTCGGGTCCTGCTAAATGAAGCAGTAAAGCCCTTTTTCGCGATGCTTCGCGGATTCCTGATGCGGCTAAATAGAGTTTGAAACTATTTATCCACTTCTCCCAGCGAACCCCGACATTAGCCGACTCACTCAGCACATCGAAGGGACCGACCACCGGTAAACTCAACGACATGCTTGCTTCGTTGTCCTCTTTTTCCTCCCCTTGACGGACCAAACTTCACTTCAAGCACCCTCAACAGTGTGTGCAACATAAAACATTCCGTTTTAAATCCTCGTCGCCATTTGTAGTGTTTTAAACCGTATTAATATCAACGACATTAACACCGGGACCGTTTCACGTGCTTGAACTGTGCATGACTGAACGTCAACACGCATCTAACGTGGGATGCCATATACTACACAATTACAACTCAATAAAATAAAATACCCTACTATATATAAGAAACAATAAATGCCAAAATAAGAAAATAAAGAGCTTAGAATAACGTTTCCCATACAAAAACACTTAAAGAATAAATTAAAATAAATTAAACAACAGCAACTGTTCTAAGACGTCTCACACTAATACTTATTACAGCACCACACAGCAACACAAAATACGCGTTTTCAAAAAATGGCTAAGGGTAGTTTGTTGCTTCCTCTTCGTATTTACCGTCGAGCCGTTGGACATCACCGCGGCGCCGACTGAGTTGATACGCTGTCGTCTAGGTGACGTGACGTCAGGTCTAGATCATGGAATCTGAGACACACCGCTCAGGTTGAATTTATGAATGAAAGTATGTCAGTTCTATGACAGAACGGTCATATTTTCATTCATGAATTCAACAGAACTATCGAAATTGATATGTGTCATTGCGCATTTCTAAGTGGGTATGCGGAAAAAGCTGGAGATTTCTAAGTGGGTATACAGTGTATACCTGCGTATCACGTAGACTACACCACGGCCCCCCACAGCAATCCGGTTAGAGACCAGGCGAGAGACTTTTCACTTAGAGGTTTTATTTGATCCTCCCCAGACTGCAGAGCTTGAGTTCTTGGCAGGTGTGTGTGTGTGTGTGTGTGTGTGTGTGTGTGTGTGTGTGTGTGTGTGTGTGTGTGTGTGTGTGTGTGTGTGTGTGTGTGCGTGCGTGCGTGCGTGCGTGCGTGCGTGCGTGCGTGCGTGCGTGCGTGCGTGCGTGCGTGCGTGCGTGCGTGCGTGCGTGCGTGCGTGCGTGCGTGCGTGCGTGCGTGCGTGCGTGCGTGCGTGCGTGCGTGTGTGTTAGGCTACAGCTTAAAGGCAAGGGGACCTATGATTGTTTGGATACAGGTCTGGTGTTTTAAGTGTCAGAGCAGGCTCTGGCATATGTTGGTTGGGATTAAAAAAGACCCAGTGCTGAAGAAAGCCCCGCCCCTGTAGCAGCATGTTACCCTGAGGCTGAGTGGGCTATTCCTACCCAGAGGGGCTGAGTGGGGTAGTCCTACCCAGAGAGTGGGGTAGTCCTACCCAGAGAGTGGGGTAGTCCTACCCAGAGAGTGGGGTAGTCCTACCCAGAGAGTGGGGTAGTCCTACCCAGAGAGTGGGGTAGTCCTACAGTCACCCACTGTCGCCGTCTGGTGGGTGACGGCGGTACACGCCGTCTACCACTGTAGACGTCCTCCACCGCTTGCTCAGGCCTCGGGTAGCCCAGGAACCCGCCCAGGCAGGTAGCCCAGGAACCCACCCAGGCAGGTATCCCGTCTCGATAGGGCGTCGGCGTGGGTGTGCTCCCTGCCCGGTCGGTGGTCCACCGTAAACCTGAAGTCCTGGAGGGCCAGGAACCACCGCATCACTCAGGCGTTGGTGTCCTTGGTGCCAGGGTGTACTCCCTCCCTAGGAGGTAGTACCTCAACTTATGGAGGCTCCACTTGATGGCCAGGGCCTCCTTCTCTACAGTCGAGTAGTTTCTCTCGTTTGGCAGCAGCTTCCAGATGATGTAGGTGATGGGGTGTTCTTCTCCGGCCCGGACCTGGGACAGGACTCCTCCCAGCCCCACCTCCGAAGCGTCCGTGTGCACTATGAGGGGGGAAGCAAAGTCCGGTGACGGCGGTACAGGGTCTTCCGGGCAGGTCGTTCAGAGGGCTGGCCAGGTGGCAAACCCGACGAGTCCTAAGAATGATTTCACCTGCTTTTTGGTGCGGGGTTGGGGCCAGTCCCGAATGGCGGCCACTTTGCTTTCCTGTGGTCGGACGGTCCCACGCCCTACCTGGTACCCCAGGTTTGCGTCTCCTCCAGCCCGAGACGACACTTGGCTGGGTTGGCCGTGAGGCCCGCCTTCCGCAGCTCCCCCAGCACCGCCCTCAGCTGGCGGATGTGGACATCCCAGCTGGGGCTGTGGACGATTATGTCGTCGATGTGGGCGGCGGCGTAGTCCTGGTGGGGCCTCAGGAGCTGGTCCATCATGCGCTGGAAGGTGGACGGAGCGCCATGTACTCCGAAGGGTAAGATGGTGTACTAATACAGCCCCCCTGGAGTCGAGAACGCCGTCTTCTCCCGGGCAGCCCGGGTCAACTTTACCTGCCAATACCCCTTGGTCAGGTCCAGGGTCGTGAGGTACCGGGCTGGTCCGAGGCGTTCGATCAGCTCGTCCATCCGGGGCATGGGGTAGGCGTCGAACTCAGATGCGTCGTTCAGCCTCCGGAAGTCGTTACAGAACCGGTAGCTCCCATCTGGCTTTGGTACGAGGACTACCGGGCTGGACCAGGCACTGCGAGACTCCTCGATGACACCGAGCTGTAGCATCCGGCGTCCCTCTGCCTGGAGGGCCTCCCTCCTGGCCTCCGGGACCCTATAGGGGGGAACCCTCACTTTCACTCCCGGTGCCGTCCGGATGTCAAGCCGGGCGATCGTGGTCCTCCCCGGCAGCTCGGAGGATACGTCCCGGTGCTGCATGATGACCTCCCCGAGGTCTTGCTTCTGGGCCGGGCTGAGGTCCTCCCCCACCGGAACCTCCGGGATCTTGCGTTGGGCCGCCAGCGCTAGGGGGGCAGGGTCAGGGGGTCCCCCTCCCCCTCTCCACTGCTTCAGGATATTGACGTGGTACACCTGGGTAGGCTTCCTTCTCCCTGGTTGTCTAATCCGGTAGTTTACGTCACCCACCCGTTCCACTACCTCATACGGTCCCTGCCACTTTTTGCGAATTTGCACTCTGCTGTGGGGACCAGGACCAGTACCCGGTCTCCGGGCTGGAAGGTTTGCAACTGGGCTCCCCGGTTGTAGACCCTCGCCTGGGCCTGCTGGGCGTGTTCCCGGACGATGGGCCACACCTGGGCCAAGCGGTCCCTCACCTGCTCCACGTGGTCCAGGGTGGTGCGGTGGGGGGACGGCTGGCTTTCCTAGGCCTCCTTGGCTATGTCCAGGATACCGCGGGGTCGTCGTCCGTATAGGAGCTCGAACGGCGAGAAGCCGGTAGACGCCTGGGTAGGGATGGGAATTGATAAGAATTTCACGATTCCGATTGCGATTCTGCTTATCGATCCGATTCCTTATCGATTCTCTTATCGGTTCTCATTGGGTGAGAAAATAAGTACAAATGTGTTTGTTTGTATTAAATCTCTTTAATATCTGATCAGCAGTGCGTCTAGTATTAGGAAATTGTACATTTTCACATCAATTGGTCCAGATTATTATTTTTCTTTTGGCTTTTTAAGCCTAAATGCCATCATTATGTGCCATAAAACTAAAAACACAGACTGAAAACAGTCAAGTAAGAGCTTGTTCCTTTTGGAATACTAACAGTGCTCATTTGCATTCAACTTGTAACAAAATTCAACTGACCTAAGCAAAATAAATAAGTCTTCTGTAAAGATAAGAACACAACTAACAGCTTTGGCTAATTAACAATTTTTGTGCCGCTTGATTCACTTGCGTCGGTAGTTAGTAGTAGTGTATCAAACACGCGACATTCCTGCAAATGAATTGCATTTTGTGTAGCCAAATGTTTCAGCATATTGGCGGTAGTTCCCCCTTTTGATGAAATGGAAACGTTACAATTGTTGCAAGTGGCAATATTGTCGTCTATTCGCGTGAAATACAACCAAGCTTCAGAGCGTTACTTCCTCGGCGGCGCCATGTTTGCTGCGTTCTGAACCAAAACAAAGCAGTGTGTGTGTGACGTCATGACGCATTTGCCCACGACCAGAACCGATAAGTGGAATCGCTAAGCAGGCTTGCTAATGATTCCAAGGAATCGGTTGACTCGGCACCGGTTCTGAACAAGAACCGGTTCTCGATTCCCATCCCTACGCCTAGGGCACCTCCCGTACGGCGAACAGGCGTGTGGTAGCAGCTGGTCCCAGTTCTTGCCGTCCAGGTCCATGGCTTTTTTTAACATCTGCTTCAGGGTTTTGTTAAAACGTTCAACCAGGCCATCCGTCTTGGGCTGGTAGACTGACGTCCGGAGCTGCTTCACCTGCAGGAGCCTGAGTAATTGAGCATGAACCCTGATCCGTTATAACTTCCTTAGCTATCCCCACCCGACTAAACAATAGCATGAGTTCCCGGGCGACCGCCTTCGCGGTGGCTGCACGCAGGGGTTGAGCCTCGGGGTACGGGGTGGCGTAGTCCACTAGTACCAGGATGTACCGGTGACCCCGGCTGGTCTTGGGCAGGGGCCCCACTATGTCTAGAGCTATACGGTCAAAGGGGGTTACGATGATCGGCATGGGGACGAGGGGGTTCCTGACTGTGGCCCTGACTGAGTCCCCGAGTGCCCCTCTGGCACTCGGGGCACCCCTGACAGTGACGCTCTACGTCCCGCTTGACCCCCGGCCAGTAGAAACTTGCCAGATCCCGTTCCCGGGTTTTGTCCATCCCCAGGTTGGCTCCCAGGTGGGCTCCAAGGAGGTGGGTGTGGGCCATATAAAGCACCTTCCTTACATACGCTCGGGGCACTACCAACTGTTCCCTCACTCCCCGCCCTCCTTCTGCTACCCGGTACAACAGTCCCCCCCCTAGTGCTGAAGTGTGGGTGTGGCAGGTGACTCACCGAGTCTCGGGGCTGTCCGTCGTGTGACACAACGTGGCTCCAGGCATACTTCAGGGCCTCGTCTTGTAGCTGGGCGCTGGCGAACTGGCCTGGTCGGGCCGAACCTTCCGTCCTCACCGGATAAAAATCCGAGAACTCGGTCAGGGGGGAACTCTCCGGCTCCTCCATGGGTCTCCCCTCCCTTGCTCCCCCCAGGTCGGGGCGGAGGAGGGTGACCCCGCTGCCGGTGTCCAGTACGGCCTGCATGTCCCGGTTCATGTCCCGCGCCGGAATGGTCGGGCTCCCTGACGGTCCTTGCGTCCAACAGGTCGCCAGCATACAGGGCGGGCCCATCCCTCTGTCCGCGTAGGCCGACGGCATCGGCACATCCCGGTCTCCAGGGCAGTAGCGGGCGAGGTGGCCGGGCTGACCGCACACGTAGCATGCCGACGTCAAAGAACCGACGTGTTATGCTCCATAATACCATAATACCAAAGCAACACTTGCGTTACAGTGTGTTTAATCACGCACACACACGTGGCGCTCACACGTCGTGTCTCATTGGCAGGCCAAATTCTCTGGGCGGGCAAGGCCAGAGAATTTGGGGAGAAAGGGGAGGAGCTTAGATCCTTTATGACGACATATGGGACCACATTCCAAATCAGAGCGCTTGAGCCTCCGTTTTTTCAAAGGCGAGGAGAACACCTATTGCTCCTTTAAACCGAACACAAGTGTTAGCCACTGGGGCAGGCTAGGGGAACTCATATTTATGTTAGAAAACCTTTAATACTAGTGTCACAGGATACCTTTTATAGATTTGGTTCAGGTTTGTAGCCTCACCTTAACCCCTCACACCCATTTCTAATGAGGTAATATCTCAATTTTAGTTGAGTGGTACATGTGGATTGTCTTTGTCTTTTTTCCAGACAGCGACTATGAAACCCATTTCGCAGGGCAAGCTCTGAGTCTGACCGATGAACAGCTCCTGAAGGTGGCCGAAACACTGGGAAAGGAGTGGACGCAGGCGGCCATCCCCCTGGAGCTGAGCATCACAGATCTGAACGACATCAAGGCAAAACATAGATCTGTAGCCACGCAGAAATACAAGATGTTGGTGTTGTGGAAGCGCCGAAGACCATCAGGAGAGGCCACAGCACAGGACCTGCTGAGAGGTCTGGAAGCCATGGAGGACCTACGGGTCGGGACTCGTCTGTTATTGAAAGGTAACGTACTTCACCCACACACAAATAGGCGTCATAGTGGGGGGGGTGGACTGGGTACGCAGGGACCCCAATGGGGGGAGGGCCCTCAAAGCCTGGGATGAAAAGTGTTGTTTTGTTTACAAGTAAATCATGTCGTACATACCTTTTTAAATATGCACTTCGTGAACAAAAATGGTTTATTCCACTGCTGAACGCAGGGAACTCTGCTTGTTAATTTGTGACACTTTGAACAATTTGTTTGACCAGCATTAAACTAAGTTTAATTTTTTTTATTTCAGTATTTTGCTGATTCTCTTAATTTATCTTTCAGACTTTGCATCTTTAAGAATTCCGACATGCAGTAGCGGACAGGAAAGTCGTCCTGGTAAGCTGTTCTCGTCTCTGCCCCTCAAAAGGGATGGTAGTGAATGCACGCTGGGTAAGTTGAAGTCTACCTAGTAATAAGTCTACCTGCACAACCCTCTACATCCTAGTTCTTCCGTGTAAAACACATTTCACGCACACCTGTTAAAAAGTATATCATATAATAACTAGAGCTGTCAAGCGATTAAAATATTTAATCGTGATTAATCGCATTAATGTCATAGTTAACTCTAATTAATCGCGATTAATCGCAAATTATTTTTCTATGCTAAATACCCTTGATTTTTGTCCCATAATTCTTCTCATTTTAATTCCCTTATCAACATGGTGAAGTGCATCGGCTTGCCTTGTGCAAATGATTTTTTATTGATAACAACATTGGCATATACACTGATCAAAACAGGACGATACAAAAAAAAGAGCCTATAGTGCAATTAAACGACTGCTTTGAACAAATGTCATTTGAACATAGCAGTCAGGCTACTGCTTCTTTGTTTTGAGCCAAAGAAATTATTATTATTTTTTTTTATAAAATAATTGCGTTAATCGCGCGATAAAAAAATTAACGCCGTTTAATTTGGTTTGCGTTAACGCCGTTAATAACGCGTTTAACTGACAGCTCTAATAATAACATAATGCGTCCTAATTTTATAAATACATAACTCCTTTTTTAAACAAGGTATACCTGTTAGGATTCCGGGAAACAAATTCTAAACCTATAGCTTGTTTCAAACATATACCATACGCATGACTGAAGTACATTTTTGAATATGAATACAAACTATTTCTAGATAGTTTACAAAAAAACAAATTGGTCACACGTTATCTTTAGTCTGGTGGCAATGAAGTGAAACGGGTTCATTAAGCATTTTTACACTGCCAAGCAGGTACGGTCGCTGCTTGGCAGGTGTTACAATTTCACTGTCATGCCTGTATAAAACCGAGGGGGTATTTCTAAGGGCCGTCTAATCGCTTTTACATGAAAATGAAACCCCCAATATGTGTAGGGTTCGAAAGGGGACATTGGGGTGCGAAATCAAGAGGGTATATTACCTCGGTCAGTATAAACGCGCGGACCATGGCAGAGTTTTTTTTCAAATAAGATGGGCATATTTGCCAGTGTAAAAACGCTTAGTGAATGCCTCAACTTATATATATTGTCATCAGCGTCCAATATTGTCATCAGTTTCTAGGACAATAAACATTCAAATTAAAATCTAGCATCAAATTAATTATAAATAATCGATAAATAAATATCAGTTGTCTATATAAAAACTTGAGTCTTTTGCATAGGTCATTTGTTGCTACTGCTGCATGCTATGTTCAGAGTTTTAGAGACTAGAAAAAACAGAGTTGGTCATTCGTCAGAAACAATTTGTAGTGTTTTAAACCGTTTTAATATCAACGACATTAACACCGGGACCGTTTCACGTGCTCGCTTTATTACTCCACTTTCGGTAACCCACAACTGCGCATGACTGAACGTCAACATGCATCTAACGTGGGATGCCATACACTACATCCCTCCCCTTCTTAGATGATAACTTACATCAATATGAATTGTAATAATACAAACTGTTTATACAGAAACTCAGTTAACTATTCCTGTTGATAATAACATATCACTATCAAGTAGTATATCAAGTAACTTAGACAAAGATGTATTACTCTTAGCAAAATTAATTTCACAAACACCTTCAACATTAATACTGTAATAACGTTTCCAACTACTTATTCCCCATCCCTTGGGAATAATCATATTCAACATAACTCTATAGTTAGAAGACATTCAGGCACAGCTAGAAATGTAATCAAACATTTAGATTGTCACAGAAATATATATATGTATCTTAAATCTTAATTTCAGAGAAAACCTCAACATTTTATGTAACAAAACATGACCTGAATGGCGAGGGGTGGACTACCCTGCCATTAAGACAAATGCTGGGGATTATTCTGCCCCTTTATGGCACTGTGTCTAAACGATAGTCAACAAAGTGAGTTGGCATTCTCCTGGTTCTCTGAGGTCTAGTGTCCTGTTCATGGGTTTCCACTGGGGCTGTGCTGTGAGAGACCAACCTCTCTCCAGCCACACCGATTGGCACGACCGTGTCTGGTTCAGGCTGAACCCACCGCTTCACAAATGTCACATGACGCATTATCTGCTTGCCGTCCTTTTCAAGAATGACTGAAAATCCTTTTCGGTCCACCACAGTGTAGGGGTCTTGTTCGAACGGTGTAGATAGTTTGTTTTGTTTCTGCTGACGGAGCAGGACTATGTGACCCTGCTTCACAGTGCTTTCCTTCGCTCTTCTGATTCTGTCTGCATCCACACGTCCCTTCACCTTCCTCACAGCATCAGTCCTGCGAACAGCAGCATCCTGTCCTGTCGGTTGCAACTGGTTGTTCGCCAACAGTTCCGGAAGCTTGGTTCTGATCTGGCGGTTGAAGAGTAGCTCGGCCGGACTGCGGCCGGTGACACAGTGTGGAGTGCTGCGGTAAGCCATAAGAAAAACGTCAAGCTCACTGCGCCAGTCCTTGCCTTCAGCGTGAGCTGCACGTATGGCTTTACATAGTGTCCTGTTCTGTCTCTCAACTTCCCCGTTCACCTGAGGCCAATATGGCGTGACACGGCGATGTTCAATTCCACTCTCCTGCAGATATGTTTTGAATTCTTTTGACACGAACGGCGTGCCGTTGTCAGTCACTACAGACTCTGGGATTCCATGAGTCGCAAATAGGTGTTTCAGACATTTCATTATGTTAACTGATGTGTGACTTCTGAGGATATCGACATTCACCTATCTAGAGTAGTAATCAGTCACCACCAGTAGATGGTCTCCTGATGGGAATGGTCCACACATGTCCATTGCAAGCGTCTGCCATGGTTTAGCAGGGAGCTCGGACCTTGTGGTAGGAACATCCTGTGAAGTGAAGCTATTGAGTTGACAAGCGTGACATGACCTCACTAACTCCTCTGCTTCACGATCAATTCCGGGCCACCACACTTTTGTTCTCAGTCTTTGTTTTGTTTTGACTATTCCTTGATGTCCTTCATGCGCTAACATCAGCGTCTGTTGTCCTGTTGCCTGAGGAACGACAATCCGGGTACCTCTCAGCCCTATTTTCCCAACAGTGGAGAGCTCAGTCTTGACGGTTTTGTTATCCGCCCCGCATTTACTCCAGTCACCTGTCTCGATACTGCTCCGTACAGTAGCAAGAGTGTGGTCCTCTGCCGACAAGTTCTCCATTTGTCTTGGTGTGAAAGCATGGGGCACTGCATGTTGAGCCACGTAGTAGACATGCTCCTCCATGGTGCCAATCTGTACGGGCGGGTTGACTGTGAGGCGTGACAGCGAATCAGCTGCATTCTGTGGGCCGGGCTTATACACCACTTTGAAACGATAGGGTTGCAGCCGCAGAGCCCACCTTTCAATTCTCGCTGGCGGTTTTGACTTTGATGGTTTCGAGTGGCTTGTGATCCGTCATCATCAGAAACTCTTTCCCGTAGAGGAACACATGAAATTTCTCACATCAACAATTCCCACACAATGGCAAGGGCTTCTCTTTCAGTCTGAGAGTAGCGGCGCTCTATGTCAGATAAAGCTAGGCTCGCGTAATAGACAGGCTTGTGTGTCCCGTCACTTTGCTTCTGGCTCAATGTTGCACCTAATCCCACTGGACTGGCATCCACAATCACATGTGTCTCTGCATCCTGGCTGAAATATGCCATTACATGTGAACTGGCCAGCTGTTTCTTTAGTTCTACAAATGCCATTTCCTGCTCTGACCCCCATGTCCATTTGCAGGATTGCCTGGTGAGTCTCCTCAGTGGTTCTGATGTCGTGGCCAGATTAGGAATGAACCTCCCACAGTAGTTAACGAGCCCTAGGAAACTCCTCACCTCAGCCGCATTTGTTGGCCGACGTGTGTTCTCCACTGCCTCAATCTTTGACTGAGCTGCTCCTATGCCATTTTTGGACAGTACATGACCCATAAATTCCAGCTGTGACATCCGGAACAGGCACTTTTTGCTGTTGACTGTCAGCTGTCTCTCTTGCAGTCGTTGCAGGACTTGGTGCAGTCTTTCATCATGTAGTTGAATGGTCTCACCTGAAACGATGATGTCATCTGATATGTTGTGCCCTCCAGGGATGCCTTGTAGGACTTGACTGATGATGTGTTGATATATCTCAGGTGTGGATGATATTCCAAACATCAGCCTCTTGTAACGCCACAACCCTGTGTGTGAGACGAACGTGGACCTGGACTCAGGTTTCAGTTCTATCTGATGATATCCCCACTTCAAATCTAAACACTGTGGCTCCCGTCATGTCCTCCAGTATTTCATCTATGATGGGGATAGGGTGTCGTTCACGCACTATGGCTTAATTTGCTCTGCGCATGTCCACACACAGTCTTGGCTCTTTTTTTCCATGTACAACAACGAGCGGCGAAACCCATGGTGTTGGTCCGCTCACTTTCTCGATGACATCCATCTCCTCAAGTTGTTTGAGTTTGTCATCCACTTGTTTCCTCACACTGAATGGAATTCGGCGAACAGGCTGGGCTACCGGCCTCACACTGCTGTCCACATGCAGCCCCAGCTGAAAATCTTTCAGTTTTCCTAGGCCATGAAAACAGTCTTTGTATTTCTCCTCCAAATCAGCCGTGAAAACTGCTGTGTCTTTTGGTTGAACAGTATTCACTTGTTCAACAGGACCGATACGAAGCAATCCCAACTGTACAGCAGTCTTTCTCCCCAGCACACAAATCCGTGCTTCTTTAATTACTTGGATTTTTGCAGTGACAGTTTCAGATTTTCCATTTGCTTTAAAATCAGCCACAAAAATCCCTTTCACGTGTAGTGGTGTTGTTGAAGCGAATGGATAGACTTGTTTCTCTGGGCACTGTAGTATGATGTCACTTTTGGACTGCAGTTGTGCGAACTTTGTCTCAGTCAAGATATTACATGTAGCCCCTGAGTCTACCAACATTTCCACTGGCTGCTCATTCACCAGCACTGTTAGTGTTCCATCCTCAACACTGTCATTCACTGTGAATACATAGTCATCTTCACTGTCACTGGATTGTCTGTGTGTGTCTGTGGTCGTTACACTGTTTATTTTATGTGTTTTCTTCGTTCTACACATTACAGCAAAATGTCCTTCTTTGTCACAGTTATTGCACTTTTTTTTTTTGTCACAGTGCACTCACAACTAAAATGACCGTCACGTCCACACCGGAAGCATTTCATTCCGTGCTCATCACGTGGTGATTGATTTCGAGTTGTGGAGACTCTGGGTCTTACCGTTTGACTCCTCCCTCTCACAGGTCTCTTCTCCACAGCATTGACAGTCAATTTCCCCATTCTTGCAGCCTGGTGATCTGCTACCTCCATTGTCCGTGCAATATCCAGGAGCCCTGGAAGTTTAAGGTCTTTCTCCCTCAATAGCCGTCGGCGCAGCGTGTTGGAAATGCACTTGTCAATAACTTGGTCACGGATAAAATCATCCTTGTTATCCCCAAACTCACACGTTGCTGCCATCTTCTTTAATCGGCTCACAAAACTGTCCATAGACTCCTCTTGTGCTTGTTCTACTTGTCTAAACATATGTCTCTCATAGGGAATTTTCTTCTGAGGCGTGAAGTATGCATTTAATTCGTTTACTGCTCCGTCGTAGTCGGCGTCATTTCCAGTGCCCTCCAACGTGAAGAATATGTCCTGAACGTCGGGTCCTGCTAAATGAAGCAGTAAAGCCCTTTTTCGCGATGCTTCGCGGATTCCTGATGCGGCTAAATAGAGTTTGAAACTATTTATCCACTTCTCCCAGCGAACCCCGACATTAGCCGACTCACTCAGCACATCGAAGGGACCGACCACCGGTAAACTCAACGACATGCTTGCTTCGTTGTCCTCTTTTTCCTCCCCTTGACGGACCAAACTTCACTTCAAGCACCCTCAACAGTGTGTGCAACATAAAACATTCCGTTTTAAATCCTCGTCGCCATTTGTAGTGTTTTAAACCGTATTAATATCAACGACATTAACACCGGGACCGTTTCACGTGCTTGAACTGTGCATGACTGAACGTCAACACGCATCTAACGTGGGATGCCATATACTACACAATTACAACTCAATAAAATAAAATACCCTACTATATATAAGAAACAATAAATGCCAAAATAAGAAAATAAAGAGCTTAGAATAACGTTTCCCATACAAAAACACTTAAAGAATAAATTAAAATAAATTAAACAACAGCAACTGTTCTAAGACGTCTCACACTAATACTTATTACAGCACCACACAGCAACACAAAATACGCGTTTTCAAAAAATGGCTAAGGGTAGTTTGTTGCTTCCTCTTCGTATTTACCGTCGAGCCGTTGGACATCACCGCGGCGCCGACTGAGTTGATACGCTGTCGTCTAGGTGACGTGACGTCAGGTCTAGATCATGGAATCTGAGACACACCGCTCAGGTTGAATTTATGAATGAAAGTATGTCAGTTCTATGACAGAACGGTCATATTTTCATTCATGAATTCAACAGAACTATCGAAATTGATATGTGTCATTGCGCATTTCTAAGTGGGTATGCGGAAAAAGCTGGAGATTTCTAAGTGGGTATACAGTGTATACCTGCGTATCACGTAGACTACACCACGGCCCCCCACAGCAATCCGGTTAGAGACCAGGCGAGAGACTTTTCACTTAGAGGTTTTATTTGATCCTCCCCAGACTGCAGAGCTTGAGTTCTTGGCAGGTGTGTGTGTGTGTGTGTGTGTGTGTGTGTGTGTGTGTGTGTGTGTGTGTGTGTGTGTGTGTGTGTGCGTGCGTGCGTGCGTGCGTGCGTGCGTGCGTGCGTGCGTGCGTGCGTGCGTGCGTGCGTGCGTGCGTGCGTGCGTGCGTGCGTGCGTGCGTGCGTGCGTGCGTGCGTGCGTGCGTGCGTGCGTGCGTGCGTGTGTGTTAGGCTACAGCTTAAAGGCAAGGGGACCTATGATTGTTTGGATACAGGTCTGGTGTTTTAAGTGTCAGAGCAGGCTCTGGCATATGTTGGTTGGGATTAAAAAAGACCCAGTGCTGAAGAAAGCCCCGCCCCTGTAGCAGCATGTTACCCTGAGGCTGAGTGGGCTATTCCTACCCAGAGGGGCTGAGTGGGGTAGTCCTACCCAGAGAGTGGGGTAGTCCTACCCAGAGAGTGGGGTAGTCCTACCCAGAGAGTGGGGTAGTCCTACCCAGAGAGTGGGGTAGTCCTACCCAGAGAGTGGGGTAGTCCTACAGTCACCCACTGTCGCCGTCTGGTGGGTGACGGCGGTACACGCCGTCTACCACTGTAGACGTCCTCCACCGCTTGCTCAGGCCTCGGGTAGCCCAGGAACCCGCCCAGGCAGGTAGCCCAGGAACCCGCCCAGGCAGGTATCCCGTCTCGATAGGGCGTCGGCGTGGGTGTGCTCCCTGCCCGGTCGGTGGTCCACCGTAAACCTGAAGTCCTGGAGGGCCAGGAACCACCGCATCACTCAGGCGTTGGTGTCCTTGGTGCCAGGGTGTACTCCCTCCCTAGGAGGTAGTACCTCAACTTATGGAGGCTCCACTTGATGGCCAGGGCCTCCTTCTCTACAGTCGAGTAGTTTCTATCGTTTGGCAACCCTGATCCGTTATAACTTCCTTAGCTATCCCCACCCGACTAAACAATAGCATGAGTTCCCGGGCGACCGCCTTCGCGGTGGCTGCACGCAGGGGTTGAGCCTCGGGGTACGGGGTGGCGTAGTCCACTAGTACCAGGATGTACCGGTGACCCCGGCTGGTCTTGGGCAGGGGCCCCACTATGTCTAGAGCTATACGGTCAAAGGGGGTTACGATGATCGGCATGGGGACGAGGGGGTTCCTGACTGTGGCCCTGACTGAGTCCCCGAGTGCCCCTCTGGCACTCGGGGCACCCCTGACAGTGACGCACTACGTCCCGCTTGACCCCCGGCCAGTAGAAACTTGCCAGATCCCGTTCCCGGGTTTTGTCCATCCCCAGGTTGGCTCCCAGGTGGGCTCCAAGGAGGTGGGTGTGGGCCATATAAAGCACCTTCCTTACATACGCTCGGGGCACTACCAACTGTTCCCTCACTCCCCGCCCTCCTTCTGCTACCCGGTACAACAGTCCCCCCCCTAGTGCTGAAGTGTGGGTGTGGCAGGTGACTCACCGAGTCTCGGGGCTGTCCGTCGTGTGACACAACGTGGCTCCAGGCATACTTCAGGGCCTCGTCTTGTAGCTGGGCGCTGGCGAACTGGCCTGGTCGGGCCGAACCTTCCGTCCTCACCGGATAAAAATCCGAGAACTCGGTCAGGGGGGAACTCTCCGGCTCCTCCATGGGTCTCCCCTCCCTTGCTCCCCCCAGGTCGGGGCGGAGGAGGGTGACCCCGCTGCCGGTGTCCAGTACGGCCTGCATGTCCCGGTTCATGTCCCGCGCCGGAATGGTCGGGCTCCCTGACGGTCCTTGCGTCCAACAGGTCGCCAGCATACAGGGCGGGCCCATCCCTCTGTCCGCGTAGGCCGACGGCATCGGCACATCCCGGTCTCCAGGGCAGTAGCGGGCGAGGTGGCCGGGCTGACCGCACACGTAGCATGCCGACGTCAAAGAACCGACGTGTTATGCTCCATAATACCATAATACCAAAGCAACACTTGCGTTACAGTGTGTTTAATCACGCACACACACGTGGCGCTCACACGTCGTGTCTCAGTGGCAGGCCAAATTCTCTGGGCGGGCAAGGCCAGAGAATTTGGGGAGAAAGGGGAGGAGCTTAGATCCTTTATGACGACATATGGGACCACATTCCAAATCAGAGCGCTTGAGCCTCCGTTTTTTCAAAGGCGAGGAGAACACCTATTGCTCCTTTAAACCGAACACAAGTGTTAGCCACTGGGGCAGGCTAGGGGAACTCATATTTATGTTAGAAAACCTTTAATACTAGTGTCACAGGATACCTTTTATAGATTTGGTTCAGGTTTGTAGCCTCACCTTAACCCCTCACACCCATTTCTAATGAGGTAATATCTCAATTTTAGTTGAGTGGTACATGTGGATTGTCTTTGTCTTTTTTCCAGACAGCGACTATGAAACCCATTTCGCAGGGCAAGCTCTGAGTCTGACCGATGAACAGCTCCTGAAGGTGGCCGAAACACTGGGAAAGGAGTGGACGCAGGCGGCCATCCCCCTGGAGCTGAGCATCACAGATCTGAACGACATCAAGGCAAAACATAGATCTGTAGCCACGCAGAAATACAAGATGTTGGTGTTGTGGAAGCGCCGAAGACCATCAGGAGAGGCCACAGCACAGGACCTGCTGAGAGGTCTGGAAGCCATGGAGGACCTACGGGTCGGGACTCGTCTGTTATTGAAAGGTAACGTACTTCACCCACACACAAATAGGCGTCATAGTGGGGGGGGTGGACTGGGTACGCAGGGACCCCAATGGGGGGAGGGCCCTCAAAGCCTGGGATGAAAAGTGTTGTTTTGTTTACAAGTAAATCATGTCGTACATACCTTTTTAAATATGCACTTCGTGAACAAAAATGGTTTATTCCACTGCTGAACGCAGGGAACTCTGCTTGTTAATTTGTGACACTTTGAACAATTTGTTTGACCAGCATTAAACTAAGTTTAATTTTTTTTATTTCAGTATTTTGCTGATTCTCTTAATTTATCTTTCAGACTTTGCATCTTTAAGAATTCCGACATGCAGTAGCGGACAGGAAAGTCGTCCTGGTAAGCTGTTCTCGTCTCTGCCCCTCAAAAGGGATGGTAGTGAATGCACGCTGGGTAAGTTGAAGTCTACCTAGTAATAAGTCTACCTGCACAACCCTCTACATCCTAGTTCTTCCGTGTAAAACACATTTCACGCACACCTGTTAAAAAGTATATCATATAATAACTAGAGCTGTCAAGCGATTAAAATATTTAATCGTGATTAATCGCATTAATGTCATAGTTAACTCTAATTAATCGCGATTAATCGCAAATTATTTTTCTATGCTAAATACCCTTGATTTTTGTCCCATAATTCTTCTCATTTTAATTCCCTTATCAACATGGTGAAGTGCATCGGCTTGCCTTGTGCAAATGATTTTTTATTGATAACAACATTGGCATATACACTGATCAAAACAGGACGATACAAAAAAAAGAGCCTATAGTGCAATTAAACGACTGCTTTGAACAAATGTCATTTGAACATAGCAGTCAGGCTACTGCTTCTTTGTTTTGAGCCAAAGAAATTATTATTATTTTTTTTTATAAAATAATTGCGTTAATCGCGCGATAAAAAAATTAACGCCGTTTAATTTGGTTTGCGTTAACGCCGTTAATAACGCGTTTAACTGACAGCTCTAATAATAACATAATGCGTCCTAATTTTATAAATACATAACTCCTTTTTTAAACAAGGTATACCTGTTAGGATTCCGGGAAACAAATTCTAAACCTATAGCTTGTTTCAAACATATACCATACGCATGACTGAAGTACATTTTTGAATATGAATACAAACTATTTCTAGATAGTTTACAAAAAAACAAATTGGTCACACGTTATCTTTAGTCTGGTGGCAATGAAGTGAAACGGGTTCATTAAGCATTTTTACACTGCCAAGCAGGTACGGTCGCTGCTTGGCAGGTGTTACAATTTCACTGTCATGCCTGTATAAAACCGAGGGGGTATTTCTAAGGGCCGTCTAATCGCTTTTACATGAAAATGAAACCCCCAATATGTGTAGGGTTCGAAAGGGGACATTGGGGTGCGAAATCAAGAGGGTATATTACCTCGGTCAGTATAAACGCGCGGACCATGGCAGAGTTTTTTTTCAAATAAGATGGGCATATTTGCCAGTGTAAAAACGCTTAGTGAATGCCTCAACTTATATATATTGTCATCAGCGTCCAATATTGTCATCAGTTTCTAGGACAATAAACATTCAAATTAAAATCTAGCATCAAATTAATTATAAATAATCGATAAATAAATATCAGTTGTCTATATAAAAACTTGAGTCTTTTGCATAGGTCATTTGTTGCTACTGCTGCATGCTATGTTCAGAGTTTTAGAGACTAGAAAAAACAGAGTTGGTCATTCGTCAGAAACAATTTGTAGTGTTTTAAACCGTTTTAATATCAACGACATTAACACCGGGACCGTTTCACGTGCTCGCTTTATTACTCCACTTTCGGTAACCCACAACTGCGCATGACTGAACGTCAACATGCATCTAACGTGGGATGCCATACACTACATCCCTCCCCTTCTTAGATGATAACTTACATCAATATGAATTGTAATAATACAAACTGTTTATACAGAAACTCAGTTAACTATTCCTGTTGATAATAACATATCACTATCAAGTAGTATATCAAGTAACTTAGACAAAGATGTATTACTCTTAGCAAAATTAATTTCACAAACACCTTCAACATTAATACTGTAATAACGTTTCCAACTACTTATTCCCCATCCCTTGGGAATAATCATATTCAACATAACTCTATAGTTAACAGACATTCAGGCACAGCTAGAAATGTAATCAAACATTTAGATTGTCACAGAAATATATATATGTATCTTAAATCTTAATTTCAGAGAAAACCTCAACATTTTATGTAACAAAACATGACCTGAATGGCGAGGGGTGGACTACCCTGCCATTAAGACAAATGCTGGGGATTATTCTGCCCCTTTATGGCACTGTGTCTAAACGATAGTCAACAAAGTGAGTTGGCATTCTCCTGGTTCTCTGAGGTCTAGTGTCCTGTTCATGGGTTTCCACTGGGGCTGTGCTGTGAGAGACCAACCTCTCTCCAGCCACACCGATTGGCACGACCGTGTCTGGTTCAGGCTGAACCCACCGCTTCACAAATGTCACATGACGCATTATCTGCTTGCCGTCCTTTTCAAGAATGACTGAAAATCCTTTTCGGTCCACCACAGTGTAGGGGTCTTGTTCGAACGGTGTAGATAGTTTGTTTTGTTTCTGCTGACGGAGCAGGACTATGTGACCCTGCTTCACAGTGCTTTCCTTCGCTCTTCT
This sequence comes from Gadus morhua, assembly GCF_902167405.1. Lineage (NCBI taxonomy): Eukaryota > Metazoa > Chordata > Actinopteri > Gadiformes > Gadidae > Gadus > Gadus morhua. Next base: position 3,363,570 of record NC_044063.1, read on the forward strand.
GATTCTGTCTGCATCCACACGTCCCTTCACCTTCCTCACAGCATCAGTCCTGCGAACAGCAGCATCCTGTCCTGTCGGTTGCAACTGGTTGTTCGCCAACAGTTCCGGAAGCTAGGTTCTGATCTGGCGGTTGAAGAGTAGCTCGGCCGGACTGCGGCCGGTGACACAGTGTGGAGTGCTGCGGTAAGCCATAAGAAAAACGTCAAGCTCACTGCGCCAGTCCTTGCCTTCAGCGTGAGCTGCACGTATGGCTTTACATAGTGTCCTGTTCTGTCTCTCAACTTCCCCGTTCACCTGAGGCCAATATGGCGTGACACGGCGATGTTCAATTCCACTCTCCTGCAGATATGTTTTGAATTCTTTTGACACGAACGGCGTGCCGTTGTCAGTCACTACAGACTCTGGGATTCCATGAGTCGCAAATAGGTGTTTCAGACATTTCATTATGTTAACTGATGTGTGACTTCTGAGGATATCGACATTCACCTATCTAGAGTAGTAATCAGTCACCACCAGTAGATGGTCTCCTGATGGGAATGGTCCACACATGTCCATTGCAAGCGTCTGCCATGGTTTAGCAGGGAGCTCGGACCTTGTGGTAGGAACATCCTGTGAAGTGAAGCTATTGAGTTGACAAGCGTGACATGACCTCACTAACTCCTCTGCTTCACGATCAATTCCGGGCCACCACACTTTTGTTCTCAGTCTTTGTTTTGTTTTGACTATTCCTTGATGTCCTTCATGCGCTAACATCAGCGTCTGTTGTCCTGTTGCCTGAGGAACGACAATCCGGGTACCTCTCAGCCCTATTTTCCCAACAGTGGAGAGCTCAGTCTTGACGGTTTTGTTATCCGCCCCGCATTTACTCCAGTCACCTGTCTCGATACTGCTCCGTACAGTAGCAAGAGTGTGGTCCTCTGCCGACAAGTTCTCCATTTGTCTTGGTGTGAAAGCATGGGGCACTGCATGTTGAGCCACGTAGTAGACATGCTCCTCCATGGTGCCAATCTGTACGGGCGGGTTGACTGTGAGGCGTGACAGCGAATCAGCTGCATTCTGTGGGCCGGGCTTATACACCACTTTGAAACGATAGGGTTGCAGCCGCAGAGCCCACCTTTCAATTCTCGCTGGCGGTTTTGACTTTGATGGTTTCGAGTGGCTTGTGATCCGTCATCATCAGAAACTCTTTCCCGTAGAGGAACACATGAAATTTCTCACATCCCCACACAATGGCAAGGGCTTCTCTTTCAGTCTGAGAGTAGCGGCGCTCTATGTCAGATAAAGCTAGGCTCGCGTAATAGACAGGCTTGTGTGTCCCGTCACTTTGCTTCTGGCTCAATGTTGCACCTAATCCCACTGGACTGGCATCCACAATCACATGTGTCTCTGCATCCTGGCTGAAATATGCCATTACATGTGAACTGGCCAGCTGTTTCTTTAGTTCTACAAATGCCATTTCCTGCTCTGACCCCCATGTCCATTTGCAGGATTGCCTGGTGAGTCTCCTCAGTGGTTCTGATGTCGTGGCCAGATTAGGAATGAACCTCCCACAGTAGTTAACGAGCCCTAGGAAACTCCTCACCTCAGCCGCATTTGTTGGCCGACGTGTGTTCTCCACTGCCTCAATCTTTGACTGAGCTGCTCCTATGCCATTTTTGGACAGTACATGACCCATAAATTCCAGCTGTGACATCCGGAACAGGCACTTTTTGCTGTTGACTGTCAGCTGTCTCTCTTGCAGTCGTTGCAGGACTTGGTGCAGTCTTTCATCATGTAGTTGAATGGTCTCACCTGAAACGATGATGTCATCTGATATGTTGTGCCCTCCAGGGATGCCTTGTAGGACTTGACTGATGATGTGTTGATATATCTCAGGTGTGGATGATATTCCAAACATCAGCCTCTTGTAACGCCACAACCCTGTGTGTGAGACGAACGTGGACCTGGACTCAGGTTTCAGTTCTATCTGATGATATCCCCACTTCAAATCTAAACACTGTGGCTCCCGTCATGTCCTCCAGTATTTCATCTATGATGGGGATAGGGTGTCGTTCACGCACTATGGCTTAATTTGCTCTGCGCATGTCCACACACAGTCTTGGCTCTTTTTTTCCATGTACAACAACGAGCGGCGAAACCCATGGTGTTGGTCCGCTCACTCTCTCGATGACATCCATCTCCTCAAGTTGTTTGAGTTTGTCATCCACTTGTTTCCTCACACTGAATGGTATTCGGCGAACAGGCTGGGCTACCGGCCTCACACTGCTGTCCACATGCAGCCCCAGCTGAAAATCTTTCAGTTTTCCTAGGCCATGAAAACAGTCTTTGTATTTCTCCTCCAAATCAGCCGTGAAAGCTGCTGTCTTTTGGTTGAACAGTATTCACTTGTTCAACAGGACCGATACGAAGCAATCCCAACTGTACAGCAGTCTTTCTCCCCTGCACACAAATCCGTGCTTCTTTAATTACTTGGATTTTTGCAGTGACAGTTTCAGATTTTCCATTTGCTTTAAAATCAGCCACAAAAATCCCTTTCGCGTGTAGTGGTGTTGTTGAAGCGAATGGATAGACTTGTTTCTCTGGGCACTGTAGTATGATGTCACTTTTGGACTGCAGTTGTGCGAACTTTGTCTCAGTCAAGATATTACATGTAGCCCCTGAGTCTACCAACATTTCCACTGGCTGCTCATTCACCAGCACTGTTAGTGTTCCATCCTCAACACTGTCATTCACTGTGAATACATAGTCATCTTCACTGTCACTGGATTGTCTGTGTGTGTCTGTGGTCGTTACACTGTTTATTTTATGTGTTTTCTTCGTTCTACACATTACAGCAAAATGTCCTTCTTTGTCACAGTTATTGCACTTTTTTTTTTTGTCACAGTGCACTCACAACTAAAATGACCGTCACGTCCACACCGGAAGCATTTCATTCCGTGCTCATCACGTGGTGATTGATTTCGAGTTGTGGAGACTCTGGGTCTTACCGTTTGACTCCTCCCTCTCACAGGTCTCTTCTCCACAGCATTGACAGTCAATTTCCCCATTCTTGCAGCCTGGTGATCTGCTACCTCCATTGTCCGTGCAATATCCAGGAGCCCTGGAAGTTTAAGGTCTTTCTCCCTCAATAGCCGTCGGCGCAGCGTGTTGGAAATGCACTTGTCAATAACTTGGTCACGGATAAAATCATCCTTGTTATCCCCAAACTCACACGTTGCTGCCATCTTCTTTAATCGGCTCACAAAACTGTCCATAGACTCCTCTTGTGCTTGTTCTACTTGTCTAAACATATGTCTCTCATAGGGAATTTTCTTCTGAGGCGTGAAGTATGCATTTAATTCGTTTACTGCTCCGTCGTAGTCGGCGTCATTTCCAGTGCCCTCCAACGTGAAGAATATGTCCTGAACGTCGGGTCCTGCTAAATGAAGCAGTAAAGCCCTTTTTCGCGATGCTTCGCGGATTCCTGATGCGGCTAAATAGAGTTTGAAACTATTTATCCACTTCTCCCAGCGAACCCCGACATTAGCCGACTCACTCAGCACATCGAAGGGACCGACCACCGGTAAACTCAACGACATGCTTGCTTCGTTGTCCTCTTTTTCCTCCCCTTGACGGACCAAACTTCACTTCAAGCACCCTCAACAGTGTGTGCAACATAAAACATTCCGTTTTAAATCCTCGTCGCCATTTGTAGTGTTTTAAACCGTATTAATATCAACGACATTAACACCGGGACCGTTTCACGTGCTTGAACTGTGCATGACTGAACGTCAACACGCATCTAACGTGGGATGCCATATACTACACAATTACAACTCAATAAAATAAAATACCCTACTATATATAAGAAACAATAAATGCCAAAATAAGAAAATAAAGAGCTTAGAATAACGTTTCCCATACAAAAACACTTAAAGAATAAATTAAAATAAATTAAACAACAGCAACTGTTCTAAGACGTCTCACACTAATACTTATTACAGCACCACACAGCAACACAAAATACGCGTTTTCAAAAAATGGCTAAGGGTAGTTTGTTGCTTCCTCTTCGTATTTACCGTCGAGCCGTTGGACATCACCGCGGCGCCGACTGAGTTGATACGCTGTCGTCTAGGTGACGTGACGTCAGGTCTAGATCATGGAATCTGAGACACACCGCTCAGGTTGAATTTATGAATGAAAGTATGTCAGTTCTATGACAGAACGGTCATATTTTCATTCATGAATTCAACAGAACTATCGAAATTGATATGTGTCATTGCGCATTTCTAAGTGGGTATGCGGAAAAAGCTGGAGATTTCTAAGTGGGTATACAGTGTATACCTGCGTATCACGTAGACTACACCACGGCCCCCCACAGCAATCCGGTTAGAGACCAGGCGAGAGACTTTTCACTTAGAGGTTTTATTTGATCCTCCCCAGACTGCAGAGCTTGAGTTCTTGGCAGGTGTGTGTGTGTGTGTGTGTGTGTGTGTGTGTGTGTGTGCGTGTGTGCGTGCGTGCGTGCGTGCGTGCGTGCGTGCGTGCGTGCGTGCGTGCGTGCGTGCGTGCGTGCGTGCGTGCGTGCGTGCGTGTGTGTTAGGCTACAGCTTAAAGGCAAGGGGACCTATGATTGTTTGGATACAGGTCTGGTGTTTTAAGTGTCAGAGCAGGCTCTGGCATATGTTGGTTGGGATTAAAAAAGACCCAGTGCTGAAGAAAGCCCCGCCCCTGTAGCAGCATGTTACCCTGAGGCTGAGTGGGCTATTCCTACCCAGAGGGGCTGAGTGGGGTAGTCCTACCCAGAGAGTGGGGTAGTCCTACCCAGAGAGTGGGGTAGTCCTACCCAGAGAGTGGGGTAGTCCTACACAGAGAGTGGGGTAGTCCTACCCAGAGAGTGGGGTAGTCCTACCCAGAGAGTGGGGTAGTCCTACAGTCACCCACTGTCGCCGTCTGGTGGGTGACGGCGGTACACGCCGTCTACCACTGTAGACGTCCTCCACCGCTTGCTCAGGCCTCGGGTAGCCCAGGAACCCGCCCAGGCAGGTAGCCCAGGAACCCACCCAGGCAGGTAGCCCAGGAACCCACCCAGGCAGGTATCCCGTCTCGATAGGGCGTCGGCGTGGGTGTGCTCCCTGCCCGGTCGGTGGTCCACCGTAAACCTGAAGTCCTGGAGGGCCAGGAACCACCGCATCACTCAGGCGTTGGTGTCCTTGGTGCCAGGGTGTACTCCCTCCCTAGGAGGTAGTACCTCAACTTATGGAGGCTCCACTTGATGGCCAGGGCCTCCTTCTCTACAGTCGAGTAGTTTCTCTCGTTTGGCAGCAGCTTCCAGATGATGTAGGTGATGGGGTGTTCTTCTCCGGCCCGGACCTGGGACAGGACTCCTCCCAGCCCCACCTCCGAAGCGTCCGTGTGCACTATGAGGGGGGAAGCAAAGTCCGGTGACGGCGGTACAGGGTCTTCCGGGCAGGTCGTTCAGAGGGCTGGCCAGGTGGCAAACCCGACGAGTCCTAAGAATGATTTCACCTGCTTTTTGGTGCGGGGTTGGGGCCAGTCCCGAATGGCGGCCACTTTGCTTTCCTGTGGTCGGACGGTCCCACGCCCTACCTGGTACCCCAGGTTTGCGTCTCCTCCAGCCCGAGACGACACTTGGCTGGGTTGGCCGTGAGGCCCGCCTTCCGCAGCTCCCCCAGCACCGCCCTCAGCTGGCGGATGTGGACATCCCAGCTGGGGCTGTGGACGATTATGTCGTCGATGTGGGCGGCGGCGTAGTCCTGGTGGGGCCTCAGGAGCTGGTCCATCATGCGCTGGAAGGTGGACGGAGCGCCATGTACTCCGAAGGGTAAGATGGTGTACTAATACAGCCCCCCTGGAGTCGAGAACGCCGTCTTCTCCCGGGCAGCCCGGGTCAACTTTACCTGCCAATACCCCTTGGTCAGGTCCAGGGTCGTGAGGTACCGGGCTGGTCCGAGGCGTTCGATCAGCTCGTCCATCCGGGGCATGGGGTAGGCGTCGAACTCAGATGCGTCGTTCAGCCTCCGGAAGTCGTTACAGAACCGGTAGCTCCCATCTGGCTTTGGTACGAGGACTACCGGGCTGGACCAGGCACTGCGAGACTCCTCGATGACACCGAGCTGTAGCATCCGGCGTCCCTCTGCCTGGAGGGCCTCCCTCCTGGCCTCCGGGACCCTATAGGGGGGAACCCTCACTTTCACTCCCGGTGCCGTCCGGATGTCAAGCCGGGCGATCGTGGTCCTCCCCGGCAGCTCGGAGGATACGTCCCGGTGCTGCATGATGACCTCCCCGAGGTCTTGCTTCTGGGCCGGGCTGAGGTCCTCCCCCACCGGAACCTCCGGGATCTTGCGTTGGGCCGCCAGCGCTAGGGGGGCAGGGTCAGGGGGTCCCCCTCCCCCTCTCCACTGCTTCAGGATATTGACGTGGTACACCTGGGTAGGCTTCCTTCTCCCTGGTTGTCTAATCCGGTAGTTTACGTCACCCACCCGTTCCACTACCTCATACGGTCCCTGCCACTTTTTGCGAATTTGCACTCTGCTGTGGGGACCAGGACCAGTACCCGGTCTCCGGGCTGGAAGGTTTGCAACTGGGCTCCCCGGTTGTAGACCCTCGCCTGGGCCTGCTGGGCGTGTTCCCGGACGATGGGCCACACCTGGGCCAAGCGGTCCCTCACCTGCTCCACGTGGTCCAGGGTGGTGCGGTGGGGGGACGGCTGGCTTTCCTAGGCCTCCTTGGCTATGTCCAGGATACCGCGGGGTCGTCGTCCGTATAGGAGCTCGAACGGCGAGAAGCCGGTAGACGCCTGGGTAGGGATGGGAATTGATAAGAATTTCACGATTCCGATTGCGATTCTGCTTATCGATCCGATTCCTTATCGATTCTCTTATCGGTTCTCATTGGGTGAGAAAATAAGTACAAATGTGTTTGTTTGTATTAAATCTCTTTAATATCTGATCAGCAGTGCGTCTAGTATTAGGAAATTGTACATTTTCACATCAATTGGTCCAGATTATTATTTTTCTTTTGGCTTTTTAAGCCTAAATGCCATCATTATGTGCCATAAAACTAAAAACACAGACTGAAAACAGTCAAGTAAGAGCTTGTTCCTTTTGGAATACTAACAGTGCTCATTTGCATTCAACTTGTAACAAAATTCAACTGACCTAAGCAAAATAAATAAGTCTTCTGTAAAGATAAGAACACAACTAACAGCTTTGGCTAATTAACAATTTTTGTGCCGCTTGATTCACTTGCGTCGGTAGTTAGTAGTAGTGTATCAAACACGCGACATTCCTGCAAATGAATTGCATTTTGTGTAGCCAAATGTTTCAGCATATTGGCGGTAGTTCCCCCTTTTGATGAAATGGAAACGTTACAATTGTTGCAAGTGGCAATATTGTCGTCTATTCGCGTGAAATACAACCAAGCTTCAGAGCGTTACTTCCTCGGCGGCGCCATGTTTGCTGCGTTCTGAACCAAAACAAAGCAGTGTGTGTGTGACGTCATGACGCATTTGCCCACGACCAGAACCGATAAGTGGAATCGCTAAGCAGGCTTGCTAATGATTCCAAGGAATCGGTTGACTCGGCACCGGTTCTGAACAAGAACCGGTTCTCGATTCCCATCCCTACGCCTAGGGCACCTCCCGTACGGCGAACAGGCGTGTGGTAGCAGCTGGTCCCAGTTCTTGCCGTCCAGGTCCATGGCTTTTTTTAACATCTGCTTCAGGGTTTTGTTAAAACGTTCAACCAGGCCATCCGTCTTGGGCTGGTAGACTGACGTCCGGAGCTGCTTCACCTGCAGGAGCCTGAGTAATTGAGCATGAACCCTGATCCGTTATAACTTCCTTAGCTATCCCCACCCGACTAAACAATAGCATGAGTTCCCGGGCGACCGCCTTCGCGGTGGCTGCACGCAGGGGTTGAGCCTCGGGGTACGGGGTGGCGTAGTCCACTAGTACCAGGATGTACCGGTGACCCCGGCTGGTCTTGGGCAGGGGCCCCACTATGTCTAGAGCTATACGGTCAAAGGGGGTTACGATGATCGGCATGGGGACGAGGGGGTTCCTGACTGTGGCCCTGACTGAGTCCCCGAGTGCGAGGGGCACTCGGGGCACCCCTGACAGTGACGCTCTACGTCCCGCTTGACCCCCGGCCAGTAGAAACTTGCCAGATCCCGTTCCCGGGTTTTGTCCATCCCCAGGTTGGCTCCCAGGTGGGCTCCAAGGAGGTGGGTGTGGGCCATATAAAGCACCTTCCTTACATACGCTCGGGGCACTACCAACTGTTCCCTCACTCCCCGCCCTCCTTCTGCTACCCGGTACAACAGTCCCCCCCCTAGTGCTGAAGTGTGGGTGTGGCAGGTGACTCACCGAGTCTCGGGGCTGTCCGTCGTGTGACACAACGTGGCTCCAGGCATACTTCAGGGCCTCGTCTTGTAGCTGGGCGCTGGCGAACTGGCCTGGTCGGGCCGAACCTTCCGTCCTCACCGGATAAAAATCCGAGAACTCGGTCAGGGGGGAACTCTCCGGCTCCTCCATGGGTCTCCCCTCCCTTGCTCCCCCCAGGTCGGGGCGGAGGAGGGTGACCCCGCTGCCGGTGTCCAGTACGGCCTGCATGTCCCGGTTCATGTCCCGCGCCGGAATGGTCGGGCTCCCTGACGGTCCTTGCGTCCAACAGGTCGCCAGCATACAGGGCGGGCCCATCCCTCTGTCCGCGTAGGCCGACGGCATCGGCACATCCCGGTCTCCAGGGCAGTAGCGGGCGAGGTGGCCGGGCTGACCGCACACGTAGCATGCCGACGTCAAAGAACCGACGTGTTATGCTCCATAATACCATAATACCAAAGCAACACTTGCGTTACAGTGTGTTTAATCACGCACACACACGTGGCGCTCACACGTCGTGTCTCATTGGCAGGCCAAATTCTCTGGGCGGGCAAGGCCAGAGAATTTGGGGAGAAAGGGGAGGAGCTTAGATCCTTTATGACGACATATGGGACCACATTCCAAATCAGAGCGCTTGAGCCTCCGTTTTTTCAAAGGCGAGGAGAACACCTATTGCTCCTTTAAACCGAACACAAGTGTTAGCCACTGGGGCAGGCTAGGGGAACTCATATTTATGTTAGAAAACCTTTAATACTAGTGTCACAGGATACCTTTTATAGATTTGGTTCAGGTTTGTAGCCTCACCTTAACCCCTCACACCCATTTCTAATGAGGTAATATCTCAATTTTAGTTGAGTGGTACATGTGGATTGTCTTTGTCTTTTTTCCAGACAGCGACTATGAAACCCATTTCGCAGGGCAAGCTCTGAGTCTGACCGATGAACAGCTCCTGAAGGTGGCCGAAACACTGGGAAAGGAGTGGACGCAGGCGGCCATCCCCCTGGAGCTGAGCATCACAGATCTGAACGACATCAAGGCAAAACATAGATCTGTAGCCACGCAGAAATACAAGATGTTGGTGTTGTGGAAGCGCCGAAGACCATCAGGAGAGGCCACAGCACAGGACCTGCTGAGAGGTCTGGAAGCCATGGAGGACCTACGGGTCGGGACTCGTCTGTTATTGAAAGGTAACGTACTTCACCCACACACAAATAGGCGTCATAGTGGGGGGGGTGGACTGGGTACGCAGGGACCCCAATGGGGGGAGGGCCCTCAAAGCCTGGGATGAAAAGTGTTGTTTTGTTTACAAGTAAATCATGTCGTACATACCTTTTTAAATATGCACTTCGTGAACAAAAATGGTTTATTCCACTGCTGAACGCAGGGAACTCTGCTTGTTAATTTGTGACACTTTGAACAATTTGTTTGACCAGCATTAAACTAAGTTTAATTTTTTTTATTTCAGTATTTTGCTGATTCTCTTAATTTATCTTTCAGACTTTGCATCTTTAAGAATTCCGACATGCAGTAGCGGACAGGAAAGTCGTCCTGGTAAGCTGTTCTCGTCTCTGCCCCTCAAAAGGGATGGTAGTGAATGCACGCTGGGTAAGTTGAAGTCTACCTAGTAATAAGTCTACCTGCACAACCCTCTACATCCTAGTTCTTCCGTGTAAAACACATTTCACGCACACCTGTTAAAAAGTATATCATATAATAACTAGAGCTGTCAAGCGATTAAAATATTTAATCGTGATTAATCGCATTAATGTCATAGTTAACTCTAATTAATCGCGATTAATCGCAAATTATTTTTCTATGCTAAATACCCTTGATTTTTGTCCCATAATTCTTCTCATTTTAATTCCCTTATCAACATGGTGAAGTGCATCGGCTTGCCTTGTGCAAATGATTTTTTATTGATAACAACATTGGCATATACACTGATCAAAACAGGACGATACAAAAAAAAGAGCCTATAGTGCAATTAAACGACTGCTTTGAACAAATGTCATTTGAACATAGCAGTCAGGCTACTGCTTCTTTGTTTTGAGCCAAAGAAATTATTATTATTTTTTTTTATAAAATAATTGCGTTAATCGCGCGATAAAAAAATTAACGCCGTTTAATTTGGTTTGCGTTAACGCCGTTAATAACGCGTTTAACTGACAGCTCTAATAATAACATAATGCGTCCTAATTTTATAAATACATAACTCCTTTTTTAAACAAGGTATACCTGTTAGGATTCCGGGAAACAAATTCTAAACCTATAGCTTGTTTCAAACATATACCATACGCATGACTGAAGTACATTTTTGAATATGAATACAAACTATTTCTAGATAGTTTACAAAAAAACAAATTGGTCACACGTTATCTTTAGTCTGGTGGCAATGAAGTGAAACGGGTTCATTAAGCATTTTTACACTGCCAAGCAGGTACGGTCGCTGCTTGGCAGGTGTTACAATTTCACTGTCATGCCTGTATAAAACCGAGGGGGTATTTCTAAGGGCCGTCTAATCGCTTTTACATGAAAATGAAACCCCCAATATGTGTAGGGTTCGAAAGGGGACATTGGGGTGCGAAATCAAGAGGGTATATTACCTCGGTCAGTATAAACGCGCGGACCATGGCAGAGTTTTTTTTCAAATAAGATGGGCATATTTGCCAGTGTAAAAACGCTTAGTGAATGCCTCAACTTATATATATTGTCATCAGCGTCCAATATTGTCATCAGTTTCTAGGACAATAAACATTCAAATTAAAATCTAGCATCAAATTAATTATAAATAATCGATAAATAAATATCAGTTGTCTATATAAAAACTTGAGTCTTTTGCATAGGTCATTTGTTGCTACTGCTGCATGCTATGTTCAGAGTTTTAGAGACTAGAAAAAACAGAGTTGGTCATTCGTCAGAAACAATTTGTAGTGTTTTAAACCGTTTTAATATCAACGACATTAACACCGGGACCGTTTCACGTGCTCGCTTTATTACTCCACTTTCGGTAACCCACAACTGCGCATGACTGAACGTCAACATGCATCTAACGTGGGATGCCATACACTACATCCCTCCCCTTCTTAGATGATAACTTACATCAATATGAATTGTAATAATACAAACTGTTTATACAGAAACTCAGTTAACTATTCCTGTTGATAATAACATATCACTATCAAGTAGTATATCAAGTAACTTAGACAAAGATGTATTACTCTTAGCAAAATTAATTTCACAAACACCTTCAACATTAATACTGTAATAACGTTTCCAACTACTTATTCCCCATCCCTTGGGAATAATCATATTCAACATAACTCTATAGTTAGAAGACATTCAGGCACAGCTAGAAATGTAATCAAACATTTAGATTGTCACAGAAATATATATATGTATCTTAAATCTTAATTTCAGAGAAAACCTCAACATTTTATGTAACAAAACATGACCTGAATGGCGAGGGGTGGACTACCCTGCCATTAAGACAAATGCTGGGGATTATTCTGCCCCTTTATGGCACTGTGTCTAAACGATAGTCAACAAAGTGAGTTGGCATTCTCCTGGTTCTCTGAGGTCTAGTGTCCTGTTCATGGGTTTCCACTGGGGCTGTGCTGTGAGAGACCAACCTCTCTCCAGCCACACCGATTGGCACGACCGTGTCTGGTTCAGGCTGAACCCACCGCTTCACAAATGTCACATGACGCATTATCTGCTTGCCGTCCTTTTCAAGAATGACTGAAAATCCTTTTCGGTCCACCACAGTGTAGGGGTCTTGTTCGAACGGTGTAGATAGTTTGTTTTGTTTCTGCTGACGGAGCAGGACTATGTGACCCTGCTTCACAGTGCTTTCCTTCGCTCTTCTGATTCTGTCTGCATCCACACGTCCCTTCACCTTCCTCACAGCATCAGTCCTGCGAACAGCAGCATCCTGTCCTGTCGGTTGCAACTGGTTGTTCGCCAACAGTTCCGGAAGCTTGGTTCTGATCTGGCGGTTGAAGAGTAGCTCGGCCGGACTGCGGCCGGTGACACAGTGTGGAGTGCTGCGGTAAGCCATAAGAAAAACGTCAAGCTCACTGCGCCAGTCCTTGCCTTCAGCGTGAGCTGCACGTATGGCTTTACATAGTGTCCTGTTCTGTCTCTCAACTTCCCCGTTCACCTGAGGCCAATATGGCGTGACACGGCGATGTTCAATTCCACTCTCCTGCAGATATGTTTTGAATTCTTTTGACACGAACGGCGTGCCGTTGTCAGTCACTACAGACTCTGGGATTCCATGAGTCGCAAATAGGTGTTTCAGACATTTCATTATGTTAACTGATGTGTGACTTCTGAGGATATCGACATTCACCTATCTAGAGTAGTAATCAGTCACCACCAGTAGATGGTCTCCTGATGGGAATGGTCCACACATGTCCATTGCAAGCGTCTGCCATGGTTTAGCAGGGAGCTCGGACCTTGTGGTAGGAACATCCTGTGAAGTGAAGCTATTGAGTTGACAAGCGTGACATGACCTCACTAACTCCTCTGCTTCACGATCAATTCCGGGCCACCACACTTTTGTTCTCAGTCTTTGTTTTGTTTTGACTATTCCTTGATGTCCTTCATGCGCTAACATCAGCGTCTGTTGTCCTGTTGCCTGAGGAACGACAATCCGGGTACCTCTCAGCCCTATTTTCCCAACAGTGGAGAGCTCAGTCTTGACGGTTTTGTTATCCGCCCCGCATTTACTCCAGTCACCTGTCTCGATACTGCTCCGTACAGTAGCAAGAGTGTGGTCCTCTGCCGACAAGTTCTCCATTTGTCTTGGTGTGAAAGCATGGGGCACTGCATGTTGAGCCACGTAGTAGACATGCTCCTCCATGGTGCCAATCTGTACGGGCGGGTTGACTGTGAGGCGTGACAGCGAATCAGCTGCATTCTGTGGGCCGGGCTTATACACCACTTTGAAACGATAGGGTTGCAGCCGCAGAGCCCACCTTTCAATTCTCGCTGGCGGTTTTGACTTTGATGGTTTCGAGTGGCTTGTGATCCGTCATCATCAGAAACTCTTTCCCGTAGAGGAACACATGAAATTTCTCACATCAACAATTCCCACACAATGGCAAGGGCTTCTCTTTCAGTCTGAGAGTAGCGGCGCTCTATGTCAGATAAAGCTAGGCTCGCGTAATAGACAGGCTTGTGTGTCCCGTCACTTTGCTTCTGGCTCAATGTTGCACCTAATCCCACTGGACTGGCATCCACAATCACATGTGTCTCTGCATCCTGGCTGAAATATGCCATTACATGTGAACTGGCCAGCTGTTTCTTTAGTTCTACAAATGCCATTTCCTGCTCTGACCCCCATGTCCATTTGCAGGATTGCCTGGTGAGTCTCCTCAGTGGTTCTGATGTCGTGGCCAGATTAGGAATGAACCTCCCACAGTAGTTAACGAGCCCTAGGAAACTCCTCACCTCAGCCGCATTTGTTGGCCGACGTGTGTTCTCCACTGCCTCAATCTTTGACTGAGCTGCTCCTATGCCATTTTTGGACAGTACATGACCCATAAATTCCAGCTGTGACATCCGGAACAGGCACTTTTTGCTGTTGACTGTCAGCTGTCTCTCTTGCAGTCGTTGCAGGACTTGGTGCAGTCTTTCATCATGTAGTTGAATGGTCTCACCTGAAACGATGATGTCATCTGATATGTTGTGCCCTCCAGGGATGCCTTGTAGGACTTGACTGATGATGTGTTGATATATCTCAGGTGTGGATGATATTCCAAACATCAGCCTCTTGTAACGCCACAACCCTGTGTGTGAGACGAACGTGGACCTGGACTCAGGTTTCAGTTCTATCTGATGATATCCCCACTTCAAATCTAAACACTGTGGCTCCCGTCATGTCCTCCAGTATTTCATCTATGATGGGGATAGGGTGTCGTTCACGCACTATGGCTTAATTTGCTCTGCGCATGTCCACACACAGTCTTGGCTCTTTTTTTCCATGTACAACAACGAGCGGCGAAACCCATGGTGTTGGTCCGCTCACTTTCTCGATGACATCCATCTCCTCAAGTTGTTTGAGTTTGTCATCCACTTGTTTCCTCACACTGAATGGAATTCGGCGAACAGGCTGGGCTACCGGCCTCACACTGCTGTCCACATGCAGCCCCAGCTGAAAATCTTTCAGTTTTCCTAGGCCATGAAAACAGTCTTTGTATTTCTCCTCCAAATCAGCCGTGAAAACTGCTGTGTCTTTTGGTTGAACAGTATTCACTTGTTCAACAGGACCGATACGAAGCAATCCCAACTGTACAGCAGTCTTTCTCCCCAGCACACAAATCCGTGCTTCTTTAATTACTTGGATTTTTGCAGTGACAGTTTCAGATTTTCCATTTGCTTTAAAATCAGCCACAAAAATCCCTTTCACGTGTAGTGGTGTTGTTGAAGCGAATGGATAGACTTGTTTCTCTGGGCACTGTAGTATGATGTCACTTTTGGACTGCAGTTGTGCGAACTTTGTCTCAGTCAAGATATTACATGTAGCCCCTGAGTCTACCAACATTTCCACTGGCTGCTCATTCACCAGCACTGTTAGTGTTCCATCCTCAACACTGTCATTCACTGTGAATACATAGTCATCTTCACTGTCACTGGATTGTCTGTGTGTGTCTGTGGTCGTTACACTGTTTATTTTATGTGTTTTCTTCGTTCTACACATTACAGCAAAATGTCCTTCTTTGTCACAGTTATTGCACTTTTTTTTTTTGTCACAGTGCACTCACAACTAAAATGACCGTCACGTCCACACCGGAAGCATTTCATTCCGTGCTCATCACGTGGTGATTGATTTCGAGTTGTGGAGACTCTGGGTCTTACCGTTTGACTCCTCCCTCTCACAGGTCTCTTCTCCACAGCATTGACAGTCAATTTCCCCATTCTTGCAGCCTGGTGATCTGCTACCTCCATTGTCCGTGCAATATCCAGGAGCCCTGGAAGTTTAAGGTCTTTCTCCCTCAATAGCCGTCGGCGCAGCGTGTTGGAAATGCACTTGTCAATAACTTGGTCACGGATAAAATCATCCTTGTTATCCCCAAACTCACACGTTGCTGCCATCTTCTTTAATCGGCTCACAAAACTGTCCATAGACTCCTCTTGTGCTTGTTCTACTTGTCTAAACATATGTCTCTCATAGGGAATTTTCTTCTGAGGCGTGAAGTATGCATTTAATTCGTTTACTGCTCCGTCGTAGTCGGCGTCATTTCCAGTGCCCTCCAACGTGAAGAATATGTCCTGAACGTCGGGTCCTGCTAAATGAAGCAGTAAAGCCCTTTTTCGCGATGCTTCGCGGATTCCTGATGCGGCTAAATAGAGTTTGAAACTATTTATCCACTTCTCCCAGCGAACCCCGACATTAGCCGACTCACTCAGCACATCGAAGGGACCGACCACCGGTAAACTCAACGACATGCTTGCTTCGTTGTCCTCTTTTTCCTCCCCTTGACGGACCAAACTTCACTTCAAGCACCCTCAACAGTGTGTGCAACATAAAACATTCCGTTTTAAATCCTCGTCGCCATTTGTAGTGTTTTAAACCGTATTAATATCAACGACATTAACACCGGGACCGTTTCACGTGCTTGAACTGTGCATGACTGAACGTCAACACGCATCTAACGTGGGATGCCATATACTACACAATTACAACTCAATAAAATAAAATACCCTACTATATATAAGAAACAATAAATGCCAAAATAAGAAAATAAAGAGCTTAGAATAACGTTTCCCATACAAAAACACTTAAAGAATAAATTAAAATAAATTAAACAACAGCAACTGTTCTAAGACGTCTCACACTAATACTTATTACAGCACCACACAGCAACACAAAATACGCGTTTTCAAAAAATGGCTAAGGGTAGTTTGTTGCTTCCTCTTCGTATTTACCGTCGAGCCGTTGGACATCACCGCGGCGCCGACTGAGTTGATACGCTGTCGTCTAGGTGACGTGACGTCAGGTCTAGATCATGGAATCTGAGACACACCGCTCAGGTTGAATTTATGAATGAAAGTATGTCAGTTCTATGACAGAACGGTCATATTTTCATTCATGAATTCAACAGAACTATCGAAATTGATATGTGTCATTGCGCATTTCTAAGTGGGTATGCGGAAAAAGCTGGAGATTTCTAAGTGGGTATACAGTGTATACCTGCGTATCACGTAGACTACACCACGGCCCCCCACAGCAATCCGGTTAGAGACCAGGCGAGAGACTTTTCACTTAGAGGTTTTATTTGATCCTCCCCAGACTGCAGAGCTTGAGTTCTTGGCAGGTGTGTGTGTGTGTGTGTGTGTGTGTGTGTGTGTGTGTGTGTGTGTGTGTGTGTGTGCGTGCGTGCGTGCGTGCGTGCGTGCGTGCGTGCGTGCGTGCGTGCGTGCGTGCGTGCGTGCGTGCGTGCGTGCGTGCGTGCGTGCGTGCGTGCGTGCGTGCGTGCGTGCGTGCGTGCGTGCGTGCGTGCGTGCGTGCGTGCGTGCGTGCGTGCGTGCGTGTGTGTTAGGCTACAGCTTAAAGGCAAGGGGACCTATGATTGTTTGGATACAGGTCTGGTGTTTTAAGTGTCAGAGCAGGCTCTGGCATATGTTGGTTGGGATTAAAAAAGACCCAGTGCTGAAGAAAGCCCCGCCCCTGTAGCAGCATGTTACCCTGAGGCTGAGTGGGCTATTCCTACCCAGAGGGGCTGAGTGGGGTAGTCCTACCCAGAGAGTGGGGTAGTCCTACCCAGAGAGTGGGGTAGTCCTACCCAGAGAGTGGGGTAGTCCTACCCAGAGAGTGGGGTAGTCCTACCCAGAGAGTGGGGTAGTCCTACAGTCACCCACTGTCGCCGTCTGGTGGGTGACGGCGGTACACGCCGTCTACCACTGTAGACGTCCTCCACCGCTTGCTCAGGCCTCGGGTAGCCCAGGAACCCGCCCAGGCAGGTAGCCCAGGAACCCGCCCAGGCAGGTATCCCGTCTCGATAGGGCGTCGGCGTGGGTGTGCTCCCTGCCCGGTCGGTGGTCCACCGTAAACCTGAAGTCCTGGAGGGCCAGGAACCACCGCATCACTCAGGCGTTGGTGTCCTTGGTGCCAGGGTGTACTCCCTCCCTAGGAGGTAGTACCTCAACTTATGGAGGCTCCACTTGATGGCCAGGGCCTCCTTCTCTACAGTCGAGTAGTTTCTATCGTTTGGCAACCCTGATCCGTTATAACTTCCTTAGCTATCCCCACCCGACTAAACAATAGCATGAGTTCCCGGGCGACCGCCTTCGCGGTGGCTGCACGCAGGGGTTGAGCCTCGGGGTACGGGGTGGCGTAGTCCACTAGTACCAGGATGTACCGGTGACCCCGGCTGGTCTTGGGCAGGGGCCCCACTATGTCTAGAGCTATACGGTCAAAGGGGGTTACGATGATCGGCATGGGGACGAGGGGGTTCCTGACTGTGGCCCTGACTGAGTCCCCGAGTGCCCCTCTGGCACTCGGGGCACCCCTGACAGTGACGCTCTACGTCCCGCTTGACCCCCGGCCAGTAGAAACTTGCCAGATCCCGTTCCCGGGTTTTGTCCATCCCCAGGTTGGCTCCCAGGTGGGCTCCAAGGAGGTGGGTGTGGGCCATATAAAGCACCTTCCTTACATACGCTCGGGGCACTACCAACTGTTCCCTCACTCCCCGCCCTCCTTCTGCTACCCGGTACAACAGTCCCCCCCCTAGTGCTGAAGTGTGGGTGTGGCAGGTGACTCACCGAGTCTCGGGGCTGTCCGTCGTGTGACACAACGTGGCTCCAGGCATACTTCAGGGCCTCGTCTTGTAGCTGGGCGCTGGCGAACTGGCCTGGTCGGGCCGAACCTTCCGTCCTCACCGGATAAAAATCCGAGAACTCGGTCAGAGGGGAACTCTCCGGCTCCTCCATGGGTCTCCCCTCCCTTGCTCCCCCCAGGTCGGGGCGGAGGAGGGTGACCCCGCTGCCGGTGTCCAGTACGGCCTGCATGTCCCGGTTCATGTCCCGCGCCGGAATGGTCGGGCTCCCTGACGGTCCTTGCGTCCAACAGGTCGCCAGCATACAGGGCGGGCCCATCCCTCTGTCCGCGTAGGCCGACGGCATCGGCACATCCCGGTCTCCAGGGCAGTAGCGGGCGAGGTGGCCGGGCTGACCGCACACGTAGCATGCCGACGTCAAAGAACCGACGTGTTATGCTCCATAATACCATAATACCAAAGCAACACTTGCGTTACAGTGTGTTTAATCACGCACACACACGTGGCGCTCACACGTCGTGTCTCATTGGCAGGCCAAATTCTCTGGGCGGGCAAGGCCAGAGAATTTGGGGAGAAAGGGGAGGAGCTTAGATCCTCCAAATCAGAGCGCTTGAGCCTCCGTTTTTTCAAAGGCGAGGAGAACACCTAGTGCTCCTTTAAACCGAACACAAGTGTTAGCCACTGGGGCAGGCTAGGGGAGCTCATATTTATGTTAGAAAACCTTTAATACTAGTGTCACAGGATACCTTTTATAGATTTGGTTCAGGTTTGTAGCCTCACCTTAACCCCTCACACCCATTTCTAAAGTGGTAATATCTCAATTTTAGTTGAGTGGTACATGTGGATTGTCTTTGTCTTTTTTCCAGACAGCGACTATGAAACCCATTTCGCAGGGCAAGCTCTGAGTCTGACCGATGAACAGCTCCTGAGGGTGGCCGAAACACTGGGAAAGGAGTGGACGCAGGTGGCCATCAAACTGGAGCTGAGCATCCCAGATCTGGACGACATCAAGGCAAAACATATATCTGTAGCCACGCAGAAATACAAGATGTTGGTGTTGTGGAAGCGCCGAAGACCATCAGGAGAGGCCACAGCACAGGACCTGCTGAGAGGTCTGGAAGACCTGAAGGAACTACCGTTCGAGACTCGTCTGTTATTGAAAGGTAACGTACGTCACCCACACAGGCTTCATAGTGGGGGGGATTGACTGGGTAACCAACTGGGGGAGGGCCCACAAAGCCTGGGATGAAAAGTGTTGTTTTGTTTACAAGTAAATCATGTCTTAAAGGCCCACTATGCAACTTCGGGCATTTCTTCGCTGTTTTCTTGATTTGGCACGCACATTTCTCTACACAGCGCCCCCTAAAGCTTCGTAGTAGATATTTCACAACACTGTCGTAACAACTCGTTGACGTCCCTTCCCCATGCTCTTCTACGCGAGCCATGTGCATTTGTTTTCATAGAAGCCGGCGAATGCGCGGAGCCATGTCCGAAATAGATGTTCATTAAGTGTAGGCAAGGTTATACATTTTTAAAATGGTGTATTTGCATTGCAATAAACATAAATCCATCATTTTTTATAGTTGACTGGGAGAATTTATACCCTAGGTTATAATTATTTTATCTTAGGTTGAACAGAACAATCAGTGTAAGAGGTTTGGCCAACATAATAATCGAAATAAACAAGAACCTGGATTCGGGGATTCAGTCTGTATCTGGGGGACGAGACATACGAACAGCAAAACACCCATGGAAACAAAGGTGTTTATATGGTTGCAACCAAGCAAGCTAGAAACAAACAGGGCTCACAACAAAACGGTCGAGAAAACAATATTTACAGGGCTCAAAAAAATGGTTGAGCAAACACATGTGTACAGAGACTATCAGAATCAAGAATATTACGCAGACAAAGTTCACCCAAGGGTACTTTCAATTTCAAAAGCAACACGGCCGAGTCGGCGTCTGATTTGCAGTCTTCTTTTTCTTTCAGTTCACGCTATTCCTGAAAAGCTTGCCCAACGTTTACTCGTGTCATGCCTCTCTGTCGGTCTGTCTCCCTTTTCTCTTCTTCTGTTCCTCCGACATTGGGTTTCTCTGTCTCTTTTTAGTCGGCTGATCTATGATGAATATAACAATCCATAAGTTACTTGTGTTTATATCGAGCCGGTTCCGTGTTTGTGGGTCTGTGCCGTAAAGCAATTCGTTACTGTAGTGACCATAGTAGTGACCCTTGCACAGAAGCATACGGCCGACATCTTTCTTTTTTCTGGGTGGAAATAGTAACATAGTTACGCCATTAAATGCGTTTATGGAAACATTTTTAGCGAGAAATGTGCATTTTACTTTCAGAATGTTCGCTCGGTGAATGTGAAGGATGTTTGGTTTGATAGTTATGACGAAGAGTGAACGCTCCGTTCACTTGCATGGACAGAGTCTCTGGCTGCTAAGCAACCTCAACGTCTTGGCGGACTATTTCTCTGCTGATCAACACTACGAATGCTGGAAACACACCAGACACACCATGTGAAGTTATTTAACCCGATTATCGTTATTTATGAGTCCTTAGCCCAAGTGAAGGAGTTCAAGTACCTCGGGGTCTTGTTCGCGAGTGAGGGTACTATGGAGCGTGAGATTGGCCGGAGAATCAGAGCAGCGGGGGCGGTAAAAGAGAGCTGAGCCGCAAGGCAAAGCTCTCGATCTACCGGTCGATCTTCGTTCCTATCCTCACCTATGGTCATGAGGGTTGGGTGATGACCGAAAGGACGAGATCGCGGGTAAAAGCGGCCGAGATGAGTTTTCTCAGAAGGGTGGCTGGCGTCTCGGGATAGGGTGAGAAGCTCAGTAATCCGTGAGGAACTCGGATTAGAGCCGCTGCTCCTTTACTTAGAAAGGAGTCAGCTGAGGTGGTTCGGGCATCTGGCAAGGATGCCTACTGGGCGCCTCCCTTTGGAGGTGTTTCAGGCACGTCCATTGGGGAGGAGACCTCGGGGAAGACCCAGGACTAGGTGGAGAGATTATATCTCAACACTGGCCTGGGAACGCCTCGGGATCCCCCCGTCAGAGCTGGTCAATGTGGCCCGGGAAAGGGAAGTCTGGAGCCCCCTGCTTGAGCTGCTCCCCCCGCGACCCGACCACGGATAAACGGATGACGATGAGATGAGATCGTTATTTATATCCGAGATTATTTAATCTAACCCGATCTAAACTCTATCATGCACCCAAACACGGCGGCGTTTGGGTTTCCTACCTCGGACAACAATTGCCTCGCAACTGGCTGTTTATATCTAGCCGGTGCCATGTTTGGGTGTGTGTCTGTGCCGTAAAGCATTTTCGAAACTACAATCTGACTACATTTTCGAGGATACTTCTGCTGCGTCACATCCGGATTGTGTCGGTCCGAACAGATCAAGTTGCATATGCGCTTTTTCACTGGAGAGGCGACATGGGTAAATGACACACCCACCAATCAACCCAGAAATGGATGCAGAACCATCAGCATAACTCTCAACCTGCATACTTAATGTAATTTTGGCTAAAAAAGTTGCATAGTGGGCCTTTAAATACCTTTTTAAATATGCACTTCGTTAACAAAAATGGTTTATTCCACTGCTGAACGTAGATTCCCCAAAACAGTAACGCAGCGAATTCAGGGATCAGCTGCGTTGAGTGACTGATTGATTGACTGATTGAGTGACTGCTAAAGCTGGAGCGCTAATTTGCACCACAATAGTTACGTCTTTCCCCAAGAAAGGCACATTGGGGTCACATAATAGAAAATAGAGTAGGAAAGGGCTGACAACTGAGTAGCAGTAGCACTGCATTACCTATAGTGACGCCTCTGGTCGTCTGTCACTTTTGGGTATTTTATCCTTCCCACGCTTGTGATCAATCATTTTAAAGTTGATTGTAAATGCATTTGGCCTTCTGCGATCTTGTCGGTACTTGTGTTCTTGGGTCTTTGTGCCCTTGGGTCTTTGTGATACATCATCTGGTGCGGCCCAAATAGACTAGTTTGCATTTTGCAATTAACGGTCAAAAGTGTTTTCGACGCAGCCATTTTTCCCTGGATGCACCGGTTGGTAACTTGTAGGAACTTGGCAGCACAGATACCCCGGAATAATTTTGGCATTCCAGCGAGAAGCGGCAAGCAGCAGAGCAGACGAAGAACAGCATGTTTTTTTACAATTATCGTATGCATTCAAATTCTATTGATGGTCTTTCAGAACATGTCAGGAATCAATCTGCTGGTCTCATACGGTGATGTTTGTGAGACTATTGTGTCACCAATGAATAGCACGGCCATGGTTACTATCATGTTGTGTGACTGGGCAGCAGTTTAAAGGTCCCTTGGCATGAAAATATCTCTTTATGAGGTTTTCTAACATTAATATGAGTTCCCCTAGCCTGCCTATCGTTCCCAGTGGCTAAAACTTGTTTTCGGCGTTAAACGAGCAATAGTATCCTGTAGTGGTGAAACGGATCAGTGTGTCCACGGTTCGGTTCAGATAACCGTTTTGGGCCTCGGTTTCGGATACGGTTCGGATTAGGATCATGTCCGTGATAGTAAAAAGGGAGACTTTTTTTTGACGGAGGGTTTGGGGGAGACACACAAAAATGAATGAGACCCACAGGCTATTTGCAATGTGTTAATTGACTGCAATCAGACAACTTGCAAGGCTTTTTTGCGCAATAAATGTTCCCCTAAATGCATTTGAAAACATGGTGCACTGAGTGTAACATGTAAGGGATAACGGCCGACGAGGCTTAGAACTCTGGCGACGAGCGCAGCATGAAGCCAGAGTTGCCTCTACCTGTCCATTATTTCCATCAAACCGGTCGACCTCGAAGGCCGTTATCCCGCTTATCACCCATTTGTATTTATCTCCCGTATATTTAGAATATAATTGCATCAATTACATTCTTTAAATTCAGGAATCGTGCGCTTGAACTTCAGAAAACAACCTATTACAGCTATCGTTACACTGGAGAGTTACTGAAGGGAGGGGCGGGAAAAGTCTCATTGGCTCGGGCAGTACTGGAGAAAATGCATTCCGCTGGGTCCTAAACACCCTTTTGTATCGGACGTAGGCTACAGTCGGCAAAATACGCTACATAAGGCAATGCCTTCATGAAACCGAAATCCGCAGATCTCCAGAATGCTCCGAACTGTGGTAAACGAACCGAACGGATTCGGATACAATTCGAATCCGCTGCAGGCCTAGTATCCTGCTGGCCTTTGAAAAAATGGAAGTTCAGGCGCGCTGATTTGGAATGTGGTCTAGGGCTGTACCATATGGGGAAAATATGATATCCCGATATCTTTTGGCTGAATGCCGATATACGATATATATCTCTATATATTATATATATATTTTCTATAGAGTGGGTCAGAACTGCAACATATATCAACATGTGATTTTGTATCGTTATTTTCAACAGAATGGAACACTTTGAAGGTTACACAAATAGCTGGCAGTTAGAACGATAGTTATGATATTATAACTCAAGTTCTATGATTGTAGGCGTAGCCGTCTAGGCGTAGCCTTATGGGCTTGTCCCAACTATGCTATTCAACTATGCACCCACGTTGGGCGGCGCCCAATGTGGGCACCGCCCACAATATACACGGTACCGTGTATATATGGCGGCGCATACCTTCGCTCATCCTCCACGCTATTCTTTCAGCATTTGGAGGGTACAGCAGGTGGGAAACTAGACGACTACGCCTACAATCATAGAACTAGAGTTATAATATCATAACTATCGTTCTATTTCATGTAGGCTACGCCGTCTAGGCTTCACCTTATGGGCTAAGGTGAAGCTGCGAGCGGAGCCCAATCAATGTACTCCTGCTGGACCCCAGTCAAGAAACTTAAAGTGGAAATGAAGCACTGAGAACTGTGTCAATTTTTTGTTTGTTTTTTCATTTTTGGAAACACATGGATTTTCATCAATACTGAAATTCAAGTAGTTTCACCGTAAAATTACATGTTTATAACGACTTTCGCCTCTAGGGCGCAGCCATGTTTTAAAAACGCAGGCGTTACGTCATCAGAATGGTTGGCTCTTTAAATTAAACATGTCGGATATTGGAAGAAGAACAGGGGGGTCCTTTTGTATTGCCCCTGGCTGTTCAAACGAATTTTATCGGTTAAAGGAGAGCGGTAGAATAGTTCATTTCCATGTGATTCCCGTCAAGAAGCCTGAAGTGCTCCGAAGATGGTTAGCTGCATTGAAACGCCTCAGCCCCCCAATGGGACCAGGGCAGAGAGTATGTAGCGACCACTTTATAGAGGCTGATTACATCAGAGAGGGAGCTTTTTCTGAAGATGGGAGATTTGTTCGCCGTCCCACCAATCGCCTGAAGCCCGATGCTGTGCCAACTATTTTTAATTTTAGTGGATATAGTGCTGGAGACACGGACATACCCGTCAGATCGGACCCAGGCGCTGCTCTTATGAGCAGCGAAAGAGCGCAGAAACGTGCTTGCCAGGCAGAGGAACGAGAGGTACACTTAGCTTCTACTACTAGAGAAACAGATAAATTAGTACAAGTACACTCACTGTTTGAAGATTGTCTTGTTTGCAGACTAGCTCGCTCCATGCTCTTGATAATTTCTAATCCATCGCCAAAATAATCCATTGTTATCGGAAATAATCCATTTGCAAACACCGTCGGTTGCACTATTTTCGCGTAAGGCAGCGTGGAGCCCAGCTGCTGCACCCGTGTACTTTACTTTTCTTATCTTATTATATTATAATAATTATTTTATATATATATATATATATATATATATATATATATATATATATATATATATATATATATATATATAAAATATATAATAATATAATAATATATAATGTGCAATATATATACATATCTTACACTGCACAGTACCGTATTTGTAATTTATTTGCAATGTACACACTCCTCAGGACTGCACACCCTACTGCCGTTTTTTATCTCTTCATGTCCTGTGTTTATGTGTTTGCATTGTATCTATGTATTTTTGCACTCCTTGGAGATGGCTATTTTAATCTCATCGTACATTCTAATTCTGGCTAAATTCTGCTTTTGTGTCTCTTTAAAGACCAGAGAAGCATGCAGGGAATTGATGGAGGGTCAGTTGACAGGAAGGGAGGAAGCATGTCAGGAACTAGAAGAAAGTCAGGGCAGCAGCACAAAAGTGGATGCCAGTACCCAGACTGATCTTGCTGAATGTGGAAGTGAAGGTAGACACATTGTCCTTGTGAGCAAAGGCACAATGACTGACGACATGTACAACATGCAGGGTGTCTTTAGTGACCACTCCTACTGCACATTGTTTGATGACACAAGTCTGGAGAACATCTCAATGCCAAGGGCTTCATCACCACAGCAGAGTGAGGTATCATTCCTGTCTATGAGGAGTGAGGAGTCAGTCCATGAAGAGAGTGCTGAGGAGGACATGAGTTTGGATGATGAGTTTCGGCTTAGTGAAGAAGAGACAGACACGAGTTTTGACGATGAAGAGGATGAGGAGCCTAGACTCTCAGATGACGGAAAGAGTGTTGTTTCTACCAAGCAACTTTGGAAACTGTTCAATTTGTGTCACTGGGAAAATTGTGGGAAGTGTTTGATGGAACCACCGGTAGTTTCAAAAAGTGGATTTGGAATGACGGTAAATACGGAGTGCATTGATGGCCACAGATACGTCTGGCATTCCCAGCCTATGGTGAGAGGCATGATGGAGTGCAATGTGTCCATACCAACGGCAGTGTTTGTAACGGGGAATACATGTACTCCATTCATAGAGCTCTGTGAGGCAATCGGATTGGAGAGCCTGTCAAAGAGGCAGTGGTTCAACATCCAAAAGGCCTATGTCATCCCGGTAGTCAACGAGACATGGTCTCTCCACAATCAGGCCATCATGAGCGCTGTAAGTGACGAATCCTTGATCGTTTCCGGTGACGCAAGGTATGACAGCCCGGGTCACAATGCATCATATGGCACCTACTCACTGATTGACACCAAGTCAGATTTAGTCGTTGCTCAGGAGACTGTAAATGTAACTGAAGTCAAAAACAGCTACTGGCTAGAGGTTGAGGGTCTTGAGAGATGCCTTAACAAGCTGTTGGAGCATAGAGTTTCCGTCTCAGTGCTGGTAACCGATTGTCACCCATCAGTGCAAAAAGTTATGCGGGAGGAGTATGGGGACATTAAACATGAATTTGATCTGTGGCACATTGTGAAGAATATGAAAAAGCGACTGCTGAAGTGCCAGGATGAACAGTTAATTGAGTGGAGCAAGATGGTCTCCAACCACTTGTGGTACAGTGCCAGTACATGCAATGGAAGTGCAACAAAGCTGAAGGAGAGGTGGATATCTGTGCTGCACCACATCACCAATGTCCACTGTTGGGCAACTGGGGAGACAACCACAAAATGCGGCCACCCTCCCTATACTCCTGAAGAGGAGAGCAAACGTCCATGGCTCCATCCCAGCTCTGCAGCATTTAAACACCTCCAGAGTGTAGTGCTGGACAAAAAACTCCTGAAAAAACTTGAGAGTGTCACTGAGGGCATCCACACTGGAAGACTTGAGTGCCTCCACTCTGTCTACACAAAGTATGCCACCAAGAGAATAAAGTTCTTGAAAGAGAGCTTTCAGGCCCGACTTCGAGTAGCTGCACTGGACCACAACCACAATGTCATCCGTGAGAATGCATCAACCAAAGAGGGGGAGAAGCCAAATGAAACACTATTTCTCAAAGGCTTCTAAGCAGTATGTGGTGGCTCCAGTGAAGATGCCCAAAGACTACAGCTTCAGAAAGGACATAGTAGCAGGAGCTCTTAAGAGATGTGAGGCAATGTCAATCCGGAAAGCACTGAGGGAACATCCAAAGGAGAGAGTGGTGACCATCGCTGAGCACAGAGGAGTCAAAAAACCAGACAAGGATGTGTCAGTATCCGCACACCTCAGCAGATTTCCTGAAAAGCTAGATGCATAGCTAAGAGGGTAGGAGAGAGTTGGAAGTAGTATAGTTAGTAGAGTATAGCAGTACAGTAGTATAGTTAGATAATTTAAACAATATTACAGTTCCACTGTTAGATAAAATAATAATTAAATGATTGCCAATTGCCATGTGAGTTAATTACCATTCAGTATTCCTACCCAATTGTCTTCTTGCATAATCGTTCTTGCATAAGAAAAAAGGTTTGTCTGCCTGTGTCTGTGTTGTAAGGTTGCACTCTTTCCAACCCCAGCAGTGTGAGTTATTGTCTGCAATTTAGACTTTTGGATTAAAATATTTGCTCTGCATAACATAGTTTCAGCATTTCATTTGTATGTTTTCAAAGTACCGAGTTTAATGGAGATATTACAGAGGCCAAAAGGATAGTAAATACATGTAATGTTTGATCAATTAGCCAATACAAAGAATTTCTACAAGTCATTATAGTATTCAAATCCACAGTATTCTGGGGATGGGTAAACAGTCCTGATGGCATTCACAACACAGGCTGGTATTGGTATCCTGTTCCTCCGGCCAAGATGACCCCTGGACCAAAGGGTGAATTGTCTGTACGCTGTAAGCCTGTAAAGACTGATAGAGAAAGAAGAAGGGTTAGCACGTGGTTAGTTGAGACGTCAATTTTATGTTGAATACTTTCATTTCATTTACATTTCATGTCATTACATTTCATTTCATATTATTATTACATATCAATAGAATTCATATCATTAAATTTCATATTATTATCACAATAATATGAAATATAATATCTATAATAATATCTGAAATCATGTCTGAAATCGGGAGACTTGCGGGAGATTTTTAACCGCGGGAGGAAAACGGGAGAGGATAGTGAATATCGCGAATCTCCCGGGAAAATCGGGAGGGTTGGCAAGTATGAGTGGATGTTCTCGCCGAAGTGCATAACTTATGGATTACCGCGATCTTCAAATGCAGTTGCATCGTTGATGAATTGGTGAATAAACTCGGTGGAGCGAACTTCTTATGTGTGAGTAAGAGGTTTCTTTTTGTGATGGAGTGGTATCGATGATTGCATTTGTTTCGCTCAATTAGTAGTGGAAACTAATAGCAGATCCTTGCGAACCTGTTGTGGGTACAGCTAGTTACGGTATGTGCTTGTTATGTTATCCTAGGCTAGTACTGTATCGCAGCTTCTACCATGATAATACATTGCAGAATAACTGAGTATGGGTGTAAAAATTAGTGTCGTCTCAGGTGATCAGTGTAGTCCCCTTACTCCCTCCGCACAACCTATCAAGACTGTTAGTTTACCTGCTGTTTATTGGGCGCTCCAGTGTTTCGGCTCGGATGTCCCTCAGCGACAGCATTGCGACCTCCAACACGTCTCGCTCTAATGACAGCATTTGGCACGTCGGATTGGACGTGATACATCTGTTATTTTTGATGAGATGTCCCAGGTTCATTTCATGGCAGCAGACACTCTCCATGTCAGTGGACATAGGGACACAAACCCCACACAAGCACCACCGATTGTTTCCTGTGCGCTCAGATACATCTCTCTCTCCTTCATCTATTTCTCCTCCATAGTCAGGCTCTGTTGGGGGCACTAAAACTCCGACTTCTCTTACTGGCTCAAAAGCATAGGCAATTGGATGCCTGTCCTCGTTGGTGGGTCTATCCCATTCGTCCATATCCATTTTGTTGAGGCAGTAAGCTACCTGTGAGGCTATGAGCCGCTATGTATACAACATAGAATGTTAATACCAACCATTCTCGTGACGTCATCGTATTCTGAAAACAGAGATGGCGGCGCACAGGCTGAAAACATTGTAATTAATGCAACGTGTTTGTGCTTCATTCTGAATAACGGGACATATTTCCGACTTTATTTGTATTTATGGTATATTTAAATATTTAACTAGTGCTATAGACATGTTTTATTTGATTGCTTCCTTTCCACTTTAAGTCACCAGGGCACGTGACGTGAGACAAAAAAAGCAGAGGATGTGCAAAACACAACAGCTTAATAAAAAACGAATTCCTCCTAGATCAAGCAAGGCGATGATCAACTAGAAAAAAGTGAGTCTGTAATAAAGACTCACTTTGTGACTCACTTGCCAAATTACCCGTACAATTGTTTCAACATTGACGTGCACCATACGTGATAGTCGTTTGTTATTGTATTGACAGTGTACTAAATGTAGGCTTTAGGTTGACTTTAAATCTGGAGGTTTACTACACGCAGGGAACTCTTGAATGCTTGTTAATTTGTGACACTTTGAACAAACGCTGAAACAATTAGTTTGACCAGTATTAAACTAAGTTTAATTTTTTTATTTCAGTATTTTGCTGATTCTCTTAATTTATCTTTCAGACTTTGCATCTTTTAGAATTCCGACATGCAGTAGCGGACAGGAAAGTCGTCCTGGTAAGCTGTTCTCGTCTCTGCCCCTCAAAAGGGATGGTAGTGAAAGCACGCGGGCTAAGTTTAAGTCTGCTAGTATTGGGAGTAATAAGTCTACCTGCACAACCCTCTACATCCTAGTTCTTCCGTGTAAAATACATTTTACGCACAACTGTTAAAAAGTATATCATATTCTAACATAATGAGTCCTAATTTTATAAATACATAACTCCTTTTTTAAACAAGGCATACCTGTTAGGATTCCGGGAAACAAATTCTAAACCTGTAGCTTGTTTCAAACATATACCATACGCATGAATGAAGTACATTTTTGAATATGAATACAAACTATTTATATTTCTAAATAGTTTACAAAAAACTAATTGGTCACACGTTATCTTTAATCTGGTGGCAATGAAGTGAAACGTGTTCATTAAGGATTTTTACACTGCCAAGCAGGTACGGTCGCTGCTTGGCAGGTGTTACAATTTCGCTGTCATGCCTGTATAAAACCGAGGGAGTATTTCTAAGGGCCGTCTAATCGCTTTTACATGAAAATGAAACCCCCAATATGTGTAGGGTTCGAAAGCGGACATTGGGGTGCGAAGTCAAGAGGGTATATTACCTCGGTCAGTGTAAACGCGCGGACCATGGCAGATTTTTTGTTTTTCAAATAAGATGGGCATATTTGCCAGGGTAAAAACGTTTAGCGAATGCCTCCACTTATTTTGACCACATTGTAATTGCTTTGTGATTTAGCGAATTGCTAAAAGCCTTATTGAAAAACACAACATTCTTAGTGGTCAGTATCTGTGCAGCGTCCAATATTGTCATCAGTTTCTAGGACAATAAACAGTCAAATTGAGATAACTCCAACTACAGTCTCGTTGTGGAAATACAACAGACGTCAAAGAACCGACGTGTTATGCGCCATAATACCGTAATACCAAAGCAACACTTGCGTTACAGTGTGTTTAATCACACACACACACACGTGGCGCTCACACGTCATGTCTCATTGGCAGGCCAAATTCTCTGGGCGGGCAAGGCAGAGAAAGGGGAGGAGCTTAGATGCTTTATGACGACATATTGGACCACATTCCAAATCAGCGTGCTTGAGCCTCCGTTTTTTCAAAGGCGAGCAGAACACCTAGTGCTCGTTTTAAACCGAACACAAGTGTTAGCCACTGGGGCAGGCTAGGGGAACTCATATTTATGTTAGAAAACCTTTAATACTTATCGTTATTCGTTATTTAACGATAATCGTTATTTTCAACAGAATGGAACACTTTGAAGGTTACACAAATAGCTGGCAGTTAGAACGATAGTTATGATATTATAACTCAAGTTCTATGATTGTAGGCGTAGCCGTCTAGGCGTAGCCTTATGGGCTTGTCCCAACTATGCTATTCAACTATGCACCCACGTTGGGCGGCGCCCAATGTGGGCACCGCCCACAATATACACGGTACCGTGTATATATGGCGGCGCATACCTTCGCTCATCCTCCACGCTATTATTTCAGCATTTGGAGGGTACAGCAGGTGGGAAACTAGACGACTACGCCTACAATCATAGAACTAGAGTTATAATATCATAACTATCGTTCTATTTCATGTAGGCTACGCCGTCTAGGCTTCACCTTATGGGCTAAGGTGAAGCTGCGAGCGGAGCCCAATCAATGTACTCCTGTTGGACCCCAGTCAAGAAACTTAAGTCACCAGGGCACGTGAGACAAAAAAAGCAGAGGATGTGCAAAACACAACAGCTTAATAAAAAACGAATTCCTCCTAGATCAAGCAAGGCGATGATGAACTAGAAAAAAGTGAGTCTGTATTAAAGACTCACTTTGTGACTCACTTGCCAAATTACCCGTACAATTGTTTCAACATTGACGTGCACCATACGTGATAGTCGTTTGTTATTGTATTGACAGTGTACTAAATGTAGGCTTTAGGTTGACTTTAAATCTGGAGGTTTACTACACGCAGGGAACTCTTGAATGCTTGTTAATTTGACACTTTGAACAAACGCTGAAACAATTTGTTTGACCAGTATTAAACTAAGTTTAATTTTTTTATTTCAGTATTTTGCTGATTCTCTTAATTTATCTTTCAGACTTTGCATCTTTAAGAATTCCGACATGCAGTAGCGGACAGGAAAGTCGTGCTGGTAAGCTGTCCTCGTCTCTGCCCCTCAAAAGGGATGGTAGTGAAAGCACGCTGGGTAAGTTGAAGTCTTCTAGTATTAGGAGTAATAAGTCTACCTGCACAACCCTCTACATCCTAGTTCTTCCGTGTAAAATACATTTCACGCACACCTGTTAAAAAGTATATCATATAATAACATAATGAGTCCTAATTTTACAAATACATAACTCCTTTTTTAAACAAGGCATACCTGTTAGGATTCCGGGAAACAAATTCTAAACCTATATCTTGTTTCAAACATATACCATACGCATGACTGAAGAACATTTTTGAATACAAACTATTTATATTTCTAAATAGTTTACAAAAAACAAATTGGTCACACGTTATCTTTAATCTGGTGACGATGTAGTGAAACGGGTTCATTAAGCATTTTTACACTGCCAAGCAGGTACGGTCGCTGCTTGGCAGGTGTTACAATTTCACTGTCATACCTGTATAAAACCGAGGGGGTATTTCTAAGGGCCGCCTAATCGCTTTTACATGAAAATGAAAACCCCAATATGTGTAGGGTTCGAAAGGGGACATTGGGGTGCGAAGTCAAGAGGGTATATTACCTCGGTCAGTGTAAACGCGCGGACCATGGCAGAGGTTTTTTTCAAATAAGACTGGCATATTTGCCAGTGTAAAAACGCTTAGCGAATGCCTCCACTTATTTTGACCATTGCTTTGTGATTTAGCGAATTGATAAAAGCCTTATTGAAAAAACAGCATTCTAAGTGGTCAGTGTCTGTGCAGCGTCCAATATTGTCGTCAGTTTCTAGGACAATAAACAGTCAACTTAAAATCTAGCATAACATTTATGATAAATAATCGATAAATAAATATCAGTTGTCTTCAGGGTCTTAGAGACTAGAAAAAACAGACTTGGTCATTCGTCAGAAACAATTACAACTAAAATACCCTACTATATATAAGAAACAGTAAATGCCAAAATAAGAAAATAAAGAGCTTAGAATTACGTTTCCCATACACAAATGAATTTAAATAAATTAAACAACCGCAACTGTTCTAAGACGTCTCAAACTAATACTTATTACAGCACCACACAGCAACACAAAATACGCGTTTTCAAAAAATGGCTAAGGGTAGTTTGTTGCTTCCGCTTCGTATTTACTGTCGAGCCGTTGGACATCACCGCGGCGCCGACTGAGTTGATACGCTGTCGTCTAGGTGACGTAACGTCAGGTCTAGATCATGGAATCTGAGACACAGCGCTCAGGTTGAATTTATGAATGAAAGTATGGCAGTTCTATGACAGAACGGTCATAGAACTGTTCTGTCATTCGATAGTTCTGTTTCGATAGACAGAACTATCGAAATTGACATGTGTCATTGCGCATTTCTAAGTGAGTACCGTATTTTCCGCACTATAAGGCGCACCTGAGTATAAGCCGCAGCAGCTAAATTGAATGATGTGTACATAGATAAGCCGCACTGGACTATAAGCCGCGGGTGCAGTGATGTTGCTAGGTACGCGTCCTGCGTCCCTGACGCATTAAAATCTGAAAGGACGCACTAAACTCACTATCCATGCGTCCCGGGGACGCATCTAATTTTCCCCATGAAAAATGATACATTGTGAACATTAAACAACTCGTGTTTAATCACAGTAACTGGCCAAAGAAACCTTATTGTGAGCAGACCGGACAAGCACTGTTTCAACCCTCTGCGCATCTACTCGGCGCAGACGTGATCCCCTGTACAAAGTATCGCGACATGCTAATTTAGCCGCTACCAAAACAACTAGCTCGTCACCGCTGATTTCATTTCAACAATTAAAAATACGAACTTCATAGTAAATAAACCCACGTTTCCACTGCTCGATGCTGTGCTCATTCGTGTCGATTATGTTGAAACGTTTAGGGGACGTGCTGTAATGAAATAAATGAAACATAATCCGGTGGTGGTGATGAAAACTACATTGAACGGCAGCCGCCATATTGTTATGCCCAAACGGCGCCTGCACATACATCGCGCTTCCAACGAGATCCCGTTTTTCTCGAGAAACAGGCAGAGAAGAGAGAACGCAAAAATGCCACCAAAGAAAAAGATGAAACCTATTGCAGGTCAGCAAACTATTGCAGCTGCATTTTCTGTCCCCACTACTACTTCCAGCGTTTCCTACTGGAGCCCGCCACTGGTGGCGGGGCGCGGACCGGTCATAGAGCCCATAGAGTTAAAGTCGCTGGACTCGTCTGTAACCTGTAAAATCCATAGATTAGCCGCACCGTTATATAAGCCGCAGACTCGAAAAATGGGGAAAAAGGCGCGCTTTATGGTCCGAAAATTACGGTAAGTGGGTATACAGTGTATACCTGCGTATCACGTAGACTACACCACGGCCCCCCACAGCAATCCGGTTAGAGACCAGGCAAGAGTCTGTTCACTTAATTTTATTTGATCCTCCCCAGACTGCAGAGCTTGAGTTCTTGGCAGTAGTGTGTGTGTGTGTGTGTGTGTGTGTGTGTGTGTGTGTGTGTGTGTGTGTGTGTGTGTGTGTGTGTGTGTGTGTGTGTGTGTGTGTGTGTGTGTGTGTGTGTGTAAGGCTACAGCTGAAAGGCAAGGGGACCTATGAGTGTTCGGATACAGGTCTGGTGTTTTAAGTGTCAGAGCAGGCTCTGGCATATGTTGTTTGGGATTAAAAAAAGACCCAGTGCTGAAGAAAGCCCCGCCCCTGTAGCAGCATGTTACCCTGAGGCTGAGTGGGCTATTCCTACCCAGAGGGGCTGAGTGGGGTAGTCCTACCCAGAGAGTGGGGTAGTCCTACCCAGAGAGTGGGGTAGTCCTACCCAGAGAGTGGGGTAGTCCTACACAGAGAGTGGGGTAGTCCTACCCAGAGAGTGGGGTAGTCCTACACAGAGAGTGGGGTAGTCCTACCCAGAGAGTGGAGTAGTCCTACACAGAGAGTGGGGTAGTCCTACCCAGAGAGTGGAGTAGTCCTACCCAGAGAGTGGGGTAGTCCTACACAGAGAGTGGGGTAGTCCTACACAGAGAGTGGGGTAGTCCTACCCAGAGAGTGGAGTAGTCCTACACAGAGAGTGGGGTAGTCCTACCCAGAGAGTGGAGTAGTCCTACACAGAGAGTGGGGTAGTCCTACACAGAGAGTGGGGTAGTCCTACACACAGAGTGGAGTAGTCCTACACAGTCACCCACTGTCGCCGTCTGGTGGGTGACGGCGGTACACGCCGTCTACCACTGTAAACCTCGGCCCCGCCCGGGCCGAGGTTTAAGGGGCGGGATGCCACACTCCTCCACCGCTTTCTCAGGCCTCGGGTAGCCCAGGAACCCGCCCAAGCAGGTGTCCCGTCTCGATAGGGCGTCGGCGTTGGCGTGCTCCCTGCCCGGTCGGTGGTCCACCGTAAACCTGAAGTCCTGGAGGGCGAGGAACCACCGCGTCACTCGGGCGCTGGTGTCCTTGGCGCCGGCCATCCATTTTAGCGGAGCGTGGTCGGTGACCAGGGTGAACTCCCTCACTAGGAGGTAGTACCTCAACTTATCGAGGCTCCACTTGATGGCCAGGGCCTTCTTCTCTACAATCGAGTAGTTTCTCTCGTTTGGCAGCAGCTTCCGGCTGATGTAGGTGATGGGGTGTTCTTCTCCGGCCCGGACCTGGGACAGGACTCCTCCCAGCCCCACCTCCGAAGCGTCCGTGTGCACTATGAGGGTGGAAGCAAAATCAGGGGTTATGAGAACCGGCTCCGAGCACAGGGCCTCGCGGAGCGTCCCGAAGGCCTGGTTGGCTGCCCCGGACCAGGTGATCCGATCTGGCAGGGTATTCCGGGTCACGTCCTCCCCCACCGGAACCTCCGGGATCTCGCGTTGGGCAGCCAGCGCTAGGGGGGCAGGGTTAGGGGGTCCCCCTCCCCCTCTCCACTGCTTCAGGATATTGACGTGGTACACCTGGGTAGGCTTCCGCCTCCCTGGTTGTCTAACCCGGTAGTTTACGTCACCCACCCGTTCCACTACCTCATACGGTCCCTGCCACTTGGCAAGGAATTTGCACTCTGCTGTGGGGACCAGGACCAGTACCCGGTCTCCGGGCTGGAAGGTTTGCAACTGGGCTCCCCGGTTGTAGACCCTCGCCTTGGCCTGCTTGGCTTGCCGGAGGTGTTCCCGAGGTGTGCTCGAACGGCGAGAAGCCGGTAGAAGCCTGGGTAGGGATGGGAATTTATAAGAATTTCACGATTCCGATTCCGCTTATCGATCCGATTCCTTATCGATTCTCTTATCGGTTCTAATTGGGTGAGAAAATAAGTACAAATGTGTTTGTTTGGTTTAAATCTCTTTAATATCTGATCAGCAGTGCGTCTAGTATTAGGAAATTGTGCATTTCCACATCAATTGGTCCAGACAAAAAAATATATGTTTGGCTTTTTAAGCCCAAATGCCATCATTATGTGCCGTAAAACTAAAAACACAGACTGAAAACAGTCAAGTAAGAGCTTGTGCCTTTTGGAATGTAACATTGCTCATTTGCATTCAACTTGTAACAAAATTCAACTAAACAAACCTAACCTAAACAAAATAAATAAGTCTTCTGGAAAGATAAGAACACAACTAACAACTTGGGCAAATTAACAATTTTTGTGCTGCTTGATTCACTTGCGTCGCTAGTTAGTAGTAGTGTATCAAACACGCGACATTCCTTCAAACGAATTGCATTCTGTGTAGCCAAATGTTTCAGCATATTGGAGGTAGATCCCCCCTTTGATGAAATGGAAACGTTACAATTGTTGCAAGTGGCAATATTGTCGTCTATTCGCGTGAAATACAACCAAGCTTCAGGGCGCTTCTTCCTCGGCTGCGCCATGTTTGCTGCGTTCCTAACCAAAACAAAGCACCGTGTGTGTGACGTCATGACGCATTTGCCGCGACCAGATCGATAAGCGGAATCGCTAAGCAGGCTTGCTAATGATTCCAAGGAATCGGTTGACTCGGCACCGGTTCTGAACAAGAACCAGTTCTCGATTCCCAACCCTACGCCTAGGGCATCTCCCGTACGGCGAACAGGAGGTGTGGTAGCAGCTGGTCCCAGTTCTTGCCGTCCAGGTCCATGGCCTTTTTTAACATCTGCTTCAGGGTTTAGTTAAAACGTTCCACCAGGCCATCCGTCTGGGGGTGGTAGACTGACGTCCGGAGCTGCTTCACCTGCAGGAGCCTGAGTAATTGAGCATGAACCCTGATCCGTTAGAAATTCCTTGGCTATCCCCATCCGACTAAACAATAGCATGAGTTCCCGGGCGACCGCCTTCGCAGTGGCTGCACGCAGGGGTAAAGCCTGGGGCTGGTCTTGGGCAGGGGCCCCACAATGTCTAGAGATATACGGTCAAAGGGGGTTTCGATGATCGGCATGGGGACAAGGGGGTTCCTGACTGTGGCCCTAGGCACGACCCTCTGGCACTCGGGGCACCTCTGACAGCGACGCTCTACGTCCCGCTTGACCCCCGGCCAGTAGAACCTCGCCAGGACCCGTTCCCGGGTTTTGTCCATCCCCAGGTGGGGTCCCAGGAGGTGGGTGTGGGCCATGTAAAGCACCTTGCTTACATACGCTCGGGGCACTACCAACTGTTCCCTCACTCCCCCCTCTCCTTCTGCTACCCGGTACAACAGTCCCCCCCTAGTGCTGAAGTGTGGGTGTGGCAGGTGACTCACCGAGTCTCGGGGCTGTCCGTCGTGGGACACAACGTGGCTCCAGGCATACTTCAGGGCCTCGCCTTGTAGCTGGGCGCTGGCGAACTGGCCTGGTCGGGCCGAACCTTCCGTCCTCCCCGGTAAAAAATCCGAGAACTCGGTCAGGGGGGAACTCTCCGGCTCCTCCATGGGTCTCCCCTCCCTTTCTCCCGCCAGGTCGGGGTAGAGGAGGGTGACCCCGCTGCCGGTGTCCAGTACGGCCTGCGTGTCCCGGTTCATGACCCGCGACGGAATGGTCGGGCTCCCGGACGGTCCTTGCGTCCAACAGGTCGCCAGCATACAGGACGGGCCCATCCCTCTGTCCGCGTAGGCCGACGGCATCGGCACATCCCGGTCTCCAGGGCAGTAGCGGGCGAGGTGGCCGGGCTGACCGCACGCGTAGCACCGCCGCTGCTCGCGACTCTCCTGGGACAAGATCTGTGGGTCGGGCGGAGGGGCTGGGACGCCAGCCGGGGTTCCCCGTCCGTCTCGGTCGTGGGGTGTATCCGGTGCCGTCGCTCAGCCGCTGGGCCACTTGCCAGTTCTCGAGCTGTCTGACTAGGTCGTCCACCGTGTCGGGATGGTGGTGGGCCAGTACCCTTCGGGCACCCGGCGGGAGCTGTCGGATCGTATCGTCTATTAAGACCCGGTCCCTAGACCCGGTTATTAGGCGGCTGTGCTGGGCAATCTGCGTCCGCACCGGGCCCCGGACGTCGAATCGCCAGTCATGGAAGCATTGTGCGCGGGCCGCGAGGTTGCGCCCGTAATAGGCCAATATCGCCTGCTTCAGGGCTGGGTACTGCCAGCAGGTCTTGGCTCGCCTGCTGGGCCGGTCCGGTGAGGAACGGCGTCACGATATGGGCCCACTGCTCCTCTGGCCAGCTCTCCCTCTGGGCGGTCCGCTCGAAGACCTCCAAATACGCCTCGACGTCGTCCTCAGGCCCGTGCTTGGTGAGCCGGCTGGTCGGGGTGGTTATCGGGGCGTCGCGGACGGCATGTTGGGTGAGAAGGAGCACTGCTTCACGGAGCAGGGCTAGGCTCTCCGCCATCTCCCGCTGCTCATCGGCGGCTTGCGCCTGCTGCTGTTGCTGGGCGGCGGCCGCCGCGGTCCCCTCCATTGCCCTTATAAAAAGGATGATTTGGTACATAAATGACTTCATGTTGATGAACTTCGGCAAATGAGTCTCTCGGTCCGGTTGAACCAGGCAATAGGCACCACCATAATCCCAAAGCAACACTTGCGTTACAGTGTGTTTAAACACATTCCTCCTAGATCAAGCAAGGCGATGATCAAGAGAAAAAAGTGAGTCTGTAATAAAGACTCAATTTGTGACTCACTTGCCAAATTACCCGTACAATTGTTTCAACATTGACGTGCACCATACGTGATAGTCGTTTGTTATTGTATTGACACTGTACTTAATGTAGGCTTTAGGTTGACTTTAAATCTGGAGCTTTACTACACGCAGGGAACTCTTGAATGCTTGTTAATTTGTGACACTTTGAACAAACGTTGAAACAATTTGTTTGACCAGTATTAAACTAAGTTTAATTTTTTTTTTTTGCTGATTCTCTTAATTTATCTTTCAGACATTGCATCTTTTAGAATTCCGACATGCAGTAGCGGACAGGAAAGTCGTGCTGGTAAGCTGTTCTCGTCTCTGCCCCTCAAAAGGCATGGTAGTGAAAGCACGCGGGGTAAGTCTAAGTCTTCTAGTATTGGGAGTAATAAGTTTACCTGCACCAGTGTTAATTTTGTCAGCTATTTTAGATTTAGTCTTAGTCTTAGTCTTTTGACGAAAATGCTTAGTATATTTAGTCACATTTTAGTCATTGTTTTTAGTCAAAATGTTTTCTCTTTTTAAACTAGTTCAATTAGGCTAACCCTATATAGGCTATATGGACACCTGCTAAGTTGTTCCACTCAAATAGAGTACTAAAGTGAAAACGTTACGTTGTCCTGGCAACCGGATTTTCAGTTCTAAACAACCGAACGAGAGATGGTGTTCTCCATTGCTTCCATGTGTTGTTTCTTTCAAAATTAAAATAAATCAATTTCGAGAGGTGAAAATCACTACCAATCGAAAAATGTCGCGGCGTTCATGTCTTCCCCTGGGGTATTAAAAGGAAACGTTTGTAAACGTTAGTTTAGTTTAGTTTTTTTTTTAATATGAAGACAATCTATTCTCAATATTACTTACATCATTGGTAAAGCAAACTCACAAATCAATTCGCAAAAAGATAGTTCCTTTTCTATAAAAGGTTTGTGTGCCATAGGATTTCCCCGTGTTAATTTGGTTGTGTAGAACCGAAAATCTGTTGCTCTCGAAACGTGACGTCACACTTTACTACTCTTGTCTGTTCAGCCTTCAAAACGATAGCTGGTAAATTGTGAAAAATGCATTAAACTGTAATAAGAAAACGCGGTTATATGCTATAAACCCGATAGTATCTTGGGTATAAAGGCTGGGACGAATTTCAAAGTCCACCTTATGTTGAAGTATAGACCGTGGCGATTCCCATTGAAACGAATGGCGCGGTGATTTTCTTCAAAACGAGAGCCGGTAAATTGTGAAAAATGAATTAAACTGTAATCAGACAACGCGGTTATATGCTATAGACCCTAGTATCTGTGGAATAAAAGCTGGGAAGAATTTCGAATCATGTACAATGCATAACGTTAGCTCATAGCTGAGTGGACCATACCTCCCGTTGCCAAGTCGTAGCTAAGGTCCGTCCTATTTACTGGAGGAGTGAACAGTTGCATAAGAACCTTACGGGAGTGTACTGATTGGAAAATATCGTGCATTTTGAATGTCCAAACAGCACACCAATAACATTTTCGTCCTGTCTCGTCTCGTCAACGAAAACAATATGACATTTCGTCATCGTTTTTATTATCACAGATCTATTTTTAGCTCGTCAACGTCTCGTCTTTGTCACGGAAAAAAGGTTGTTGACGAACATTTTTCGTCATATTTTTCGTTAACAAAATTTACACTGACCTGCACAACCCTCTACATCCTAGTTATTCCGTGTAAAATACATTTCACGCACAAATATGATATACAAAAAGTATATCATATTCTAACATAATGAGTCCTAATTTTATAAATACATAACTCCTTTTTTAAACAAGGCATACCTGTTAGGATTCCGGGAAACAAATTCTAAACCTGTAGCTTGTTTCAAACATATATCATACGCATGAATGAAGTACATTTTTGAATATGAATACAAACTATTTATATTTCTAAATAGTTTACAAGAAACAAATTGGTCCTACGTTATCTTTAATCTGGTGGCAATGAAGTGAAATGGGTTCATTAAGCATTTTTACACTGCCAAGCAGGTACGGTCGCTGCTTGGCAGGTGTTACAATTTCACTGTCATGCCTGTATAAAACCGAGGGGGTATTTCTAAGGGCCGTCTAATCGCTTTTACACGAAAATGAAACCCCCAATATGTGTAGGGTTCGAAAGCGGACATTGGGGTGCGAAGTCAAGAGGGTATATTACCTCGGTCAGTGTAAACGGGCGGACCATGGCAGAGTTTTTTTTTCAAATAAGACGGGCATATTTGCCAGGGTAAAAACGCTTAGCGAATGTCTCCACTTATTTTGACCACATTGTAATTGCTTTGTGATTTAGCGAATTGCTAAAAGCCTTATTGAAAAACACAACATTCTTAGTGGTCAGTATCTGTGCAGCGTCCAATATTGTTATCAGTTTCTAGGACAATAAACAGTCAAATTGAGATAAATCCAACAGACGTCAAAGAACCGACGTGTTAAGGTACGAACACACAAAACGCGTAACCGCGTAAAGATTTACGCGCGTAACGCAGCTGAAATGTTGCTTGACCATTTTGTGTCAAAAATTGTCCTACGTACGCAGCTACGCGCCTGTGGCTGAGCTGGATTTAGGAGTCTGAGGAAGGAAACCCAAACGCCGCCGTGTTTGGGTGCATGATAGAGCTTGGATCGGGTTAGATTAAATAATCTCGGATATAAATAACAATAATCGGGTTAAATAACTTCACATGGTGTGTCTGGTGTGTTTCCAGCATTCGTAGTGTGGATCAGCAGAGAAATAGTCCGCCAAGACGTTGAGGTTGCTTAGCAACCAGAGACTCTGTCCATGCAAGTGAACGGAGCGTTCCCTCTTCGTCATAACTATCAAACCAAACATCCTTCACATTCACAGAGCGAACATTATGAAAGTAAAATGCACATTTCTCGCTAAAAAATGTTTCCATAAACGCATTTAATGGCGTAACTATGTTACTATTTCCACCCAGAATAAAGAAAGATGTCGGCCGTATGCTTCTGTGCAAGCGTCACTACTCTCTGCCAGTGACGTCGGGTCAAGCTCCACGCTGATTGGCTATCGCGGCTAAGCATCACGCGTATGAGCGTTGAAAGTTCAATTTTTTGAACTCCTCGCGTACGCGCGTATATGTACGAGCGTATATATACGCAGCTCATACGCCGCTAATGCGAGTACAATTTTGCTTTTACGCATGTAACGCATCTACGCGCGTAAACCAATGGTTCCCTATGGAAAAATTGCCGATTTTATACGCGTCTATACGCGGGTACGCGTTTGGTGTGTTCGTACCTTTATGCGCCATAATACCGTAATACCAAAGCAATACTTGCGTTACAGTGTGTTTAATCACACACACACACACGTGGCGCTCACACGTCATGTCTCATTGGCAGGCCAAATTCTCTGGGCGGGCAAGGCAGAGAAAGGGGAGGAGCTTAGATCTTTTATGACGACATATTGGACCACATTCCAAATCAGCGTGCTTGAGCCTGTATGTGCAATGTCCCCCACTGTTATCCTCCTTGGTGATTTCAACATCCACATTGACAACCCATGCTGTACTTTTGCTAATGACTTCACATCACTTCTGGACTGTCTTGGCATCACACAACATGTCACCCTCCCAACCCATAACAAAGGTCACATTCTGGATTTAATCTGCTGCACTGACATCACTCCCACTAATCTTGATGTCATTGATTTCCCCATCTCCGACCACAAAGCTGTACTTTTTGACATTCATACCCAACTACACAAAACCAAGGAACAACGGACCATCTCCTTCAGAAACATCAAAACTATCAACACCACAGACCTCTCCACCATGATCAGCTCCTACCCCAACCCTTCCCCAGCTTCCTCCCTGACTGACCTGGTGACTCACTACAATAACTGCCTCTCCTCCTCCCTCACCACCCTGGCCCCCCTGAAAACCCGCTCAGTCTCATTCACCCACACTGCTCCCTGGTTCACTCCTCATCTGCGCCAGCTCAAAGCCACTGGTCGTCGACTGGAGCGACTCTACCATAAGACTCAACTCACTGTGCACCGCCAAATGTATTCGGACCACCTCCATCACTACAAGAATGCCCTCACCACTGCCAAAACCTCATACTACTCAAACCTCATCAACACTGGTACAGGCAACAGCAGAGTCCTCGTCTCAACAGTCAGCCACTTACTTCAGCCTCCTAAAACCCTCCCTCCAGACATTTCCACCACCCAATGCACTGCGTTCCTGGACTTCTTCAGCTCTAAAATCAACACCATTCACCAACAACTGGCCTCATCTCGCACCCCCTCTGATGACCCACCCTGGATGATCACCTCTGGCCAACCTCTCATCAGCT
The DNA here is from genome assembly GCF_902167405.1 of Gadus morhua. Classification (NCBI taxonomy): domain Eukaryota; kingdom Metazoa; phylum Chordata; class Actinopteri; order Gadiformes; family Gadidae; genus Gadus; species Gadus morhua. The sequence continues at coordinate 3,406,680 of NC_044063.1, forward strand.
CCCTCTCTGACTTCACCCCAGTAACAGAACAGACCGTTTCAGAACTCATCCGCAAAGCCAAAACCACCACCTGTCAGCTCGATCCTCTTCCCACCTCCCTTGTCAAAGCATGTCTACCGTCCATCTCCCCCATGATCACCAACATAATTAACTCCTCCCTCACTACTGGCACCGTACCCCCCACTCTCAAGCTGGCTGCCATCACTCCCATCCTGATAAAAACCTGGTGCTGACCCAACTGACCTTAACCATTACCGGCCCATCTCCAATCTCCCTTTCATCTCCAAAACACTTGAAAGGGTGGTTACCGCACAACTACAGTCCCACCTTCACACAAACAATCTCCACGAACCATTCCAATCTGGCTTCCGTCCAAAACACAGCACTGAAACAGCCCTAGTCAAAATCACCAACGACCTCCTCCGTGCAGCCGACTCTGGATTACTCACCATTCTCATCCTCCTCGATCTCAGCGCAGCATTCGAAACCATCTCCCACCCTCTGCTCCTGGACCGCCAGACTGGCATTGGGATCACTGGTGCTGCAGTCTCCTGGTTTACATCCTACCTCACCGGCCGTCAACAATTTGTTCAACTAAGCAACCACAAGTCTGGGTGTTCAGGTGTCTCACTGGGAGTCCCCCAGGGGTCAGTCTTGGGTCCACTCCTGTTCACCACTTACCTCCTCCCGCTGGGCACACTCCTCCGTCACCATGGGGTCCATTTTCACTGCTACGTTGACGACACACAGGTCTACATCTCCACCAAACCCACCGCTGCCATCCCCCCCACCTCCCTCATCACGTGCCTGGAAGAGATCCGGAGCTGGTTGAGCAGGAACTTCCTGAAACTCAATGGAAACAAGACCGAGGCCCTGCTCATCGGCTCCAAATCACAACACACCCCAGCTTCACTCATAATCATCGATGGATTCGCAGTACCCTTCTCCTCCAAAGTCAAGAGCCTCGGCGTCATCCTGGACAACACCCTCTCATTCGCACCCCATATTCACAACATCACCCGGACTGCATTCTTCCACCTCCGCAACATCGCCAGACTCCGCCCATCACTGACCCAGTCCAGCACTGAAATCCTAGTTCACTCATTTGTCACATCACGCATAGACTACTGCAACGCCCTACTCACCGGACTCCCCACCAAACTCATCAACAGACTGCAGATCATTCAGAACTCAGCCGCCCGGATCATCACCCGCACCAAATCATCTGACCACATCACCCCTATCCTCATCCAACTTCACTGGCTCCCAGTACACTACTGCATCCAATACAAAACAAAAATTCTCGAAAAACAGTGGAAAAGAGAGAAAGGGAGCCATAGAGAGGTATACTGATGCACTGCGGAGCCAAGTAACTGATGGGCTGAGAAGCGCTCCAATCCAAAATGCATGGGTTTACATTTCGTTCTGTGCAGTATGAATAATGTCGGACAATCGTGCTCTGGGACACGATTCAATAGATTACTTTCCGTGAGCGTGAGAACTAAAGGCTTTTGAGGAGGTCTGCTGTAAAAAACGGGGAAATCAGAGTATCCCTAATACACTACATTTACCCTGTGATGCATTTGTTGTTTTGACACATACATAAGTAGAGCCCCTTCTGAAGCCTCTCAGCCTCTCTCTCTCTCTCTCTCTCTCTCTCTCTCTCTCTCTCTCTCTCTCTCTCTCTCTCTCTCTCTCTCTCTCTCTCTCTCGTTTCGTGGAGCAGTTAATTGTCTGAGAAACGCTTGTTCTGTGGAGCATGTTCGTTTCAGTTTTTGAGGAGGTCTGCTTAAAAAATCAGAAATATTGACATATATATATAACGATAGTTATGTTATTATAACTCTAGTTCTATGATTGTAGGCGTAGCCGTCTAGGCTTCGCCTTATGGGCTAAGGTGAAGCTGCGAGCGGAGCCCGATCAATGTACTCCTGCTGGACCCCAGTCAAAACGACCTAAGTCACCAGAACACATTAAGACTCAAAAAAGCTAAGGAAGTTTAAAAACACAACAGCTTAATAAAAAACGAATTCCTCCTAGATCAAGCAAGGCAATGATCAAGGGAGAAAAAAGTGAGTCTGTAAAGACTCCGGCTCTAATCCGTGCTTCATGGAACCCATGAAAAGGAAAAGAAAAACCAGAGCAACACGGTTTCCATTAGGTCCGCTACTACCGGGGGCGGAGCCACAGAATCCGACTCTCCAATAAGGGGACTCTCTCGGCCGTTTTTAGAAGAAAAAACGGCAGGAGTGCCACACTGGTAAACAAAACCACTAGACAATTGGCGAGCCAATAGAAAACCCCCTAGCCTGTTTTTCATTTGAAAAAAGGTGGAAGAGTAAGACTGGTAATCAAGTCCAACTCGCCAGCCGGCGAGAGGAAATCCAACCACGCCGCTTTAAAGAACATGGCTATATTCTTAAGCCTTAAAAGGGGTCCCGGACTCCAGCACAGGGTTGCCGAGTGAGCCCCTGGACATGTCTAACATGTAAAAACGGAAAAAGGGGCCGGGGGAAGACCATGACGCAGCCGCGCAGATGTCTTCCACCGAAACGCCCTTGAGTAGAGCCGTTGAAGCGGCCACGCTCCGTGTGGAGTGAGCTTTAACGCCCAACGGTGGCGCCAAGCCCTGCCGAGAGTAGGCTAAGCAAACACCCTCACATACCCAGCGAGAAAACCGCTGCTTAGAGAGAGCGCGGCCCCTGCTAGCGTCGCTATAACACACAAACAACTGTTGTGTGGAGCGGAACGCGGCTGAGCGATTCACGTACATAGCCAACGCCCGAACCGGGCACAGGAGATGCAACTCCGCCTCCGCCTCACTAGAATGAGGCGGGGGGTGAAAAGCCTTAAGCAGAATATCCCTCGACCGAAAAGAACTATTAATGTTCTTCGGGAGGAACGCAGGATTAGGTCTGAGCAACGCGAAGGAGCTGTCCTCGTTTAGCAACAAGCAACTCGGGCTGACAGACAGAGCGGTTAGCTCACCGGCCCGCTTGGCAGAAACCAAGGCCAACAAGAGCGCCGTCTTAAATGACAGGGCATCCAAAGGGGCCTGAGAAAGAGGCTCGAAAGGATCCCTGGACAATCCGCGCAACACGGTGGGGAGATCCCAGCGTGGTGTAAGCACGCGTGAAACAGGCCTAACCCGTCTAGCCCCACGCAAGAATCTCTTGACCAGTGGATGGCTGAAGATCGGTCCACCATCACAGCCTGCATGGCCAGCCGTAACGGCTGCCGCATAGACCTTGATAGTGGAGAAGGCCAAACCTTTTTCCAATAAGTTTTGCAGAAACGAAAGCACGCTTCCCACCTCGCATTGAGATGGGACAGCGTGGTTCTTCTCACACCAATTAGAGAAGGCGCACCACTTCGCCGCATAGAGGGAAGAAGTAGATGGCGCACGAGCGCTCTGAATAGTGTTGATAACCGTCTCAGGCAAACCTTTGCCCTGCAGGATCAACCTCTCAGGAGCCAAACCAACAGCCGTCCCGAGACATCGGGCGGGTGGTGCACCGTCCCGTGGGCCTGTGAAAGCGCATCCGGCCTGAACGGTACTGGCCACGGCGCTGACCGTGAGAGCGCGGCCAGCTCTGGAAACCACAGAGCTGGACGGTTCTCCGGGGCCGCTAATATCAGGGACAGACCCTCCTGTCTGACCCATTCCAGAAGAGGAAGGATCAGCTGGAGCGGGGGAAACGCATACAAGAGAGCCCGCGGCCAAGGTGTGTGTGCCAACGCATCTACCCCCAACGGGGGAAGATCCCGAGTGCTGAGGGAGAACCACCACCTGCAGTGCGTGTTCTCCCTGGACGCGAAGAGGTCCACCTGCGCTGTCCCGAACCTCTGCCAGATCAGTCTGACAATGTCGGGATGTAACCGCCACTCGTCTCGGCGGGGGCCGCCTCGAGACATGAGGTCCGCCCCAAAGTTCTGGGCGCCCGCGATCTCAGACTGAGGAGATACTGATGAGCCCAAAGCCAGAGCTCGACCGCCTTTCGGTGGAGAGCAGGGGAGCGGACTCCCCCCTGTCTGTTGATGTACGCCGCCGCCGACACGCTGTCTGTCCTGATCAGAACGTGGCGGCCGCGCACCAGGTGAAAGAAATGCAACAGCACTTTCCTCACAGCGTCAAGCTCCAACACATTTATGTGTGCTGTAGGGGGCGTGCGCCACTCGTCTCCGACCGAGTGAGAGAGGCACGTTCCTCCCCAACCCGTCAACGAGGCGTCCGTGAAGACCACTACATAGGACGCCACCCTGCCCAGGGGAACACCCTTGAGAAGGGCGGAGGGTCCTTTCCAATATTCCAGGTCTGGCGACACCGAACGAGGGACGAGGAGCACCCTGAGCTTGTGTCGCCTGGGGTCCAACCGTTGGCGAGCAAACCACCGCTGGAGTCTGCGCATAAAAAGCAGACCCAGGGGGACCACGGGGTGGGCAGCTGCCATCAGCCCTAACAGGCGCATGGTGGACAGTGCGGTCACGTTTCTGCAAACGTGAAAACGGGAGAGCGCCGAAAGGATGGCGTCTCGCCGAGGAGGCGAAAGCATCGCAGTCATGGTGGCTGAGTCTAGGCAAAGCCCCAAGTAGACTGTCTGCCGGCTGGAGAGCGGGGAGCTCTTCTCCCAGTTGATGAAAAAACCCAGGAAGGAGAGATGGTTTATCACCAACATGGTGTCCCTTCTCGCGGTCTCTTCTGAGTTGCTCAGACTAAGCAGATCGTCTAGGTAGAAGAGAATCCTCTTTCCCTGACGCCTGAGCGGTTCCAACGCCGTCTCCAAACACTTCGAGAAGGTGCGCGGAGCCAGGGAATAGCCGAACGGCAGACACTGGTACTCGTACGCCATCCCCATAAAGGCAAAGCGGAGAAACTTCCTGTGCGCCTGCCGAACAGGGACGTGGAAGTAAGCATCCTTCCGATCCAGGGATGTGAACCATGCGCCCTCTCTCACACACTGGAACAATGCTCCGACCGTGAGCATTCTGAACTTCCTCGTGGCAACGAATCTGTTGAACACGCAAAGATCCAGAATAGGTCTCATTTCCCCTGACTTCTTGGAAACCAGGAAGTAGCGGGAATAAAAACCTAGGTGAGACTCGTGGGGGGGAACGACAGTGATGGCCCCCTTTACCAAGAGACGTGCCACCTCTGCTGCCAGAGCCGTGCTCGCAGCCGGGTTCCGTAGCGTGGTCTCCAACCCCAACCCCATAAAGGGTGGGGGACGACGCTTGAACTGTATGGGATGGCCCCATCTCAACGTGGTGTCCAACCACGATGGCAGAACGCACCGCTCTTGCCAACCCGCATAGCGGTTGGAGAGAGGGCGAGCCGACAGCTGAGGAAGACAGGAATAACCCGTATTCCTCTGCCCCTACCGCCTCCACACTGCGTGTGAACCAAGGGGGGCTTCCCACGAAAGGGAGGAGGCTCAGCGAGCGTAGGAGACGTACCAGAACCAGCCGCTGTAAAAACAACGAGCTGTCTAGACGTTGCGCTCGTGACCGCTGAACAGGGAGCGAGCCGCCCGGCCGCCGCACATATGCGCATGCGCTGTTCGCAGGCTGTAGCCACAGCACGCGGACCCTTCTCCTCACCTTTAATGTGGGGAACCAGGGGACCGGTACAAGCGGCCGCATCCACGGGCTCGTGCAACGAGTCTCTGATCCGTCCACGAGGCTCCAAGGATCGCCGCTACTTAGAAGCAGGTGAACCAGAGGCAATGTGAACACGCCGTCTGACCGCCACCCTACAGCCACCGGGCTGAGGGGGGGAAAGAGGCAACATGGAGGGACGCGCCACAAGCGTAGGACGCAGGTGGCCTAAGGAATATCGCTCCTTGGTTACCATGTACTGCCGTTCAGTCGAACGGTCTTTAATTTTTTCTTTATTAGGGAAGGAAAAAGTCGGAGCCAGCTTCCGGAACTTCCCGGTCCGTGGCGCTGCTCCACCCGTCCGCGGTGGCGGCGGCCGCGGCTGCGGCTGCTGCTGCTGCGGCTGCGGCACCGGGGCTGGAGTCGGAGGCGGTCCCCTGGAACGCTGGGCCCGGCCTGGACCCCGCTTCCTCCCGGCCTGCTGGTGGGAGGAGCCCGTGAGAATCGCCCCGAACCGGGAACGATTCTCACGGACAGACTGCTGGTGCGCGAGAACCTCTGAGAACCGGGGACCAAATAGGCCATCTGGCGCTAGTGGACCCTGGACCAGGCTGGCCCGCTCCCGTTCCGGCACCGCCGTGTGGGAGAGCCATATGATTCGCTGGATCATAGTTACCCACGCCATATGCCGGCCGGCCGAAACGGCTATCGGCTGGCATAGCTGGAGGATGGCGCTGGAAAAGCGGGAAACCGCCAGCCATCTTGCGGCTTCCTCCGGGCCGTAGGCCTCCCGGTCAGCCGACAAGGAGACCATGGCGGAGGAGAGCATGGCGATGTTGTTGACCGCTGCCGCAGATTGAGAGGCACAAACACCCTGAACACCCTGTCCGTTAGGCCGACAATCTGTTTCTGGAGGCGGTCAGGGGGCAGCGGCTTTTCGTTAGGGCGCCATCCGGCGCCCGGACAGAGAAGCGCTGCCAGGGGAGGCTCCAGGCGAGGGATCCCCCTCGCCTGAGTATCGGCCCACCCTTCCACGTTGGTGAAATCCGTGTAGGACTTCACCGGGGAATTCAATGTAGAAGGGTCCCCACCGGCAGCACTAAAAAAGTGCTGCACAGGCGGGAACAAGGGGCACTGGGTAACCCTTCGGGAAGACGATGGGGTGCGAAAGCACTCGCCCTGCATATCGTCCGATATGGGGGAGAGAGGCGGGGCCGGCATAGGAATTCCCTTGATGGCCGCCGCCTCACCCATGATCTCCCCGGAGAGATCGGCCATCCGGCGCGGTCTCTCTCGTTCCACGGCGGTGGCGGTGGCGGTGGCGGTTGAAACCCGGGAGTGGGAAACACCGGACGCCGAGTCGTCGAAGACGTCGTCTATTGAGACAGTGTCGTCGTCGGCGTTGATGACGCCATCGTGGTAGACCGGGCTGGCCCTGAACAGGTCAATGGCGTCAGCCAGGTCCACCGCCGGGGAGAAGTAGAGGTGCCTGGAGAGGATCCCTTCTTCAGACAGCTCCCGGCATGAGACACAGGAGACGGAGGGCGCCATAGCAGCCGCGGCGTGGTCGGCGCCGAGGCACCGAAAACACGCCACGTGCCCGTCACCCGGTGCCAGGGAGGCGGGACAGGAGGCGCAAAGGAGTCCTGCGAAGGACCTAGCCCCAGGAGCGCTCTCAGGTGGCCCTGAAAAGGGCCGTTTGTCCGAGGCCTCTCCCGGGCCGCTGCCACCGGCTTGGGAGATCCGTTGTTCCGTTGAAGACATCTTCTTTTAGGTAGTTCTCTAATCTGTTGACAAGCACAAGTGCTGAAAGAAAAGGGAGGATGAGCGACGGTATGCACCGTGCTATATACACGATACCGTGGGAAATGTGGGCGGTGCCCACGCTGATAGGTGCATAGCTTGAATTTTCACAAGCCCATAAGGCGAAGCCTAGACGGCGTAGCCTACATGAAATAGAACTAGAGGTTGCACTGTACTATCTGCGCACATCCCTTCTGAAGCCTCTCTCTCTTTCTCCCTCGTTTCGTTTCGTGGAGCAGTTAATTGTATGTCCAGGTTTTGTATGTCCAGTGAACCAGGTTGTCCAGGTTCACTGAACCAGGAATGTTGCCTGCCAGTGTATCATGAGGCCAACTGTTATTGGAGGGCTTAATGTCCACATTACTCTTACTCTTACACTGGACATGCTGTCGGTTTTGTTACTGACAGTTATTATTTATCCTGACAGAGAAGATGCACTTCAAGACACATTGTGAAAAATGTAAAGCAGCTCAGCAGGTGAATTTCAACAAAATGTATTCCTATACTTTAACTGTACATTACATAAATAGCTTAAAGTTAAGAAATGACAAGTATCGCTCTTTATTGTTGTTGTTGTTTTTACAGAGTCCTGAGTATGAGAAGGTTACCCCAATGAAGATTTCTAAGTGGAGCTTTGAGTGAGTTACATCAGTCCCATGGTGTTATCAGAATAACATGGTCCCAACCACAAACAGATTATATTGTAATGTGTGTATGCGTGTGCGGGTTTGTGTGTGTGTGTGTGTGTGTGTGTGTGTGTGTGTGTGTGTGTGTGTGTGTGTGTGTGTGTGTGTGTGGTGTGTGTGTGTGTGTGTGTGTGTGTGTGTGTGTTAGGGTACAGCTGAAAGGCAAAGGGTCCTATGAGTGTTTGGCTACAGGTCTGGTGTTTGAAGTGTCAGAGCAGGCTCTGGTCCGCTACTCGGTCCTGTCCTGGATAGAATTCTGGACAAAGTTTCTCAAAGACTCCTGGAGACCTGCTGGATCGATTTGGAATGTGGTTGTGGTCAACAAGGATTCATCTGTGCTCAAGTTTATCCATTTCCCACACTCTCTGTGCCTTGCTGGTAAGAACACACTCTGACCATGAAGAGGGGGGGATTCATAAGCTGAATACTCTGTGTGCATGGCAGCTTTGGCAGTGTTTTGTTGAACATTTTGGTTATTTCTTGGTTTGGGCTGACTTACTCAGCTCATGACTTTTGAAACTCGATATAATATAAACATCATTTCAGTATTCGTTATTTTCCTAAAATATTCTGGACTATTGAATTTCTGAATACACAAAATAGGAAAAGCAATTCCATTTTTCTTAGATTTTATTTATTACCATGGAACTTGCCATGACTCCCAGTTTAGTTTTGCTATTTTTTTCAAATTTTACAAGATCCCTGCTTATTTTTTAAATTCAATCTGGATCAATCGGGAAAATTGTTGCTGGAACCACTTGTAATATAATGTTTATTGTTTTACTTTCACATGTATTTCTCCAGACTTATGAGCGTCTATGTGTATACTGGCTATCATAATTTCCCAACAGGCTCGAATAATGGTATGTTAACATTTCTACAGAACCAGAGCATGAGCTGAGCTTTAGTGTTCTGCATGTAAAGGAACGCCATGCCAACATTGAGTCGATGGTGGACTTCACGGCGAGCCATGTTAAATGGCGCGCAACCTCGCTTTCTCCTGTGGGCCCCATCATTCCGAGGCGTCAGCATGTGAAGCACCACGCTTTGGTGCTGATTTACAAGGAGCTGAACAAATACCGCGAGACGATATTCACCTTTCACGTGTATTTGGTCTCGAACAACGACTCTGAGATCAAGGTGATAAGCAAAGTGGACCAACGAGACAGTAATGGGACGACAGTCCCTGTGTGTTGATAAACAGATTCATAGACTGACAGACTAGACTTAAATGAGCCAAGCTGTGCTAGACCAAGCTGGGATAACTGGGCTAAAATGGGAGAGAGTAAAATAGGCTGGACTGTGCTAGGCTAGACTGCACTAGGCTCGGCTAGGTAACTCAGTTTAATATCCTCTCTTGAGGGTTCATCTGTCTTTCCGTTTCTGTGATTTGCTGTCTTGAAAATAAATAACGTCTCCCATAATAATACCTCCCTCTCACTCTTCCTCCTTCTCGCCATCTCCGACCATTTGTTCCTGCACATCCTGTGGGTGCAGGCTATTGAAGAACAGGTGTTGAAATCCACAAAGAAATGGATCAAGATTGACAAACCGGACGCCTGTACGCTGAAAGAGAAGGTCTACCACCTCACAAGCAAGCCAGTAGGGACAATTGAACCTTGGGTATGTGTTCTGCTGCCATATATTCTCATTTACATGTAATTAATCCTGCAAGGAAAGGTTTTGTGCAATTCAAAAAGAGAAATGTGTGTGTGTGTGCGTGTGCGTATGCGTGCGTGCGTGTGTTTTTGTGCAAGCAGAAACTAGGATTCACCACAGAAGTGTTACCGCGCAAGCTCTTTTCTGAAGCATACTTCGGTGAGCGTCCTCCTTTCAGATTGTTTCTCATGGACTCTGTGAAAAAAAGTAGAAGAAACTGTGAAGAACCTTTGTGGTCTGCCACAATCAGAGAAGGTAACCATCGACACAATTTGAATTAATTTTGTGGTTCATATCTTAGGACTCATGACACATGATCCTTTCTATGGCAAATCCTAGGTGATGTGAACTGCGAGGAATTTATTTTGAGGAATATCCTGGTGGCCAACATCGGACAGAAAGGTACACTATTTCTTTGTAGTGTTGTGTTCTTTGGATCATTGTTAGTGTTCCATACTCGGAAATGTATGCTGCACAAGTCGCGGGCCTGATCAAATCATCATACGTATGTTTGACACCCCTGCTCTAGAGTTTCTGACCTCTTCTGGGTCCTGCTCGGTTTAGATATGGAATATGCGTGGCCTATATGACGTGATACGTGCTCTGATTGGCTATGGTTTTGAGAGCCCGCCTCCTGTTCTCATCATGTGTGAAGGTGCTGCCATCTTGTGGCCGTGAGCCGTTATTACAGTTTATATGTTTGGTCCTGCTCCCCTTGTGGCTATGCGCAGTTGTTGCAGCTTATATGTTTGGTGCTGCTCCCTTGTATGGGGTCAGGTCAGTCTCATTAATAATGAATGCACAGAGAAGGATTCACAAATGTATTTTCTGATTTATATAAATCCATAAAAAACAATAAGTTTCACATACACATATCTGATCCACACACAAATGGGCCTTGTTTTAAATAATTGTAATGTAAATCCATAAATATATTGATAAATATATTGCAATTTTCATCAAAGATGTATTTGGATGTTGTTACATTTATATACAAACTGTTAAACTTGAATTAACAAGACGCTTTTCATTTGTGAACTTGTTTGCATTTGTGTGTGAACTGGTCTGTATTTATCTGTGGATTTTGAGACTCTCCTAACGTGGCTGGATTCACAAATTCTTTTCAACAAGTAACTCTCTGTAGCCAATCAGATGCCTCCCTCATTTTCAGCCATATATTTGCGTCACAAATCGGATAGAAGGATTATTAGGCAAGTTGAATCAGCCGACGAGCTGGGCTGCCCTGGGACCAGCGCCCAAAGTTTAACATATTTTAACTTTTATGCACTGTGAAAAAACTTCAGAAAGTGCAAGGCGCATCTCAACGCTACTCTGAACCGATCCTACTGATCAGAGTTCAAAATGGTTTCCACAATGAAAGGTTCAAGCCTTCGGGTGCGCAATTCAGAAAACTGCGAGGAGATGAGGAAAGCAAAGCTTAAATTAGTTGTGGCTGGCTATATGCTACAGCTAGGGCCTATCGCCTAACTTTATTTACTCTCCAACAGTCTTGGATCCTCTGCCGATGTCCCCAGCTGCTGGAGAAGGGACATCTGATCTCCAATCTTCACCTCACCACACTGTGGCACATGTACGTTCAGCCAACTATTTGTGGTCTCTGTGTAATTGATAATACACTACTATATTGTCATTATTTTTCTTCTTGGGCTTTATTCTTCTTTATTCCCAATACTTTAGCACTCTGTTCCTCCCACGTATTTTTAGCTAGAGACTCATTGTGGTGTATGAAAAAACATTCTTTGCTTGGAATCACTAGTTTTCTAACTAAAATAATGCCTATTTTTAACTTTTAATACCTTACATTTTATAATAGAATCTCTGGCACTTTGTTCAAACATCTAACAAATCGACACACTTGTATCTTCAAAGAAAAAGATTTTGGATGTATACTATCTACTATCTTTCAGAATCTACAGTTTAATTTAAAACCCGCTTCGTATGTTTTCTCCCTGCTTCTGAAATGCGCAAACATCTCCGCCCTGCGCTCAAATTCCTGTGCGAACATCCAGGGCTGGACTGGGACCAAAAAATGGCCCTGGCATTTTTGGCCATGGCAGCCCACTATGATTATTTATACGACATGCGGAGGCACGCAACAGACCAGAGGATATATCCTCATATTTTGCTGTTTCAACAATTAAAACAAAGTAGACTACATGGAAGAGAGTAACCATGTTAAAAAATGTATACGCTCTTTACCTATACTTGCAGACTTTTGCAGCTAGGTCAAATCTCCTCTGAAATGACTAATTGTGGTGTTAGCTAAAATAGCCACTTTGACCTGGCTCTAGATGACTGTGTAAAACATGGTGTCATAACGCAGGCAGCTAACTGTTAGCAAACTACACGTATACTGTGTTAACATTTAGCACACTAGCTAAGCATATAATTTTGGATCAACATAACTTAATTTTCAACTTCTTACCGCAACATCGCCTGAGCCCAGCGCCATCTATCGCTGCTCTTGGCCTCGGCCGTCATTCAATCCCCTCTCCATCCCCACCACCGACATGCTGCTTGGCCTCCGACGCCGCAATTTCCAATGTAGTAGGTGGCGGTGCTAATGAAGCCGGGCCAGCTGTCGCAGCAAACATGTCCGATATTTTTGCACATTTTGCACCGTTTTCCTCTAGGGCTTGCCTTTTTTTTATCTCTGACTTTTTTCCGCACCTCCTTTCCGTTTCTTCTCCATTTTTCTGTCAGTTAGTGACCTGACTGATTGACTGATTTACAGCCGAAGCACAAGGGGCGGGACTTCGGCCCTATGCTGTGTGTGTGATAGGGCCAGGGCCAGCACAGAACCAATCATAATGAGTTATGGCCTGGGCCAAAGTTTTATTAAACTTTCAGGTAAAGTTGACAGCCCGCACGACCGAAAGGTAAGGAACGGACCTCGGCCCTCGGCTGTGAGACATGGCCGGGCCGGGTCAGGTCCATTAAATAAAAATATAGAATAATAATAATAAAATAAAGAGTGTCAAGTAAACCTCGTCGGCCCAAAAAGGCCTGCCAGCCTACCGGGCAATGGTACGCCCGATGCCCAGGCCAGCCCTGCGACCATCGCTGTTGCGTATGCCCTCACGGATGATGGTTTTGTTGAACGAGTTATCGGGCTATAATAAGACCACGTCGGCTATGTAATTGCTGAAACAGGGGACATTTCATAGTGGTTGGTGGAAACCGGGATATGTTCGCTTTCCGACAGGCTTTTGTCGTGACTCGGGAAACACAGGTCAAAATCGGGACCGTAAATGTGGTTCTGGGTCTGAGAGCTGCGCTCGCGTAGCCTCTATTCTTCCTGGTTGGTAGCCTACCCTGTGGTCGGATCATCGGATTGGCTGGTGGACGTGACGTCATGACAAAGAGGCAAGAGCAGATGTAATTTAAAGCCACAACGCTGTGAATAGGCAAAGTTCATGCTGCAACCACCACTGCGACGCCAAGACGATATTATTATTATATTATTTTATTGTTAAACATTAGTTACACCTCGTTATTAATTAAATGTAGTTCTTAAGGTGCGGCCACACTGAACGCATTACGCGCGTTAGAATACGCCTGTAACGCTATACATTATCCCGCTTATTACAAGGCTACTTGCCAGAACGAAAAAATAACTTGGTGTGTCTTTTTACAATTTATTCGTTATCAGCATTCATAGTGTTGATCAGCAGAGAAATAGTCTGGCAAAGACGTTGACGTCGCTTAGCAACCGAAGACGCTGGGGTTGACAAGTTACCGGACTACTACCCATGCAAGTGAACGGAGCGTTCCACGGCATCAAGAAGACCCGTGTAATAAAGGCCTATAATATTTCTGTTTATGGCATAGATTTATCCTCAGATGAGGCCAATAAAGCAATGATTAAAAAAAACACCACAAACGCTCGATCAAAGGCCCGGCCCAAACCGGCCCGAGGATAGTGGTGGGAAATACCAGCCCGACCCACTCGGGCAGAGAATCTAAACTCTAGTGCATGACATCCTCCGCAGGTGCTCACAGCTGGGTGAGTTTCAGCACACACTGAAACGATGTCGTCCATGTTGTTTCTGCTTCTGTGCGTCCTCCGTCTCTCTGCCAGTGACATCGGATAAAGCTCAATGCTGATTGGCTATTGCAGCTAAGCTTCACGCGTAGGCGCGTCAAAAGTCAATTTTTTGAACTCTGCGCGTTAGTGAGTTGGGTGCGTTATTTAGGTGCGTAAAATGCATCTAACGTCAATAGTTCCCAATGCAAAAATGCTGATTTTCAACGCCTCTGACGCGCGAAACGCTTTCAGTGTGGCCGTACCTTATATGCAGTATAATGATTGGACTTAATATAGTATGGATGAACTGTATGTTTCAAAACAGCCGGCAGAACAAGCAACATCCAGCAACACATCCAGCCCTCCAGCTACTTCCAGTGAAGCAAAAACGGCAGAAGGTGAGTTGAGTTAATTGCATGTTACAGCTGCAGTTATGTAATTTATGAAATAATCCGGACCCATTTATGCTGTAATTCTATCAAATATTCACAATCAGTCATGGAAATACGTGTCTCACCCTGTACATCTGGACAATGTCTTGTCCATTTTTCCAGAAATTGATGCTAGGGAATCTATTAGACTATTATGTTAGACTGCAACCATCTATATGTATTCAAGTTGCTACAGTGCACATACAATCTAGAATGACTTATCCATCGAAAAACAATTGAACCCAAGATTCTTGACCTTATTTCACTGATTTAATTCAGTGGTTCCCAAACTCACATCATGTATCATAAACTATACCCCCTTGGACACTCTCCATCCTACTGTGTACCGCAGCTCCACTGACAGCTCACCAGAATGTTTTTTGTCTGTAATTCATCTGCTTTACAAAAATGTAATGCAAAGAATTCACTCAGGCTGGGTATCACGGCCAATTTCCTAAATCGATTCAAATTCGATTCATAAGGTTCTGAGTCGATTAATCACGATTTGATTCTGTTCTTAAATAATGAAAATGGCTCAGCTGTGTTACAAAATACAAATGTACTTAATTTTTCTTAAACAGGTTTTAAGTGCAAACATGTAAATTGGACTCTTTAAACTTGAGCTGTAAACAAAACTTTCTCAAGTCGAAATTAGAAAAGGAATTGCAAATGAAAGTGTACATGAACTACAACTACAACTACAACATCACTGGGGAAAAATCGATCTCATTCCCTATGAATCGATATTGCGATATTCCCTATGAATCGATATGTGAAATAGTATATTTTTGCCAAACGTCTGAGGCTTGACTGCCTTCCTAAAAGTATCTGACAGGGGTTGACACTAAGGTTTCAAAAGCACCTGCCCATCGGGCAAGTACAGGTCATGTTTGACTTGCCCGAATGTAATGTTCAATTGCCCAAATTAATATCAGAATTGTGAACGGGCCTCTTTTTGCCAGGCAACTGGCCTAATTTTGGGGAACTCAGAAAACTCATCCTAGCTCAGACTGAAGCTGAATGTTAGCTTCCACATATGTATGTGATTAAAAAATAACAAACTTCTTCTTTGTTTACTTATTTACCAAATGGTCACATCATGCCATGAAGTGATTTTAGTCCACCGTTGCAACCGATTAATGCTATCGCCCAGTTATATTTAGACATGCATGCTTTCATCTGGATTTTATGCAAATGTAAATAACTAAATGACCAAGGTAGTAGCAAAGATATGTATTTTTTAACTTTCATGTTTCTTGTGAGTCTAACTGAATAATCACAATCGCGTTTATAGTAGTGTTGTCACAATACTGGATTTTCTAACTTCGATACTATACCTCGAAAAATATTGATATTCTATACCATTTTCGATACCAGGAGAAAACTGTTTTTTTCAGAAAAGAACGTAACCAAAGTAAATTGAGTACATCTCTAAAACTGCTAGGGCTATAATATCACATCTTGGTGCCAATAGAAAGATTGTTGTGCAAGGGAAATATTCCATGTGGATACTACTTTACGGCATAAGTGGAAGATTACATTTCCACCTGAAATAATTATCAGTTGGTCATTATTTGGTATCACTGTCGTACTATGAGACACAAACAGGTAGATATCTTACCATTTTGACACTTGACGCCTCTATTTAAAGTTCAGGGCAAATATAATCGAATGACACAAAGCCAAACATTCGCAAATACACATATGACCACTAGATTGTGCTAAAGAACATGTGTTCTGATTGAAGGCACTTTACCATTTTCCTAAGAAACCTTCTCTTAGTAATTTAATTTTGCAACTAAACGCCATGTTTAGTCGCAAAATTTGGCCGGTGAATTATCTTTTTATGTTGGTTTAATGAGATCAGATTCAACTTTGTGGACAAAAATCACAAAGGTAAAAATAAATTGTTGGTTGTTAAAAGAAAGGGGGAAGTTTATTCTTAAATTGAAATTTGCGAGTTTTAGACCCAGAATGATATGGCTTAGATGGCCGGAATCAGTGGAGGCTCAGCTTTCATTTAATATATAGTTTGTGCAGGTCCAATTTAGGGAAAAAGTTCGCTATTGCTGTGCATGTGCACAGTTATGAAACCCAAAACCGTGTTCTTGCATTTACATATGACTTTAAATGATTATTTTGACTTTCCTTGGTAATTAGCTTTGATCTAAAGTACTTCCAAACCGCACTCCTCCATCACTACCCCGTCTACCTTCTCTACCTAAACCGGTCGCGGTGGAGCTGCCCTTGAGATGCTAGCTGTGTTGGCTATCCTTTACCTAACACACATTGAGACTAGTGCCGAATCACTGCCAGAGACCAAACTGCGAGTGGGTGAAAGGAGGCGGGGCTATGTTCGTGCTGTGGCGCTGTGTGTCTGTTAACTCGCTCTCCTAGAGAAGAGAAGACAGCGCGCTGATCAATTGCAAATATATCTATTTTGTGTGATCTTGCGGAGGAAAATGGTTGTTCTGCAGCTTTTAGAAACTCTTAGATAAATAGACTTTATATGAACAAACCCTAAAAAAAGCACTTGCCCTTTCGGGCAACCAGAAATCATCTCAACTCGCCCAAATATTATTTTTAGTTGCCCCGGGCAAGCGGGCAAGCGTTAGTGTCAACCCCTGTCACTGTTCGACATTTGTTGGTGTTAGAAAGTTGTCTCAATTGGCGCTCAAAAAACTGCTGTTGCTTGAGAGAAGGTTTCAAACAGTTATTAGACAGAACCTGTGCACATATGACGCACTGAGGCTGAGGGAAGTCCTCACTCCCAGTGTAAGTGAACCCCATCGTAATGTAGTTGTTGTTATATTTGCGTCTCTGTGAGACCCCAACCACCCTGTCAATTTATTGTTTCCCTGGGGCGGGGGTCTGGGGCTCTTGGGCTGCTTCGTCATCTCTGTCCATACTGGTGGCTGCACCAGTAGAGCTACAGCAGCATCAGAACTGGTGATCATACCAGTATGACCTGAGGAGCACCAGTAGAGCTACAGCAGCATCAGAACTGGTGATCATACCAGTATGACCAGAGGAGCTGCTCCCACAGCCCAGGCTTCATGTGTAGGACCAGTGCAGTTTTATTTTGCCACTCTGGGTGTGGGATTAACCTCTTTAAGCCATTTATCCATTATTATATTTTTTCTCAAATAGAGGTGTAAAACAACAAGCATACATGTCCGTGATGAAGAGCATGTATAACGGGAATTTTATTTTCCTTCTACATTTGTGCTAATTGCTAATGATCTTTAGAGTGTGCGCGAGCAAGCGAAACGAGAATGAGAGCGCGTGAGACGAAGCGGGAGAATGCTTCCATCACAATAGGCCTATTTAATCATTATTTAATAACTATTTAATCATAGTCTGGGGCAAATATAACGAAAGATCAACCTCAATTTAGCGGATTCAAGGTCACCTGCATGCACTCAATCACCAAAATAATTGTCATTTAAAAATGAAACCAGTGGTGATCAGACTGTACAGTTAGTTATTATTACTTTTCGATTTTTCTTATTTTTAACATAATGAATGGATTCTGTAGGTGGAATTATGTTCAGGTACATGAGAGAAATGCGCTCCAGCAAAGTTTACGAATCCAAATCTCTAGGCTAGGGCACCAAAATAACTAGAGCCGGCCCTGTGTTGGATCAGGCCAAAACCTTCAAATTAATAAAATATACTGTTGTTGACCAGTTGTCAATGTATTGATAAGCTGAAGCAAGGATAATAATGTAAAGCTTTCAAAGTTTCCAATTCAGCCAAAATATATTGGTTTACTTTTGGTTTACAGCCTGCAATTAAAAGATTAAAAACAATGTAAGCCGAAAGGTGTAAAGATACGAGCAAGTCATGAGAGGGTTCCTCAAAACCCTTTTGTAGGTCTCTGTATCGCGTTTGGACAAAAGCTCTTCTACATATTAAAGTGATAGGAGGTAGTATTATTCTCGACACTAAATTGTTGATGATGGTTAATCTGCAAGCATGAAACACATAGAAATTTGTAATGTCAAAGAAAATATATCAGAAAATCTGCAGTTACCCTTAAGGAAGTGTGAGGGAAAAACTAAAGTATATGGAATCGGCGCGAAGCCACGTTACTATAAGCTATGGAAGGTAAACTGTGTTAATCTTAATGCACAAGGGACAAGCGCTTGAATTTGGAACATGCCTGGCCCACTGTATGATACGCACAGGTTTTTTTTTAAATTATTGATCTGAACTGGAAACAAGTTTAAATGAACTATCAAGATCGTTCGTTTTAAGGACTTTTTTTATGTTGTGAGTAGGGATGGGAATCGAGAACCGGTTCTTGTTCAGAACCGGTGCCGAGTCAACCGATTCCTTGGAATCATTAGCAAGCCTGCTTAACGATTCCGCTTATCTGTTCCTGTCCCGGCAAATGCGTTGTGACGTCACACACAAGCTGCTTTGTTTTGGTTCAGAACGCAGCAAACATGGCGCCGCTGAGGAAGAAGCGCATTGTGCGTTCACACCAAACGCGACGGGGCGACAAGATCCCATACAAAGTGAACGTAGAGACGCGTATCGGGCGAATTTCTCGCGAGAGAAAACCGGCGACAAGTTTTGATTGGTCGCGCCACACTTTCGCCGTGCACAGGCGAGCGCATTCAGAAGGATTTGTGCCGCGACAAATTCGCTTGAGTTTAAATATTTCCACTTTGACGCAAATTTCGCGTGATGACAGCCAATCAGCGTTCAACAGCGTGACAACTGAGTGACATGTGTTGTGGCATCCCCACTTAAACCTCAGCCCGGGCGGGTCCGAGGTGGGGTGATTGACGGCGAATACCGCCGCCACCCACTGAGTGGCGACGATCAGTGAGATTGGGGGACACCTGGCCGGAGGCAGAGAAAGCCGAGGAGCCACTTTAAAAGGAGCACGAGGACTGACATTTGGGAGACCGGGAGCGAAGGAGAGGCAGCGGAGAAGCGCTCGGGTCCGCGAGCGGCTAGAGGCTCACGGAGGCCCTAGAGACCGCGAGTATACTGTATTGTCTAAAGATGTATGCAATAAATGCAGAGTGCGGCTTAACCCTCGCTTAAACGTGTGATTCGTACCGGGAACCCGGCTCATTGGGGGAGCGGGTTACCACAGTGTAACGTAACAGCCAATCAGCGTTCAACCGTCAAACTCAGTTTAGTGCAGTCCGGGGTGAACTGCAGCATGGAGGAGACAGTGATTTTCAGTCTGTGGTTTTAGTTTTATGGCACATAATGATGGCATTTGGGCTTAAAAAACCAAACATATATTTTTTTGTCCAGACCAATTGATTTGAAAATGTACAATTTCCTAATACTAGACGCACTTCTGATCAGATATTAAAGAGATTTAATACAAACAAACACATTTGTACTTATTTTCGCACCCAATGAGAATCGATAAGAGAATCGATAAGGAATCGGATCGATAAACGGAATCGGAATCGTGAAATTCTTATCAATTCCCATCCCTAGTTGTGAGTGAACAAATTGGTGCGACAAACGGTTTTATCTCTACCCCAATAAAGACGAGTTTAATGAATCAACTATCGTGTTTGCACGCCGTCATTTTAAATTGCCTTTTGATTTTTCTTCCAGGGGAGCTTCGAAGGATCCGTTCTGAATTTGTGAAGAGAGTTTCAATCCCAGTTGTCAAATGTCTCCTGGATGACCTTTGGCAGCAGAAGGTGTTCAGTACTGAGGAAAAGGAATCTGTGATGGAGGACCAGAATATCAGAGCAGACCGAGCACGGTGTCTGATCGACTTGGTGATCCCGAAAGGGGAGAGAGCAAGTCAGGCGATGATTGATAATATGAAGCTTATGGACAATCACTTATGCATCACCCTGGGTCTGTAGCCTGGCTATTGGCAGACCAAGTTCAGTCGCACATTGGCTCTTTTCTCCTACAGCTGGTGTGGGTGAGTTGTAACTATGAACGTATTTTTTAAAGAAATTGTCACTGCCGACTTTGTTTTGACAAGAGGTAATTGTTGAACACCTGTTTAGAATAGGACCTCCTGCCTGTGCTAATACATACATACATACATACATACATACATACATACATACATACATACATACATACATACATACATACATACATACATACATACATTCATTCTTCGAGGATCAATCGAGTAGGCCTACTCGTTTAATCAAATCTATTTTTAGAATGCAACGCATCTGCAGCAGGAATAGGCCTAAGGATGAACGGCAATATTACCAACCAAACATGCTTATTCTCAATTCTCAATTCTCCTTATATATATTCACAAAAGTTCAAAACACATTTTCCTTACAAAAATAAATATGCATCTCAATTTAAATCACATCGAACAAAGGCCTGTAATGGTTTAAAAAACAAACAAAATAAGTAGCCTAACCATTGCAAATAATTGACTAAACTAAAAAAATACTCAGTGCCGTGATCTTCTCTCCACGGACTGTATTACAGCTGCGTCTTGTGGCGGTGAAAATAGCCGACACTTGGTTGCTGCGGGTCTGCTTTCCGGAGTATACAGTATGTTGCCGAATATTACTTGTAGTACCCTGGGAGCTCGATTTTGCTTGGCATATTTTACATTTCACCTTATGATCTCCATTCATCGCTGCGCTCTAACCGCCATCTCATTAACTTTTTGAATTCTGGCGTTGTGCACACGGCACGCGCCACACAGAAATTCTATACATTTCATTTGCTTTTGTGCACACAACACGCGCCAGTGGCGCCACAAAGAAAATTGATACATTTGCTTCGGAAATCTTTTGGATAATTTGTAAACTAATTTAAGTATTTTTTGTATGGTTGTGATCACAGACTTTGGAAAACATGTTGACATTATGCCAAAGAAAGATTTTGTCTTTGCTTATATAGACATTTTTGATAATCCAGAATGACTAGAACAATCTTTAATCATTTTCCCCAAGTGGCAGCTAGCATTGGGTCATATAATCTTTTTATATATATAAATTATACATGTTAACATGGATATAACCAAACTCCCACTCTCAGGGTCACATTATCCTGACCCAGGAATATTCAGACATCTGTTTGGGGGAAAATAAAAATGGTTTGTGGAAAAGGCTGCTGCTTTCTTGCATATTTTTAAACCTGTCTTGACAACATAATATCAATCAATACTTTTAATATAGTAAATATTATTCACATTAATATATTCAGCAGCATTCTATGAATGATGGAATACATCGGTGTAAAGCTATTGGGTGACCATTGACACTTCAGTGGATTCATGTGTAACGTTATTCATGGCATCACTCATGGCTCTAAAGATCTGAGTAGAAATGTGAGCTCAGGTGCTTTCAGAGTGAGTGGAGGCAGGTATATCTTATAGTAAGTAGAGAGACTGACTTGAGCCAGACAGTAGCGTGTAGACGTACACCACATACCCACAGCGGGCCCACCGGTCCACGCCCGCGCCCGGCGCCTCGACCCGGCCAGACCTGCCGTGGCCGAGGCCCAGTTCAGGAGCACGGAGCGCCTGGGCACATCCGTCTTTCAGACAGCCCTTGGGCTTCTCCCCTGCACGTGGTGCCCAGATCAGACAGCGGCTATCGGCCATGTGACGACTACCGCCGTCTCAACGGCTCCACCATCCCAGACCCGAGTCCAGTCCCACACATCCAGGATTTTTCGGCCCGGCTGGCTGGACAGGTGGTGTTCTCTAAGGCAGACCTGGTCCGGGGCTGTCACCAAGTTCTGGTTGGTCAACACGATATCCCTAAAACCGCAGTCATCACTCTGTTCAGGCTTTGAGGTCCTGCGTTGGCCCTTCAGTCCAAAAAACGCTGCACAAGCTTTCCAGCGTCTGATGGATTCCGTCTGAAGGGACCACCCCTTCCTTTTCGTCTACCTGCCCCACCCATGGATCCTTTTTGAACGCCTCAACCAGCACGGCCTCATTGTGAGGCCGGCCAAGGGCCAGTTTGGCCGGTCGTCCGTCCACTTCCTGGGGCATCACACCAGCTGGGACGGAGCTGGGCCACTGCCTTCGAAGGTGGCTGCGGGGGCAGATTTCTCTCAACCTCCACGACCAGGGCTCTCCGGGAATCCCAGGGATGGTGAGCTCCTACACCGGTTGGTCCCTGGCGCCGCTGACCTCGGGTCAGCCCTGTAGAGGTAAAGGTCTGCTGCTCAGGAGGCCCTGGCCTGGTGGGAGGAGATGGTCAAGGCCTTCTCAGACACGAAAGAGGCCCTGGGTAACCTTTGTGGAAACCGGTTTCCCACAAATCACGTCATGGAAAAGATAGCCTACGTTTACCAGAAACGATGGTAGATAAGCAGAGTTTCTATCAATCTACCTTTGGACTTTATAATAAATTTGACTCACCATTACTGTATATGTGCAAATTGGTCTGCAAGTATTGCGAAGCGTCAGTGTCCAGAGGTTAGTTATCGGACCTAGCATAGTGGTCGGTCTATACTGTGCTATTCTAATGGAGATTACTAAATGTGTAGAGACTACAGATCCACTGTCCTTGTGTTCTGTAGACTCCAGTTGTGACTCCTGTAGTTCATGTTTATCTCCTCACTCCTCACTGTCTGTAATATAATGAGTTCACCCACTTTCACACAGCACGGTTTTGTAACTTACCAACCCCACAACACTACAAAGGGTGTTTTTTGTACTTAATAATGATGGTCCTATTGAGATAATAATAATATATGAAATTTATATAGCGCTTAATATGGTCTATACTCTAAGACTCTTTGCATATTGCCCTATCAAAACTATGTAAGACAGACAGACGGAGATGGTCTTCTATTGCTGGTTCCAGTAGTCCGTCTATAGAGAGTCGACCAGCGGTTTGCTTCGTTCCTTGCCAATAGGCTAGGTAGAACGAAGCACAACAATGTATCCTCTTTGAAGGTCTACCATGCATGAAATGGATTCTTGTATATAAATATTTTATTGCAAAAGTAGATAAATTGATAGACATTGTAATACATAAAAAAAGTGCATTCATAGCCAGGCCGAATAGGAGTTGATACACCTGAACCTATTAACTTCAATAAGTTGGTTAATGATTAATAGATTAATTACTGCTTTGTGTTATCAAAATCCTTATCAGGGTATAAATAAGCAATAACTCTGAGGTAGGCCTAACGAGAGACTATATAGGTTAGACCACAGAGCCATTTTTAGGTTAAGCTGAGAAGATTGATATTGGTTCATAACGCATCCGAACGAAGTCACGTAGCCTACGTTTACTGGACACATGGAAAGGTAAGCGTTTGTCTTAAACTAACTTTTGGACTTTTAACATTTTGGTGTACACTATTACTTTACGATACGTTACAGGCCGAATGGGAGTTGATAAACCTGAGCTCATGTAGTTTAATAATGCAAGCTGATGGTAGCTTGATGAATACGGGGTGCAGTTTGTAATCTTTTGCTGCTGAATACACTTGTTCCAGATTTAGCTCGAGCTTTGCTTAATTTTTCTAACCCCTCCAAAAATACATTCCCATGTCACTTTTTTTTACATTTTAATTCAACATTTTATATGCATTCAGGTGCATCTCAATCAATTAGAATATTGTCTAAAAGTTAATTTCAATAATTAAATTAAAAAAGTTAAACTCATATTATATAGATTCATTTCACCCAAAGTTAAATATTTCAAGCCTGTATTTGTATTATTCTTCATGATTATGGCTAACGGCTCAAGAAAACCATGATTTCAGTGTCTCAGAAAATTACAGAGGTGTCAAAAGTATTCACATTCATTATTCAGGTAGAAGTATACTCGGGTTTACAAATACTTCTGTACAAGTTGAAGCATCAACTCAAGCTTTTTACTTAAGTAAAAGTGCAAAAGTACTGGTTTCTAAACTACTTGAAGTATAAAAGTAATGTAAGGGGAAAATGCCATTAAGGACAAAAGCTTTGGCCTTAGTGCAATACCTCAACTCCCCCCCAAAAATCTTTTTTCCAAAGAACATATTGACTATAATATTATATTCAAATGCTTATGTTGAAAAATGCTGAATGCACCCGTTTCAGCCACATTTATGTCAATTGAAATATAACCATTTTAGTACAATGAAAAATATAACTTTGGCTAGGAAAGAAGCAACATGTATATTCTTCATTCGGTGTGCATTATAGAGAAGGGATACATATTTGGTATTTTTCGTATTTATTTTGTACAGGGTAATGAAAGGCTCTATAATTGCATTAAGCCTACATTATTAAGCCTACCATGATAAATGTTATTATTTATTCAGAATATTTTGCAACGACATCTGCAGATTTTGCAACTGAAATGTGGAATGCCAAACGTTGCCCCCGGAACTACCCTTCATACCTCTGTCTGCTTTCAGCGTTGTTATGGATGTTACGCAATAAATCCTCTAGAGGGTAGTGACTGTCGTTTCACAAATTAACGGCATCGACAATCGCAAACATGACATCTGTAGAGATGATTTTGCTTTGTGTCATCCGAAATCCTTAAAAAAAAAAGTGCAAAAAGTGTGCGGTGGCATGTGACACCCCTCACCAACCCGCAGATTATCTCCTCAAAATGTTGTTAAATGACCAGTTACATCTCATTGCTAAAGCAGGGGAACAATAAAATAAAAAGGTCAGGTATATAGTATAATATAGTATAAAACGTTAAATACTATATTTATACAGATATTATACTATATCTATTTTCGCGTATGGTCTGACTTCTGACTCTATACTGCCGCCTCGATTTCCAGTGGTATTGCTCCTTTTCTCCCGGATTTGTAAGCTCAGAGGCAACGGACCCATTGACGGACGAAACACCTCCGGGACCGGACGAAGCGGTCCGTATCCGTATTAACCGTAGGGTGTGAATGGGCCTTTAGCCTCGAAATCTCATCGCTAAAGAAGCTGGCTGTTCACAGAGCTGTATCCAAGCGTATTCATAGAAAGTTGAGTGGTAGTTGAAAGTGTGGTAGAAGAAGGTGCACAAGCAACAAGGATAACCCCTTGCCTGAGGGGAAGGTCAGGCAAAGGTAGGAGCCTCAAGAAGTCAGTGCCTCAAGAGCCACCACGCACAGACGTATCCATGACATGGGCTACTACAACAGTAGCATCCCTCTTGTCAAGTGAACCAGAGACAACGTCAGCAGCGTCTTACCTAGGCTAAGAGAACTGGTCTCGATTTGTGAAGTTTCAACAGTCAGTGATGATTTGGAGACTTTTGGGACTTCATGCTTCCTTCTGCTGACAAGGTTTATGGAGGCGCCGATTTCCTTTTCCAGCAGGACTTGGCACCTGCCCACGCGGCCAAAAGTGCCCATACATGGCTTAATGACCATAGGATTACTTGTGTTTGATGGCCAGCAAACTAGAATAAAATAGAAAATGTATGGGGTATTGTCAAGATTATGATGAGAGACACGAGACCCAACCATGCAGACAAGGCCACTATCGAAGCACCCTGGGCTTCCATAACACATAACACATCTCATAACACACTCTATGCCATTCCTCATTGATGCATTAATTCATACAAAAGGAGCCCCAACCAAGTACTGAGTGCATATACAAGAACATTCTTTACAGAAAGCTGTCATTTTCGTATTGTATTAAGGGGAAGAGAGTAGCTCCCTCCAGTGAACAGTCACGGACGCAAGTCGTTCTTGTTTATGGGCATTTATGAGCGGAGTCTTATCTTCCTCGATGCCATCAAACATGCCGTGAGAACTAAATAAAAGCATAGAAATCCTAGATGAGTTACATAAATAAGAATATTATCACAGAGAATAACACATGATAATTACACATTAAATGAACTATGCAAACCTCATTGGCCGCGTAAACTCCAGGGAGAGAAACAGGTAACACGGAGGCAACTTCTCTCCTGTGTCTCTCTCTGTGAACTAACAAATGTAATGGGTTGCAACCCGGTCTCACGAAAAGACGTGACACTGTCACGTTATTTAATCTATTGAAACGTGATCAGGAACACGTATTTTCAAAATTTTCGTGTCAAAAAGCACAATTTCCAAAATAAGGTTCTGTCCGGGAGCCTTCCCCCTAAAGTCCCAACCCGGTCTCACGAAAAGACGTGACACTGTCACGTTATTTAATCTATTGAAACGTGATCAGGAACACGTATTTTCAAATTTTTCGTGTCAAAAAGCACAATTTTCACGAGCACGAGTATTCCCCCAGGCTGTGGTGCAAACAATATTATTCACGAGTTATAATCAAGCCCAACACATCAATATTAGTGACAACCCATTAAATACGATATAATTTCTAGATGTCATGGCAACGTCCGCTCGCGACACTGGACTTGCGAGGCGTCGATGCGGACTTTCATTAACATAGCCAAAAACAAGACAATAGATGGCTAGATAAAATAAACATCAAGACATACAGCGCACCTGAATTTAATATATCCGTGAATTGTCACAATTTCTCAGAATCAAAGGTGAAAGTAGAAACGGGTGGCCAAAAGATGTCATATTGTTAGTTATCACAGACAATTTTTAACAATAAATGTTCTGTACGGGACTTTCAACCCGGTCTCACGAAAAGACGTGACACTGTCACGTTATTTAATCTATTGAAACGTGATCAGGAACACGTATTTTCAAATTTTTCGTGTCAAAAAGCACAATTTCCAAAATAAGGTTCTGTCCGGGAGCGTTCCCCCTAAAGTCCCGTACAGAACATTTATTGTTAAAAATTGTCTGTGATAACTAACAATATGACATCTTTTGGCCACCCGTTTCTACTTTCACCTTTGATTCTGAGAAATTGTGACAATTCACGGATATATTAAATTCAGGTGCGCTGTATGTCTTGATGTTTATTTTATCTAGCCATCTATTGTCTTGTTTTTGGCTATGTTAATGAAAGTCCGCATCGACGCCTCGCAAGTCCAGTGTCGCGAGCGGACGTTGCCATGACATCTAGAAATTATATCGTATTTAATGGGTTGTCACTAATATTGATGTGTTGGGCTTGATTATACCTCGTGAATAATATTGTTTGCACCACGGCCTGGGGGAATACTCGTGCTCGTGAAAATTGTGCTTTTTGACACGAAAAATTTGAAAATACGTGTTCCTGATCACGTTTCAATAGATTAAATAACGTGACAGTGTCACGTCTTTTCGTGAGACCGGGTTGTGAGTTACCACTTATTTCAACGAGCGGCAATTGGCTCGGCATGCGCTGCATGCTCCGATGCTGGTGCTACAGAAATAAATGTCTGCACCTCAGAACAATAGTTCCGCTATACATTACATGAACAGGTAAGCTTGTAAACATATTTCAACTGTTTCTGCTGGCAGCTACAAAGAGACTAATCAGGGAATGAGTTGCAGGTGGGAAGATAAACGCACAGCTGAGGGGAATGTGGTGACTGCAGGCTGGCGATGTGAAGTTAGGGGAAAAGTCTAAGCACATCTAGTGCAGTGTTTCCCAAACTTTTTTTCTGGGGTCTCCATTTTTTTTAAATTACAACCATCACGATCCAACAAATTTGTGCATTAATGATCATTCCTGAATGTTTTTACTGCCAATTCCGCAACCCATCATATATGAACTTAAACCAGCCATTTCAAAGAGATAAATCACAACTTTGTTTTATGCACTTGTTATTGACAACATAATACACCTATTAAATACTTTATAAATGAGACCAAATAAATGCTTTTAGGCGGAGTTAACATCAACTTGTTTTGGCTATCTCATTATTTTTTATTTCCTCTCATCAGTAAAA
Source organism: Gadus morhua (assembly GCF_902167405.1). Lineage (NCBI taxonomy): Eukaryota > Metazoa > Chordata > Actinopteri > Gadiformes > Gadidae > Gadus > Gadus morhua. The sequence goes on from NC_044063.1 coordinate 3,434,632, forward strand.
CAAACACAATGTACCTCAGCCTTTCAACTAGATTCAATGTTATAAGTAAAATTATCAGACCAATACAAACATTCAGTACTATCAAAAACATGCTTATTGTTGAAATGTAAAATGCTAATGTGTAAAGAAATTGGTGACCGAATTGATGTGAGTCGCGACCTATTCTTTGGGAAAGACTGATCTAGTGGACAAGGAGAGATCAAACACCTAACAATATGAAGACATCAAAGACAGACCATGACACACTTCAGAAATTCAGCTTGATTATTTGGGCTACTTTGAGCAAACGCTGAAACAATTCAGTTTAGCAGAAGTAAACTGAGGAAGTCTCTGGATTTGTCTTTCAGGAATATCAAAATACATTAAACACACACCAGTTAAATAGTATATCACAATAACATAATATGACCTAATACTATGAATACATAATTACTGCTATTATATACAGCCTATGTTAAGTCAGTTTAACCTGTATAATATACCGTCTATGTGCGTTAAACCCACACTGGAGCTCCACTGACCACGCAGTTCTTTACCTGCTTTTTTACTGTTGTAGACAGTAGGATACAGTACTAATCAGTGATTTTTACACTTTGGAAACTTTTTGAAACGTGAGATTTCATTGCATGCATTAACATTGGTCTTCTGACAAGCTGTATATTTTTTAATTTTTTCATCGATTTTTCCATTTTAAATGTCTGCTTTTGTAATTTAGGAAGCTGCTTTATAAACATTCGGAGAACCTGACCAAAAAGGTATTTGAAATACATCAATTTATTTTGAGCATCGACCTCAAACGTTCAGCTTTGGCACTGAATGTTGTAAGAACTTTCGCATTACTGGTACTCACTAAACCCAGGGCTGTTCTTGATGTTTTGTGAATGTTTCTAATTATGAATATAGTTTTAATCTTTGAGATCATGTTTTCAAATTCATAGACAATTTAATTTAAATAGCACACTTCTAACAGGCCCTTCAGAGTGCTTTACATAGGAATAGTCTGCAATAAGGCTGCACTATGTACGTTTTTATGCTATTATCCCTGGGTCTACACAAAAAACAGAGCGCAAGGATCTCCTGAGCCGATCTGACCTCCACCGGCTGCAGCAGAGACTGGAACGAGTCTGTCCGCTACATATCCTGCAGTTTAAGGCACAAGGTGAACAACTCCCCATTTGAAAGTTTTTAGAACTGCGAAAATGGATTTTCCTTAGAGAAACGCAGCTAGTGCATCCTGTAGTTGTTCTGGTGTAATAGTTGTTATTGAGTCTAATTCTGCAGTAACCTGGAGAGGGCATGGATGGGTTTATCCTAGATGTTAACGATTCCACTCGTTGTTTCGAGAGACGACATGAATGTGTTTCCAGCAGCGGCTGAATCGAATAAGATAATCATAATCTATGACTCAGTACCTGATTTGCCTGCTTAGGTCATCTACGACACAGACAGTCCCCACAGTCCATTCCATTGTCATTTCTTTAGAGGTCCAGGCTGATCCGTGTAACGAAACCGAATGGGATGTCCCGTTATCATGATGGCTAGGATGGCTAGCTAGTCATGGGTCCAATGCAGAGATCTAATTGAATAAGAATAATTTAATACCAAAAACAATTTTTATTATCTTATTTTTATCCTGTTATGTTCTTTACAGAGAATGAGAAATATATGCACACAGTGTTTCAGTGGAGGTCACGATTCCACTAGAGCAGGGGTCTTCAACGTTTTCCCGGCCAAGGACCCCCAAACTGACGGAGAGATGGAGCGGGGACCCCCTACTTATATATTGTATAAAATTGTGTTTCATATTAAACTATCCTTCTTCTTAATTGAAGGAGCAGGCAGAGAAAAGCTCTTTCCATCGGATCAAAAGTGTCCATGTAATTGCGGCTAATGTGTTGGATTCATGTTAATGTGTAGTTAAAGACATTTCGATTTGTGGAAACAATTAGGGGGGGAATATAAAAAAAATGTCTAATCAACAAAAACTTTCGCGACACCCCTGCAGTACCTCCGCGGACCCCCTAGGGGTCGCAGACCCCCTGTTGAAGAACTCTGCACTAAAGGGGTCGGTTTAGCTCAGGGACACCTGAGCAAGACAACCCTAACTGCTCCTGATGAGCTGGCTGTCGCCGTCGGTGTGTCAATGTGTGTATTAACCGATGTAAGTCGCTTTGGATAAACGCGTCTGCTAAATGCCCTAATTGTAATTGTAATTGTAGAACCTTGGCCTCCACTGAAACTGTGTCTGCTCCACAACTTCCTCAAGTAGGCCTACTTCTTATGCTTACACAACATAACAGTCAGACTTTGACCTCCGTGTTTTGTGTTTTATGACGCATCATCTGACGTGGCGTTACGTTCTCAGGAACACAACTCGGCAGTTCCCATGAGGGGTCAAAAAAGTGGACTCATCAACAACTCTGACGTCAGCCTTTCCCATGGAAAACACAAGAATCTAGAGGGGACATGCATTGATAAAGGTAGACCTATGCTATACTAATACCATGCTAATGTTAATTGTGACAGCTAGTTTTCATTTGGTTTTAGTCATAGTCTTTTGACTTAAATGCAATTTAGTTTTTGTCGTATTTTAGTCATCTGAATTGTTTTAGTTTTAGTCTAGTATTTGTAGACTAAATATTATTTCGATTTTAGTCGACTAAAATCTTACGGGTTAAAGTGTAAAGCATTAATTAAACGTTTGTCTAGAATTTCCAAACTCATATACTCCTAGAGGAAACATATATTAACCTGGTATTATGGAATGGTATTAAGGTTTGAACCTGCAGTATACAGACAGACTTAACTGTTAATGAAACGTCGTAATTTATCTTAAAATCAAATACAAATATAACCAAGTCCCATATAAATAAATAACACGGTCCTGCTTTTTCATTGCAGACTACAAAAAACACGGCAGACGCGTCACTCCAGGCGCAAGTGTAGGGGCGCGAGTTTGCGCGGGGGAAAAATGAGCTTTACGCCGGGTGCAAAGTTCTAGCAATGATATACAGTATGTGTCGGTGTAGAAAGTCAATTGCACTGGGTGCAAGAAAGGGCCCAAATTCTTCAGGAGCAAATCACTTTGCTAAATAACACGTACAATTATTTCAATATACACGGACATGATGCATGATGTCGATGTTGTGGTATATATTTAAATTGTACCTAATGTAGGCTGACATGAAAACCGTCGAAATCTAGGACACGTAGAGAACTCGCTTGGCCGTTGTGGCTCTTTGATCAAACACTGAAACAGTTTGGTTTAGCAGTAGTAAACTGAGGAAGTACATTATTTTTTTTCTGTATTTATTAGAAAGTAGAAAAAAATATTAATTCCATTTGCAAATTCTCTTGATTTGTCTTTCAGGACTTGTACAGAATCGTTCTAAACCTGTTAAGAAGAAGCCGTCATGCAGTAGCGGACGGGGGAGCTGTCCCGGTGAGTGCTGCCTGACAGTGTATCACGAGGCCAAATGTTATTGCAGGGCTTAACGTACACATTACTCGTACAGTGGACATGCTGTCGGTTTTGTTACTGTCAGTAATTATTTATCCTGACAGAGGAGATGCACATCAAGTCACAACATGAAAAATGCAAAGCAGCTCAGCAGGTGAATTTCAACCAAATACATTTCTTTCCATTATATTTACATAAATTACTTTAAAGATAATAAGTTGTGTTGCTCTTTATTGTTGTTTGCTTCTACTTTTTACAGAGCCCTGAGTATGTGAAGGTTACCCCAACGGAGATTTCAAAGTGGCGCTTCAAGTGAGTGACATTCGGTCCCATGGGGTTATCTGAATAATATGGTCCCAACCACAAACAGATTCTGTTGTTATATGGATGTGTGTGTGTGTGTGTGTGTGTGTGTGTGTGTGTGTGTGTGTGTGTGTGTGTGTGTGTGTGTGTGTGTGTGTGTGTGTGTGTGTTAGGGTACAGCTGGAAGGCGAAGGGACCTATGAGTGTTCGGCTACAGGTCTGGTGTTTGAAGTGTCGGAGCAGGCTCTGGTCCGCTACTCGGTTCTGTCCTGGTCTGAAACCTCTGAGTTACTCCCTGACTCCTGGAGACCTGCTGGATCGGTTTATGATGTGGATGTGGTCAACAAGGATCCATCTGTGCTCAAGTTTATCCATTTCCCCCACTCTCTGTGCCTTGCTGGTAAGAACACACTCTGACTGTGAAGAGAGTGATTCATAGGCTGAATACTCTAAGAATCTCTGTGCATGGCAGCTTTGGCAGTGTTTTGTTGAACAACCATTTTAGTTATTTCTTGGTTTGGGCTGACTCACTGTTGAGAATATAATTAGAGTGAGGGGGGAATTAATGAGCCGAATACTGCATGTGTGTGCATGGCAGCTTTTGTAACCTCGTTCCCAGGAGTTCTCATCCAGCGACGTAATGCCTTGAACGGGATTCTCCAAATTAGAGTTATTGGCGAGAGAGAGGGAGGGAATTTTGATGGTTGGATCTGTTTCTGTTACATGTTCCAGATATTGCTTTGTCAAACGTTCCGTAAAAAAAATCACACAATCATGCGTTTTACTTTTGCATGAATTACACTCTGAATTATGGTATTTCATGTACATACTGGCTATGATCGTTTCCCAACAGGCTAGAATAATGTTATGTTATGCTAACGTTTCCACAGAACCTGAGCATGAGCTCAGCATCAGTGTTCTGCACGTAAAGGATCGCCATGCCGACATTGAGCCTACGGTGGACTTCACGGCGAGCCATGTTAAATGGCGCGTGTCCTCGCTTTCTCCTGTGGGTCCCATCATTCCGAGCCGTCAGCATGCGAAGCACCACGGGGCAGTGCTGGTTTACAAGCAGCAGGACCATCTAGAACAATTCTGCTTCCATGTGTTTTTGGCCCCGAACAACAAATCTGAGATCAAGGTGACAAGACAAATGGACCAATGAGTCAGTAATGGAACGAGAGTCCTGGTTATAGACTAAGATAGGCTGGACTGGGCTAGTCAAGAACTGGCTAGGCTGGACTAGATTACATTTGGCTTGACTGGATTGGTCTAGGCCAGACTAGGCACGGTTAGAGTGGAGTAGACTTGGCTAGATAACTCAGTTGAGGGTTAGAGGTTCCATCTGTCTTTCTGTTTCCATCATTTGTTATCTTGAAAATGAATCTCATCTCACATATTACTTTTTCCTTCTCACTCTTCCTCCCATTCTCCATCTCTGATCATATGTTCCTGCACATCCTGTTCCTGTGTGTTCAGGCTATTGAAGAACAGGTGCTCTCTTCTGGTAAGAAATTGATCAATATGCACCTATCGGCCGCCTGTAGGCTGGAAGAGAAGAACTACCAACTCAAAAGCAAGCCAGAAGGGAAAATTATGCCTTCGGTATGTGTTGTGAATCCATTCAATCTAATTTGCATGTACATAATCCTGCACTGCTGTGCAGTCCATAAAGAGTGTGTGTGTGTGTGTGTGTGTGTGTGTGTGTGTGTATGTGTGTGTTTGCACACAGCAAATAGAATTCATCACTGAAGGAACAATGCTGAAGGGCTTCTTTGTAGCCATCTTCGATCAGCCTCCCCCTTTCGAATTGTTTCTCATGGACCCAGACATTAACCAGGAATTATGGACTGCTAGAATCACAAAAGGTTACACAAGTACACAATTTAATTTTGTGTTTTTTATGGTTTGCATCGTAAGACTATGTGATGATTATCTTCGTGGCAAATCCTAGGGGACTGGGCGGACAAGGAGGAACCAAAGCCAAGGAAAATAACGGAAGGTATCACTTCACACGTTTCTTAGTGGTGCAGTGTTCTTTGGATCATTGTTGTTCAGTCATTCGGACAACAGGTACACATCATCGATGACATCCGCCTTTTCTTCTTGCAGTGCAGAGCTCATGCCAAAAAAAGATGGCCCGTTTGGAAGTGATGCCGAATAACAATCCTTTGTTGCCAGGTGAGCCTTGGAAGGTGATGCAATTAAATAATTAATAGAAGTTAACATTAACAATTAGCTAGTAACAATAGTTTCTATGTAACGTTATTACATAGCAACTATTTGCCATAGCTAGTTGTTAATGATGTTAATGGCCTAATATGTAACATTAATGCATCTAAATAACAAAAAACAACTAGACCTATGATGTATATATTGATGTTGTATCCTTACATTATCCAAATTGTTTCCAAAAATGTTCAAACCCAGAAAGATCGGTAGTTTTATCCATGCTAAAGGTCACTTTGTAATTATATGGAAGTATTGACCGAGCGATGGCTCAATAGAGAGGATTTGCTGCTGTCCTACCCTCTCCTGGGCAGGTAGGCCTAAACATCACAAGACACACGGGACTCAAACCGGTGATTACCATCACATCACTGTAGTCGGTGTAATGTGTATGGTAATGTTGTGAAGTTACAAGAACGTTCAACATGCTCAAAGTTATCTTTAGAATGATTGTTTGACCACTGGGCTATAACACAGCACTGGGCTACCACACGTTACATTGTTTTGATTACAAAACCCCTAGCGGCAGAAATGACATACGATATCTTTAATGTTAATATCGCACTCAATTCTTTATGAGTTTTAAGTTTGCATGCACTTTGAGTAGAAACTAAGTTGGAAATGTTCCCAGTCTATTTATCAAATGACTGAATAACCAAGGTGTCCATTTTCCAGACACAAACCGAGGTCAGGCTCTGTCCAGTAAGCAGCTCATGCAGGTGGCCGAAACGCTGGGACAGGAGTGGGGGCGGGTGGGCCTCTACTTGGACCTGAGCACCACAGATCTGGACGACATCAAGGAAGGGGAAAAAGATGTGACCATGCAAAAAATGAAGATGTTGGAGCGGTGGCAGCGCCGAACACCAGGAGGAGAGGCCACAGCACAGGACCTGCTGAGAGGTCTGGAGGACCTGAAGGACCTACCTGTCGAGACCCGTCAGTTATTGACAGGTAACGCACTTCACCCCCAGTCTGCAGATCGCGTCATGTTGTTAATTTCGAGTTTTTCGCCCTTCAAATCATGAAATATTTTTTGCGAAGACTACACATACATTTAGAATTGATTGTGGATTTTAGACTGATTTAGCCTGTGAATCATCCAGTTTTAATCAAATACAATCAGGTACCTTTGTTGTAGTTCACCTTGTCACTAATCTCCCTGGTCAGGAGTGGTATAAAACGGCGGTACTATTATTACATTTCTTCCACACACAGTCTTACTGCATCCTAAACTACATTCATAGCCTGTACTTATCGCTCAATTTGTTTCTGTACTGATAGTAAATCAGTTGATCATGTATCATGTGGACAGTGGTCAGTGCTATAATCCAATGTTTACTTGCAGAGCGGTACATAAATATAGGATGCTTTTGATAACATGACGGTGTGCTGTGGAATCGCAACCGTTTTGTTTTGGATACCAATGTGTGATTGGCCTACTTTTAGTTATTGAACAGGGAAGCAACCCCGACAACCTAGAAAACGAACGTCTCCAAGAGCCAATAGAGACACTTCCACTAATCATTATCCCCCATCAGCCAACTGCCGTTCGCCACACTATTTATACTTGCAAGTTGGATTAAAAAGTGATGCTCCATTATATTTGAATCGTCTAAATACATATTTTCGATTTGGAGTCAAACCACAAAGCGTGTCCTTACCATATGAGGTTAAATCCATCCGCTTTTTTCACCGGTGTGATTCTTATTAGAAAAGGCCACATATTCGCATAGGAAACGATGTAAATAGTTGACGCATTTTTTTCCTCCAGTTGTTCTTGCTTTTCGTGTTGTTTATTCGTTAAGCGCCCGGTGTAAAGGGAGCTCCACACTAAACGTCCAGAGCCATACTCCCAACAGAGGGGACGCCCTGCCCCATGAGGCTGCATAGAGAGAGAGAGAATCTCACTTCTGTGATACGATGTGAAACAAGATGGAGGGTTGGGGGGTGTGGAATGATTCTGCAGGCGTTAGTTTGCTTTGATATTCAATTCAATATTATTTGTGGTCGTTACTGCTTTCTGATGTACACTGATGTGCACTCATTTCCTTTCTGTTTTTGCTTCCTCAGACATGATGAATGGTAGCCTGACGCTGCCAGACCACAAAGCAAATGCGTAACATTTTGGAACCTCTTAGTAAATATTAGATTTCCAAGGGCCCAAACTGGACACAATTGGATAGACCAGCAACCAATCAGCAACGAAGCGTGTGACACATCAGCAGCAGCCCTCTCCATTGTTTAGGAAACTCCTCAACGGCTCCCCTTGAGTGCTCCTCTGTACAGTGATCGTATCAAACCCGCCCCATATTAGATCAACGCTTGTGGTTGGCCCAACCCGGGCCAGGCCTGCTGGAAATCTGTCTGAACGGGAGGGGGCCAGACGCATACACAAAGAGCAAATAAATCTATGCTGACAGATGATCTGGTACCCAGGCTAGCTATAAGGTTCATTCAGTTAATCTATGCTGACAGATGATCTGGTACCCAGGCTAGCTATAAGGTTCATTCAGTTAATCTATGCTGACAGATGATCTGGTACCCAGGCTAGCTATAAGGTCTATTCAGTTAATCTATGCTGACAGATGATCTGGTACCCAGGCTAGCTAAAAGGTTCATTCAGTTATTTGCAGAGGCCATAGTGCAGTAGATGTCTCCATTGAAAGAAACGATGAAGATGGACCAAAACAAGCGATGGACCAAAAGGAAACAGTGAAGCTCTCTGTGAATGTTTCCTGGTCCTCTGAATAAGGCCAGATCAAAACATCAGACCATGTACCTCCTGTTCTGAGGCAACTCAATGTATGTTTTATTGGAATTACAAAGATGGACTCATTGAGTCAATCCTGCAATTCACAATTGTTCTGTTGTCTTGACCGTGTAAAGTAATTATTGATATCATGTTTAGAACAGGTCTTCTTTCCTGGGCTACTACATGTGTACTGAGCTGTTCCTCTCGGGTTCCTCCTATAGACAGGTATAGATAGGAATTTTGTAACATTTATAAAACAAGTTGATATTATGCCAAAGAATAATACACTTATCTTGAGATTTTTAATAGTGCACAATAACTTTATTCTGGGCTTTTTTTTTTTTTTTTTTTCAAGAGGCAGATTTTATTGTTTATAGATATACTGTATATATGTATGTATATATATATATACAACCACCTGTTGCCTTGATACAGCATACCTACCAACCTCTTAAAGAATGTTTTTGACTGCCTAGCAATAGACATATTGCAGAAAGTTAACAACTCTCTCCAGTCAGGCAATTTCCCAAAAGCCTGGAAAACTGCAGTTATTAAACCCCTTTTGAAAAAGCGGAGCCTAAGTTGCTAACCTATAAATCCCTACATGGTTTAGGCCCAAAATATTTAACTGATATACTTCCACTACATAAGCCTTCTAGACCACTAAGATCTTCTGAGACCAATCGGTTAATTATCCCCAGAGAAAACACGAAACATGGGAAAGCAGGATTTAGTTACTATGCAACTAATAGCTGGAATAAACTCCCTGAGGATTTGAGACTTGCCCCAAATCTGAGCACCTTTAAAACAAGACTGAAGATTTTTATGTTTGCTTTGGCAAATGATCTGATACCAGAGAGAAAGGATAAGGGTTTGAGACCCAAGTTCTGTCTGGGTTAGAGTCCTAGAATCTGGGTTGGACTCACAGAGAAAGAACCAAGTTCCTTAGGTCGGGTTGGAGTCCCAGAGAAAGGCCTGAGTTCTGTCTGGGTTAGAGTCCCGACGCCGGCCTTTGGTTCGTGCTTAAAGTCCCGACGTGTGTCTGGGTTAGTGTCCTAGAATCTGGGTAAGAGTCCTAGAATAAAGTCCTAGAATAGAAATTGACTAGAATCCGGGTTGGAGTCCCAGAGAAAGGACCAAATTCCTTTAGGTCGGTTGGAGTCCCGACGTGGGTACCAGAGACTGTTGATCTGATCGTAAATACATTGCACTTTCTATTTTACTCATTTCTTTGCATAATTTTTCATTGACTTATCTATTATTTTATTTTATTGTATGACAATGTTTATGTGTGAAGCACTTTCAGTCTGCCTTGTGTATGAAAAGTGCTTTATGAATAAAGTTGCCTTGGCTATATTTATATATTATATATATATATACAGGGTGCGATTTGTGAAAAAACCAGAGGGGGGGATAATTTTGAGAGACATTTTATTCAGGAAAAATAACCACACAACAGTGTGAAAAATTATGAAAACAGTTGATTTTGTGACCTTGTGTATCTAAACCTTACACTTAGGCTTCATAACGTAGGCGGTAGGCCTATTTTGAACGTGAACTTAACCACTGCATTTGCAGAAATATTTTCTCATAGCTAATATTGTTTTTAAATGTGGCAAATAAAAAAATATATATATTTTTTCCCGATATCAGTTCAACAGAAAATATGAAATACCACAATGTGCTGTCAAGACGTTTTTTTTTTTTTTTATGGGTTAATCGGGTAGACTATGGTCAGACTACGAAAACAGTCCGCTCTGATGACGCACTTCAGCCTCTTTTTTTTGCTTTCCTGTTGGCGGATCGATAGCAGCGTGGTGACCCTGCTTCAACCACATCTCTGCAAATCTGCGGGCCGGGAAGGAAGCAACATCTGGTGCATTTACAGCGATGAAAAGCAGATTGTGCAGTGTGGACACATTCATTCTGTTTCTGCCATCTGTAAGAATGTGGTTCATGGCGCTGAAACCTCTTTCACACTCGGCTGTGGACACTAGGAGCGTGGAGACAGCGGTGAGAACTTTGCGCATGCTCTCTCCTGTGACACCGTGACATTTAAACTCATCGAACTCCTTCAGGAGTATGGGACTGGTTGCGGCCTCAACAGCAAGAGTTTTGTGTATGGCGAGAAGTTTTTCATCGCCGTAGAGGATGCGCTCGTCTTCATCAGATGGCCAGTTTGATGGATTTAGAGCGGCGGCGGCAGAGATTATCCCGTTGTCATCCAGCCTGCGCTCACGCGCGACGCCTCTGACTCGCTCCCGGTAGATCAAAATCACAGCACAATCAAAATGAAGACGGACCCTGTGTATTTTGGTTGTTAATTATTACGATGTAATGGTGAAAATACTTTGGGTGGGGGGGATAATTTTTATCCCCACCGAGGATAAAAATAATTCAGCAGAGGGTAGGACGTGTAAACCAGAGGGGGGGATAATCCCCACCATCCCCACCGGCAAATCGCACCCTGTATATATATATATATATAAATATGGATGTCACGAAAATCCAACTCTCAGGGGTTTCAACATAACATTATCCTGACACAGGAATGTTAGGATGTCAGGTTTGCACAATCTTTTTTCAGCTTTTTCCAGTTTCCCAAAGAGGCAGCTAGGTAGTGTTTTATAAAAAATTTAAAGATTTAACATATTTTGTTAACATTGTCATGACCAATACTTTAATTATTCAAGTGACTTTATGAATGTCATGTGATTTTAGTAGCCTGCCGATAACCAATATCACTGTAACGCCAGTAATGTTTAGACGTCGGTTTGGGGCCAATAAAAAATTGGAAAAAGCTGCTTTCTTGCTTCATTTGTTTGACATATTTCTATAATTTCATTCCAATACGTTCAATATCAATGAATATTTGTAATGTAGTAAAAAATGATCTCAATAGAATCCAGCACCATTCTATAAATAATGTATAGGCCTACATCAGTGTAAAGCTGTTGGGTCAACATTGACAATTCAGTTGACTTCGTCGCTATGAAAAGGTTCTTGACCACGGATGAAATGAGCCTCATCTTTCTGCGGGACCTCGATCCTCTGTCGGGAAGATCTTTAGCTCCACCTGGTGGCAGTTTCCTCCCCTAGGGAGCATTGACCAGTCAAGTCAATTTTTGTTCATTATTGTTCCCTGGTCGACAGGTGCGCGTTTGTCCTGGCTGTAGCGTAGGTCATCATCAGAAGGCTCAAACGAAGCATTGTTTTCAAGCTGGAAACAAAGGCTTAGGTCGGGAGAATATCAGGACATATAGTTTCCAGATACTCTTTGTGCATGACTATGAGACAAACTGGTAGACTACTGGGGGGGGGGACCCCTGCAGCTGGAAGGTGAAGGACAAGGCGGATTATACGTTTAGGGGGTTTCATTTGTCTTTGCCACGACATACAAAACCAGATGGCAATCAACTACTGAAATATTTTATAAATTACGCACATCTTGCGGCAGCCCAACGGTCTAACGAGCAGTTGAATAACCATAGACCTCTGAAAAACAAGTCCCACCTCCGAGGCTCCCGGTTCCCTCTGTCAAACGTCTATGGGAAATAACATGGCGTTTTTGAATGACCGTACATAACAAACTCTTTAGGTGGCGAAAAAGTTAAACCTGCGTCAGGAACACTGCGTTGAACTACACACTTTATCCATCTTGTTTCGACTGGGTTTTTGGTTTGTCGGTCCGGTTATAGTAGTAAACGACTAGGCTATTAGGCCTTGGGTACTTAAGTGCTTTTAAATCTCATCGGAATTAAATCGTGTCTCGTGGTAAATTTATGAATACGAAATGATGGCCTTTGAACAAAACCTCTTTTGAAAGGGATTTCCCCGTCGGAAACCAATCTGTTGCGTCAGGTGTGCACGAAACGCGTCGCGGTAAAGACAACAATCGAAACCAAAAAAAACCTGCAAAATACAGGAAGTATTCTCTGAAATCGAAAGCATATTCATGTTTGTCGATATTGTATCTTAAGAAAGCCACATAGCCCGTGCTGTCCGCAAACGATGGAAGGTAAGCTGTCATAAACTGCCCTTGAACATTATTTTATCATTTTGGTGTAGGCCTACACTATTGAAATTCCAGAGGTAATGTATACTGTAGTGGTCGGTAGCCTATATACTGTGCTTCACTCCTGTATTCTACGTTCAACCCTTCACTGTCGGTGATCGCATGAATTTACTCACTTTGCAACGGTTCCTTAACACTATGTGCATTTTTTCTATCTTAACATGTTGCTGCTTGTGTGGGCTTTATTAATAAGACTCAGTGGGCGCCCCTTTCTGGTAGACCTAGCTTTTCAATGTGTCGTCTTTGGACAAAAGCAATAGGCTACGATACGAAATACTGCCACGGGTTGTCAGGATGGAAATTAGATCAATAACTGCGGGATAGTCCTACCCGGAGAGGCTGAATTGCATTATCGTGACGATATTGGTGCTCTTATTATGAACAGGTTGGTCTGCATCAGGTGTGCACACACAAATTACTGTAAAATTAGTGCATAAAAGAAAGACGAATAAGTAATTTAATTATCTATCTATCTATTCTGCGCTATACAACTGTATATTCGGGAGTTGTCTACGTTAAAACTGTTAATGTGTGACGACGAAAATATGGCGGTCTTCATGTGAACTCGTTGCAGGCCATTGTAACTGATTGATACCAAACCTGCAAAACAAGTTTGAGGTTCAAATGCATCTGAACTTAGTCAGGTAGGCCTACGCCTCCAATGTTTACTGTAAACTATGGAAGGTAAGCCAAGTTTTTTTTTAAACTACATTTGTACTTTTTAACATTTAGATGTACACTATTACTGTATGATGTTATGCGCATTGGTTGTAAATGTATTGGTGTCTAAAGCATCAGTGTCAATTGTTTAGTAGTAGGGCCTACTGTTGTGGTCGATCTATTCTATTGTAACATTACTGAATGACTTCTTCTGGAGTTCTCAGTAGCGGTTCCTGGCCGAGCAAACGATCTCGGGGCCCTGGGCCTTCCTCATCAGCGAGGAATAAAGACAGAGCCATGGTGATGAGCAGTGCAGAAATTAAAAGAAAACTTGATCAAGAAAACCATACCTTTCAGTCATGGGAAGCAGAGTATCTGTTCATAGAGTTAAAAGGCCATCATTGAATGATGATGTATGTGAGCCCTCTTTATCTTGAAAGTTGCCCATCCCTGCTCTATATATTATCAAAATCTAAACCCCAAAAATGCATACGAACCTTACACTTAATATAACACAATAACGAGAAGAAACTACTTATTTTTATGGAAAGTTTAGCTAATATAGCATATTTTGAGATACACAATCTTTGTAATGGCGAAAAAACCGTGGTTGGGTTTTCCTATAACCCCAAGATCCCAAGTTTCTTGTCCTTTTGCCACACGGAGAAAGCTGGTGATGGCATTGTTTGACGCGCAGTTTGTGTCCAAAAAAGAGTAAGAGTTTGACTGTCCAAGGCCGTCATTTATTGTAAATAAAATATAACAAATTAAGGATGCAAAGCAGTCTATATATCAAGTTGCACAGTTCACAAACAGACGGTCAATAACTGTATCTGCTTGCCAGCCTTCTCCTCGTCATGCACTTCCGTCGCCTATTTAAAGGGGGCACCATCAGCACCTGTCGCAGGTGTGCACTCACCACAGGTGGGAAAGAAGGAGAAATTAGTGAGTCAATCAAAACATAAAAAACTTAAATGCGGCTCCTACACTCTTATTGATGAGATAAGTTGTGGGGACAAGGTGGTATGACAAATGGTTTGATATTTACAGAGGTTAAGAAGAGTTTAATCAATGGCTCCTAAATTCTGAGGTCAATAATTCAGAACACATCATCAGAAGGTGGAACTTGACCTGCCTGATTGGGTTTTGTGTGTCTTTTTTAGGAGACAATAAAACCCTCTCCGCAGGTCGGGATCTGTCTGGTAAGCTGCTCCAGGATGTTGCAAAATCGCTGGGACAGAAGTGGGAGCAGGCAGCCCTCCACCTGGGGCTGAAGAAGAGAGATCTGGACGAGATCAAGAAAGACAACAAAGATGAGTACATGCATAGGCGGAACATGTTGCGGCTGTGGAAGGACCAAAGACCAGGAAAGGCCACAGCACAGGACCTGCTGAGAGGTCTAGAAGACATGAAGGACCTACCTGACGAGACTCGTCGGTTATTGAAAGGTAACGTACTTCACCCACACACAGTGAACGTCTTTCATGCATGAGCATTGATCTATGAAACTCTGGCTAATGAGTGGACTTTTGTTGAGCTTTGTGTCGGATGAGTTTGGTTACATGGTTGTAAAGTGGCACGAAATCAGCCTTACCTGGTAATATTTACATAAAAATATATAAATATACACAAATAAAAATAGCTTTCTCCATCATCTTGATTCTATAGTGTAGCACCTAAAGCTGTTATCCTTTTATTGAGGCTAACACTGAATACAAATCCAATTTTTATTTTTATTCAGGTAAGAGGTTCTTCTGGTTCTTCTCTCACGCTACATACCTCCAGGCTTCTCCAAACCTCCGTCGCACCCCCTTCTTGTTTTGTCTTTTTGCCAGACGCCAGTGTTGAGATTGATGAAGATGATGAAGAGGATGAAGGTGAGCAGTGTCACTCTTCCATTGAGCTTTGAGTCTCAATGACGAGGTGATCTGACAACAGAAGTATTTCACTGGGGGTTAAAGAAATATATCCAGGTTCACTGAACCGGGAATGCTGCCTGCCAGTGTATCATGAGGCCGACTGTTATTGGAGCGCTTAATGTACACATTACCCTTACACTGGACATGCTGTCGGTTTTCGTGTTCCAATCGGATAATAGGAAAACCAGGCAAGTTTAATCAATCATAAAATCCCCCTTCTCTTCAGGAGAGCAGAGCCAAGGACGAAAGAGCAGTCACTCAGGTGGGCCATGGAAGATGTTAAACGTTGTGTTGGATCGAGCCAAAATATTCATATTAATAAAAGCTACTTTTGTAATCAATAGTAGTCAATGTATTGCTAAGTTGAAACAAGGATCATCATTTTCCCATATAGAGAACAAGGTATTGGTTTAATGTTTGTGTACAGCCTGCAATTATTATTTTTTAACTAATGGAAGCCGAAAAATTGTGAAGATACAAGCAAGTCATGAGAGCGTTCCTCAAAACCCTTTTGCATAGGCTAAAAAACAATACAAAACCAATCACTGCCGATTAACAAACAGTGACTCCATGAAACTATTAGTTAAACACTAATTATGTGCTGTTGCAGATTTACTACCAAAAATGGAAAGCAGTAGCTAAGTTATGTTTGTATTTTGAAATAAGCCATAAGTTGAGCTTTCAACTTAACTCCCCATGATTGGTTGAGGAGGTGCTTTTAGACATTTCAGAGTTTGATTGATCCCCCTTTCACAGGGACGAGTCTCACCGAAGACACAGCAAGCATGCCCGTGGTGGACAGGTGTGAAGAGGAGGACTGTTCTGATTCTGGTAAGAGTCGTGGTTCTTCTGGTTCTTCACTCTCGCTACATACCTCGAGTCTCTCCCTGCCTCCTTCTGGCTTTCTCTTCTTGTTATGTCTTTTTGCCACATGACAGTGCTGAGATTGAACAAGATGATGAAGAGGTTGAAGGTGAGCAGTGTCACTCTTCCATTGAGCTTTGAGTCTCAATGACGAGGTGATCTGAAAACAGAAGTATTTCACTGGGGGTTAAAGAAACATTCCCGGTTCACTGAACCAGGATTTCTGCCTGCCAGTGTATCATGAGGCCAACTGTTATTGGAGGGCTTAATGTCCACATTACCCTTACACTGGACATGCTGTCAGTTTTTCGTGTTCCAATCGGATAGTAGGATAACCAGGCAAGTTTAATAAGCCATAACTTCCCCCTTCTCTTCAGGAGAGCAGAGCCAAGGACGAAAGAGTATTCAGTCAGGTGAGCCATGGAAGATGTTTAAAGGAGACATAGAGTTTTCCAAACAAGTAAACATAGTATTTTAACCTTATTTTTTACATTGTTTTTGTATTATGAATAGTTTAATATTTTCTGGTATACCTGAACCATACTTACAAATTGGTGGAAGTGGATTTCCAATGGTCAATTAGGCTACAGATCTTGTTATAACGATAATTGAATAAAAGCTACATGTTAAATAATTGTATCTTTATATATATATATAATATATACTTTAATATTAAATTAATTCAATATTAAACCAATGCATTTCAATCAGGAGATTGTTTTAGACTTCAGAAGGGCTGCGCAGTGCACGCTCTCGCCCCCATATCGTTCTATTTCCCACAGTTTAGACTTGTAATTAATACGTTTCTTTTGTATTCAACGTGACTCCTTTCATTTTTTTTATCACTGTCTGGTGGCTAGTAGGCCTAGGCTATAACGTCACTCTGAGAGATGTGCACGGACCCAATTAACGAGGCAGGGTTATTTGAAATAATTCATTAAGTTATCATGTGTGAGAGGTCATTCTTCCTCCTGAGTGTGTAGGGTGTGTTTTGACAACACAGTCTCACTCCGAGAACGTATACGACTGTTGGCAAGGGCACTTTAGCGTCGCTAGCTGACGGGAAAAGTACCCTTCGGCGTCGTCTGCAGACGGAGATATGGCATACAATGTTATTCCATGCCCGGCGATGTTTGACGTTCAGAGCGGGTGCCCCAGCAGCCACACCTGTAGGCCTACCAACCCGACTACGGCTCTACGACGCTGTGAGCATCTTTCCTATTGGATCGTTTTAAGGATATTTATTTGTTATCTAAGCTACGGAGACCACCAGACTTCCTCGAAGCAACGAGAATGGTCTATTAAATTCAAGATGGGTGTGCGTGAAAAGGGATATAGTTCCATACCGTCAATATGAATTTCATTCAGGCTGTTCAATGGTCATGATACAGATCTTGTTATAACGATAATTGAATAAAAGCTATGGTCTACTTATAATATTATATATATATATATATATATATATATATATATATATATATATATCTTTTTTTTTTTTTTTTTTGAGAATGCCCCACATATTCTTATTTTACAGGACAACTAAAACAATGGCTCAAATCCAATCAAAAGTGTGACCACGAGCTGGACTGGACACTAATAGAACATCAAAGCATTTTTATATCCTGTCTGCATCTGGTATCTTTATGATTGTGTAATGTATTGTGTATGTTTACATATATGGTTACCATTTCCCTTGATGTGTCTTTCAGGACTTCGATCTAAACCTGTTAAGAAGAAGCCGTCACACAGTAGTGGACCGGGGAGCCGTCCTGTTGAGCTGTCCTCGTCTCTGCACCTCAAAGAGCCTGCTAGTGACGGGACGCTAGGTGAGTTGAAGTCTCTTAGTTTTAGGAGTAATACGTCTACCTGCATAACCCTCAAGATCAGGGATGGACACCTGGCGGCCTTTAAAAAAAGTTTTTATTTTTTAAACACAACTTACTTAACTTAGCGAGTCATTGTAATTATGCTGTTCCCCGATAGAGGATGATTCCTATGCAAACAATCTCGGGGCCCATGTTAAAAATGCATTTGAGCATGGAAAATAGGTACTTAATGTATTTTGGTTCAATAGACATACAGACATATGTACATATATACAAATATACAAATATTTTGTTCTTATTTAGAATTATTTTGTAGCTTCTCTCATATCCGACTAGTTGAAGTTTGTGTTCATATGGCCCTCTGATGGTGATGCTGAAAATTGTTGGCCCTCTTTATCTTGAAAATTGCCCATCCCTGCTCTATATCATCACAATCTTACCCCCAAAAATGCATACAAACCTAACACTTAATATAGCACAATAACGAGAAACCATCTATTTTTATGGAAAGTTGACCTAAAATAGCATATTTTGAGATACTAAGTCTATCAAACAAACATCTTATTGATGATATATCCTATGGTTAAGAAGAGTTTAATCAATGTCTCCTAAATTTTGTGCATGATTTTCATCCAAGGACTGACGATCCTTTTTCATATCCTAGCACTTGGGGACGACAAGACGCTAGTAAAGCCAAAGAAACAAACGAGAGGTAAGTGCTTTACTGAGTGCTGCTGTGTTCCTTGGCTCATTGGGGTTGATGCTAGTGACAGGTTACCTTTAAGAATTTGGTAACCCTCACCTTAACCCCTCACACCCATTTCTAAAGTGGTCAATCTAAATCTATATTTTTGTTGAGTGGTACATCGTCAGAAGGTGGAACTTGACCTACCTGTGTGTGGATTGCCTTTTTTTTTCTTTCCAGCCAGAAATAATGAAACCTGCTCTGCAGGGCAGGATCTGTCTGATGAGCAGCTCCGGGATGTTGCACAAACGCTGGGACAGGAGTGGGAGAGGGCAGCCCTCCACCTGGGGCTGAAGAAGAAAGATCTGGACGAGATCAAGAAAGAAAAGAGAGAATTCATGCAGAGACGGAACATGTTGCGGCTGTGGAAGGACCGAAGACCAGGAAAGGTCACAGCACAGGACCTGCTGAGAGGTCTGGAAGACATGAAGGACCTACCTGTCGAGACTCGTCTGTTATTGAAAGGTAACGTACTTCACCCACACACAGTGAACGTCTTTCATGCACGAGCATTGATCTATGGAACTCTGGCTAATGAGTGGACTTTTGTTGAGCTTTGTGTTGGATTGGTTGGATATTTACATAACAAAAAATATCAATATATACACAAATAATAATAATAAAAAAATACTCACTTGATTCTTTAGTGTAGCACCTAAAGCACTTTTCTTGATAACTTTTTCCTTTACTATTGGGTTTGTATCTTACTAGTTCAATGAACGTTCTGTCGCTTGCTTTGGACAAAAGCGTCAGCTAAGTAAATGTGATGTGATGTAAAGAAGTGTGTTTGGTGTAGTAAGTGCGCTGCCACCAGCATTAGATCTGCAGGTGGCGTCGTTGTAATGATACTTGGGGTTAGGGTAATGTCTGTTTCCGTGCCATGTGTCGCTGCTGCCAGTGAGGCTTTAAAGTAGTCCTCTAAGGTGATGTTGGCAGCGTTACCTCGATAGTGACCATCGGTCAGGACCTCTCAGAGTCCGACCTCGGCCCGCATCCAGACCGAGTAGCCATTCAATCCGGTCCCATTACACACCTTGTGTTGTGAATGCAATAGTACTTTATGAAGTTTAATGTTTTCTGTTGTTGTTCTCTATTCATCAATAGATTATTAGTTGCGTTGAATATTCATTGTAGCTGGAGATTATGCCAATCCTGTCCCCAGTTTAATCACGTTTCAATTGTCTTTCGAAAAGGAATAAGTTATTGGAAAAACAGCAAATGTTGTAAAGTTTTAACCAAAATAATGTCTGTCCAAACCAGAAACTGTCTTAAAGTTGATGTTTGTTTCCAAGTGAGAAACATCGGCAATCGTTCCAGATCACTGTCCTTCAAAAATCAGATGCCATCCTTATGAGAAATATGTTTAAAAAAAAAACCCTGGAATAGGTGGTATTGGCTCTGTGTGCATGTGTGTGTGTGTGTGTGTGTGTGTGTGTGTGTGTGTGTGTGTGTGTGTGTGTGTGTGTGTGTGTGTGTGTGTGTGTGTGTGTGTGTGTGTGTGTGTGTGTGTGTGTGTGTGAGAGGGTTGCTACTGATATCCTTTCATTTAGGCTAACACTGAATAAGAAACCAATCACTGCTGAGTACCAAACAGTGACGCCCTGAGACTATTAACTAAACACTAATTATGTGCTGTTGCAGATTTACTACCAAAAATGGAAAGCAGTAGCTCAGGTATGTTTGTATTTTGAAATAAGCCACAATTTGAGCTTTCAACTAAACTCCCCATGATTGGTTGAGGAGGTGCTTTTCTGACATTTCAGAGTTTGATTGATCACCCTTTCACAGGGACGAGTCTCACCGAAGACACAGCAAGCATGCCCGTGGTGGACAGGTGTGAAGAGGACTGTTCTGATTCTGGTAAGAGTTGTGGTTCTTCTGGTTCTTCACTCTTGGTACATACCTCAAGGCTTCTCCATGCCTCCTTCTGGCTTTCTCTTCTTGTTATGTCTTTTTGCCACAAGCCACTGCTGAGATTGAAGAAGAGGATGAAGGTGAGCAGTGTCACTCTTCCATTGAGCTTTGAATCTCAATGACGAGGTGATCTGAAAACAGAAGTTTTTCACTGGGTGTAAAAAAAATATATCCAGGTTCACTGAACCAGGAATGCTGCCTGCCAGTGTATCATGAAGCCAACTGTTATTGGAGGGCTTAATGTACACATTACCCTTACACTGGACATGCTGTTGGTTTTTCGTGTTCCGATCGGATAGTAGGATAACCAGGCAAGTTTAATCAATCATAAAATCCCCCTTCTTTTCAGGAGAGCAGAGCCAAGGACGAAAGAGCAGTAAGTCAGGTGAGCCATGGAAGATGTTTAAAGGTGTCATATTATGGAGTTTTCCAAACAAGTAAACATATTATTTGGTTTCCAGAAAACATGTTTATGAAGCTGTTTGCTGGAAATAGCTTTTAGGAAAAAAAAAATCTCGCCTACCACAGTCTCAGCTGCCGGACTGCCGCCGAAGTTTGGGCGGCACCGCCGGAGTTGCTTAGTTTGGCCACCGTCATAGCTGCCGGCCGCTGCCGGCAGCTATGACGGTGGCCAAACTAAGCAGCTCCGGCAGCTCTGGCTGTGTACTCCGGGAGCTGAACTGCCGCCGAATCTTTCCGGCTGCTCCGGCGGCTGTCCTCCAGGAGCGGAAAAGTCTGGCGGGGTTAGCTCGGCGGCATTCCGGCAACTCAGCTCTGGGAGTACAATCCCTTTCTCCTCCATGGCTCCCCCTCCGGACTGCCACCGAAGCTCGGCGGCAGTCCGGCAGAGAAAGGGATTGCACTCCCGGAGCTGAGCGGCCGCCGAGTTCCCCCCGCCGGAGCTGCTCGTCCGCTGGTCCACAAAATCGTAGCCATGCTCTGATTGGAGGGGAGTGGGGAAGTGGGAGGTACTATTCAACTGTGCTCCTTTCCTACGTAGGAGGGGGCGCCGAAACTGACTCGCTCGTTTGGTAGCTGTAGGCGGGGTACTTTCAGAAATGCATATCTCACTCAAAAAAATCATGCAGACTTTTTTCAAAGTTTGTATGCGTGTGGGAACACCAGAGACCCAAAACATCCCAAATCCCAGGAAAAGTGTTGTTTTCATAATATGTCCCCTTTAAATGATTTAAACGTTGTGTTGAATCGAGCGAAAATATTCATATGAATAAACCAGTAATCATTGTATTGTTAAGTTGAAACAAGGATTATAATTTTCCCATGTAGCCAAAATGATATTGGTTTAATGTTTGTGTACAGCCTTAAAAAATTATAACTAATGGAAGCCGAAAAGTGTCATGTTTTTCTCTCTTTTTGTTTTGTCTTTTTGCCAGACGCCAGTGTTGAGATTGATGAAGATGATGAAGAGGATGAGGGTGAGCAGTGTCACTCTTCCATTGAGCTTTGAGTCTCAATGGCGAGGTGATCTGACAACAGAATTACTTCACTGGGGGTTAAAGAAACCTTCCCAGTTCACTGAACCAGGAATGCTGCCTGCAGTGTGTCATGAGGCCAACTGTTATTGGAAGGCTTAATGTACACGTTACTTTCACGGTAAATCTTGTCGGTTTTGATACTGACAGTTATTATTTATCCTGACAGAGGAGATGCCCGTCAAGTCACAACGTGAAAAATGCAAAGCAGCTCAGCAGGTGAATTTCAACCAGATACATTTCTTTCCATTACATTTACATAAATGACCTTAAAGTTAAGATAATAATTTGTGTTGCTCTTTATTGTTGATTGCTTCTGAACATTTACAGAGCCCCGAGTATGTGAAGGTTACCCCAACGGAGATTTCAAAGCAGAGCTCCAAGTGAGTGACATTCGGTCCTGACATCAGTCCCATGGGGTTATCAGAATTATATGTTCCCAACTGTGTGTGTGTGTGTGTGTGTGCGTGTGCGTGTGTGTGTCCTCGCTCTCTCACATTAGTCCCATCATTCCCAGCAGTCTGCCGGTGAAGCACCACGGGGCTGTGCTGGTTTACAAGGGGCTGACGAGAGAATGCCGAACAGACCACATCTTCCGCGTGTTTTTGTCCTTGAACAACGACTCTGAGATCAAGGTGACAAACGAAATTGACCACTGAGTCAGTAATGGAACGAGAGTCCCTGTGTGTTGATAAACCGAGTCATGGATAGACGGACAGACTGCACTAAACTAGGCTTTGCTAAATTGAGCTAAGCTGTGATAGACTAAGCTGGGACAAACTAGGCTAAAGGCCTATGCGCTAAATTGGACTGGGCTAGGCTAGACTGCAATAGGCTAGGCTAGATAACTCAGTTTAACGTCTTCTTTCTCGAGTGCCCATGTCTTTCTGTTTCTGGGAACTTCGATCTTGACAATAACTCAAGTCTCCCATATTAATACCCCCCTCTTCCTCTTCCTCTCTGCCATTGGTTCCTGTACATTCTGGTCCTTTGTCTGCAGGCTGTTGAAGAACAGATTCAAATAGGTGTTAAGCAATGGATAAAGATTGAAATACCTCCCCTCTGTTTGCTGGAAGAGAAGGTCTACCACCTCACAAGCGAGCCAGAAGGGCAAATTGAACCCAAGGTGTTGTGCCCCCATTTATCGCCATTTATGTACCTAATCCTGTCATGAAAATTTTTTGTGCAGTTCAAGAAGAGAAAGTTTATTGAAAAATAATTAACACTGTGTGTGTGTGTGTGTGTGTGTGTGTGTGTGTGTGTGTGTGTGTGTGTGTGTGTGTGTGTGTGTGTGTGTGTGTGTGTGTGTGTGTGTGTGTGTGTGTGTGTAGAATCAACCATTCACCACTGCAGTTTTAGCATGTAAGGGATATTTTGTAGCACGCTTCAGTGAGCATCCTCCTTTCAGATTGTTTCTCATGGACTCTGACTCTGACGAACCTTTGTGGTCTGCTACAATCAGAGAAGGTAACCGATGGACAAAATTAGTATGGTTTTAGTGGATTGCATCATAAGACTCTGATGATCCTTTCTATGGCAAATTCTAGAGGATTGGACCTGCGAGAAAAGTTCTCTTCCGAAGATGAACCAGGTGCCCAACAACAGAGGGAGAGGTACACTTTTCTTTGATGCTGTGTTCATTGGATCATTGTTGGTGTTCCAATCGGATAGTAGGATTATTAGGCACGTTTAATCAGCCACAACATCCCCCTTCTCTTCAGGAGAGCAGAGCGAAGGACAAAAGAGCAGTCAGTCAGGTGAGCCATGGAAGGTGTTGGAATGAAAAACATTTTTGTATACATATTTATGAAAGCTCCTGTTTATCAGTAATCATTGTATTGTTAAATTCAAAGAAGGATTATAATTTTCCCATATAGCCCAAATGATATTGGTTTAATATTTGCTTACAACCTGCAATTAAAAAATGAAACCCATATGGAAGCCGAAAAGTGTAAAGATACCAGCAGGTCATGAGAGGGTTCCTCAAAACCCTTTTGTAGGTCTCTGTATAGCGTTTGGACCAAAGCTCATCTACATATTAAAGTGATAGGAGATAGGATTATTCTCAACACTAAATTGTTGATGCTTTATCTGCACGAATGAAACACACGTCATAGAAATGTGTAATGTCAAAGAAAATGTTCTAAACTATAAAGAATCTGCAGTTAGCCTCAAGGAAGTGTCAGGGAAAAACTAAAGTACCGTATATGGAATCGGCGCAAAGCTGCGTTACTATAAAATATGGAAGGTGAGCTGTGAGCTGTGATCTTGATGCACAAGGGACAGACAGTTTACCTTTGAACATGCCTGGCCTGCTGTATGATAGGCATTCTTTTGTAATTATTATTATTGATCTGAACTGGAAGGAAGTTTTAAACAAACTATCATTAAAGGACTTTTATGTTGAGAGTGACCAAGCTGGTAAGACAAACGGTTTTATCTTTAACCCAATAAAGAAGAGTTTAATTAATCAACTATCATGTTTGCACGATAGTTGATTTATATTGCCTTTGTATTTCTCTTCCAGGGGAGATTTCGAGGATCCGTTCAAAATTTGTGCAGAGAATTTCACAACCACTTATCAAAGGTCTCCTGGATGACCTTTGGCAGCAGAAGGTGTTCAGTACTGAGGACAAGGAATTTGTGACGGAGAACCAAAAGATCAAAACGGACATGGCACGTTGTTTGATCGACATGGTGATCGGGAAAGGGGAGACGGCATGTCGGATAATGATCGATAGCATGAAGGTTAGGGACGAGCACTTCACCCTGGATCTGATCTCTTCTCCAGCTGCTGTGGCTGAGTTGTAACTATGAATGCCATTTTTAAAGAAATCGTCACTGCTGACTTTGTTTTGATAAGTCATTACATTTATTTAGCTGACAAATTGTTGATATCATGTTAAGTATATGTCCTCCTTCCTGTGCTAGTACATGTGTACTAAGCTGTACCTCCTATATTCAGGTATAGATAGGAATTTTCATTTTGTTGGTCTCGGAACTGATCACGGAAATGTTTACAGTTTCCCAAAGAGGCAGCTTGAGGGATTTTAAGTTACAAAACACAAGTAAACTTTATGGATTTTTTCATCGTGATCTTTTCTGAAAGTTTGTTTGGATATCTTTTTACAAAGGAAAGGTAAACAATATTTTTGGTTTTTGGTACCGCAGTGTGAATTGTCTTATGTGAGATACAACTCTCTTCCTTTTGCATGCATGGTGCCATCTGCAGGTGCATGCTATGACCGTATCCAGATTGGTACACATTGGACAAAACTTGATTGCAAAGCTAAAGTGAAAAATGATTAAGGACTGCGGTCCACGCAGGCGGAACGATGTTGAGCCTGACCTGTGGCAAGGCTTTAAAGGAAGGTAGCACCTTCCTGCCGTCTGCTACAGCTTTTTATGGTGTTTCTAATATTTCAGAGAACTGGTTTTGTAGTTCTCGTGTCTCGGTGTTGTAGTTTAGTCTTTGTTTTGGTAGTTAGACGTCATTTCTGTGTCCGACAGTGTCATTTGGCCAGTGTGGAGAAATACCCATTGTCCCACTTTTGTCTCCAGGAATAATCACTCACTCACTACATTGTTCTGACTAACCCTATTGAACATAAAGGCAAAAAACAACAACACACGTATTGCACTAAAGTTGAACTTAATTTTGGGTTGACACGGTTTTTGTTCCATCGATACCTACTGGATAATTGTAATCAAGTGCAATTGTATTCAAGCTAGTAACAGTTCAGAACAGATTATTCAAAAGTGTAAGCAGCCGTAAGAGCTAAGATCTTGCCGAGGCACAATTGCTCATGCAGCTTTGCTCTACCAGTGGTCAAGATGCTATACACTCTGCCAAGGCATTTTTGAAGCATCAGCTTCAGTTGCGACCCTGTGCTGTGTGATCGGCCCCTTCCACGAGAATTGGAAATATGGACTGATTTATTCAATTCTGTATTTTTATGGTGATGGTTGTGATCACAGAGTTTCTGAACAAGTTGATTTTATGCCAAAGAAAGATAATATTTTTTAACAATCCACTACGACTAGCACAATCTTTTCTACAGGTTCCCCAAGAGGCAGCTGGTATTGTGTCAGTTCATTGTTTTTATATATTATGTTAACTTTCTGATCCCGAGCAAGGAAGGTTCAGACGTCTGTTTGGGGAAAAAATAAAAGTGGTTTGTGGGAAAGGCTGCCTTCTTGCTTCATTGTCCAACATATTTCTGTACTAGTCATGCCAACATATTCAATATCAATCAAAACATTAATGACATTAATATAATTCAACAGCATTCAATAGATAATGGGATACATTAGTGTGAAGCTATTAGTCCCATTCAGCTCAATGATTAGTAATTATTATATTGACATGGAAAGAAAATTGCATTCCAAGGAAAAATGACCTTTATTTGTAAACTGTGTCCTATAGTTTTACATCTACAGATTTAACCAGAATTCTTACAATTCCTGGAAAAATGGTACTTGCACTGCCACAACATGCTTCTGTGTGTGTACATCTGTGTATTTGATTGTGTATGGGTGTGTATGTTTACGTATGTGTCTGCAGCAAATTGTATCCTTGATCTGGTTCTGACAAGGCCATCGTGGAATCCTGGAGGTCTTCAAATCAGGTGATCTCATACTTGCTGATGAGGGATTTCTAATCCGACCCATTGTGCCAGAAGGAGTCAGACTAGGACTAGGGATGTCCCGATACCACTTTTTCACTTCCGATACCGATACCGCATCTTTTGCTAGCAGGCGATACCGATATCAATCCGATTCTTTACGTCTTGAAAAGGCAGCTTTTCTTCCATCGATTCCCGTCGAGTGTGGTTGCCAAGATAATGAGTGGAAGGATATATGGGAATAACGTTACTGGTTTTCAATACATTGGAGTTACATATTCATTCAATATGATGTATTCCTAGTCTTTATCCTACCCATATTACTATATAGCACTGCCAAATCCTTATTTTTTTTCAACGACTTGATTAGTCCAAGTTGCTATGTCAAGTCAGCTACCTAACTAACCGGCCTGCAAAACTCACCATCACCCTGTATGTCTTCTCATTCAAGCTAGCTCTCACAAACACCACAGTCCAGTACACGGCCGGACATGTACTGGTCTTCATCCCTTTGGACAGGACGCTCTGTCCTCATCTCTAAAAACCCGCGTCATGTCAGAAAGGGACGTAACGATCGCTCTGTGGCAAACGACCGAGATCAGCCGCATAAACCCACGGCTTGACTTCCGCGCCGGCAGTAAACGTTTCCATGGTACCAGCAAGCTCAACCAATGAAAGACGAGGCGACACATTTTAGGATTGTGGGTAGTGTAGTGCTTTTAAAGGACATCATTCTCGAATAACATTTTAACGTGTAGCTTCTACAGGACAGGAGCATATACCAGTTCGTTTCATTATCGCTTGGCTCGTGGTAAGTATACCTTGGATGATAACGATATTTAAAACCAAACCTCTTTGAGATATTTTAAAGTGATTTTCCCATCCGAAACCGAAACCAACCTGTTGTTCCAGGTGTAGGTACATACACGAAACACGTCATGGTACAACAATCGAAACCAATAAAAAACCCGGCAAATTATAGGAAGTAGTCTGTGAAAACCAAAGTAGATTCTTGTTGGTCGATATTGTATCTTAAAGAAGCCACATAGCCCATGCTGACCGCAAACTATGGAAGGTAAGCTGTGATAAAGTAGCCTACCCTTGGAATTTTTTCATCATTTTGGTGTAGACCTACTATTGAAATTCACATTGGTTTTAGAGGTAATTTATACTGTAGTGGTCGGTCTATAATGTGCTGTTGTAAAGGAACATTACTAAATCTTGACTGATTTCAGGTTCATTGTCCTTTCACTGTAGATTAGATTCACTCAAGTATTCATCGTTCAACCCTTCCCGTTTGTGATCGCATGAATTAACTCACTTTCCCGCGTTTCCATAACACTATGCAGTTTGTTTGTTTTATTACTAACATGTTGCTGCTTGTGCGGGCATATTATTTATAGGACTCGGTTGGCTTCCATTTCTGGTAGTCGTAGACCTAGCTTTTCAATGTATCGTCTTTGGACAAAAGCCATAGGCCTACGATACAAAATACTGCTACGGGTTGTCCGGATGGAAATTAGATCAATAACTGCGGGATTGTCCTACCCGGGGAGGCTGAATTGCATTATTGTGACGATAATAAGGTGCTCTTATATGAACCTGTTGGTCTGCAGGTGTTCTTCAGGTGTGCATACACAAATTACTGTAAAATGAGTGCATAAAAGAAAGACGAATAAGTAATTTAATTCTCTCTCTCTCTCTCTCTCTCTCTCTCTCTCTCTCTCTCTCTCTCTCTCTCTCTCTCTCTCTCTCTCTCTCTCTCTCTCTCTCTCCCTCCCTTTATGCATCACCCTTTTAAATTGGCCTATAAGGCCCCCAATCACGCCTTCTGATAGATTTGATCAGGGTGGAACCCCCACCGAACACAACTGAAGGATGATGATGATCCACAACAGTTCTGCCACTAGCCGGGGCAGACTCCCTCATAGTGAGGGAGTAGCAAGTCGTTGTGCACGGTCTGGGGTACATGGTTTAAACATGTCCTGGTTCTAGGATGGGCCAGAGCTCTTTGCAGCATGGTAGGCAAGTGTCGGTGACTTGAGTTGGATTCAAGCCGCCACCGGTAGGTAGCCAGTGCAGGGTCCGGAGAGCGGTGTAGTGTGGGAGGCTTTGGGTAGGTTGAAGACCAGCCTGGCTCCTGCATTCTGGACGAGCTGCAGGCTGAACGGCACATGCAGGCAGACCAGCCAGAAGGGAGTCGTTTCTCAACTGAGCTTCAGTTGCAGATGCAATGACATACACTCACAGCAAATGTATATTCCAGATCCTCTCCCTGGCTCAACAAGGAGCTCCGCTCACTTTAAGTGGCAGGCCGCCGTCTGGAGAGTCAATATAAGAGAAGTGGTCTGACGATACAGACACAGATGTTTCAGCAGCACCAACAGGACTTTAAAAATGCACTGAACTGCCACTATTCCAACCGTATCAATAATGGAAGAGGAATCACAAGAGTACTGTTATCTACAGAAAACAGGCTCTTCTGACCATCTAACTCAGGGGCCCATTGACAGAACCAATGTCAATATTGTTTCCTCATCCCCCTTGCTGTTGAGATGCGCCCCACCACCCTTGGACACCCAGTGGTACACCATAGATAGAGCTAAACTAGTTAGCTCGATGAGGTGAATTTACAACCAAAGTTTACACCACTTTTGGGACACATCTTATTGAGTTGTGGCAATTTGAACAGACTTTGTGGCAAAATTATTAGTAGCTATCTGTGGACGTCAGATGTTGAGTGATGTAGAGTATTTTTTGCAAGTAAAAAAACATATATTTTTACCATTTCTCTTGATGTGTCTTCAGGACTTCGTTCTAAACCTGTTAAGAAGAAGCCGTCACACAGTAGCAGACCGGGGAGCCGTCCTGGTGAGCTGTCCTCGTCTCTGCCCCTCAAAAAGCCTGCTAGTGACGGGACGCTGGGTGAGTTGAAGTCTCCTAGTTTTAGGAGTAATGCGTCTACCTGCATAACCCTCAAGATCAGGGATGGACAACTGGCGGCTTTTCATTTTTTTAATTTTTTTAACCACAACTGAATCAGTCATTGTAGTTATGCTGTTCACCGATAGAGGACGATTCCTTTGCAAACGATCTCGGGGCCCTGGGCCTGGTGATGAGCAGTGCAGATATTAAAAGAAAAATCGATCATGAAAACCATACCTTTACTTAATGTCGTTGGTTCAATAAACATGCAGACATCTATCCAATTTATTTTTTGTTATTTAGAATTATTTGGTTGCTTCTCTCATATCCGATTAGTGGAAGTGCGTGTTCATGTGGCCCTCTGATGGTGATGACGAGAAATTGTAAGACTGACGATCCTTTTTCATATCCTAGCACTTGGGGACGACAAGACGGTAGCAAAGCCAAAGGAAAAAACGAGAGGTAAGTGCTTTACTGAGTGCTGCTGTGTTCCTTGGCTCATTGGTGTTGATGCTAGTGTGACAGGATAGCTTTTATAGTTTGGTAACCCTCACCTTAACCCCTCACACCCATTTCTAAAGAGGTAATATAAAAAATAATGTTGAGTGGTACATCATCAGAAGGTGGAACTTGACCTGCCTGATTGGGTTTTGTGTGTCTTTTTTAGGAGACAATAAAACCCTCTCCGCAGGTCGGGATCTGTCTGGTAAGCTGCTCCAGGATGTTGCAAAATCGCTGGGACAGAAGTGGGAGCAGGCAGCCCTCCACCTGGGGCTGAAGAACAGAGATCTGGACGAGATCAAGAAAGACAACAAAGATGAGTACATGCATAGGCGGAACATGTTGCGGCTGTGGAAGGACCAAAGACCAGGAAAGGCCACAGCACAGGACCTGCTGAGAGGTCTAGAAGACATGAAGGACCTACCTGACGAGACTCGACGGTTATTGAAAGGTAACGTACTTCACCCCCACACAGTGAATGTCTTTCATGCATGAGCATTGATCTATGAAACTCTGGCTAATGAGTGGACTTTTGTTGAGCTTTGTGTCGGATGAGTT
Organism: Gadus morhua; assembly: GCF_902167405.1. Taxonomy (NCBI): domain Eukaryota; kingdom Metazoa; phylum Chordata; class Actinopteri; order Gadiformes; family Gadidae; genus Gadus; species Gadus morhua. The sequence continues at coordinate 3,465,481 of NC_044063.1, forward strand.
TGGTTACATGGTTGTAAAGTGGCACGAAATCAGCCTTACCTGGTAATATTTACATAAAAATATATAAATATACACAAATAAAAATAGCTTTCTCCATCATCTTGATTCTATAGTGTAGCACCTAAAGCTGTTATCCTTTTATTGAGGCTAACACTGAATACAAATCCAATTTTTATTTTTATTCAGGTAAGAGTCGTGGTTCTTCTGGTTCTTCTCTCACGCTACATACCTCCAGGCTTCTCCAAACCTCCGTCTCACCCCCTTCTTGTTTTGTCTTTTTGCCAGAAGCCAGTGTTGAGATTGCTGAAGATGATAAAGATGATGAAGGTGAGCAGTGTCACTCTTCCATTGAGCTTTGAATCTCAATGACGAGGTGATCTGACAACAGAAGTATTTCACTGGGGGTTAAAGAAATATATCCAGGTTCACTGAACCGGGAATGCTGCCTGCCAGTGTATCATGAGGCCGACTGTTATTGGAGCGCTTAATGTACACATTACCCTTACACTGGACATGCTGTCGGTTTTTCGTGTTCCAATCGGATAGTAGGATAACCAGGCAAGTTTAATCAATCAACCCCTTCTCTTCAGGAGAGCAGAGCCAAGGACGAAAGAGCAGTCAGTCAGGTGGGCCATGGAAGATGTTAAACGTTGTGTTGGATCGAGCCAAAATATTCATATTAATAAAAGCTACTTTTGTTGACCAGTAATCAATGTATTGCTAAGTTGAAACAAGGATCATAATTTTCCCATATAGAGAACAAGATATTGGTTTAATGTTTGTGTACATTCTGCAATTATTATTTTTTAACTAATGGAAGCCGAAAAGTGCGAAGATACAAGCAAGTCATGAGAGGGTTCCTCAAAACCCTTTTGCATAGGCTAAAAAACAATACAAAACCAATCAATGCCGATTAACAAACAGTGACTCCATGAAACTATTAGTTAAACACTAATTACTACCAAAAACGGAAAGCAGCAGCTCAGGTATGTTTGTATTTTGAAATAAGCCATAAGTTGAGCTTTCAACTAAACTCCCCATGATTGGTTGAGGATGTGCTTTCAGACTTTTCAGAGTCTGATTGATCCCCCTTTCACAGGGACGAGTCTCACCGAAGACACAGCAAGCATGCCCGTGGTGGACAGGTGTGGAGAGGAGGACTGTTCTGATTCTGGTAAGAGTCGTGGTTCTTCTGGTTCTTCACTCTCGCTACATACCTCGAGTCTCTCCCTGCCTCCTTCTGGCTCTCTCTTCTTGTTATGTCTTTTTGCCACATGACAGTGCTGAGATTGAACAAGATGATGAAGAGGTTGAAGGTGAGCAGTGTCACTCTTCCATTGAGCTTTGAGTCTCAATGACGAGGTGATCTGAAAACAGAAGTATTTCACTGGGGGTTAAAGAAACATTCCCGGTTCACTGAACCAGGATTTCTGCCTGCCAGTGTATCATGAGGCCAACTGTTATTGGAGCGCTTAATGTACACATTACCCTTACACTGGACATGCTGTCGGTTTTTCGTGTTCCAATCGGATAGTAGGATAACCAGGCAAGTTTAATAAGCCATAACTTCCCCCTTCTCTTCAGGAGAGCAGAGCCAAGGACGAAAGAGTATTCAGTCAGGTGAGCCATGGAAGATGTTTAAAGAAGACATAGAGTTTTCCAAACAAGTAAACATAATATTTTAACCTTATTTTTTACATTGTTTTTGTATTATGAATAGTTTAATATTTTCTGGTATACCTGAACCATACTTACAAATTGGTGGAAGTGGATTTCCAATGGTCAATTAGGCTACAGATCTTGTTATAACGATAATTGAATAAAAGCTACATGTTAAATAATTGTATATTTATATATATATATAATATATACTTTAATATTAAATTAATTCAATATTAAACCAATGCATTTCAATCAGGAGATTGTTTTAGACTTCAGAAGGGCTGCGCAGTGCACGCTCTCGCCCCCATATCGTTCTATTTCCCACAGTTTAGACTTGTAATTAATACGTTTCTTTTGTATTCAACGTGACTCCTTTCATTTTTTTTATCACTGTCTGGTGGCTAGTAGGCCTAGGCTATAACGTCACTCTGAGAGATGTGCACGGACCCAATTAACGAGGCAGGGTTATTTGAAATAATTCATTAAGTTATCATGTGTGAGAGGTCATTCTTCCTCCTGAGTGTGTAGGGTGTGTTTTGACAACACAGTCTCACTCCGAGAACGTATACGACTGTTGGCAAGGGCACTTTAGCGTCGCTAGCTGACGGGAAAAGTACCCTTCGGCGTCGTCTGCAGACGGAGATATGGCATACAATGTTATTCCATGCCCGGCGATGTTTGACGTTCAGAGCGGGTGCCCCAGCAGCCACACCTGTAGGCCTACCAACCCGACTACGGCTCTACGACGCTGTGAGCATCTTTCCTATTGGATCGTTTTAAGGATATTTATTTATTTATTTGTTATCTAAGCTACGGAGACCACCAGACTTCCTCGAAGCAACGAGAATGGTCTATTAAATTCAAGATGGGTGTGCGTGAAAAGGGATATAGTTCCATACCGTCAATATGAATTTCATTCAGGCTGTTCAATGGTCATGATACAGATCTTGTTATAACGATAATTGAATAAAAGCTATGGTCTACTTATAATATTATATATATATATATATATATATATATATATATATATATATATATATATATATATATATATATATATATATATATATCTTTTTTTTTTTTTTTTTTGAGAATGCCCCACATATTCTTATTTTACAGGACAACTAAAACAATGGCTCAAATCCAATCAAAAGTGTGACCACGAGCTGGACTGGACACTAATAGAACATCAAAGCATTTTTATATCCTGTCTGCATCTGGTATCTTTATGATTGTGTAATGTATTGTGTATGTTTACATATATGGTTACCATTTCCCTTGATGTGTCTTTCAGGACTTCGATCTAAACCTGTTAAGAAGAAGCCGTCACACAGTAGCAGACCGGGGAGCCGTCCTGTTGAGCTGTCCTCGTCTCTGCCCCTCAAAAAGCCTGCTAGTGACGGGACGCTAGGTGAGTTGAAGTCTCTTAGTTTTAGGAGTAATACGTCTACCTGCATAACCCTCAAGATCAGGGATGGACACCTGGCGGCCTCTAAAAAAAGTTTTTATTTTTTAAACACAACTTACTTAACTTAGCGAGTCATTGTAATTATGCTGTTCCCCGATAGAGGATGATTCCTATGCAAACAATCTCGGGGCCCATGTTAAAAATGCATTTGAGCATGGAAAATAGGTACTTAATGTATTTTGGTTCAATAGACATACAGACATATGTACATATATACAAATATACAAATATTTTGTTCTTATTTAGAATTATTTTGTAGCTTCTCTCATATCCGACTAGTTGAAGTTTGTGTTCATATGGCCCTCTGATGGTGATGCTGAAAATTGTTGGCCCTCTTTATCTTGAAAATTGCCCATCCCTGCTCTATATCATCACAATCTTACCCCCAAAAATGCATACAAACCTAACACTTAATATAGCACAATAACGAGAAACCATCTATTTTTATGGAAAGTTGACCTAAAATAGCATATTTTGAGATACTAAGTCTATCAAACAAACATCTTATTGATGATATATCCTATGGTTAAGAAGAGTTTAATCAATGTCTCCTAAATTTTGTGCATGATTTTCATCTAAGGACTGACGATCCTTTTTCATATCCTAGCACTTGGGGACGACAAGACGCTAGTAAAGCCAAAGAAACAAACGAGAGGTAAGTGCTTTACTGAGTGCTGCTGTGTTCCTTGGCTCATTGGGGTTGATGCTAGTGACAGGTTACCTTTAAGAATTTGGTAACCCTCACCTTAACCCCTCACACCCATTTCTAAAGTGGTCAATCTAAATCTATATTTTTGTTGAGTGGTACATCGTCAGAAGGTGGAACTTGACCTACCTGTGTGTGGATTGCCTTTTTTTTTCTTTCCAGCCAGAAATAATGAAACCTGCTCTGCAGGGCAGGATCTGTCTGATGAGCAGCTCCGGGATGTTGCACAAACGCTGGGACAGGAGTGGGAGAGGGCAGCCCTCCACCTGGGGCTGAAGAAGAAAGATCTGGACGAGATCAAGAAAGAAAAGAGAGAATTCATGCAGAGACGGAACATGTTGCGGCTGTGGAAGGACCGAAGACCAGGAAAGGTCACAGCACAGGACCTGCTGAGAGGTCTGGAAGACATGAAGGACCTACCTGTCGAGACTCGTCTGTTATTGAAAGGTAACGTACTTCACCCACACACAGTGAACGTCTTTCATGCACGAGCATTGATCTATGGAACTCTGGCTAATGAGTGGACTTTTGTTGAGCTTTGTGTTGGATTGGTTGGATATTTACATAACAAAAAATATCAATACATACACAAATAATAATAATAAAAAAATACTCACTTGATTCTTTAGTGTAGCACCTAAAGCACTTTTCTTGATAACTTTTTCCTTTACTATTGGGTTTGTATCTTACTAGTTCAATGAACGTTCTGTCGCTTGCTTTGGACAAAAGCGTCAGCTAAGTAAATGTGATGTGATGTAAAGAAGTGTGTTTGGTGTAGTAAGTGCGCTGCCACCAGCATTAGATCTGCAGGTGGCGTCGTTGTAATGATACTTGGGGTTAGGGTAATGTCTGTTTCCGTGCCATGTGTCGCTGCTGCCAGTGAGGTTTTAAAGTAGTCCTCTAAGGTGATGTTGGCAGCGTTACCTCGATAGTGACCATCGGTCAGGACCTCTCAGAGTCCGACCTCGGCCCGCATCCAGACCGAGTAGCCATTCAATCCGGTCCCATTACACACCTTGTGTTGTGAATGCAATAGTACTTTATGAAGTTTAATGTTTTCTGTTGTTGTTCTCTATTCATCAATAGATTATTAGTTGCGTTGAATATTCATTGTAGCTGGAGATTATGCCAATCCTGTCCCCAGTTTAATCACGTTTCAATTGTCTTTCGAAAAGGAATAAGTTATTGGAAAAACAGCAAATGTTGTAAAGTTTTAACCAAAATAATGTCTGTCCAAACCAGAAACTGTCTTAAAGTTGATGTTTGTTTCCAAGTGAGAAACATCGGCAATCGTTCCAGATCACTGTCCTTCAAAAATCAGATGCCATCCTTATGAGAAATATGTTTAAAAAAAAAACCCTGGAATAGGTGGTATTGGCTCTGTGTGCATGTGTGTGTGTGTGTGTGTGTGTGTGTGTGTGTGTGTGTGTGTGTGTGTGTGTGTGTGTGTGTGTGTGTGTGTGTGTGTGTGTGTGTGTGTGTGTGTGTGTGTGTGTGTGAGAGGGTTGCTACTGATATCCTTTCATTTAGGCTAACACTGAATAAGAAACCAATCACTGCTGAGTACCAAACAGTGACGCCCTGAGACTATTAACTAAACACTAATTATGTGCTGTTGCAGATTTACTACCAAAAATGGAAAGCAGTAGCTCAGGTATGTTTGTATTTTGAAATAAGCCACAATTTGAGCTTTCAACTAAACTCCCCATGATTGGTTGAGGAGGTGCTTTTCTGACATTTCAGAGTTTGATTGATCACTCTTTCACAGGGACGAGTCTCACCGAAGACACAGCAAGCATGCCCGTGGTGGACAGGTGTGAAGAGGACTGTTCTGATTCTGGTAAGAGTTGTGGTTCTTCTGGTTCTTCACTCTTGGTACATACCTCAAGGCTTCTCCATGCCTCCTTCTGGCTTTCTCTTCTTGTTATGTCTTTTTGCCACAAGCCACTGCTGAGATTGAAGAAGAGGATGAAGGTGAGCAGTGTCACTCTTCCATTGAGCATTGAATCTCAATGACGAGGTGATCTGAAAACAGAAGTTTTTCACTGGGTGTAAAAAAAATATATCCAGGTTCACTGAACCAGGAATGCTGCCTGCCAGTGTATCATGAAGCCAACTGTTATTGGAGGGCTTAATGTACACATTACCCTTACACTGGACATGCTGTTGGTTTTTCGTGTTCCGATCGGATAGTAGGATAACCAGGCAAGTTTAATCAATCATAACATCCCCCTTCTTTTCAGGAGAGCAGAGCCAAGGACGAAAGAGCAGTAAGTCAGGTGAGCCATGGAAGATGTTTAAAGGTGTCATATTATGGAGTTTTCCAAACAAGTAAACATATTATTTGATTTCCAGAAAACATGTTTATGAAGCTGTTTGCTGGAAATAGCTTTTAGGAAAAAAAAAATCTCGCCTACCACAGTCTCAGCTGCCGGACTGCCGCCGAAGTTTGGGCGGCACCGCCGGAGTTGCTTAGTTTGGCCACCGTCATAGCTGCCGGCCGCTGCCGGCAGCTATGACGGTGGCCAAACTAAGCAGCTCCGGCAGCTCTGGCTGTGTACTCCGGGAGCTGAACTGCCGCCGAATCTTTCCGGCTGCTCCGGCGGCTGTCCTCCAGGAGCGGAAAAGTCTGGCGGGGTTAGCTCGGCGGCATTCCGGCAACTCAGCTCTGGGAGTACAATCCCTTTCTCCTCCATGGCTCCCCCTCCGGACTGCCACCGAAGCTCGGCGGCAGTCCGGCAGAGAAAGGGATTGCACTCCCGGAGCTGAGCGGCCGCCGAGTTCCCCCCGCCGGAGCTGCTCGTCCGCTGGTCCACAAAATCGTAGCCATGCTCTGATTGGAGGGGAGTGGGGAAGTGGGAGGTACTATTCAACTGTGCTCCTTTCCTACGTAGGAGGGGGCGCCGAAACTGACTCGCTCGTTTGGTAGCTGTAGGCGGGGTACTTTCAGAAATGCATATCTCACTCAAAAAAATCATGCAGACTTTTTTCAAAGTTTGTATGCGTGTGGGAACACCAGAGACCCAAAACATCCCAAATCCCAGGAAAAGTGTTGTTTTCATAATATGTCCCCTTTAAATGATTTAAACGTTGTGTTGAATCGAGCGAAAATATTCATATGAATAAACCAGTAATCATTGTATTGTTAAGTTGAAACAAGGATTATAATTTTCCCATGTAGCCAAAATGTTATTGGTTTAATGTTTGTGTACAGCCTTAAAAAATTATAACTAATGGAAGCCGAAAAGTGTCATGTTTTTCTCTCTTTTTGTTTTGTCTTTTTGCCAGACGCCAGTGTTGAGATTGATGAAGATGATGAAGAGGATGAGGGTGAGCAGTGTCACTCTTCCATTGAGCTTTGAGTCTCAATGGCGAGGTGATCTGACAACAGAATTACTTCACTGGGGGTTAAAGAAACCTTCCCAGTTCACTGAACCAGGAATGCTGCCTGCAGTGTGTCATGAGGCCAACTGTTATTGGAAGGCTTAATGTACACGTTACTTTCACGGTAAATCTTGTCGGTTTTGATACTGACAGTTATTATTTATCCTGACAGAGGAGATGCCCGTCAAGTCACAACGTGAAAAATGCAAAGCAGCTCAGCAGGTGAATTTCAACCAGATACATTTCTTTCCATTACATTTACATAAATGACCTTAAAGTTAAGATAATAATTTGTGTTGCTCTTTATTGTTGATTGCTTCTGAACATTTACAGAGCCCCGAGTATGTGAAGGTTACCCCAACGGAGATTTCAAAGCAGAGCTCCAAGTGAGTGACATTCGGTCCTGACATCAGTCCCATGGGGTTATCAGAATTATATGTTCCCAACTGTGTGTGTGTGTGTGTGTGTGTGTGTGTGTGTGCGTGTGTGTGTCCTCGCTCTCTCACATTAGTCCCATCATTCCCAGCAGTCTGCCGGTGAAGCACCACGGGGCTGTGCTGGTTTACAAGGGGCTGACGAGAGAATGCCGAACAGACCACATCTTCCGCGTGTTTTTGTCCTTGAACAACGACTCTGAGATCAAGGTGACAAACGAAATTGACCACTGAGTCAGTAATGGAACGAGAGTCCCTGTGTGTTGATAAACCGAGTCATGGATAGACGGACAGACTGCACTAAACTAGGCTTTGCTAAATTGAACTAAGCTGTGATAGACTAAGCTGGGACAAACTAGGCTAAAGGCCTATGCGCTAAATTGGACTGGGCTAGGCTAGACTGCAATAGGCTAGGCTAGATAACTCAGTTTAACGTCTTCTTTCTCGAGTGCCCATGTCTTTCTGTTTCTGGGAACTTCGATCTTGACAATAACTCAAGTCTCCCATATTAATACCCCCCTCTTCCTCTTCCTCTCTGCCATTGGTTCCTGTACATTCTGGTCCTTTGTCTGCAGGCTGTTGAAGAACAGATTCAAATAGGTGTTAAGCAATGGATAAAGATTGAAATACCTCCCCTCTGTTTGCTGGAAGAGAAGGTCTACCACCTCACAAGCGAGCCAGAAGGGCAAATTGAACCCAAGGTGTTGTGCCCCCATTTATCGCCATTTATGTACCTAATCCTGTCATGAAAATTTTTTGTGCAGTTCAAGAAGAGAAAGTTTATTGAAAAATAATTAACACTGTGTGTGTGTGTGTGTGTGTGTGTGTGTGTGTGTGTGTGTGTGTGTGTGTGTGTGTGTGTGTGTGTGTGTGTGTGTGTGTGTGTGTAGAATCAACCATTCACCACTGCAGTTTTAGCATGTAAGGGATATTTTGTAGCACGCTTCAGTGAGCATCCTCCTTTCAGATTGTTTCTCATGGACTCTGACTCTGACGAACCTTTGTGGTCTGCTACAATCAGAGAAGGTAACCGATGGACAAAATTAGTATGGTTTTAGTGGATTGCATCATAAGACTCTGATGATCCTTTCTATGGCAAATTCTAGAGGATTGGACCTGCGAGAAAAGTTCTCTTCCGAAGATGAACCAGGTGCCCAACAACAGAGGGAGAGGTACACTTTTCTTTGATGCTGTGTTCATTGGATCATTGTTGGTGTTCCAATCGGATAGTAGGATTATTAGGCACGTTTAATCAGCCACAACATCCCCCTTCTCTTCAGGAGAGCAGAGCGAAGGACAAAAGAGCAGTCAGTCAGGTGAGCCATGGAAGGTGTTGGAATGAAAAACATTTTTGTATACATATTTATGAAAGCTCCTGTTTATCAGTAATCATTGTATTGTTAAATTCAAAGAAGGATTATAATTTTCCCATATAGCCCAAATGATATTGGTTTAATATTTGCTTACAACCTGCAATTAAAAAATGAAACCCATATGGAAGCCGAAAAGTGTAAAGATACCAGCAGGTCATGAGAGGGTTCCTCAAAACCCTTTTGTAGGTCTCTGTATAGCGTTTGGACCAAAGCTCATCTACATATTAAAGTGATAGGAGATAGGATTATTCTCAACACTAAATTGTTGATGCTTTATCTGCACGAATGAAACACACGTCATAGAAATGTGTAATGTCAAAGAAAATGTTCTAAACTATAAAGAATCTGCAGTTAGCCTCAAGGAAGTGTCAGGGAAAAACTTAAGTACCGTATATGGAATCGGCGCAAAGCTGCGTTACTATAAAATATGGAAGGTGAGCTGAAAGCTGTGATCTTGATGCACAAGGGACAGACAGTTTACCTTTGAACATGCCTGGCCTGCTGTATGATAGGCATTCTTTTGTAATTATTATTATTGATCTGGACTGGAAGGAAGTTTTAAACAAACTATCATTAAAGGACTTTTATGTTGAGAGTGACCAAGCTGGTAAGACAAACGGTTTTATCTTTAACCCAATAAAGAAGAGTTTAATTAATCAACTATCATGTTTGCACGATAGTTGATTTATATTGCCTTTGTATTTCTCTTCCAGGGGAGATTTCGAGGATCCGTTCAAAATTTGTGCAGAGAATTTCACAACCACTTATCAAAGGTCTCCTGGATGACCTTTGGCAGCAGAAGGTGTTCAGTACTGAGGACAAGGAATTTGTGACGGAGAACCAAAAGATCAAAACGGACATGGCACGTTGTTTGATCGACATGGTGATCGGGAAAGGGGAGACGGCATGTCGGATAATGATCGATAGCATGAAGGTTAGGGACGAGCACTTCACCCTGGATCTGATCTCTTCTCCAGCTGCTGTGGCTGAGTTGTAACTATGAATGCCATTTTTAAAGAAATCGTCACTGCTGACTTTGTTTTGATAAGTCATTACATTTATTTAGCTGACAAATTGTTGATATCATGTTAAGTATATGTCCTCCTTCCTGTGCTAGTACATGTGTACTAAGCTGTACCTCCTATATTCAGGTATAGATAGGAATTTTCATTTTGTTGGTCTCGGAACTGATCACGGAAATGTTTACAGTTTCCCAAAGAGGCAGCTTGAGGGATTTTAAGTTACAAAACACAAGTAAACTTTATGGATTTTTTCATCGTGATCTTTTCTGAAAGTTTGTTTGGATATCTTTTTACAAAGGAAAGGTAAACAATATTTTTGGTTTTTGGTACCGCAGTGTGAATTGTCTTATGTGAGATACAACTCTCTTCCTTTTGCATGCATGGTGCCATCTGCAGGTGCATGCTATGACCGTATCCAGATTGGTACACATTGGACAAAACTTGATTGCAAAGCTAAAGTGAAAAATGATTAAGGACTGCGGTCCACGCAGGCGGAACGATGTTGAGCCTGACCTGTGGCAAGGCTTTAAAGGAAGGTAGCACCTTCCTGCCGTCTGCTACAGCTTTTTATGGTGTTTCTAATATTTCAGAGAACTGGTTTTGTAGTTCTCGTGTCTCGGTGTTGTAGTTTAGTCTTTGTTTTGGTAGTTAGACGTCATTTCTGTGTCCGACAGTGTCATTTGGCCAGTGTGGAGAAATACCCATTGTCCCACTTTTGTCTCCAGGAATAATCACTCACTCACTACATTGTTCTGACTAACCCTATTGAACATAAAGGCAAAAAACAACAACACACGTATTGCACTAAAGTTGAACTTAATTTTGGGTTGACACGGTTTTTGTTCCATCGATACCTACTGGATAATTGTAATCAAGTGCAATTGTATTCAAGCTAGTAACAGTTCAGAACAGATTATTCAAAAGTGTAAGCAGCCGTAAGAGCTAAGATCTTGCCGAGGCACAATTGCTCATGCAGCTTTGCTCTACCAGTGGTCAAGATGCTATACACTCTGCCAAGGCATTTTTGAAGCATCAGCTTCAGTTGCGACCCTGTGCTGTGTGATCGGCCCCTTCCACGAGAATTGGAAATATGGACTGATTTATTCAATTCTGTATTTTTATGGTGATGGTTGTGATCACAGAGTTTCTGAACAAGTTGATTTTATGCCAAAGAAAGATAATATTTTTTAACAATCCACTACGACTAGCACAATCTTTTCTACAGGTTCCCCAAGAGGCAGCTGGTATTGTGTCAGTTCATTGTTTTTATATATTATGTTAACTTTCTGATCCCGAGCAAGGAAGGTTCAGACGTCTGTTTGGGGAAAAAATAAAAGTGGTTTGTGGGAAAGGCTGCCTTCTTGCTTCATTGTCCAACATATTTCTGTACTAGTCATGCCAACATATTCAATATCAATCAAAACATTAATGACATTAATATAATTCAACAGCATTCAATAGATAATGGGATACATTAGTGTGAAGCTATTAGTCCCATTCAGCTCAATGATTAGTAATTATTATATTGACATGGAAAGAAAATTGCATTCCAAGGAAAAATGACCTTTATTTGTAAACTGTGTCCTATAGTTTTACATCTACAGATTTAACCAGAATTCTTACAATTCCTGGAAAAATGGTACTTGCACTGCCACAACATGCTTCTGTGTGTGTACATCTGTGTATTTGATTGTGTATGGGTGTGTATGTTTACGTATGTGTCTGCAGCAAATTGTATCCTGGATCGGGTTCTGACAAGGCCATCGTGGAATCCTGGAGGTCTTCAAGTCAGGTGATCTCATACTTGCTGATGAGGGATTTCTAATCCGAGCCATTGTGCCAGAAGGAGTCAGACTAGGACTAGGGATGTCCCGATACCACTTTTTCCACTTCCGATACCGATACCGCATCTTTTGCTAGCAGGCGATACTGATATCAATCCGATTCTTTACGTCTTGAAAAGGCTGCTTTTCTTCCATCGATTCCCGTCGAGTGTGGTTGCCAAGATAAGAAGTGGAAGGATATATGGGAATAACGTTACTGGTTTTCAATACATCGGAGTTACATATTCATTCAACATGACGTATTCCTAGCCTTTATCCTACCCATATTACTATATAGAACTGCCATATCATTATTTTAATTACTTTTTTTCAGCATGATAACGACTTGATTAGTCCAAGTTGCTATGTCAAGTCAGCTACCTAACTAACCGAACTGCAAAACTCACCATCACCCTGTACGTCTTCTCATTCAAGCTGGCCCTCACAAACACCACAGTCCAGTACACGGCCGGACAGGTACTGGTCTTCACCCCTTTGGACAGGACGCTCTGTCCTCATCTCTAAAAACCCGCGTCATGCCTCTGTTGCAAACGACCGAGTTCAGCCGCATAAACCCACGGCTTGACTTCCGCGCCGGCAGTAAACGTTTCCATGGTACCAGCAAGCTCAACCAATCAAAGACGAGGCGTCACATTTTAGGATTGTGGGTAGTGTAGTGCTTTTAAAGGACATCTCGAATAACGTGTGTCAAGGGCAAGAGCATATACCAGTTCGTTTCATTATCTCTTGGCTCGTGGTAAGTATACCTTAGATGATAACGATATTTAAAACCAAACCTCTTTGAGATATTTTAAAGTGATTTTTCCATCCGAAACCGAAACCAACCTGTTGTTCCAGGTGTACATACAAGAAACACGTCATGGTACAATCGAAACCAATAAAAAAACCCGCAAATTATAGGAAGTAGTCTGTGAAAAACAAAGTAGATACTTGTTGGTCGATATTGTATCTTAAAGAAGCCACATAGCCCATGCTGACCTCAAACTATGGAAGGTAAGCTGTGATAAAGTACCCTTGGAATTTTTTCATCATTTTGGTGTAGACCTACTATTGAAATTCACATTGGTTTTAGAGGTAATTTATACTGTAGTGGTCGGTCTATAATGTGCTGTTGTAAAGGAACATTACTAAATCTTGACTGATTTCAGGTTCATTGTCCTTTCACTGTAGATTAGATTCACTCAAGCATTCATCGTTCAACCCTTCCCGTTTGTGATCGCATGAATTAATTCACTTTCCCGCGTTTCCATAACACTATACAGTTTGTTTGTTTTATTACTAACATGTTGCTGCTTTTGCGGGCATATTATTTATAGGACTCGGTTGGCTTCCATTTCTGGTAGTCGTAGACCTAGCTTTTCAATGTATCGTCTTTGGACAAAAGCCATAGGCCTACGATACAAAATACTGCTACGGGTTGTCCGGATGGAAATTAGATCAATAACTGCGGGATTGTCCTACCCGGGGAGGCTGAATTGCATTATTGTGACGATAATAAGGTGCTCTTATATGAACCTGTTGGTCTGCAGGTGTTCTTCAGGTGTGCATACACAAATTACTGTAAAATGAGTGCATAAAAGAAAGACGAATAAGTAATTTAATTCTCTCTCTCTCTCTCTCTCTCTCTCTCTCTCTCTCTCTCTCTCTCTCTCTCTCTCTCTCTCTCTCTCTCTCTCTCTCTCTCTCTCTCTCTCTCTCCCTTTATGCATCACCCTTTTAAATTGGCCTATAAGGCCCCCAATCACGCCTTCTGATAGATTTGATCAGGGTGGAACCCCCACCGAACACAACTGAAGGATGATGATGATCCACAACGGTTCTGCCACTAGCCGGGGCAGACTCCCTCATAGTGAGGGAGTAGCAAGTCGTTGTGCACGGTCTGGGGTACATGGTTTAAACATGTCCTGGTTCGAGGTTGGGCCAGAGCTCTTTGCAGCATGGTAGGCAAGTGTCGGTGACTTGAGTTGGATTCAAGCCGCCACCGGTAGGTAGCCAGTGCAGGGTCCGGAGAGCGGTGTAGTGTGGGAGGCTTTGGGTAGGTTGAAGACCAGCCTGGCTCCTGCATTCTGGACGAGCAGCAGGCTGAACGGCACATGCAGGCAGACCAGCCAGAAGGGAGTCGTTTCTCAACTGAGCTTCAGTTGCAGATGCAATGACATACACTCACAGCAAATGTATATTCCAGATCCTCTCCCTGGCTCAACAAGGAGCTCCGCTCACTTTAAGTGGCAGGCCGCCGTCTGGAGAGTCAATATAAGAGAAGTGGTCTGACGATACAGACACAGATGTTTCAGCAGCACCAACAGGACTTTAAAAATGCACTGAACTGCCACTATTCCAACCGTATCAATAATGGAAGAGGAATCACAAGAGTACTGTTATCTACAGAAAACAGGCTCTTCTGACCATCTAACTCAGGGGCCCATTGACAGAACCAATGTCAATATTGTTTCCTCACCCCCCTTGCTGTTGAGATGCGCCCCACCACCCTTGGACACCCAGTGGTACACCATAGATAGAGCTAAACTAGTTAGCTCGATGAGGTGAATTTACAACCAAAGTTTACACCACTTTTGGGACACATCTTATTGAGTTGTGGCAATTTGAACAGACTTTGTGGCAAAATTATTAGTAGCTATCTGTGGACGTCAGATGTTGAGTGATGTAGAGTATTTTTTGCAAGTAAAAAAACATATATTTTTACCATTTCTCTTGATGTGTCTTCAGGACTTCGTTCTAAACCTGTTAAGAAGAAGCCGTCACACGGTAGTGGACCGGGGAGCTGTCCTGGTGAGCTGTCCTCGTCTCTGCACCTCAAAAAGCCTGCTAGTGACGGGACGCTGGGTGAGTTGAAGTCTCCTAGTTTTAGGAGTAATGCGTCTACCTGCATAACCCTCAAGATCAGGGATGGACAACTGGCGGCTTTTCATTTTTTAAATTTTTTTAACCGCAACTGAATCAGTCATTGTAGTTATGCTGTTCACCGATAGAGGACGATTCCTTTGCAAACGATCTCAGGGCCCTGGGCCTTCCTCAACGGCGAGGAATAAAGACAGAACCATGGTGATGAGCAGTGCAGAAATTAAAAGAAAAATCGATCATGAAAACCATACCTTTACTTAATGTTGTTGGTTCAATAAACATGCAGACATCTATCCAATTTATTTTTTGTTATTTAGAATTATTTGGTTGCTTCTCTCATATCCGATTAGTGGAAGTGCGTGTTCATGTGGCCCTCTGATGGTGATGACGAAAAATTGTAAGACTGACGATCCTTTTTCATATCCTAGCACTTGGGGACGACAAGACGGTAGTGAAGCCAAAGAAACAAACGAGAGGTAAGTGCTTTACTGAGTGCTGCTGTGTTCCTTGGCTCATTGGTGTTGATGCTAGTGTGACAGGATAGCTTTTATAGTTTGGTAACCCTCACCTTAACCCCTCACACCCATTTCTAAAGAGGTAATATAAAAAATAATGTTGAGTGGTACATCATCAGAAGGTGGAACTTGACCTGCCTGATTGGGTTTTGTGTGTCTTTTTTAGGAGACAATAAAACCCTCTCCGCAGGTTGGGATCTGTCTGGTAAGCTGCTCCAGGATGTGGCAAAATCGCTGGGATGTAAGTGGGAGCAGGCAGCCCTCCACCTGGGGCTGAAGAAGAGAGATCTGGACGAGATCAAGAAAGACAACAAAGATGAGTACATGCATAGGCGGAACATGTTGCGGCTGTGGATGGACCAAAGACCAGGAAAGGCCACAGCACAGGACCTGCTGAGAGGTCTGGAAGACATGGAGGACCTACCTGACGAGACTCGTCGGTTATTGAAAGGTAACGTACTTCACCCCCACACAGTGAACGTCTTTCATGCATGAGCATTGATCTATGAAACTCTGGCTGATGAGTGGACTTTTGTTGAGCTTTGTGTCGGATGAGTTTGGTTATGGTTGTAAAGTGGCACGAAATCAGCCTTACCTGGTAATATTTACATAAAAATATATAAATATACACAAAAAAAAATGGCTTTCTCCTTCATCTTGATTCTATAGTGTAGCACCTAAAGCTGTTATCCTTTTATTGAGGCTAACACTGAATACAAATCCAATTTTTATTTTTATTCAGGTAAGAGTCGTGGTTCTTCTGGTTCTTCTCTCACGCTACATACCTCCAGGCTTCTCCAAACCTCCGTCTCACCCACTTCTTGTTGTGTTTTTTTGCCAGACGCCAGTGTTGAGATTGATGAAGATGATAAAGATGATGAAGGTGAGCAGTGTCACTCTTCCATTGAGCTTTGAATCTCAATGACGAGGTGATCTGACAACAGAAGTATTTCACTGGGGGTTAAAGAAATATATCCAGGTTCACTGAACCGGGAATGCTGCCTGCCAGTGTATCATGAGGCCGACTGTTATTGGAGCGCTTAATGTACACATTACCCTTACACTGGACATGCTGTCGGTTTTTCGTGTTCCAATCGGATAGTAGGATAACCAGGCAAGTTTAATCAATCAACCCCTTCTCTTCAGGAGAGCAGAGCCAAGGACGAAAGAGCAGTCAGTCAGGTGGGCCATGGAAGATGTTAAACGTTGTGTTGGATCGAGCCAAAATATTCATATTAATAAAAGCTACTTTTGTTGACCAGTAATCAATGTATTGCTAAGTTGAAACAAGGATCATAATTTTCCCATATAGAGAACAAGATATTGGTTTAATGTTTGTGTACATTCTGCAATTATTATTTTTTAACTAATGGAAGCCGAAAAGTGCGAAGATACAAGCAAGTCATGAGAGGGTTCCTCAAAACCCTTTTGTATAGGCTAAAAAACAATACAAAACCAATCACTGCCGAGTAACAAACAGTGACTCTAATTATGTGCTTTTGCAGATTTACTACCAAAAATGGAAAGCAGCAGCTTTCCAGTGTATCATGAGGCCGACTGTTATTGGAGCGCTTAATGTACACATTACCCTTACACTGGACATGCTGTCAGTTTTTCGTGTTCCAATCGGATAGTAGGATAACCGGGCAAGTTTAATAAGCCATAACTTCCCCTTTCTCTTCAGGAGAGCAGAGCCAAGGACGAAAGAGCAGTCAGTCAGGTGAGCCATGGTTGATGTTTAAAGGAGACATATTATGGAGTTTTCCAAACAAGTAAACATAATATTTTAACCTTATTTTTTACATTGTTTTTGTATTATGAATAGTTTAATATTTTCTCGTATACCTGAACCATACTTACAAATTGGTGGAAGTGGATTTCCAATGGTCAATTAGGCTACAGATCTTGTTATAACGATAATTAAATAAAAGCTACATGTTAAATAATTGTATATTTACATATATATGTAATATATATTTTAATATTAAATTAATTCAATATTAAACCAATGCATTTCAATCGGGAGATTTCTTTCGACTTCAGAAGGGGGGGGGGAGGGCTGCGCAGTGCGCGCTCTAGCATCATCTTGTAATAACGATAATTGAATGAAAGCTAGGCCTACATGTCTAATATTATAACTAAATCATTTTATATTAAAAAAAATACACAGGCCTATATAATCTATATTTTTATATTAAATTAATTCAATATTAAACCAATGCATTTCAATCAGGAGATTGTTTAACCCTGCGTTCACACCAAAAGATGCAAAAAGTTGACGCGCGTCGTGATCCCATTCAAAGTGAATGTAGAGACGCGTTGCTGCTTTGCTGCCGCAGCATTTGCTGCCGAGAAAACGGGCAGCAAAACTTGATTTGCGGCGCGTCAAAATCTGATTTGCGGCGCGGAAGGACGCGTTCACGTATTTTGCGGCGCGTCAAATGCTGCTCGAGTTGAAATATTTCAACTTTTGACGCGCCGCAAAACCTTTGACGCGCCGCAAAACTTGATTTGACGCGCCGCAAAACTCAGGCGTCAACGCGTTCGGGCAGCAAATGCATCTTTTGGTGTGAACGCAGGGTTAGACTTCAGAAGGGCTGCGCAGTGCACGCTCTCGCCCCCATATCGTTCTATTTCCCACAGTTTAGACTTGTAATTAATACGTTTCTTTTGTATTCAACGTGACTCCTTTCATTTTTTTTATCACTGTCTGGTGGCTAGTAGGCCTAGGCTATAACGTCACTCTGAGAGATGTGAGAGATAATTCATTAAGTTATCATTTGTGAGAGGTCATTCTTCCTCCTGAGTGTGTAGGGTGTGTTTTGACAACACAGTCTCACTCCGAGAACGTATACGACTGTTGGCAAGGGCACTTTAGCGTCGCTAGCTGAAGGGAAAAGTACCCTTCGGCGTCGTCTGCAGACGGAGATATGGCATACAATGTTATTCCATACCTGGCAATGTTTGACGTTCAGAGTGGGTGCCCCAGCAGCCACACCTGTAGGCCTACTAACCCGACTACGGCTCTACGACGCTGTGAGCATCTTTCCTATTGGATCGTTTTAAGGATATTTATTTATTTATTTGTTATCTATCAAAGCTACGGAGACCACCAGACTTCCTCGAAGCAACGAAAATGGTCTATTAAATTCAAGATGGGTGTGCGTGAATAGGGATATAGTTCCATACCGTCAATATGAATTTCATTCAGGCTGTTCAATGGTCATGATACAGATCTTGTTATAACGATAATTTAATAAAAGCTATGGTCTACTTATAATATTATAACTAAATAATTGTATATTTCTCTCTCTCTCTCTCTCTCTCTCTCTCTCTCTCTCTCTCTCTCTCTCTCTCTCTCTCTCTCTCTCTCTCTCTCTCTCTCTCTCTATCTATCTCTATATATATATATTAGAGCTGTCAGTTAAACGCGTTATTAACGGCGTTAACGCAAACCAAATTTAACGGCGTTAATTTTTTTATCGCGCGATTAACGCAATTATTTTATATAAAAAAAAATATATATCTTTTTTTTTTGGCTCAAAACAAAGAAGCAGTAGCCTGACAGCTATGTTCAAATGACATTTGTTCAAAGCAGTCGTTTAATTGCACTATAGGTTCTTTTTTTGTATCGTCCTGTTTTGATCAGTGTATATGCCAATGTTGTTATCAATAAAAAATCATTTGCACAAGGCAAGCCGATGCACTTCACCATGTTGATAAGAGAATTAAAATGAGAAGAATTATGGGACAAAAAAATCAAGGGATATTTAGCATAGAAAAATAATTTGTGATTAATCGTGATTAATTAGAGTTAACTATGACATTAATGCGATTAATCACGATTAAATATTTTAATCGCTTGACAGCTCTAATATATATATATATATATATATATATATATATAGTTGGAGAATGCCCCACATATTCTTATTTTACAGGACAAC
Organism: Gadus morhua; assembly: GCF_902167405.1. Taxonomy (NCBI): domain Eukaryota; kingdom Metazoa; phylum Chordata; class Actinopteri; order Gadiformes; family Gadidae; genus Gadus; species Gadus morhua. The sequence goes on from NC_044063.1 coordinate 3,484,698, forward strand.
TAAAACAATGGCTCAAATCCAATCAGAAGTGTGACCACGAGTTGGACTTGACACTAATAGAACATTAAAGCATTTTTATATCCTGTCTGCATCTGGTATCTTTATGATTGTGTAATGTATTGTGTACGTTTACATATATGTTTACCACTTCTCTTGATGTGTCTTTCAGGACTTCGATCTAAACCTGTTAAGAAGCCGTCACACAGTAGCAGACCGGGGAGCCGTCCTGTTGAGCTGTCCTCGTCTCTGCACCTCAAAAAGCCGGCTAGTGACGGGACGCTGGGTGAGTTGAAGGCTCTTAGTTTTAGGAGTAATACGTCTACCTCCATAACCCTCAAGATCAGGGATGGACAACTGGCGGCCTTTAAAAAAAGTTTTTATTTTTTAAACACAACTTACTTAACTTAGCGAGTCATTGTAATTATGCTGTTCCCCGATAGAGGATGATTCCAATGCAAACAATCTCGGGGCCCATGTTAAAAATGCATTTGAGCATGGAAAATAGGTACTTAATGTATGTTGGTTCAATAGACATACAGACATATATAAATATATACAAATATACAAATATTTTGTTCTTATTTAGAATTATTTTGTAGCTTCTCTCATATCTGACTAGTTGAAGTACGCGTTCATGTGGCCCTCTGATGGTGATGCTAAAAATTGTTTGCCCTCTTTATCTTGAAAGTTGCCCATCCCTGCTCTATATCATCACAGTCTTACCCCCAAAAATGCATACAAACCTAACACTTAATATGGCACAATAACGAGAAACCATCTATTTTTATGGAAAGTTGACCTAAAATAGCATATTTTGAGATACTAAGTCTATCAAACAAACATCTTATTGATGATACATCCTATGGTTAAGAAGAGTTTAATCAATGTCTCCTAAATTTTGTGCATGATTTTCATCTAAGGAATGACAATCCTTTTTCATATCCTAGCACTTGGGGACGACAAGACGCTAGTAAAGCCAAAGAAACAAACGAGAGGTAAGTGCTTTACTGAGTGCTGCTGTGTTCCTTGGCTCATTGAGGTTGATGCTAGTGACAGGTTACCTTTAAGAATTTGGTAACCCTCACCTTAACCCCTCACACCCATTTCTAAAGTGGTCAATCTAAATCTATATTTTTGTTGAGTGGTACATCGTCAGAAGGTGGAACTTGACCTACCTGTGTGTGGATTGTCTTTTTTTTTCTTTCCAGCCAGAAATAATGAAACCTGCTCTGCAGGGCAGGATCTGTCTGATAAGCAGCTCCGGGATGTTGCACAAACGCTGGGACAGGAGTGGGAGCAGGCGGCCCTCCACCTGGGGCTGAAGAAGGAAGATCTGGACGAGATCAAGAAAGAAAAGAGAGAATTCATGCAGAGACGGAACATGTTGGTGCAGTGGAAGCGCCGAAGACCAGGAAAGGTCACAGCACAGGACCTGCTGAGAGGTCTGGAAGACATGAAGAACCTACCTGTCGAGACTCGTCTGTTATTGAAAGGTAACGTACTTCACCCACACACAGTGAACGTCTTTCATGCACGAGCATTGATCTATGGAACTCTGGCTAATGAGTGGACTTTTGTTGAGCTTTGTGTTGGATTGGTTGGATATTTACATAACAAAAAATATCAATATATACACAAATAATAATAATAAAAAAATACTCACTTGATTCTTTAGTGTAGCACCTAAAGCACTTTTCTTGATAACTTTTTCCTTTACTATTGGGTTTGTATCTTACTAGTTCAATGAACGTACTGTCGTTTGCTTTGGACAAAAGCGTCAGCTAAGTAAATGTGATGTAATGTGAAGAAGTGTGTTTGGTGTAATAGGTGCGCTGCCACCAGCAGGTGGTGTCGTTGTAATGATACTTGGGGTTAGGGTAATGTCTGTTTCCGTGCCATGTGTCGCTGCTGCCAGTGAGGCTTTAAAGTAGTCCTCTAAGGTGATGTTGGCAGCGTTACCTCGATAGTGACCATCGGTCAGGACTTCTCAGAGTCCGACCTCGGCCCGCATCCAGACCGAGTAGCCAGTCAATCCGGTCCCATTACACACCTTGTGTTGTGAATGCAATAGTACTTTATGAAGTTTAATGTTTTCTGTTGTTGTTCTCTATTCATCAATAGATTATTAGTTGCGTTGAATATTCATTGTAGCTGGAGATTATGCCAATCCTGTCCCCAGTTTAATCACGTTTCAATTGTCTTTCGAAAAGGAATAAGTTATTGGAAAAACAGCAAATGTTGTAAAGTTTTAACCAAAAGAATGTCTGTCCAAACCAGAAACTGTCTTAAAGTTGATGTTTGTTTCCAAGTGAGAAACATCGGCAATCGTTCCAGATCACTGTCCTTCAAAAATCAGATGCCATCCTTATGAGAAATATGTTTCAAAACCCCTGGAATAGGTGGTATTGGCTCTGTGTGCGTGTGTGTGTGTGTGTGTGTGTGTGTGTGTGAGAGGGTTGCTACTGATATCCTTTCATTTAGGCTAACACTGAATACAAAACCAATCACTGCTGAGTACCAAACAGTGACGCCCTGAGACTATTAACTAAACACTAATTATGTGCTGTTGCAGATTTACTACCAAAAATGGAAAGCAGTAGCTCAGGTATGTTTGTATTTTGAAATAAGCCACAATTTGAGCTTTCAACTAAACTCCCCATGATTGGTTGAGGAGGTGCTTTTCTGACATTTCAGAGTTTGATTGATCACCCTTTCACAGGGACGAGTCTCACCGAAGACACAGCAAGCATGCCCGTGGTGGACAGGTGTGAAGAGGACTGTTCTGATTCTGGTAAGAGTTGTGGTTCTTCTGGTTCTTCACTCTTGCTACATACCTCAAGGCTTCTCCATGCCTCCTTCTGGCTTTCTCTTCTTGTTATGTCTTTTTGCCACATGCCACTGCTGAGATTGAAGAAGATGATGAAGAGGATGAAGGTGAGCAGTGTTACTATTCCATTGAGCTTTGAATCTCAATGACGAGGTGATCTGAAAACAGAAGTTTTTCACAGGGTGTAAAAAAAATATATCCTGGTTCACTGAACCAGGAATGCTGCCTGCCAGTGTATCATGAAGCCAACTGTTATTGGACGGCTTAATGTACACATTACCCTTACACTACTGGACATGCTGTCAGTTTTTGGTGTTCCGATCGGATAGTAGGATAACCAGGCAAGTTTAATCAATCTTAACATCCCCCTTCTCTTCAGGAGAGCAGAGCCAAGGACGAAAGAGCAGTAAGTCAGGTGAGCCATGGAAGATGTTTAAAGGTGTCATATTATGGAGTTTTCCAAACAAGTAAACATATTATTTGAGTTCCAGAAAACATGTTTATGAAACTGTTTGCTCAGCTGCCGGACTGCCGCCGAAGTTTGGGCGGCACCGCCGGAGCTGCTTAGTTTGGCCGCCGTCATAGCAGCGTCCAAAAATTTGGCCGGCAGCCATGACGGCGGCCAAACTAAGCAGCTCCGGCAGCTCTGGCTGTGTACTCCGGGAGCTGAACTGCCGCCGAATCTTTCCGGCTGCTCCGGCGGGTGTCCTCCAGGAGCGGAAAAGTCTGGCGGGGTTAGCTCGGCGGCATTCCGGCAGCTCAGCTCCGGGAGTACAATCCCTTTCTCCCCCTCCTGACTGCCACCGAAGCTCGAAGCAGTCCGGCAGAGAAAGGGATTGCACTCCCGGAGCTGAGCTGCCGCCGAGTTCCCCCCCGCCGGAGCTGCTCGTCCGCTGGTCCACAAAATTGTAGCCATGCTCTGATTGGAGGGGAGTGGGGAAGTGGGAGGTACTATTCAACTGAGCCCCTTTCCTACGTATAGGAGGGGGCGCCGAAACTGACTCGCTCGTTTGGTAGCTGTAGGCGGGGTACTTTCAGAAATGCATATCTCACTCAAAAAAATCATGCAAAGACTTTTCTCAAAATTTGTATGCGTGTGGGAGAGCCACAGACCCAAAACATCCCAAATCCCAGGAAACGTGTTGTTTTCATAATATGTCCCCTTTAAATGATTTAAACGTTGTGTTGAATCGAGCGAAAACATTCATATGAATAAAAGCTACTGTTGTTGACCAGTAATCAATGTATTGTTAAGTTGAAACAAGGATTATAATTTTCCCATGTAGCCAAAATTATATTGGTTTAATGTTTGTGTACAGCCTGCAATTAAAAAATTAGAACTAATGGAAGCCGAAAAGTGTAATGTTTTTCTCTCTTCTTGTTATGTCTTTTTGCCAGACGCCAGTGCTGAGATTGCTGAAGATGATGAAGGTGAGCAGTGTCACTCTTCCATTGAGCTTTGAGTCTCAATGACGAGGTGATCTGACAACAGAATTATATCACTGGGGGTTAAAGAAACATTCCCGGTTCAGTGAACCGGGAATGCTGCCTGCCAGTGTGTGAGGCCAACTGTTAGGGCTTAATGTACACATTACTCTCACACTGGACATGCTGTCGGTTTTGTTACTGACAGTAATTATTTATCCTGACAGAGGAAATGCACGTCAAGTCACAACGTGAAAAATGCAAAGCAGCTCAGCAGGTTAATTTCAACCAAATACATTTCTTTCCATTACATTTACATAAATTACCTTAAAGTTAAGATAATAAGTTGTGTTGCTCATTATCGTTGTTTGCTTCTGAACATTTACAGAGCCCTGATTATGTGAAGGTTACCCCAACGGAGATTTCAAAGCAGAGCTCCAAGTGAGTGACATTCGGTCCTGACATCAGTCCCATGGGGTTATCAGAATTATATTTTCCCAACTGTGTGTGTGTGTGTGTGTGTGTGTGTGTGTGTGTGTGTGTGTGTGTGTGTGTGTGTGTGTGTGTGTGTGTGTGTGTGTGTGTGTGTGTGTGTGTGTGTGTGTGTGTGTGTGTCCTCGCTCTCTCACATTAGTCCCATCATTCCCAGCAGTCGTCCGGTGCAGCACGAAGGGGCTGTGCTGGTTTACAAGGAGCTGAAGAGACAATGCCGAACGGACCACATCTTCCGCGTGTTTTTGTCCTTGAACACCATCCCTGAGACCGAGGTAATGAAACAAAATGGACCACAGAGTCAGTAATGGAACAAGACTCTCTGTGTTGATAAACCGAGTCATGGATAGACGGACAGACTACACTAAACTAGGCTTTGCTAAATTGAGCTAAAACTGTGATAGACCAAGCTGGGACAAACTAGGCTAAAGGCCTATGCGCTAAATTGGACTGGACTAGGCTAGTCTGCAATAGGCTAGGCTAGATAACTCAGTTTAACGTCTTCTTTCTCGAGTGCCCATGTCTTTCTGTTTCTGGGATCTTCGATCTTGACAATAACTCAAGTCTCCCATATTAATACCTCCCTCTTCCTCTTCCTCTCTGCCATTGGTTCCTGTACATCCTTGTCCTGTGTCTTCAGGCTGTTGAAGAACAGATTCAAACAGGTGATAAGCAATGGATCAAGATTGACATATCAGCCCGCTGTTTGCTGGAAGAGAAGGTCTACCACCTCACAAGCGAGCCAGAAGGGCACATTGAAAACAACGTATGTGTTGTGCCCCCATTTATGTACCTAATCCTGTAATGAAAATGTTTTGTGCAGTTCATGAAGAGAAAGTTTATTGAAAAATAACTAACTCTGTGTGTGTGTGTGTGTGTGTGTGTGTGTGTGTGTGTGTGTGTGTGTGTGTGTGTGTGTGTGTGTGTGTGTGTGTGTGTGTGTGTGTGTGTGTGTGTGTGTGTAGGATCAGAAATTCACCACTGCAGTGTTGGCGTCTAAGGGTTTTTTTGTAGTACGCTTCAGCGCGCTTGAACGTCCTCCTTTCAAATTGTCTCTCATGGACTCAGACTGTGATGAACCTTTGTGGTCTGCTACAATCAGAGAAGGTAACCAATAGACACAATTTGTATTGTTTTTGTGGTTTGCATCATAAGACTGATGATCCTTTCTATGGCAAATTCTAGAGGATTGCAAAGGCAAGAAAAGTTCTCTTCCGAAGATGAACCAGGAGGCCAACAACAGAGGGAGAGGTACACTTTTCTTTGATGCTGTGTTCTTTGGATCATTGTTGGTGTTCCAATCGGATAGTAGGATAATTAGGCACGTTTAATCAGCCACAACATCCCCCTTCTCTTCAGGAGAGCAGAGCGAAGGACAAAAGAGCAGTCAGTCAGGTGAGCCATGGAAGGTGTTGGAATGAAAAACATTATTTGTATACATATTTATGAAAGCTCCTGTTTATCAGTAATAATTGTATTGTTAAATTCAAAGAAGGATTATAATTTTCCCATATAGCCCAAATGATATTGGTTTAATATTTGCGTACAACCTGCAATTAAAAAATGAAACCCATATGGAAGCCGAAAAGTGTAAAGATACCAGCAGGTCATGAGAGGGTTCCTCAAAACCCTTTTGTAGGTCTCTGTATCGCGTTTGGACCAAAGCTCATCTACATATTAAAGTTATAGGAGATAGGATTATTCTCAACACTTAATTGTTGATGATGGTTTATCTGCACGAATGAAACACGCGTCATAGAAATGTGAAATGTCAAAGAAAATGTTCTCACCTATAAAGAATCTGCATTTAGCCTCAAGGAAGTGTGAGGGAAAAACTAAAGTATATGGAATCGGCGCAAAGCTGCATTACTATAAACTATGGAAGGTGAGCTGTGATCTTAATGCACAAGGGACAGACAGTTTAACTTTGAACATGCCTGGCCTGCTGTATGATAGGCATTGTTTTTTTATTATTATTATTAATCTGAACTGGAAGCAAGTTTTAACCAAACTATCAGGGTTGTTCATCAATGGACTTTTATGTTGAGAGTGACCAAGCTGGTGCGACAAACGGTTTTGTCTTTAACCCAATAAAAAAGAGTTTAATTAATCAACTATCGTGTTTGCACGATAGTTGATTTATATTGCCTTTGGATTTCTCTTCCAGAGGAGCTTAAAAGGATCCGTTCAGAATTTGTGCAAAGAATTACAACCCCACTTATCAAAGGTCTCCTGGATGACCTTTGGCAGCAGAAGGTGTTCAGTACTGAGGAGAAGGACACTGTGATGGAGAACCACAAGATCACAGCAGACCGAGCACGTTGTTTGATCGACATGGTGATCGTGAAAGGGGAGACAGCATGTCGGATAATGATCGATAGCATGAAGGTTAGGGACGAGCACTTCACCCTGGATCTGTTCTCTTCTCCAGCTGCTGTGGCTGAGTTGTAACTATGAATGCCATTTTTAAAGAAATCGTCACTGCTGACTTTGTTTTGATAAGACATTACATTTATTAAGCTGACAAATTGTTGATATCATGTTAAGTATATGTCCTCCTTCCTGTGCTAGTACATGTGTACTAAGCTGTACCTCCTATATTCAGGTATAGATAGGAATTTTCATTTTGTTGGTCTCGGAACTGATCACGGAAATGTTTACAGTTTCCCAAAGAGGCAGGTTGAGTGTGGATTTTAAGTTACAAAACACAAGTAAACTTTATGGATTTTTTCATCGTGATCTGTTCTGAAAGTTTGTTTGGATATCTTTTTACAAAGGAAAGGTAAACAATATTTTTGGTTTTTGGTACCGCAATGTGAATTGTCTTATGTGAGATACAACTCTCTTCCTTTTGCATGCATGGTGCCATCTGCAGGTGTATGCTATGACCGTATCCAGATTGGTACACATTGGACAAAACTTGATTGCAAGTGTTATGTACAGTGTTCTGTATGTCTTATATGTTATACATGGTATAGGCCTACATGTATTGTGTTCTGTTTTGTGTAGTATGTTTGTGTTGTTGTTCTGTCTCCTCCTCCTGTTTTCATTCTCCAAGTTCTCAGATGTGCGCACCTGGTCCCGATCACCAAATCACCACACCTGTTCCAGATCTCCCATCAACCATTCCCCTTTAAATAGTCCTGTGTTTGTTTGTCAGCAGGAAGAGCTTTGGTTGAGCTCTGTTTGCTAGTGTTTGCTAGTGCTTGGTTTCTTTGTTGGTTTATTGTATTGTCTTTAGTTGTTACACGTTTGTTTAAACCTTACTACTTTAGTTGTTAGCAGCCTACTTTAGTTTTGTCTTTGTCTTTGTTAATTCTTTTGTTGTGCACACAGGGTCAATAAGGACAGGTAAGATACCCTGGGGTTTACATATTTCATACACGTAGGTTTACCCGTTGTTAATACCCTAGGTTAGAGTGAGCACCACCCACTGTACTTTTTCGGTGCAAAGCACCTGTCAATGGGGGGTTGGGTTTTGTTATGTTCTTTTCTTTGGTGCCACTGACAGTCCTTGTTGATCCCTGTGTTGCCTTGTTTTGTACATAAACACTTTATATTGAATACACCTTTGTCTTGGATTTTGTGTGACTGCACCCTCACTTGCCCAAACCTGTTGCCCTTATGTTGCGTCCTACTCCGAGCCACCAGGGGGGGCGTAACAGCAAGGCTAAAGTGAAAAATGATTAAGGACTGCGGTCCACGCAGGCGGAACGATGTTGAGCCTGACCTGTGGCAAGGCTTTAAAGGAAGGTAGCACCTTCCTGCCGTCTGCTACAGCTTTTTATGGTGTTTCTAATATTTCAGAGAACTGGTTTTGTAGTTCTCGTGTCTCGGTGTTGTAGTTTAGTCTTTGTTTTGGTAGTTAGACGTCATTTCTGTGTCCGACAGCGTCATTTGGCCAGTGTGGAGAAATACCCATTGTCCCACTTTTGTCTCCAGGAATAATCACTCGCTCACTATTGTTCTGACTAACCCTATTGAACATAAAGGCAAAAAACAACAACACACGTATTGCACTAAAGTTGAACTTAATTTTGGGTTGACACGGTTTTTGTTCCATCGATACCTACTGGATAATTGTAATCAAGTGCAATTGTATTCAAGCTAGTAACAGTTCAGAACAGATTATTCAAAAGTGTAAGCAGCCGTAAGAGCTAAGATCTTGCCGAGGCACAATTGCTCATGCAGCTTTGCTCTACCAGTGGTCAAGATGCTATACACTCTGCCAAGGCATTTTTGAAGCATCAGCTTCAGTTGCGACCCTGTGCTGTGTGATCGGCCCCTTCCACGAGAATTGGAAATATGGACTGATTTATTCAATTCTGTATTTTTATGGTGATGGTTGTGATCACAGAGTTTCTGAACAAGTTGATTTTATGCCAAAGAAAGATAATATTTTTTAACAATCCACTACGACTAGCACAATCTTTTCTACAGGTTCCCCAAGAGGCAGCTGGTATTGTGTCAGTTCATTGTTTTTATATATTATGTTAACTTTCTGATCCCGAGCAAGGAAGGTTCAGACGTCTGTTTGGGGAAAAAATAAAAGTGGTTTGTGGGAAAGGCTGCCTTCTTGCTTCATTGTCCAACATATTTCTGTACTAGTCATGCCAACATATTCAATATCAATCAAAACATTAATGACATTAATATAATTCAACAGCATTCAATAGATAATGGGATACATTAGTGTGAAGCTATTAGTCCCATTCAGCTCAATGATTAGTAATTATTATATTGACATGGAAAGAAAATTGCATTCCAAGGAAAAATGACCTTTATTTGTAAACTGTGTCCTATAGTTTTACATCTACAGATTTAACCAGAATTCTTACAATTCCTGGAAAAATGGTACTTGCACTGCCACAACATGCTTCTGTGTGTGTACATCTGTGTATTTGATTGTGTATGGGTGTGTATGTTTACGTATGTGTCTGCAGCAAATTGTATCCTGGATCGGGTTCTGACAAGGCCATCGTGGAATCCTGGAGGTCTTCAAATCAGGTGATCTCATACTTGCTGATGAGGGATTTCTAATCCGACCCATTGTGCCAGAAGGAGTCAGACTAGGACTAGGGATGTCCCGATACCACTTTTTCACTTCCGATACCGATACCGCATCTTTTGGTAGCAGGCGATACCGATATCAATCCGATTCTTTACGTCTTGAAAAGGCAGCTTTTCTTCCATCGATTCCCGTCGAGTGTGGTTGCCAAGATAATGAGTGGAAGGATATATGGGAATAACGTTACTGGTTTTCAATACATTGGAGTTACATATTCATTCAATATGATGTATTCCTAGTCTTTATCCTACCCATATTACTATATAGCACTGCCAAATCCTTATTTTTTTTCAACGACTTGATTAGTCCAAGTTGCTATGTCAAGTCAGCTACCTAACTAACCGGCCTGCAAAACTCACCATCACCCTGTATGTCTTCTCATTCAAGCTAGCTCTCACAAACACCACAGTCCAGTACACGGCCGGACATGTACTGGTCTTCATCCCTTTGGACAGGACGCTCTGTCCTCATCTCTAAAAACCCGCGTCACGTCAGAAACAGGCATGCAAACTGGCTCGGGTCGAAAAAGGTGAGAATGATGCGTGAGCTGAGAAAAACACAGACCCACTATAGCAGGGGTACTCAAGTAGAAATGATGAGGGGCCACAAATTTTTTTTTCAGTGACTCAAGGGGCCGGTCGGTATAGGTGTGACTGAGGCCGATATATGCTCTGTTTTAGACGTAACGCGTAAGCACGTAAGATACATAACCCCCCTTGCGCGGTAAAATATCCCCCCTTACGTGCTTAAGTGCGTCGGCCAAAATTCCTGACAATGCGACTAAAACACTACGGCCCTACGCAGCTCGCAAAGACTGTGATTGGCCAGCTAACCACATCCTTTCAGGAGTCTCACATTTCCGATTTTACAGCATAATAGCGCCATTTTTAAAAGGCCGTGACAGAAGCGAATGAAGAATTTTGAAGAAGGAGAAGAAGAAAACACAAGAACGAATTATGATAATTATAAATATAAACAAGCCAGCGATTTCCACTTCCACGCCCACAGATTCGTTCGTTGCTCCCCCTACTGTTCTGGCGGAGAATCCCCTTGCAACACGCGCAATCCTTAAGGAACCTTAAAGGAACCGTAAATCAAAACTTGTCTAGAACAAGTCCCTTGTGTAAATTACGTGCGAACGTCTCTGCGTCTAAAACCACCCTAAATCGGCCTTGACTGCTGCTGAGATGGACTGTCTGCCTCGAATTTGGGAGGGCTGGAGCGGTCTGTGGGCTGGAGTGCAATCTGTTTATCGTTGCAACCCCCAGCCTCGTATTGAGATCGCGGCGCGCGGTTTCAAAATAAGAGCGCCCAGCACGATTTTTTTTTTTTTTTTTTTTTATAACTAAAAAAACTTTTCAAAACAGCTCGAGGGCCATTAATAGACACCCCGCGGGCCACAAAAGGCCCGCGGGCCGCTACTTGAGTATGACTGCACTATAGGGTTCCAGGTTTATACTCCGGGGAGTTTTCTTTTACATTTTTTATTACTTTTGTAATGTATTAGGGTTAGTCACAAGCTAAAACAGGACTGCGCACAATTACGAACAAATCATTAATTTATTATGTGCAAGGGCAGCCCCAATAGGTACATAACTTATTACAAAATTAAGAAAGAATATTGAGAAGAATAAAAAGAGGTGGGAGGACAGGGCAATAGGACTAAGAGTATGCCATTATTTATTTTTCTTCTTGGTCTGGACCAGTGTCTCAAGGGCCCGCTTTCGGCTATATCGACTAGTATGTATCAACACAACTGGTGACCCGCTGAAAAATTCTCTTTTGGCGCGTTTCCACCGGAGGGTGCGTTCGGTTCGGTTCGCAAAGTTGAGGCACGGTTCGCGTTTCCACCGCCAAAAGTGGGCGTGACATGGGGATAAAAACAAGCCGCGAGGTATTATTCTGGACAAAGGACATGTCGCGTAAAACGTTAGCTTGGGCGTACAAGGAGATGGAGCATGGACCTATTAAAGACAATACTTTAATAAAGCATGCAATTGTGATGTAGAACAAAATAAAAAGAAAACAAAGTGCTTGCATGATATTGAAGCCTACAGCGATCGTTAGTTAAAGGCCCACTATGCAACTTCGGGAATTTCTTCGCTGTTTTCTTGGTTTTGGCACGCACATTTCTCTACACAGCGCCCCCTACAGCTTCGTAGTAGATATTTTACAACACTGTCGTAACAACTCGTTGACGACCCTTCCCCATGCACGTCTACGCGAGCCATGTGCATTTGTTTTCAAAGAAGCCGGCGAATGCGTGGAGCCATGTCCGAAGTAAATGTTCATAAAGTGTAGGCAAGGTTATACATTTTTAAAATGGTGTATTTGTATTGCAATAAACATAAAGCCATCCTTTTTATTGTTGACGGGGAGAATTTATATCCTAGATTATAATTGTTTTATGGTTGAACAGAACAATCAGTGTGAGAGTGTTGGCCAACATAATAATCTAAATAAACAAGAACCTGGATTCGGGGATTCAGTCTGTATCTGGGGGACGAAACAGACGAACAGCAAAACACCAATGGAAACAAAGGTGTTTATATGGCTGCAACCAAGCAAGCTAGAAACATACAGGGCTCACAACAAAACGGTCGAGAAAACAATTTTTACAGGGCTCACAACAAAATGGTTGAGCAAACACATTTGTACAGAGACTATCAACATCAAGAATACCACGAGGACAAAGTTCACCCAAGGGTACTTTCAATTTCAAAAGCAACACGGCCAAGTCGGAGTCTGATTTGAAGTCTTCTTTTTCTTTCAGTTCACGCTATTCCTGAAAAGCTTGCCCAACGTTTACTCGTGTCTGGCCTCTCTGTCGGTCAGTCTCCCCTTTCTCTTCTTCTGTTCCTCCGACATTGGGTTTCTCTGTCTCTTTTTAGTCGGCTGATCTATGATGAATGTAACAATCCCTTAGTTACTTGTGTTTATATCGAGCCGGTTCCGTGTTTGGGGGTCTGTGCCGCAAAGCAATTCGTTACTTCGCGAGACCCGAGACTCCCGCGAGAGTGGGCGGCGGGTCGCCGGCAGAAACATATTCATTTTCTCCGCCAAGATGCGCAAGGGGGAGTTGAAACAACGAACAATCGAACAAAAATGTATAATGGAACCATCGCAATGACTCCTAGCCTGTTATATTAAGGTAAATCAAGCCAAATTGCCTCGCAACTGGCTGTTTATATCTAGCCGGTGCCATGTTTGGGTGTGTGTCTGTGCCGTAGAGCATTTTCGAAACTACAATCTGACTACATTTTCGAGGATACTTCCGCCGCGTCACATCCGGAAGCGCTCGGTCCGAACACATCAAGTTGCATATGCGCTTTTTCACTGTAGAGGCCACATGGGAAAATGACACACCCAACAATCGACCCAGAAATGGATGCAGAACCATCAGCATAACTCTCAACCTGCATACTTAATGTAATTGTGGCTAAAAAAGTTGCATAGTGGGCCTTTAACTTGTGTGGTGGTGCCTTATCATTTGTTTACCCTCGCGTTGCGATTGCACTCTCATTGGCTGAATCGATGAGAACGTTTAGATAATATAAGGTCGCGGGGAGACGAAGCTCTTTTCGTTTGTATATTTTATTTACGTGACCATAATTTTGTTATGTTTGTTTTGGGAATCAGTTCTCGTCGTTCACCTTTGGGATGTTACGTAGCTGCCGCGGCGATCGACATCCAGCCTACCATGAGGGTACTGTCGGCGGTGGAAAAACTCGTGGAATCGAGGCATTTAAAGGCTCCGGTGGGCTCACGCTTGGCCGTTTCAGATGGTAGGCGACTTTCCGCTCGCGCTGTCGACTGGCCGCGCGGCTTCACGAGCGCGCGCATGTGTTCGACGAGCACGTAAGCGACAGTTCCACGGGAGTGCTCCCACTTGTCGTGCCGCCTGACAGAATGCTGCGTCTTCTCTCTGTCCGCTCGCCTCTCCATTGAGAATGTATTAGCAGGCGCTACAAGGACTCCATGGCTGGCCATCAGACCGCCCCCCCCCCCCCCCCCAAATGTTTTCTCAACGGATCTCCACGAATCACACAAGTGGTCAATTTTGTCTTCTAAACAGCGAATTTCGCCGAAAGGTGACTAGTTTGCATGCCTGCAGAAAGGGACGTAACGATCGCTCTGTGGCAAACGACCTAGATCAGCCGCATAAACCCACGGCTTGACTTCCGCGCCGGCAGTAAACGTTTCCATGGTACCAGCAAGCTCAACCAATCAAAGACGAGGCGACACATTTTAGGATTGTGGGTAGTGTAGTGCTTTTAAAGGACATCATTCTCGAATAACATTTTAACGTGTGGCTTCTACAGGACAGGAGCATATACCAGTTCGTTTCATTATCGCTTGGCTCGTGGTAAGTATACCTTGGATGATAACGATATTTAAAACCAAACCTCTTTGAGATATTTTAAAGTGATTTTCCCATCCGAAACCGAAACCAACCTGTTGTTCCAGGTGTAGGTACATACACGAAACAGGTCATGGTACAACAATCGAAACCAATAAAAAACCCGGCAAATTATAGGAAGTAGTCTGTGAAAACCAAAGTAGATTCTTGTTGGTCGATATTGTATCTTAAAGAAGCCACATAGCCCATGCTGACCGCAAACTATGGAAGGTAAGCTGTGATAAAGTAGCCTACCCTTGGATTTTTTTCATCCGTTTGGTGTAGCCTACTATTGAAATTCACATTGGTTTTAGCGGTAATTTATACTGTAGTGGTCGGTCTATACTGTGCTGTTGTAAAGGAACCTTACTAAATCTGGACTGATTTCAGATTCATTGTCCTTTCACTGTATATTAGATTCACTCAAGTATTCAACGTTCAACCCTTCCCGTCTGTGATCGCATGAATTAACTCACTTTCCCGCGTTTCCATAACACTATGCAGTTTGTTTGTTTTATTACTATGTTGCTGCTTGTGCGGGCATATTATTTATGCCAGTGGCTATTCGTACGGCGCGCCGTAAAAATACAGCATTAGTCTATTTTCACGGCAGGTTATGGTTAGGGTAAGGGTTAGGGTTAAGGTAAGGGTTAGGGTTTGGGTTATTACTATAATTATTTACTATAATTACGGTCGGCCCGGTTACGGTTAGCGCCGAGCAGACTGATAGGTCAAGTGCGGTCACGTGACAAGCTCGGTCGCCGTACGAATAGCCACTGTCATTATTTATAGGACTCGGTTGGTTTCCATTTCTGGTGGTCGTAGACCTAGCTTTTCAATGTATCGTCTTTGGACCAAAGCCATAGCATAGGCCTACGATAAATACTGTCACGGGTTGTCAGGATGGAAATGAGATCAATAACTGCGGGATTGTCCTACCCGGGGAGGCTGAATTGCATCATTGTGACGATAATCAGGTGCTCTTATATGAACCTGTTGGTCTGCAGGTGTGCTTCAGGTGTGCATACACAAATTGCTGTAAAATGAGTGCATAAAAGACGAATAAGTAATTTAATTCTCTCTCTCTCTCTCTCTCTCTCTCTCTCTCTCTCTCTCTCTCTCTCTCTCTCTCTCTCTCTCTCTCTCTCTCTCTCTCTCTCTCTCTCTCTCTCTCTCTCTCTCTCTCTCGGGACATACATAACTTATTCAGTTGTGGTAATTTGAACAGACTTTGTGGCAAAATTATCAGTGGCCATCAGATGTTGAGAGTATTTTTTGGAAGTAAAAAAACATTACCATTTCGTTTGATGTGTCTTTCAGGACTTCGATCTAAACCTGTTAAGAAGCCGTCATGCAGTAGCGGACCGGGGAGCCGTCCTGGTGAGCTGTCCTCGTCTCTGCACCTCAAAAAGCCGGCTAGTGACGGGACGCTGGGTGAGTTGAAGGCTCTTAGTTTTAGGAGTAATACGTCTACCTGCATAACCCTCAAGATCAGGGATGGACAACTGGCGGCTTTTCATTTTTTTAAATTTTTTTAAATTTTTTTAACCGCAACTGAATCAGTCATTGTAGTTATGCTGTTCACCGATAGAGGACGATTCCTTTGCAAACGATCTCGGGGCCCTGGGCCTTCCTCAACGGCGAGGAATAAAGACAGAACCATGGTGATGAGCAGGGCAGAAATTAAAAGAAAAATCGATCATGAAAACCATACCTTTACTTAATGTCGTTGGTTCAATAAACATGCAGACATCTATCCAATTTTCTTTTTTGTTATTTAGAATTATTTGGTTGCTTCTCTCATATCCGATTAGTGGAAGTGCGTGTTCATGTGGCCCTCTGATGGTGATGACGAAAAATTGTAAGACTGACGATCCCTTTTCATATCCTAGCACTTGGGGACGACAAGACGGTAGCAAAGCCAAAGGAAAAAACGAGAGGTAAGTGCTTTACTGAGTGCTGCTGTGTTCCTTGGCTCATTGGTGTTGATGCTACTGTGACAGGATAGCTTTTATAGTTTGGTAACCCTCACCTTAACCCCTCACACCCATTTCTAAATAGGTAATATAAAAAAAAATGTTGAGTGGTACATCATCAGAAGGTGGAACTTGACCTGCCTGATTGGGTTTTGTGTGTCTTTTTTAGGAGACAATAAAACCCTCTCCGCAGGTCGGGATCTGTCTGGTAAGCTGCTCCAGAATGTTGCAAAATCTCTGGGACGGAAGTGGGAGCAGGCAGCCCTCCACCTGGGGCTGAAGAAGAGAGATCTGGACGAGATCAAGAAAGACAACAAAGATGAGTACATGCGTAGACGGAACATGTTGCGGCTGTGGAAGCGCCGAAGCCCAGGAAAGCTCACAGCACAGGACCTACTGAGAGGTCTAGAAGACATGAAGGACCTACCTGACGAGACTCGTCGGTTATTGAAAGGTAACGTACTTCACCCACAAACAGTGAACGTCTTTCATGCATGAGCATTGATCTATGAAACTCTGGCTGATGAGTGGACTTTTGTTGAGCTTTGTGTCGGATGAGTTTGGTTACATGGTTGTAAAGTGCCATGAAATCAGCCTTACCTGGTAATATTTACACAAAGATATATAAATATACACAAATAAAAATTACTTTCTCCATCACTTGATTCTATGTGTAGCACCTAAAGCAGTTTGCTTATTTGATCAATTGTATGTAATCACTTTTTCCTTTACTATTTGGTTTGTATCTTATTAGTTCAATGAACGTACTGTCGTTTGCTTTGGACAAAAGCGTCAGCTAAGTAAATGTGATGTAATGTAAAGAAGTGTGTTTGGTGTAGTAGGTGCGCTGCCACCAGCATTAGATCTGCAGGTGGTGTCGTTGTAATGATACTTGGGGTTAGGGTAATGTCTGTTTCTGTGCCGTGTGCCGCTGCTGCCAGTGAGGCTTCAAAGTATTCCTCTAAGGTGATGTTGGCAGCGTTACCTCGATAGTGACCATCGGTCAGGACTAGGGATGTCCGATATTGGCTTTTTTGCCGATATCCGATATGCGATATTGTCCAACTCTAAATTTCCGATTCCGATATCAGCCGATACCGATGTCGATATTTGGGTTATTTATTTTTCCTCAAACCTAATTTAGGTAACATTACATATCTCCTGTTGTGGAATTAACACAACATGCTTAATGTTATTGTGATGCCCCACTGGATGCATTCTTGAATGTAACAAGGCTTTCCAAATGTTAACATTGTCTGTGCAAAATAAGAAAAATACTTCAACTTAATTTAAGGGAAAAGTGCCATGTTTATTTTTATTTTTTTAATGGTCTCAGACAACAGTTTGGATTACACTCTCCCTGAGATAATCTTGACAATGCCCACAACAAATAGGGCAAACTTGACTTCACAAATGATAAAACATTGTACCTGAACAACTATGTGCAACATAGCAGTATGTTTCTTTAACTAAAACTCAATAACCTTAATTGAATAAATGCACAAATATGAGTCAATTACAATGTGCACTGTACTGCACAATTTTGAAAACATTTATTTGAGCTATAAAAAAAAAAAAAAAATAAAAAAAAAATCGGTTTTAAGGCAAAAAAAATCCGATACCGATATTGACCGATATTACATTTTTATGCTAATATCGGGCCGATAATATCGGTGGGCCGATAATATCGGACATCTCTAGTCAGGACCTCTCAGAGTCCGACCTCGGCCCGCATCCAGACCGAGCAGCCGGTCAATCCGGTCCCATTACACACCTTGTGTTGTGAATGCAATAGTACGTTATGAAGTTTAACGTTTTCCATTGTATTCCAATTATCAATCTATTATTATTTACGTTGAACATTCATCGTAGCTGGAGATTATGCCGATCCGGTCCCCAGTTTAATTGAGTTTCAATTGTCTTTTGAAAAGGAATAAGTGATTGGAAAAAAGGCAAATGTTATAATGAAATGTTATATATTTTAACCAAAATAATGTTTGTTAATTTTAAAATTAGAAAACGTATATAACATGTATTGATTATCTTGACCGTCTTGAAGTTGATGTTTGTTTCTAAGTGAGAAACGTTGGCAATCGTTCCGGATCACTTTCCTCCAAAAATCAGAAACCAACCTTATGAGTAGTATGTTTCGTGTGTGTGTGTGTGTGTGTGTGTGTGTGTGTGTGTGTATGTGTGTGTGTGTGTGTGTGTGTGTGTGTGTGTGTGTGTGTGTGTGTGTGTGTGTGTGTGTGTGTGTGTGTGTGTGTCAGGGTTGCTACTGTTATCCTTTCATTTAGGCACTGAATACAAAACCAATCACTGCTGAGTAACAAAACGTGCGCCCCGAAACTATTAACTAAACACGAATGGATCTACTGTAACAAATGGAAAGCCATAAGTTGAGGTTTCCACTAAACTCTGCATGATTGGTTGAGGAGGTGCTTTCACACATTTCAAAGTTTGATTGATCCCCCTTTCACAGGGACGAGTCTCACCGAAGACACAGCAAGCATGCCCGTGGTGGACAGGTGTGAGGAGGAGGACTGTTCTGATTCTGGTAAGAGTCGTGGTTCTTCTTGTTCTTCACTCATGCTACATACCTCCAGGCTTCTCAATGCCTTTTTGCCAGACGCCAGTGCTGAGATTGATGAAGCGGATGAAGAGGATGAAGGTGAGCAATGTCACTTTTCCATTGAGCTTTGAGTCTCAATGACGAGGGGATCTGACAACAGAAATATTTCACTGGGGGTTAAAGAAATATATCCAGGTTCACTGAACCAGGAATGCTGCCTGCCAGTGTATCATGAGGCCAACTGTTATTGGAGGGCTTAATGTACACATTACTCTTGCACTGGACATGCTGTCGGTTTTTCGTGTTCCAATCGGATAGTAGGATAACCGGGCAAGTTTAATCAATCATAACCTCCCCCTTCTCTTCAGGAGAGCAGAGCCAAGGACGAAAGAGCAGTCACTCAGGTGGGCCATGGAAGATGTTTAAACTATTAAATGTTGTGTTGGATCGAGCTAAAACATACTGTGGTAACCCGGCACGGTGAGGGAACCACCATCTCCTGAAACAGGACACTTTGCTGGGCAAAAGCAAAAAAGGACGTTTGATCCAAAATCAAACAAACATTCTGAAAATAACACAACGAAAAAACCTGGGAGGAACCGACGGTCCTGTCCCCCGTGGGAGGAATCCCGTCACCCACGAGGACCGGTCTCTCCGTACAGGAGCTCCAGGGCTGGGAGAGCCCTGAATGAGTGGAGAAGCAGGCTGTTGAAGCCCTGGTTCTCCACCTGTTCCTCAGGTGCTCTGCATCTCCTTAATTGGCCCGGGCCGGGTGGCCACAATACATATTAATAAAAGCTACTGATGTTGACCAGTAATCAATGTATTGTTAAGTTGAAAGAAGGATTATAATTTTCCCATATAGAGAAAATGATATTGGTTTAATGTTTGCGTACAGCTTGCAATTAAAAAGATAAAACAAATGGAAGCCAAAAAGTGTAAAGATACCAGCAAGTCATGAGAAGGTTCCCCAAAACCCTTTTGCATAGACTAAAAAACAATGCAAAACCAATCACTGCCGAGTAACAATCAGTGACTCCCTGAAACTATCAACTAAACACTAATCATGTGCTGTTGCATATTTACTACCAAAAATGGAAAGCTGTAGCTCAGGTATGTTTGTATTGTGAAATAAGCCATAAGTTGAGCTTTCAACTAAACTCTCCATGATTGGTTGAGGAGGTGCTTTCAGGCATTTCAGAGTTTGATTGATCCCCCTTTCACAGGAACGAGTCTCACAGAAGACATAGCAAGCATGTTTTTGACGGACAGGCATGAAGAGGAGGACTGTTCTGATTCCGGTAAGAGTCGTGGTTCTTCTGGTTCTTCTGCTACTCTACATACCTCCTGGCTTCTCAAAACCTCAATCTTATCCATCTCCAAGTAATTTCCCCCTGGGATTATTAAAGTATTAATCAATCAATCAGTCAATTCTTCTCTCTTCTTGTTTTTTCTTTTTGCCAGACGCCAGTGCTGAGATTGATGAAGAGGTTGAAGGTGAGCAGTGTCATTCTTCCATTGAGCTTTGAGTCTCAATGACGAGGTGATCTGAGAACAGAAGTATTTCACTGGGGGTTAAAGAAATATATCCAGGTTCACTGAACCAGGGATGCTGCCTGCCAGTGTATCATGAGGCCAACTGTTATTGTGTTGGATCGAGCAAAAACATTCTTATCAAAAAAAGCTACTGATGTTGGCCAGTATCATTGTATTGTTAAATTGAAACAAGGATTATAATTTTCCCATATAGAGAAAATTATATTGGTTTAATGTTTGCGTACAGCCTGCAATGAAAAAAATTAAACTAATGGAAGCCGAAAAGTGTAAAGATACCAGCAGAGGGTTCCCCAAAACCCTTTTGCATAGGCTAAAAATCAATACAAAACCAATCACTGCCGAGTAACAAACAGTGACTCCCTGAAACTATCAACTAAACAATAATTATGTGCTGTTGCAGATTTATCATAAAAAATGGAAAGCAGTAGCTAAGTTATGTTTGTATTTTGAAATAAGCCACAATTTGAGCTTTCAACTAAACTCCCCATGATTGGTTGAGGAGGTGCTTTTAGACATTTCCGAGTTTGATTGATCCCCCTTTCACAGGGACGAGTCTCACAGAAGACATAGCAAGCATGTCCGTTGTGGACAGGTGTGAAGAGGACTGTTCTGATTCTGGTAAGAGTCGTGGTTCTTCTGGTTCTTCACTCTTGCTACATACCTCCAGGCTTCTCCATGCCTCCTTCTGGCTCTCTTCTTGTTTTGTCTTTTTGCCAGACGCCAGTGCTGAGATTGATGAAGATGATGAAGAGGATGAAGGTGAGCAGTGTCACTCTTCCATTGAGCTTTGAGTCTCAATGACGAGGTGATCTGACAACAGAAGTATTTCACTGGGGGTTAAAGAAATATATCCAGGTTCACTGAACCAGGAATGCTGCCTGCCAGTGTATCATGAGGCCAACTGTTATTGGAGGGCTTAATGTACACATTACTCTGGACATGCTGTCAGTTTTGTTACTGACAGTAATTATTTATCCTGACAGAAGAGATGCACGTCAAGTCACAACATGAAAAATGCAAAGCAGCTCATCAGGTGAATTTCAACCAAATACATTTCTTTCCATTACATTTACATAAATGGCCTTAAAGTTAAGATATTAAGTTGTGTTGCTCTTTATTGTTGTTTGCTTCTGATTTTTTACAGAGCCCTGAGTATGTGAAGGTCACCCCAACGGAGATTTCAAAGCGGCGCTTCAAGTGAGTGACATTCGGTCCTGACATCAGTCCCATGGTGTTATCAGAATAATTTCGTCCCAACTCGTGTGTGTGTGTGTGTGTGTGTGTGTGTGTGTGTGTGTGTGTGTGTGTGTGTGTGTGTGTGTGTGTGTGTGTGTGTGTGTGTGTGTGTGTGTGTGTGTGTGTGTGTGTGTGTGTGTTAGGCTACCGCTGAAAGGCAAAGGGACCTATGAGTGTTCGGCTACAGGTCTGGTGTTTGAAGTGTCGGAGCAGGCTGTGGTCCGCTACTCGGTCCTGTCCTGGATAGAATTCGCTAAGTTCCTCCATGACTCCTGGAGGCCTGCTGGCTCGATTTGGAAAGTGGATGTGGTCAACAACGATTCATCTGTGCTCAAGTTTATCCATTTCCCACACTCTCTGTGCCTTTCTGGTAAGAACACACTCTGACTGTGAAGAATCTCTGTGTACATGGCAGCTTTGGCAGTGTTTGGTTGTACCAACCATTTTGGTTATTTATAGGTTTCAAATTGGGCTCATATATACCCTTGATACTCGAGATTTGGGTCATTATTCTTTATTCCCCCAAAATATTTTTCTGAATTTAATATTATTAATTAACATGGAACTATGAAGTTCTTTCTGACACAAGTTTACGATTCCTCTTGTTTTCACATTTTACATGATCCCTGCCTTTTTTTAAATGCAAAAGAAGAAAAAAAGAATCGCTCGATCAACTTATAATATAATATTTATTGATTTACTTCACATGTTTTCTCTAGACTTAAGTACATACTGGCTGTTATCATTTCCCAACAGGCGAGAATAATGTTATGCTATGTTAACGTCTCCACAGGACCTGAGCATGAGCTGATCTTCAGTGTTCTGCTCGTAAAGGGCAGCCATGACAGCATTGAGTCGACGGTGGACTTCACGGCGAGCCATGTTAAATGGCCCGTGTCCTCGCCTTGTCGAGTGGGTCCCATCATTCCCAGCAGTCTTCCGGTGAAGCACGACGGGGCTGTGCTGGTTTACAAGGAGCTGACGAGAAAATGCCGAAAGGACCACATCTTACGCGTGTTTTTGTCCTTGAACAACGAATCTGGGATCAAGGTGACGAAAGAAAATGGACCAACGAGTCAGTAATAGGACGAGAGTCCCTGTGTGTTGATAAACAGATGCATGGATAGACGGACAGACTACAGTAAACTTGGCATTGCTAAAATGAGCTAAATTGTGATAGACCAAGCTGGGCACAACTGGACTAAATTAAGGGATTGACTAAGAATAGGCTGGACTAGGCTAGCCTAGAAAGTGCTAAACTGGACTGGGCTAGGCTAGACTGCAGTAGGCTAGGCTAGATTACTCCATTTAACATCCTCTCTCGAGTCCATCTGTCTTTCTGGGTCTGTGATCTTCTATCAATAACTCACGTCTCCCATATTAATACCCCCCTCTTCCTCTTCCTCTCTTCCATTGGTTCCTGTACATCCTGGTACTGTATCTGCAGGCTGTTGAAGAACAGCTGCTAAAAACTGGTAAGGAATGGATCGAGATTGATCTAACACAGGGCTGTAATCTGGAAGAGAAGGTCTACCACCTCACAAGCGAGCCAGAAGGGCAAATTGAACACAAGGTATGTGTTGTGCCCCCATTTATCCTCATGTGCCTGTGCCTAATGTTGTGTTGAAAAATGTTTTGTGCAGTTCTAAGAGTAAGTGTATTGAAAAATAATTAACGCTGTGTGTGTGTGTGTGTGTGTGTGTGTGTGTGTGTGTGTGTGTGTGTGTGTGTGTAGAATCAGAAATTCACCACTGCAGTGTTGGCGTCTAAAGGTTTTTTTGTAGTACGCTTCAGCGCGCTTGAGCGTCCTCCTTTCAAATTGTCTCTCATGGAGTCAGACTGTGATGAACCTTTGTGGTCTGCTACCATCCGAGAAGGTAACCGATGGACACAATTTGTATTGTTTTTGTGGTTTGCATCGTGAGACTCTGATGATCCTTTCTATGGCAAATTCTAGAGGATTGCAAAGGCAAGAAAAGTTCTCTTCTGAAGATGAACCAGGTGGCCAACAACAGAGGGAGAGGTACACTTTTCTTTGATGCTGTGTTCTTTGGATCATTGTTGGTGTTCCAATCGGATAGTAGGATTATTAGGCACGTTTAATCAGCCACAACATCCCCCTTCTCTTCAGGAGAGCAGAGCCAAGGACGAAAGAGCAGTCAGTCAGGTGAGCCATGGAAGGTGTTTAAACTATTAAACGTTGTGGTGGATTGATCCAAAACATTCATATTTATAAAAGCTACTGATGTTGACCAGGAATCAATGTTTTGTTAAGTTGAAACGAGGATATAATTTTCCCATGTAGCCAAAATGATATTGGTTTAATGTTTGCGTACAGCCTGCAATTAAGGAAGCCGAAAATTGTAAAGATACCAGCAAGTCCCGAGAGGGTTCCTCCAAACTCTTTTGTAGGTCTCTGTATTGCGTTTGGACCAAAGCTCATCTACATATTAAAGTGATAGATTCGATTAGTGTTGGGATTATTCTCAACACTAAAATGATGATGATGGTTTATCTGCACGAATGAAACACACGTCACAGAAATGTAAAGAAAATATTCTAACCTATAAAGAATGCTGTTAGCCTTAAGGAAGTGTGTGAGGAAAAACTAAAGTATATGGAATTGGCGCAAAGCTGCGTTACTATAAAATACGGAAGGCGAGCTGTGGTGATCTTGATGCACAAGGGACAAACTGTTTACCTTTGAACTTACCTGGCCTGCTGTATTATAGGCATGTTTTTTGGATGTTTTATTGATCTAAATTGGAAACAAGATTTAAACAAACTATCTGGGTCGTTTGTTGACTTTTATGTTGAGAGGGACCTAGCTGGTGCGACAAAGGGTTTCATCTTTACCCCAATTACGAAGAGTTGAATTAATCAAATAGCGTGTTTGCACGCCGTCATTTCATATTGCCTTTTGATTTTTCTTCCAGAGGAGATTTTGAGGATCCGTTCAAAATTTGTGCAGAGAGTTACAATCCAAGTTCTCAAAGGTCTCCTGGATGACCTTTATGAACGTGAAGTGGTCAGTCTTGAGGAAAAGGACTCTTTGATGGAGGAGTGGAGGAGCAAAGCAGACCGAGCACGTTGTCTGGCCGATATGGTGATCGGTAAAGGGGAGGAAGCAAGTCAGAAAATGATTGATAGTATGAAGGAGAGGGACAAGCACTTATGCTCCACCCTGGGTCTGTTCTCATCTCCTTCTGCTGCTGTGGCTGAGTTGTAAATAGCCTATTAATGTATTTTTAAAGAAATTGCGACTGCCCACTTTGTTTTGACAAGACATTACATTTATTCAGCTGACATATTGTTGATATGTTTAGAATATGTCTTCCTTCCGTTGCTAGTACATGTGTACTAAGCTGTACCTCCTATATCCAGGTATAGATAGGAATTTTGAAAGATAATTTTTAAGTAGCCTAACTTTATTATGGTCTCGGAACTGATCATGGAAATGTTTACAGTTTCCCCAAGAGGCAGCTAAAGTTTTTTTTATACTTTTAAATGTTCAGGTGAATGCTATATGCAGCCAGATTTGCAGATCGGCTGCGGTTGGACAAAACTTGACGAGATCCACAAATGGATACAGACGAGTTCACATGTGGTAACCTGATGTGAAACAGAGTGTGGATTTTAAGTTACAAAAGTAAACTGTATGGATTTGTGCATCGTGATCTGTTCTGAAAGTTTGTTTGGATATCCTTTTACAAAGGAAAGGTAAACATTATTTGTGTTTTTTGGTAACAAAATGTGAATTGTCTTCTGTGGGTCACAACAAGTTACTCACTTCGTTTTACATGCATGGCGCCATCTGCAGGTGTATGCTATGACCGCATCCAGATTGGTACACATTGGACAAAACTTGATTGCAAAGCTAAAGTGAAAAATGACTGGACACTGCCATCAGTGTGTTTATAAAAATGGTTGCAAGTCGCTATGGGTGAAAGCGTCTGCTAAATATAAATGTTATTTTCTCACTTCAGGGTAGGCTGCGATAATAAATAAACCTGACACTGTTTTACCCGTGTCAGTCTTTTAACTTGCGTCACTGTAACATTGAGTCAAACTGTGGTGCCCCTACCTTCCCTTTTATTTGATTATTTTGTAAGTTTAAAAATAGAACAACAAAAATGACGCATGGAGGCAGAGTGAAAGTATTTCCTGGTTATGAAAATCAGAACCATGTAGGGTACATCCCCAGCACCAGAAAGGTCAATGTCCTCCTAGACCCACTGAACACCGGTCTGCACCATGCAGACACAACCCTTGGTGCGACAAAGTCCCCAAGATGTCAGGGCGAGACGTATGCCAGCGGGCCATGGCGAGGTCGTAGACTGTATGAAACAGACCGGATCAGGACCTTATACAGTCTGGTTAGCACTAGCGGATGAAAACTATTGTTGCTTCTTTGCTGGGAGAGTTCATACCTTCAGTGGGATCACAAGAACACCGTGAGAGCCTAAGAATACTACATGACAGGTTAGGCATCCAGGCCATTGTGTGGTTCCTCTTGACAACATTTGCAACCAGTCGCTGGGTAGGTTGTTGCAATGATTAAGTAAACTAATGATAACCTGTCAGCATAACTCACAGCACAACTCCTCCGGACTGAATGCTGCGTATACACAGAAACCTTAGAAAACCTAATTAATGTAAGAAAGTATGTTTGACCATCTTATTTTGCCCCGAACAGCGGTCTGAACATTCCTGGGTCAGACTTATATTACGGTGAAAACCCTGAGCTAGCCCAGGCCTTGGCGGCCGATCGGGCTACTCTCCGTGAGCTCCTCGCCTCTGGAGGGCGCGGCGACGAACCCAGAGGGGCAGGTGCCGTGCCCCACATCCATGTCCCGAAGACGTGGGAGGCAGACGACGCTGAGGCCTTCCTGGAGACCTTTCAGGGAGTGGCCGAGGTCTCCAGGCGGCCTGGCCAGGAGTGGGCTCACCGTCTCCTGCCTCCCCTGACGTGGGAGGCCCAGCTCGCGGCCCACAGTCTGCCGGCCGGGGCCCAACGGGACTGCGACACCGTCGCCAGGGCCATCCGGGAACGGCTTGGCCTACATCCCGAGGAACATCGACGCCGGTTCCGGGCGTTGACGTTCGCAGAGGGGGCCTGACCCTCCGCCTCCGCCCAGCAGCTGCGGGACCAAGCAAGGAGGTGGCTGGTCCCGGACCGGAACACGCCAGAGGGGGTGGTCGAGCAGGTAGTCCTCGAGAGGTTCATCGAGGGGCTTCCGGCCAGAACCTCCGCCTGGGTCCGGTACCACCGCGACCTCGCGGAGAGCCACCTGCCACCCCCTGATGTTTGCCACTTCTTCTTGAAAGGTAATAACCTACGTCTTGGTTTTACACTTGGTTTCTTCTTGAATTTCAAATCCTCTAGAATTTGTCACAGAAAGGATCATCACAGAAAGGAGTCCTACGAAGCAAACCACAAAAACAAGACAGATGCACCCTCAAGAGAGGATGTTACACTGAGCTACCTAGCTAGCCCAGTCTCACTGGGCTAGCTAGGTAACTACACGCTTTCTAGGCTAGCCTAGTCCAGCCTATTTTAGTCGCTCCCAGTTTAGCCTATAGCCTGGTTTAGCCAAGTTTATCCCAGCTTGGTCTGGCACAATCCTCGCTACATCCTATGTAGCGTGAGAAAATACCCAGGAGAACGATAACTCTTACCAGAATCTGAGGCGTCATTCTCTTCAAACAAGTGCACCGTGGGCAACAGGAGCGCTGCGGCTTGTGTGTGTGTGTGTGTGTGTGTGTGTGTGTGTGTGTGTGTGTGTGTGTGTGTGTGTGTGTGTGTGTGTGTGTGTGTGTGTGTGTGTGTGTGTGTGTGTGTGTGTGTGTGTGTGTGTGTGTGTGTGTAGGTTTTGTCATGCACTACACAGCATTCCCTGTATTTGATCATTGAGCGTTTGCGTTTAGGAAACGTTATACTCCAATAAATGATTGTTAACATGAATACATTTGTATTTTGCTTCTACTTAATGGTCATGTTATGTACATTTTAACATATTTTTACTCAGCAAATTACTGAAATTGAACAGTTGACTTCCTTTGTTTACTACTAATAAACAAAATTCCACAAATAACCCAACTCTTAACCTGACCACAACTTGCAGGGTTTTCATGTAAACTTACAACCTAAATTAATATATATGTATCATGATACATGATACTCAACGTGGAGCCTATTTTTCCGATCATTTTGGGATTAATTAAATGCGGACAGCGATTCTTAAGGGCATGTTACTTATCAACTGTTTATTTTACAAGTGTTATTGTGTGGTGTATAAACTCCCATTCGGCCTGGCTATAAATGCACTTTTTTTAATCTATCAATCACAACATCCATCAATTTATCTACTTTTGCAGACAAATATTTGAATACAATAATCTGTTTCAAGTATAGTAGAAGACCTTCGTGGAGATTCTAAGAGCATTGCTTTGTTTGGTTCTACCTCAGGTAGGGGTAGACTACCTCCCTTCCTACTGTATACCATATCTTTGTGCAGAACAATATGCAGGAAACACGTTTCCACTCGATACAGGCAGACTACTGAACGCAGCCAGAATAGACTTATATAACAAACAATAGGCCTATGGATGTTAATTATACATTATATTTTAAATGCACCTATATACAACAAACCCCATGTACAGTGTTTGTTTACATGATGTGGGCGCATTTTTCTGCGTCACACAAATAGCCGGCGCATTTACTGACGCAAATGACGTTTAGAAATGTTCAGCGTAGTGTCCGAATTCTCGTTTGTTCGTTCCCTATATAGTGTACTATATCATCAAAAATATATAGGGAATGGTGAGGGAACGATTTCGAACACAGCTTATGTATAGGATGTCTATGGCCAGCTGTGTTCCCGGCTGTGTCCCATGTTAATGTGTCCCCAGTGCCGCTAGGTGTGTCACTGTAAAACACTTCCGGCCCTAAACCAAGTAGGGTCCGGTTGAGGAGTAGTACCACGTTTCCATGGAAACGAAGGAAGGCGTTTACTAACAGTTCGACTGCTGAATACTTACGCGACATTACTTTATAGCTTTGTGACAAAGTAAAATTGTTTCGGTAATAGTACTTCCATACTTAAATATTTTCCGACTATGTATCCAGCCGAGATCCATGAAAGGACGATAAACGATATGGATATAAACGGGATTGAAACGGGAGATGCCAATACATTGGACTCCTCTATTCAAAACCAACATAACGATGCAAATGATCAAACAACTTCAGCCTCATCACATCTGGACGAACAACAGAAATATACTGGACCAAGAATGACCAAGAAGTTTTTAAGGGATCACTGCAAGCAAAACAAGCTTTATGTCACACCTTACCTGAATGACACGTTGTACTTGCATTTTAAAGGTTTTTCCACCATAGAGAATTTGGAAGAGTATACAGGACTAAAGTGCCTCTGGCTGGAGAGCAATGGACTGCGACAAATTGCGAACCTTGAGGCACAGACTGAGCTCCGCAGCTTGTTCCTGCATCAGAACCTTATCTACAAGCTGGAAAACCTTGGATCCCTTGAGAAACTCTGCACACTCAATGTCTCCAACAACTACATCCAGACTATAGAGAATATCGCCTGTTTGCCAGAGCTGGGCTCACTTCAGATAGCCCATAATAAGCTGGAAACGATGGGGGACATAGAGCACCTGAGAGGGTGTCTTTCAATCAGCGTTCTGGACATGTCCCACAACTTGCTAAGTGACCCAGAGATCCTTGCTGTGCTTGAGAGCATGCCACGATTGCATGTGTTAAACCTGATGGGGAACAATGTGGTGAAGAAAATCGAAAATTACAGAAGGACCCTGATTGTGCGTCTCAGACTACTCACTTACCTTGACGACCGGCCGGTGTTCCCCAAAGACAGGGCGTGTGCAGAGGCGTGGGCAGTCGGGGGGCTAGACGCCGAGCACAAAGAAAGGGAGATGTGGGAAACACGAGAGCGAAGGAAGATACAGGATAGCTTGGATGCCATCGCAACCATCCGGGACAAGGCCATTGAGAGACGTCGCCTCAGAGAGATGCAGGAGAAAGGTAAACCGTTTGAGTCTATGACAAATATTTGACACAGATGGTTAATGTCATGTGTCACTGAATCAAAATCACTGAATCTTTATTTTTACACCTTCTAGGTCAGGCTGAGGGTACCCCGAAGGTGGAATCTCAGAGCTCCTGTGAGGAGCATGAGACAATAATGGCTTGCTCCTCACACGGAAAGAAGATTGAGGCCTTTGTGGAGGGCAGTCTGGAAGCCCACGAGGAATTCCTACAGAGCCAGAGAGAACCAGTCAAGCTGGCGGATGATCAAAAGTTATGCAAAGATCTTGAGGCTGAACAACCCGAAGAAGGTTTGATGATAGAAAAGCAAGAAGACGATTACTGCAGCCCAAAGGAGATGAGGAACAATATTGAGGAGGAACTAGAGAGTGAGGATAGCCCAGAGAGTTCAGAAATGGATGATGAAGAGAGAGTGAGTGAGTCAGATGAAGATGTAAGAGATGAACCCGATATTGGGATAGACGAGCCCCAGAGGACCCATTTGGAAGAAAAGCCAACAGAGCCTGGCCATGAAACGGAGGAACATCGGAGAGCGCACGGGCACTGGAAGCAGCCTGATCCTCTGCCCCCGATGGCTCCCTCTGATCCAGAAGACACGGCACTGACGATGACCTCCGGTGGTCCCGGGCCTCTGGTGACAGACCTGGAGGATGGGGAGCCTCTTGAGACCCTTCACCTTCAGTTACACCGGGCGCTGTGCATTGATGACTTGCCTGATCTGGAGGATATGGACACCGAAGACAAGGACATCACAGGCTTCCTCGCCTTCCAGGAAGGAACCAGACCAAAAATACAAATTATATCAGGTGATGATGATGATGATTTGACACAATATCAATGTGAGGCGGCTGCGGCTTTTGAGGCATCACCAAGCCCAGCCTTGTTGTTCAAAAAGAGTGATCACAACACATTGATTGATGACTACAAGAAGGGTGTTGCCATGGTGGGTCCAGGAGCTGAGGATGATTCTATGCCAGTGATATTCAAATCACTTGAAGGGTCCACTCCAAACCAAAATTCCAACAGTCCACCCACCCGTTTGATTGAGGAACTTGATTGAGACTTTCAGATCAAGTTTTATTTTCATTTACACAATGTACAATGTGTGGTTAGTGCCCAATTGTTCTACACAGTAAAAAAAAACGTCTTAATTTATAGTAATGATTAGGCTCGCTATATTTATACATGACGGCAGAGCGTATTGAAATTACATTTTTACCCATATTTTCATAGCTTACCTTTAGTATCTACCGAACTGACACTGAATACTGTGTGAGATTACAAACATACATTTCTGTTTTTGAAGGATATCTTTGGAATAAAGACAGTTTACTGCTTTATGTTACCAGCCTGTTCTTATGAGTACCAGCCTTTTATTTAAATAAATATACAATGATCAGCATTATTATGCAGGTCTCTAATGAACGGGAGATTGAAGCCGTGTTGTTCCAATAACAGCTGAAAAAAACAGTTTTCAGAATAGTCATGCCAAGCTTCATAGGTAGTCCTTACACGTGTTCTTTATATTTTACAACAGCATATAAGACGTGCATTCAATTAAGTGTATAAACAATATTTGAACTATACAGTCTTGTTTTACAGCCTCTCTTACCACAGGGCAATCTAATGCAATAAATATATTCTTACATTCCTATTAAACTCTGTAATTCCACAGTTTGTCAACGTTAACCCATTTCTTCAAAACACTTCTGTTGCCTTCAGGACATCTTAAAGTGGCAACAGGCATGGACAACAAGCAGTCAGCATCATTGGCTAGAGGAATGGCCGCAATGGTTTTTGTTATATAGAGTCTAGACCACATAAAGGATGATATGATTAAGAAACACATAAGTAAAAAATAAAGTGGACATGTATACTATAAAGAAATAGAGTACATTATATTGTGCACACGCCTGTAAGCGAAACAAGTGCAGCAAACATGACGCACATTTCTGACACTTAGAATAAGTGAGGGTCCGTCCACACACACACACACACACACACACACACACACACACACACACACACACACACACACACACACACACACACACACACACACACACACACACACACACACACACACACACACACACACACGCGCGGTACCAGGGAAGGGCAGTTAGCGACGGAACCACACCCAGCTGTTGATGAGCCAAAACGCCACAGTGATTGAGTAGAGGATCATCTCTCGTTTTGTTCGTTCCTTGTTCTCCTCTTCCAGAAGCTGCAGCCTCCGGTTGAGTTTGATGATCTACCAGTGCATGGAGACACAGAGTTCCTCTCAAACATGTGGCAGAACACACAAACTCCCCACCACTGAAAATAGATGGGGTCAGCATAGTGTACTGTATAGGATGTTCAACTTCCGATCTCAAAGTACTGGGTTTGATGCCCAATGCCCTCAGCCTACCTGTAGGCATCTTAGGGGCCACTCACACTAGGGCCGCGGCACCATGCCCGAGCTCATTTGCATACTAAAGTCTAGAACGTTTAGCTAGTGTGACCACGCCATCCGTTTTCCAGCACAGAACAGCTCCTTGGCCACGGCACACTTGGGAGAGGTGTGCCGTGGCCAAAGAACAGATGCTAATGAGATGACACGCGGATACGCAACGTGAGCTGGATGACGTAGTCCTTGCGCGACCCTTCTTTCTTTATAGGTCCATGCCCTTCTTCCCCACAACAATCATTTTAAACAATGGCAGAAAGCAGTTCACGAGTGGGTTTACGCTGGTGCGATAGTGAGTGTTTACTTGAAATTTGGGCCGACGATAGCATTCCGTCGCAGCTGGACACCACGCTTGGTGATGACGTATTTATCGTATTGCGACGTGATGACGTATGTATGAAGGAGCAATCGTGCCCAGGCCACGGCCTTTGGGAGCAGTGTGACCACGGGCCAGCAGGGGGAGTGGGGAGGGGGGGAATCGTGCTGAATCTTCCTGCAGCACGGAACAGGCAACAGGCCCTAGTGTGAGTGGCCCCTTAGAGCTCCTAGACGCCTAGCCCCTACATGCTCTGTATTGGCCTGCATCTGCTAATGCACAATGGTAGAAAAATTAAAATAATTTTAAAAACTGACCTGACGACGAAGTGTTGCTGCATCAACGACAGCCATGTCATCACAACCCGCATCGAGAGTGCTATCAAGTGTAGCTAATACCAGCCTTGGGACAGAAACAGATCAAAGAAAATAAAAGAAAGAAATTAAAAACCAGTGTTTGGTTTCAACCACTTTTGGTTTCACGGGTATCCTCATGATGATGATGATGATGATGATGATGATGATGATGATGATGATGATGATAAGGTGCAACAGAAAGGTGAAGGGAAAGGGAAAAAGAAAAGTGGAAAGTGAGCTGCAGGGAGTCTCTGTACCAGGTGCAGTTACCTGGACTCATGCAGGGGGTTGGAGGCCGACCCCCCTCGCAGTGATGGTTTGCTAAAGAGAAGGACATAAGAGGGAAAAGAGAAAGGGAAAAATAACGGATAGAGCAAAAGAAAGGAGATAGAGCAGAAGACACGCAGGAGGTTTAACCCTTTGAAAGAATCCACAAACTGATCAAGGCAGACTATGGCTGGGGTTCATGATAAATGCCTGTATCGGTATTTGTGGTACAGTTACTGTACTACAAAATATTTAAAGCCAAAAATAAATGATGTTTTCAGTAGCTTGGGGCTTATAAAAATAAGTAAGGTATAAAAACAAAAATCCAAAATATAAGCAATTCCCATGCAATTATCCTCTAGGGTAGATTTGTGGACAATATTACCCAAGAACATTGCCCACCCAGACTCACTGGTGGCATCAAAAGACAGTAACGACATCGTCTTTAGATCTAGAATTCAATGGCACACAATCTAAATCTACGGCAATCTTCTGGCTGTTTTCTTTAAACTATAGGTATGAGCCTTAATAAACTTTATCAATTGGAAAAAAAATCCCATGAAAGAGATCAGGACTTGAGAACCAATATTCTAGTAACGTTAGCCTAACAGCTCTGCTAGCTTAGCTGGGGTCCCCAGTCAGGGTGTTTGATCTGTAGTAGGTCACCTGCTCTGGTTCTCGTCCAGGACCTCCAGGACCTGCTGGTAGGCCCGGCGCGTGGTGGTCTGGATGAAAGACAGAACACCGCTAGTGCTGTACAGGTTCTGTTGGTCCTCAGCAGCAGTGAAGGGGGGGCAGGTGCGAACAGGGACAAGGAGAGACGAGGTTGCACTACCGGTGGGTGGGTCGTCATGCCACAGGGAAGACGCAGAGGCGGGAGTGGGTACGTGGGATCAGGTAAAGGGATAAAGAAAAGGTAGGGAAGGGAGAGAGAGAGGCGGAAAGAAAAGAGACCGTCCTTCATTTTAGAACTACACAATTGCTGGCCATCTAGTCTATGAAAACAGTGCTGTACATAGGGATCCCCCAACAAAGACCAATGCTCGAATGACAAGGCCAATAGCGATGGAGGAGGAGCAGCTGAAATGGAGGCCCAGGACAAGCAGAGTCGTATTCTTGATTTTGATCCAACGACGTGTTACAACTACTAAACCAGAGACAGTGAGCTGAGAGGGCGAAAAGCTGAGCCAGGGTGTAGAAGTCGTGTAGGATTTCCAACACATTTTTTAAGTCAGAATTTGTTAACTTACTATCCTAAATATTTATTCAGGCGAGGAAAGGGATACTGTACTATACAGAGGTCAACTTAAGATGAATTGATTAATACAATTACTGGACTTGTGTAGAGATCAAGCTGTGTTGTAGGAACAATAGCAACAAGGATAAGCAAGGTTATTCCGTAACCAGTACAGCATTACAACATCGTTTGGCTTAACTAATTTGGATCCAAGGTGGGACATCGCATCAATACTTCACAACACACAGAACAAAATAAGCAAAGAAACAGAATTGACCAACGACGTTGGAAATTACAAACAATCGCACAAAGATGGCTGTGAGACAAGCAGGAAAGAATGAGGCCAGAAGCAGCCTACTCGTTGGATGTAATAGAAGACACTCACGAGGAATCGTTTCTGGTCAGCTGGCCGCTCTGGCGGACTGGGGTGTTCTCACTCGCCGAGCGCTCCCTTCGTAGTCGCCCCTGGGGCCTCAACTGCTGAAACAAACCACACTACTTTGAGCAGAGGGAAACCTTTAGTGATACATGTGCAACTAACTCTTGACA